>NW_026647118.1:661000-1322000 GCF_950295315.1 Erinaceus europaeus | reverse complement strand
TTGATGGGGCACTTTTTTTTAGCAATGAAAAGAAATTCTCGTGGCAAGGTAATAAATAAATGAAGAAGTAATTAAAAGTGCATTTACATTAACTCAGTGGAAACACACTTGGACATATACGTCTCTGTTACCTGTATTACTTCTTCATTTATGGATTGATTGCCTCAAGGGGTTATTGCCACAGCTGAGTGCCTGCGCCACGAATAATCCACAGCTCCTGCACTCCATTTGTTCCCCTTTCGCTGCCCTTGTTGCTTGGTCACTGTGGTGGTTATTGTTGTTGTTGTTGTTGTTGTTACTGACCTTGCATCTGACAGACACAAAAGGAGAGAGCAGAGGAAATACAGGGTGGGAGAGAAAGATAGAACTCCTAAAGACCTGCTTCACCCCCTGTAAAGCGACTCCCCGGCAGGTGGCGGTCTGGGGGCCAGACCCCAGATCCTTCCACCTGTCCCCTTTTCGTGAGCGCCACAAGCCCTTAACCCTCTGACATACCGCCAAACCTCCCTGGATTTACTTTTGAAGGCAATATGACCTGCCTCGTTTTGAATCCTCATTATCCTGAGGGTCAGTCCTGGAGACAGTGTCATGACACGACACACGGAGATGTCTGGTATCAGAGAGCACCTGGAACAGCAGCTGGGGCTCTAGTGCCAGGGCAGGAGCAACTCCTCATCCACCCTCCACGGAGTCCACCTGCCTGCATTTTGGTCCTTTTCCCTCCAAAAAAGATTTTTCCCTTTTTTCCCTTTGAAACAGGCAGCAGACAGGTTACCCAGGCAGGGCGAAAAAAATAAAAAGCCTTTTTTTTTTTTTTTTTTTTAAACCGAAGTGAATGACCATCTTCTGGAAAGTATAGGTTTTGAACCTGAAAACTCTGTCTGTCTGTCTCTTAGTCCACAGAAAGAGCCACTAGCCCAGCCAGATCTCACGCTCAGATGGGGTGTTTTTGCCAGTCAAAGGTCTGCACAGCACACTAGGGATTGGGCGGCAGGAGACCCAAATGTTACATTGTAGATGGACTGTTTGCAGTTCTTGCTCCCCAGGACATTGGACTGTCTCAACTCCCTCCCCTACAGCATGAAAAAAAGACTCTTGACAACCTTGGAGCAAATGGAGTGGGGGTGAGGGGAGCTGATTGCATGTC
Organism: Erinaceus europaeus; assembly: GCF_950295315.1. Taxonomy (NCBI): domain Eukaryota; kingdom Metazoa; phylum Chordata; class Mammalia; order Eulipotyphla; family Erinaceidae; genus Erinaceus; species Erinaceus europaeus. The sequence continues at coordinate 1,320,853 of NW_026647118.1, read as the reverse complement.
TGTGCTGCTGATGCCCAGGTGTCTGTGGGGGGCCGTGGCACAGGCTGTAAGGGGGCTAGGGGGCAGAAGGAGACTGTTTGAGAGGCAGGCTACAGGCAGGGGAGCCCGTGAGTGTGTGCAGGGCTGTGTGTGTGGGTGTGGTGGCAGGGGTTAGGGCAGGTCCCCCTCTGGATGGTGAGATGGCAGCTGGGCTGGCCCTGGGCCCTCAGGGCTGAAGGGCAGAAGCAGGGTGGCAGTAAAGTAGCAGAGGGAAGCACACAGTAGATGTTAGTTGGGGAGCTGGGGGACAGAGGGCAAGGGGAAAGGGGGCATCCTTGAGGAGGGGTCTGGACTAGAGAGTGGGGGGAGCTGGAGTCATGGAAGGTCCCAGGAATCAGGGACTGACAGCAAGAGATTCCTGCACCCACCCACTGGATAGAAGCTGCAGCAGCCAGAGCAGCAGCCCTGGCTTGCCTAGGCCAAGGGCCCTGATTGAGTCCCTCTGAGGATGAGGAAGAAGAGGAGGAGGTGGAGGAGGAGGAGGAGGAGGAGGAAGAAGAGGAGGAGGAAGAAGAGGAGGAGGAGGAGGAGGGGCAGGAGGGCAGCTGTCAGTAGGCAACGGGATTAATAGAGGCCTCCATTACGGAGGCATGTGTCCAGGCAGGCACCCACCAACCCTCAGGGGCAGCTCAGGGCACCCAGGGACCTGGTGTGGGTATCTCTGGGGCGGGAACTGTCAGTCAGTCAGCAAGACTGTGTGTCAGTGCACATGGTGGGACAGGGGCCTGGCGGACCTTGGTCCCCAGCCCTGTGCTGTCAGATGCCAGCCCCATGCCCAGACTCACACCAATCTGCCCATAGCCCCTTGGCCCGGCCGACCAGCACCTGCATTGGCCTGGGGCTCTGGCTCTGGTGGCTGGCCACCACCCCTCAGGTCAAGTTCAGCGTGGGGGTCATGGCTGCTGGTCAACTGGATGGGCAGGGTCCCCATAGCCTAGCAACCACAGGAGCCCTCTGTGATGTCCTAGCCCCTGGCAATCTGTGCTGGCCACACTGGCACTGGGTAGCCCAACTGCCCTGCCACTAGGTCAGGCAACAGCGCCCAGACGCCTGGGCCCTGGCACAGAGGGACGGAAGGATGGGAAGACAGTGCTGACCGAAGAGGGACCTCAGGGCTGGCAGCCAAGAGAAGACAGGTAGAGGTGTGCCCGGGATCCAGGGAGCCCAGGCCAGAGGTGCCTGCATGCCTGCCTGCCTTCCTGGATGTCTGTATGCTGCCTTTGTCTAGGTAGGTTTCTCAGGTCCCCTCCACTCCTGTCCTCTCCTGTCCTCTCCTGTCCTCACCATCCTCTCCCCTCTCCTCTCCTCTGCACTTTGCTTCTCTCCTTTGTCTGTCCTCTCTTCCAGGTGCCCTGCTCACCAGCTCCAGCACTTGTGATGGTTCTCCAGTGACAGCTGTTCGCATCCCCTTCCACCCCCTGCCTGCCCCTAATGTGACCCAGCTCACAGGGTCTCCGGCTCACTCCACCCAAACCCACACGCCCCAACACATCCCCTGGTTCAGCCTCTCTGCCCTATTCAGCCAAACTGGCCCCTTTGCAACCTACCTGTGCATCGTGGATTCTCTTCACCATTCAAGGAGAGATCTCCTTTTGTACTTAGCTTGGTTGACTGCTGGATGGATGGATGGATGGATGGATGGATGGGTGGATGGATGGATGGACAGGTCAATGGATCGGTTTTGTAGAGGGAGAGTACCATCTAGGGGTACTGGAGACCCCTGGTGTCAGATCCTTAGTCAATGTCAAATGTAAAACATTAATTCATCAATAACAAAAATGAGTAAGCACCTAAATAAATAAATAAATAAATAAATATAAAATCTGTGTTAAAAAATACATGGTGTCTTTGCCTTTCTGCATATGGAATGCTGTGAGGATCTTAAGAAGGAAAGCGTTTTCCTGAGTAGCCCTATTGAAGTCGTGGAATATTTTCTTTTCCTTTTTCTTTTTTTACTTTCTATTTTCTTGATTATTCACTGGAATAAATAGACAGGAATTGAGAGGGAAGGGAGGGAGAGAGAGTTTGAGACACAGAGAGAAACACCTGCAGCACTTCTGCACCACTTGTAAAGATTTCCCCTGGCAGGTGGGGACCAGGGTGTTGAAGCCCAGTCCTCCTGCATTGTAACATGAGTGCTTAACTGGGTGTGGCACCACCTGGTACCCTTGATGGGGCACTTTTTTTTAGCAATGAAAAGAAATTCTCGTGGCAAGGTAATAAATAAATGAAGAAGTAATTAAAAGTGCATTTACATTAACTCAGTGGAAACACACAGGGACATATACGTCTCTGTTACCTGTATTACTTCTTCATTTATGGATTGATTGCCTCAAGGGGTTATTGCCACAGCTGAGTGCCTGCGCCACGAATAATCCACAGCTCCTGCACTCCATTTGTTCCCCTTTCGCTGCCCTTGTTGCTTGGTCACTGTGGTGGTTATTGTTGTTGTTGTTGTTGTTGTTGTTGTTACTGACCTTGCATCTGACAGACACAAAAGGAGAGAGCAGAGGAAATACAGGGTGGGAGAGAAAGATAGAACTCCTAAAGACCTGCTTCACCCCCTGTAAAGCGACTCCCCGGCAGGTGGCGGTCTGGGGGCCAGACCCCAGATCCTTCCACCTGTCCCCTTTTCGTGAGCGCCACAAGCCCTTAACCCTCTGACATACCGCCAAACCTCCCTGGATTTACTTTTGAAGGCAATATGACCTGCCTCGTTTTGAATCCTCATTATCCTGAGGGTCAGTCCTGGAGACAGTGTCATGACACGACACACGGAGATGTCTGGTATCAGAGAGCACCTGGAACAGCAGCTGGGGCTCTAGTGCCAGGGCAGGAGCAACTCCTCATCCACCCTCCACGGAGTCCACCTGCCTGCATTTTGGTCCTTTTCCCTCCAAAAAAGATTTTTCCCTTTTTTCCCTTTGAAACAGGCAGCAGACAGGTTACCCAGGCAGGGCGAAAAAAATAAAAAGCCTTTTTTTTTTTTTTTTTTTTTAAACCGAAGTGAATGACCATCTTCTGGAAAGTATAGGTTTTGAACCTGAAAACTCTGTCTGTCTGTCTCTTAGTCCACAGAAAGAGCCACTAGCCCAGCCAGATCTCACGCTCAGATGGGGTGTTTTTGCCAGTCAAAGGTCTGCACAGCACACTAGGGATTGGGCGGCAGGAGACCCAAATGTTACATTGTAGATGGACTGTTTGCAGTTCTTGCTCCCCAGGACATTGGACTGTCTCAACTCCCTCCCCTACAGCATGAAAAAAAGACTCTTGACAACCTTGGAGCAAATGGAGTGGGGGTGAGGGGAGCTGATTGCATGTCTGTGCTGCTGATGCCCAGGTGTCTGTGGGGGGCCGTGGCACAGGCTGTAAGGGGGCTAGGGGGCAGAAGGAGACTGTTTGAGAGGCAGGCTACAGGCAGGGGAGCCCGTGAGTGTGTGCAGGGCTGTGTGTGTGGGTGTGGTGGCAGGGGTTAGGGCAGGTCCCCCTCTGGATGGTGAGATGGCAGCTGGGCTGGCCCTGGGCCCTCAGGGCTGAAGGGCAGAAGCAGGGTGGCAGTAAAGTAGCAGAGGGAAGCACACAGTAGATGTTAGTTGGGGAGCTGGGGGACAGAGGGCAAGGGGAAAGGGGGCATCCTTGAGGAGGGGTCTGGACTAGAGAGTGGGGGGAGCTGGAGGCATGGAAGGTCCCAGGAATCAGGGACTGACAGCAACAGATTCCTGCACCCACCCACTGGATAGAAGCTGCAGCAGCCAGAGCAGCAGCCCTGGCTTGCCTAGGCCAAGGGCCCTGATTGAGTCCCTCTGAGGATGAGGAAGAAGAGGAGGAGGTGGAGGAGGAGGAGGAGGAGGAGGAGGAAGAGGAGGAGGAAGAAGAGGAGGAGGAGGAGGAGGGGCAGGAGGGCAGCTGTCAGTAGGCAACGGGATTAATAGAGGCCTCCATTACGGAGGCATGTGTCCAGGCAGGCACCCACCAACCCTCAGGGGCAGCTCAGGGCACCCAGGGACCTGGTGTGGGTATCTCTGGGGCGGGAACTGTCAGTCAGTCAGCAAGACTGTGTGTCAGTGCACATGGTGGGACAGGGGCCTGGCGGACCTTGGTCCCCAGCCCTGGGCTGTCAGATGCCAGCCCCATGCCCAGACACACACCAATCTGCCCATAGCCCCTTGGCCCGGCCGACCAGCACCTGCTTTGCCCTGGGGCTCTGGCTCTGGTGGCTGGCCACCACCCCTCAGGTCAAGTTCAGCGTGGGGGTCATGGCTGCTGGTCAACTGGATGGGCAGGGTCCCCGTAGCCTAGCAACCACAGGAGCCCTCTGTGATGTCCTAGCCCCTGGCAATCTGTGCTGGCCACACTGGCACTGGGTAGCCCAACTGCCCTGCCACTAGGTCAGGCAACAGCGCCCAGACGCCTGGGCCCTGGCACAGAGGGACGGAAGGATGGGAAGACAGTGCTGACCGAAGAGGGACCTCAGGGCTGGCAGCCAAGAGAAGACAGGTGGAGGTGTGCCCGGGATCCAGGGAGCCCAGGCCAGAGGTGCCTGCATGCCTGCCTGCCTTCCTGGATGTCTGTATGCTGCCTTTGTCTAGGTAGGTTTCTCAGGTCCCCTCCACTCCTGTCCTCTCCTGTCCTCTCCTGTCCTCTCCTGTCCTCACCATCCTCTCCCCTCTCCTCTCCTCTGCACTTTGCTTCTCTCCTTTGTCTGTCCTCTCTTCCAGGTGCCCTGCTCACCAGCTCCAGCACTTGTGATGGTTCTCCAGTGACAGCTGTTCGCATCCCCTTCCAGCCCCTGCCTGCCCCTAATGTGACCCAGCTCACAGGGTCTCCGGCTCACTCCACCCAAACCCACACGCCCCAACACATCCCCTGGTTCAGCCTCTCTGCCCTATTCAGCCAAACTGGCCCCTTTGCAACCTACCTGTGCATCGTTGATTCTCTTCACCATTCAAGGAGAGATCTCCTTTTGTACTTAGCTTGGTTGACTGCTGGATGGATGGATGGATGGATGGATGGATGGATGGATGGATGGGTGGGTGGATGGATGGATGGATGGACAGGTCAATGGATCGGTTTTGTAGAGGGAGAGTACCATCTAGGGGTACTGGAGACCCCTGGTGTCAGATCCTTAGTCAATGTCAAATGTAAAACATTAATTCATCAATAACAAAAATGAGTAAGCACCTAAATAAATAAATAAATAAATATAAAATCTGTGTTAAAAAATACATGGTGTCTTTGCCTTTCTGCATATGGAATGCTGTGAGGATCTTAAGAAGGAAAGCGTTTTCCTGAGTAGCCCTATTGAAGTCGTGGAATATTTTCTTTTCCTTTTTCTTTTTTTACTTTCTATTTTCTTGATTATTCACTGGAATAAATAGACAGGAATTGAGAGGGAAGGGAGGGAGAGAGAGTTTGAGACACAGAGAGAAACACCTGCAGCACTTCTGCACCACTTGTAAAGATTTCCCCTGGCAGGTGGGGACCAGGGTGTTGAAGCCCAGTCCTCCTGCATTGTAACATGAGTGCTTAACTGGGTGTGGCACCACCTGGTACCCTTGATGGGGCACTTTTTTTTAGCAATGAAAAGAAATTCTCGTGGCAAGGTAATAAATAAATGAAGAAGTAAGTAAAAGTGCATTTACATTAACTCAGTGGAAACACACAGGGACATATACGTCTCTGTTACCTGTATTACTTCTTCATTTATGGATTGATTGCCTCAAGGGGTTATTGCCACAGCTGAGTGCCTGCGCCACGAATAATGCACAGCTCCTGCACTCCATTTGTTCCCCTTTCGCTGCCCTTGTTGCTTGGTCACTGTGGTGGTTATTGTTGTTGTTGTTGTTGTTACTGACCTTGCATCTGACAGACACAAAAGGAGAGCGCAGAGGAAATACAGGGTGGGAGAGAAAGATAGAACTCCTAAAGACCTGCTTCACCCCCTGTAAAGCGACTCCCCTGCAGGTGGCGGTCTGGGGGCCAGACCCCAGATCCTTCCACCTGTCCCCTTTTCGTGAGTGCCACAAGCCCTTAACCCTCTGACATACCGCCAAACCTCCCTGGATTTACTTTTGAAGGCAATATGACCTGCCTCGTTTTGAATCCTCATTATCCTGAGGGTCAGTCCTGGAGACAGTGTCATGACACGACACACGGAGATGTCTGGTATCAGAGAGCACCTGGAACAGCAGCTGGGGCTCTAGTGCCAGGGCAGGAGCAACTCCTCATCCACCCTCCACGGAGTCCACCTGCCTGCATTTTGGTCCTTTTCCCTCCAAAAAAGATTTTTCCCTTTTTTCACTTTGAAACAGGCAGCAGACAGGTTACCCAGGCAGGGCGAAAAAAATAAAAAGCCTTTTTTTTTTTTTTTTTTTTTTAAACCGAAGTGAATGACCATCTTCTGGAAAGTATAGGTTTTGAACCTGAAAACTCTGTCTGTCTGTCTCTTAGTCCACAGAAAGAGCCACTAGCCCAGCCAGATCTCACGCTCAGATGGGGTGTTTTTGCCAGTCAAAGGTCTGCACAGCACACTAGGGATTGGGCGGCAGGAGACCCAAATGTTACATTGTAGATGGACTGTTTGCAGTTCTTGCTCCCCAGGACATTGGACTGTCTCAACTCCCTCCCCTACAGCATGAAAAAAAGACTCTTGACAACCTTGGAGCAAATGGAGTGGGGGTGAGGGGAGCTGATTGCATGTCTGTGCTGCTGATGCCCAGGTGTCTGTGGGGGGCCGTGGCACAGGCTGTAAGGGGGCTAGGGGGCAGAAGGAGACTGTTTGAGAGGCAGGCTACAGGCAGGGGAGCCCGTGAGTGTGTGCAGGGCTGTGTGTGTGGGTGTGGTGGCAGGGGTTAGGGCAGGTCCCCCTCTGGATGGTGAGATGGCAGCTGGACTGGCCCTGGGCCCTCAGGGCTGAAGGGCAGAAGCAGGGTGGCAGTAAAGTAGCAGAGGGAAGCACACAGTAGATGTTAGTTGGGGAGCTGGGGGACAGAGGGCAAGGGGAAAGGGGGCATCCTTGAGGAGGGGTCTGGACTAGAGAGTGGGGGGAGCTGGAGGCATGGAAGGTCCCAGGAATCAGGGACTGACAGCAACAGATTCCTGCACCCACCCACTGGATAGAAGCTGCAGCAGTCAGAGCAGCAGCCCTGGCTTGCCTAGGCCAAGGGCCCTGATTGAGTCCCTCTGAGGATGAGGAAGAAGAGGAGGAGGTGGAGGAGGAGGAGGAGGAGGAGGAGGAAGAGGAGGAGGAAGAAGAGGAGGAGGGGCAGGAGGGGCAGGAGGGCAGCTGTCAGTAGGCAACGGGATTAATAGAGGCCTCCATTACGGAGGCATGTGTCCAGGCAGGCACCCACCAACCCTCAGGGGCAGCTCAGGGCACCCAGGGACCTGGTGTGGGTATCTCTGGGGCGGGAACTGTCAGTCAGTCAGCAAGACTGTGTGTCAGTGCACATGGTGGGACAGGGGCCTGGCGGACCTTGGTCCCCAGCCCTGGGCTGTCAGATGCCAGCCCCATGCCCAGACACACACCAATCTGCCCATAGCCCCTTGGCCCGGCCGACCAGCACCTGCTTTGCCCTGGGGCTCTGGCTCTGGTGGCTGGCCACCACCCCTCAGGTCAAGTTCAGCGTGGGGGTCATGGCTGCTGGTCAACTGGATGGGCAGGGTCCCCGTAGCCTAGCAACCACAGGAGCCCTCTGTGATGTCCTAGCCTCTGGCAATCTGTGCTGGCCACACTGGCACTGGGTAGCCCAACTGCCCTGCCACTAGGTCAGGCAACAGCGCCCAGACGCCTGGGCCCTGGCACAGAGGGACGGAAGGATGGGAAGACAGTGCTGACCGAAGAGGGACCTCAGGGCTGGCAGCCAAGAGAAGACAGGTGGAGGTGTGCCCGGGATCCAGGGAGCCCAGGCCAGAGCTGCCTGCATGCCTGCCTGCCTTCCTGGATGTCTGTATGCTGCCTTTGTCTAGGTAGGTTTCTCAGGTCCCCTCCACTCCTGTCCTCTCCTGTCCTCACCATCCTCTCCCCTCTCCTCTCCTCTGCACTTTGCTTCTCTCCTTTGTCTGTCCTCTCTTCCAGGTGCCCTGCTCACCAGCTCCAGCACTTGTGATGGTTCTCCAGTGACAGCTGTTCGCATCCCCTTCCACCCCCTGCCTACCCCTAATGTGACCCAGCTCACAGGGTCTCCGGCTCACTCCACCCAAACTCACACGCCCCAACACATCCCCTGGTTCAGCCTCTCTGCCCTATTCAGCCAAACTGGCCCCTTTGCAACCTACCTGTGCATCGTTGATTCTCTTCACCATTCAAGGAGAGATCTCCTTTTGTACTTAGCTTGGTTGAGTGGTGGATGGATGGATGGATGGATGGATGGATGAATGGATGGATGAATGGATGGATAGATGTATGGGTGGATAGATGGATGGATGGACAGGTCAATGGATCGGTTTTGTAGAGGCAGAGTACCATATAGGGGTACTGGAGACCGCTGGTGTCAGATCCTTAGTCAATGTCAAATGTAAAACATTAATTCATCAATAACAAAAATGAATAAGCACCTAAATAAATAAATAAATATAAAAACTGGGTTAAAAAATACATGGCGTCTTTGCCTTTCTGCATATGGAATGCTGTGCGGATCTTAACAAGGAAAGCATTGTCCTGAGTAGCCCATTTGAAGTCGTGGAATATTTCCTTTTCCTTTTTCTTTTTTTTTACTTTCCATTTTCTTGATTATTCACTGGAATAAATAGACAGGAATTGAGAGGGAAGGGAGGTAGAGAGAGTTTGAGACACAGAGAGAGACAACTGCAGCACTTCCGCACCACTTGTAAAGATTTCCCCTGGCAGGTGGGAACCAGGGTGTTGAAGCCCAGTCCTCCTGCATTGTAACATGAGTGCTTAACTGGGTGTGGCACCACCTGGTACCCTTGATGGGACACTTTTTTTTAGCAATGAAAAGAAATTCTCGTGGCAAGGTCATCAATAAATGAAGAAGTAAATAAAAGTGCATTTACATTAACTCAGTGGAAACACACAGGGACATATACGTCTCTGTTACCTGTATTACTTCTTCATGTATGGATTGATTGACTCAAGGGGTTATTGCCACAGCTGACTGCCTATGCCACGAATAATCCACAGCTCCTGCACTGCATTTGTTCCCCTTTCGCTGCCCTTGTTGCTTGGTCACTGTGGTGGTTATTGTTGTTGTTGTTGTTGTTGTTGTTACTGACCTTGCATCTGACAGACACAAAAGGAGAGAGCAGAGGAAATACAGGGTGGGAGAGAAAGATAGAGCTCCTAAAGACCTGCTTCACCCCCTGTAAAGCGACTCCCCTGCAGGTGGCGGTCTGGGGGCCAGACCCCAAATCCCTCCACCTGTCCCCTCTATTCGTGAGCGACACAAGCCCTTAACCCTCTGACATACCGCCAACCTCCCTGGATTTATTTTTGAAGGCAGTATCACCTGCCTCGTTTTGAATCCTCATTATCCTGAGGGTCAGTCCTGATGACAGTGTCATGACACGACACACGGAGATCTCTGTTATCAGAGAGCACCTGGAACAGCAGCTGGGGCTCTAGTGACAGGGCAGGAGCAACTCCCCATGCACCCTCCACGGAGTCCACCTGCCTGCATTTTGGTCCTTTTCCCTCCAAAAAAGATTTTTCCCTTTTTTCACTTTGAAACAGGCAGCAGACAGGATACCCAGGCAGGGGAAAAAAAAATAAAAAGCCTTTTTTTTTTTTTTTTTTTTTTTTTTTACCAAAGCGAATGACCATCTTCTGGCAAGTATAGGTTTTGAACCTGAAAACTCTGTCTGTCTGTCTCTTAGTCCACAGAAAGAGCCACTAGCCCAGCCAGATCTCACGCTCTGATGGGGTGTTTTTGCCAGTCAAAGGTCTGCACAGCGCACTAGGGATTGGGCGGCCTGAGACCCAAATGTTACATTGTAGATGGACTGTTTGCAGTTCTTGCTCCCCAGGACATTGGACTGTCTCAACTCCCTCCCCTACAGCATGAAAAAAAGACTCTTGACAACCTTGGAGCAACTGGAGTGGGGGCGAGGGGAGCTGTTTGCATGTCTGCACTGCTCATGCCCAGGTGTCTGTGGGGGTCCATGGCAGAGGCTGTAAGGGGGCTAGGGGGCAGAAGGAGACTGTTTGAGAGGCAGGCTGCAGGCAGGGGAGCCCAGGAGTGTGTGCAGGGCTGTGTGTGTGGGTGTGGTGGCAGGGTGTTAGGGCAGGTCCCCCTGCTGGATGGTGAGATGGCAGCTGGGCTGGCCCTGGGCCCTCATGGCTGAAGGGCAGAAGCTGGGTGGCAGTAAAGTAGCGCAGGGAGGAACACAGTAGATGATAGTTGGGAGCTGGGGGACAGAGGGTAAGGGGAAAGGGTGCATATTTGAGGAGGGGTCAGGACTAGAGAGTGGGGGCAGCTGGAGGCATGGAAGGTCCCAGGAATCAGGGACTGACAGGAACAGATTCCTACACCCCCCCCCCCACTGGATAGAAGCTGCAGAAGCCAGAACAGCAGCCCTGGCTTGCCTAGGCCAAGGGCCCTGAGTGAGTCCCTCTGAGGATGAGGAAGAGGAGGAGGGGGTGGAGGAGGAGGAGGAGGAGGAAGAGCAGGAGGAAGAGGAGGAAGAGGAGGAGGAAGAAGAGGAGGAGGAGGAGGCGGAGGAGGAGGAGGAGGAAGGGCAGGAGGGCAGCTGTCAATAGGCAACGGGATTAATGGAGGCCTCCATTACGGAGGCATGTGTCCAGGCAGGCACCCACCAACCCTCAGGGGCAGCTCAGGGCACCCAGGGACTTGGTGTGGGTATCTCTGGGGCGGGGACTGTCAGTCAGTCAGCAAGACTGTGTGTCAGTGCACATGGTGGGACAGGGGCCTGGCGGACCTTGGTCCCCCGCCCTGGACTGTCAGATGCCAGCCCCATGCCCAGACACACACCAATCTGCCCATAGCCCCTTGGCCCGGCCGACCAGCACCTGCATTGGCCTGGGGCTCTGGCTCTGGTGGCTGGCCACCACCCCTCAGGTCAAGTTCAGCGTGGGGGTCATGGCTGCTGGTCAACTGGATGGGCGGGGTCCCCGTGGCCTAGCAACCACAGGAGCCCTCTGTGATGTCCTAGCCCCTGGAAATCTGTGCTGGCCACACTGGCACTGGGCAGCCCAACTGCCCTGCCACTAGGTCAGGCAACAGCGCCCAGACGCCTGGGCCCTGGCACAGAGGGACGGAAGGATGGGAAGACAGTGCTGACCGACGAGGGACCTCAGGGCTGGCAGCCAAGAGAAGACAGGTGGAGGTGCGCCCGGGATCCAGGGAGCCCAGGCCAGAGCTGCCTGCATGCCTGCCTGCCTGCCTTCCTGGATGTTGGTATGCTGCCTTTGTCCAGGTAGGTTTCTCAGGTCCCCATCAATCCTGTCCTCTCCTGTCCTCTCCTGTCCTCACCATCCTCTCCCCTCTCCTCTCCTCCGCACTTTGCTTCTCTCCTTTGTCTGTCCTCTCTTACAGGTGCCCTGCTCACCAGCTCCAGCACGTGTGATGGTTCTCCAGTGACAGCTGTTCACTACCCCTTCCACCCCCTGCCTGCCCCTAATGTGACCCAGCTCACAGGGTCTCCGGCTCACCCCACCCAAACCCACACGCCCCAACACATTCCCTGCTTCAGCCCCTCTGCCCTATTCAGCCAAACTGGGCCTTTGCAACCTACCTGTGCATCGTTGTATCTCCTCACCATTAAGGAGAGATCTCCTTTTGTACTTAGCTTGGTTGAGTGGTGGATGGATGGATGGATAGATGGATGGATGGATGGATGGATGAATGGATGGATGAATGGATGGATAGATGTATGGGTGGATAGATGGATGGATGGACAGGTCAATGGATCGGTTTTGTAGAGGCAGAGTAACATATAGGGGTACTGGAGACCGCTGGTGTCAGATCCTTAGTCAATGTCAAATGTAAAACATTAATTCATCAATAACAAAAATGAATAAGCACCTAAATAAATAAATAAATATAAAAACTGGGTTAAAAAATACATGGCGTCTTTGCCTTTCTGCATATGGAATGCTGTGCGGATCTTAACAAGGAAAGCATTGTCCTGAGTAGCCCATTTGAAGTCGTGGAATATTTCCTTTTCCATTTTCTTTTTTTTTACTTTCCATTTTCTTGATTATTCACTGGAATAAATAGACAGGAATTGAGAGGGAAGGGAGGTAGAGAGAGTTTGAGACACAGAGAGAGACAACTGCAGCACTTCCGCACCACTTGTAAAGATTTCCCCTGGCAGGTGGGAACCAGGGTGTTGAAGCCCAGTCCTCCTGCATTGTAACATGAGTGCTTAACTGGGTGTGGCACCACCTGGTACCCTTGATGGGACACTTTTTTTTAGCAATGAAAAGAAATTCTCGTGGCAAGGTCATCAATAAATGAAGAAGTAAATAAAAGTGCATTTACATTAACTCAGTGGAAACACACAGGGACATATACGTCTCTGTTACCTGTATTACTTCTTCATGTATGGATTGATTGCCTCAAGGGGTTATTGCCACAGCTGACTGCCTATGCCACGAATAATCCACAGCTCCTGCACTGCATTTGTTCCCCTTTCGCTGCCCTTGTTGCTTGGTCACTGTGGTGGTTATTGTTGTTGTTGTTGTTGTTGTTGTTACTGACCTTGCATCTGACAGACACAAAAGGAGAGAGCAGAGGAAATACAGGGTGGGAGAGAAAGATAGAGCTCCTAAAGACCTGCTTCACCCCCTGTAAAGCGACTCCCCTGCAGGTGGCGGTCTGGGGGCCAGACCCCAAATCCCTCCACCTGTCCCCTCTATTCGTGAGCGACACAAGCCCTTAACCCTCTGACATACCGCCAACCTCCCTGGATTTATTTTTGAAGGCAGTATCACCTGCCTCGTTTTGAATCCTCATTATCCTGAGGGTCAGTCCTGATGACAGTGTCATGACACGACACACGGAGATCTCTGTTATCAGAGAGCACCTGGAACAGCAGCTGGGGCTCTAGTGACAGGGCAGGAGCAACTCCCCATGCACCCTCCACGGAGTCCACCTGCCTGCATTTTGGTCCTTTTCCCTCCAAAAAAGATTTTTCCCTTTTTTCACTTTGAAACAGGCAGCAGACAGGATACCCAGGCAGGGGAAAAAAAAATAAAAAGCCTTTTTTTTTTTTTTTTTTTTTTTTTTACCAAAGCGAATGACCATCTTCTGGCAAGTATAGGTTTTGAACCTGAAAACTCTGTCTGTCTGTCTCTTAGTCCACAGAAAGAGCCACTAGCCCAGCCAGATCTCACGCTCTGATGGGGTGTTTTTGCCAGTCAAAGGTCTGCACAGCGCACTAGGGATTGGGCGGCCTGAGACCCAAATGTTACATTGTAGATGGACTGTTTGCAGTTCTTGCTCCCCAGGACATTGGACTGTCTCAACTCCCTCCCCTACAGCATGAAAAAAAGACTCTTGACAACCTTGGAGCAACTGGAGTGGGGGCGAGGGGAGCTGTTTGCATGTCTGCACTGCTCATGCCCAGGTGTCTGTGGGGGTCCATGGCAGAGGCTGTAAGGGGGCTAGGGGGCAGAAGGAGACTGTTTGAGAGGCAGGCTGCAGGCAGGGGAGCCCAGGAGTGTGTGCAGGGCTGTGTGTGTGGGTGTGGTGGCAGGGTGTTAGGGCAGGTCCCCCTGCTGGATGGTGAGATGGCAGCTGGGCTGGCCCTGGGCCCTCATGGCTGAAGGGCAGAAGCTGGGTGGCAGTAAAGTAGCGCAGGGAGGAACACAGTAGATGATAGTTGGGAGCTGGGGGACAGAGGGTAAGGGGAAAGGGTGCATATTTGAGGAGGGGTCAGGACTAGAGAGTGGGGGCAGCTGGAGGCATGGAAGGTCCCAGGAATCAGGGACTGACAGGAACAGATTCCTACACCCCCCCCCCACTGGATAGAAGCTGCAGAAGCCAGAGCAGCAGCCCTGGCTTGCCTAGGCCAAGGGCCCTGAGTGAGTCCCTCTGAGGATGAGGAAGAGGAGGAGGGGGTGGAGGAGGAGGAGGAGGAGGAAGAGCAGGAGGAAGAGGAGGAAGAGGAGGAGGAAGAAGAGGAGGAGGAGGAGGCGGAGGAGGAGGAGGAGGAAGGGCAGGAGGGCAGCTGTCAATAGGCAACGGGATTAATGGAGGCCTCCATTACGGAGGCATGTGTCCAGGCAGGCACCCACCAACCCTCAGGGGCAGCTCAGGGCACCCAGGGACTTGGTGTGGGTATCTCTGGGGCGGGGACTGTCAGTCAGTCAGCAAGACTGTGTGTCAGTGCACATGGTGGGACAGGGGCCTGGCGGACCTTGGTCCCCCGCCCTGGACTGTCAGATGCCAGCCCCATGCCCAGACACACACCAATCTGCCCATAGCCCCTTGGCCCGGCCGACCAGCACCTGCATTGGCCTGGGGCTCTGGCTCTGGTGGCTGGCCACCACCCCTCAGGTCAAGTTCAGCGTGGGGGTCATGGCTGCTGGTCAACTGGATGGGCGGGGTCCCCGTGGCCTAGCAACCACAGGAGCCCTCTGTGATGTCCTAGCCCCTGGAAATCTGTGCTGGCCACACTGGCACTGGGCAGCCCAACTGCCCTGCCACTAGGTCAGGCAACAGCGCCCAGACGCCTGGGCCCTGGCACAGAGGGACGGAAGGATGGGAAGACAGTGCTGACCGACGAGGGACCTCAGGGCTGGCAGCCAAGAGAAGACAGGTGGAGGTGCGCCCGGGATCCAGGGAGCCCAGGCCAGAGCTGCCTGCATGCCTGCCTGCCTGCCTTCCTGGATGTTGGTATGCTGCCTTTGTCCAGGTAGGTTTCTCAGGTCCCCATCAATCCTGTCCTCTCCTGTCCTCTCCTGTCCTCACCATCCTCTCCCCTCTCCTCTCCTCCGCACTTTGCTTCTCTCCTTTGTCTGTCCTCTCTTCCAGGTGCCCTGCTCACCAGCTCCAGCACTTGTGATGGTTCTCCAGTGACAGCTGTTCGCATCCCCTTCCACCCCCTGCCTACCCCTAATGTGACCCAGCTCACAGGGTCTCCGGCTCACTCCACCCAAACTCACACGCCCCAACACATCCCCTGGTTCAGCCTCTCTGCCCTATTCAGCCAAACTGGCCCCTTTGCAACCTACCTGTGCATCGTTGATTCTCTTCACCATTCAAGGAGAGATCTCCTTTTGTACTTAGCTTGGTTGAGTGGTGGATGGATGGATGGATGGATGGATGGATGAATGGATGGATGAATGGATGGATGAATGGATGGATAGATGTATGGGTGGATAGATGGATGGATGGACAGGTCAATGGATCGGTTTTGTAGAGGCAGAGTAACATATAGGGGTACTGGAGACCGCTGGTGTCAGATCCTTAGTCAATGTCAAATGTAAAACATTAATTCATCAATAACAAAAATGAATAAGCACCTAAATAAATAAATAAATATAAAAACTGGGTTAAAAAATACATGGCGTCTTTGCCTTTCTGCATATGGAATGCTGTGCGGATCTTAACAAGGAAAGCATTGTCCTGAGTAGCCCATTTGAAGTCGTGGAATATTTCCTTTTCCTTTTTCTTTTTTTTTACTTTCCATTTTCTTGATTATTCACTGGAATAAATAGACAGGAATTGAGAGGGAAGGGAGGTAGAGAGAGTTTGAGACACAGAGAGAGACAACTGCAGCACTTCCGCACCACTTGTAAAGATTTCCCCTGGCAGGTGGGAACCAGGGTGTTGAAGCCCAGTCCTCCTGCATTGTAACATGAGTGCTTAACTGGGTGTGGCACCACCTGGTACCCTTGATGGGACACTTTTTTTTAGCAATGAAAAGAAATTCTCGTGGCAAGGTCATCAATAAATGAAGAAGTAAATAAAAGTGCATTTACATTAACTCAGTGGAAACACACAGGGACATATACGTCTCTGTTACCTGTATTACTTCTTCATGTATGGATTGATTGACTCAAGGGGTTATTGCCACAGCTGACTGCCTATGCCACGAATAATCCACAGCTCCTGCACTGCATTTGTTCCCCTTTCGCTGCCCTTGTTGCTTGGTCACTGTGGTGGTTATTGTTGTTGTTGTTGTTGTTGTTGTTACTGACCTTGCATCTGACAGACACAAAAGGAGAGAGCAGAGGAAATACAGGGTGGGAGAGAAAGATAGAGCTCCTAAAGACCTGCTTCACCCCCTGTAAAGCGACTCCCCTGCAGGTGGCGGTCTGGGGGCCAGACCCCAAATCCCTCCACCTGTCCCCTCTATTCGTGAGCGACACAAGCCCTTAACCCTCTGACATACCGCCAACCTCCCTGGATTTATTTTTGAAGGCAGTATCACCTGCCTCGTTTTGAATCCTCATTATCCTGAGGGTCAGTCCTGATGACAGTGTCATGACACGACACACGGAGATCTCTGTTATCAGAGAGCACCTGGAACAGCAGCTGGGGCTCTAGTGACAGGGCAGGAGCAACTCCCCATGCACCCTCCACGGAGTCCACCTGCCTGCATTTTGGTCCTTTTCCCTCCAAAAAAGATTTTTCCCTTTTTTCACTTTGAAACAGGCAGCAGACAGGATACCCAGGCAGGGGAAAAAAAAATAAAAAGCCTTTTTTTTTTTTTTTTTTTTTTTTTTACCAAAGCGAATGACCATCTTCTGGCAAGTATAGGTTTTGAACCTGAAAACTCTGTCTGTCTGTCTCTTAGTCCACAGAAAGAGCCACTAGCCCAGCCAGATCTCACGCTCTGATGGGGTGTTTTTGCCAGTCAAAGGTCTGCACAGCGCACTAGGGATTGGGCGGCCTGAGACCCAAATGTTACATTGTAGATGGACTGTTTGCAGTTCTTGCTCCCCAGGACATTGGACTGTCTCAACTCCCTCCCCTACAGCATGAAAAAAAGACTCTTGACAACCTTGGAGCAACTGGAGTGGGGGCGAGGGGAGCTGTTTGCATGTCTGCACTGCTCATGCCCAGGTGTCTGTGGGGGTCCATGGCAGAGGCTGTAAGGGGGCTAGGGGGCAGAAGGAGACTGTTTGAGAGGCAGGCTGCAGGCAGGGGAGCCCAGGAGTGTGTGCAGGGCTGTGTGTGTGGGTGTGGTGGCAGGGTGTTAGGGCAGGTCCCCCTGCTGGATGGTGAGATGGCAGCTGGGCTGGCCCTGGGCCCTCATGGCTGAAGGGCAGAAGCTGGGTGGCAGTAAAGTAGCGCAGGGAGGAATACAGTAGATGATAGTTGGGAGCTGGGGGACAGAGGGTAAGGGGAAAGGGTGCATCTTTGAGGAGGGGTCAGGACTAGAGAGTGGGGGCAGCTGGAGGCATGGAAGGTCCCAGGAATCAGGGACTGACAGGAACAGATTCCTACACCCCCCCCCCACTGGATAGAAGCTGCAGAAGCCAGAACAGCAGCCCTGGCTTGCCTAGGCCAAGGGCCCTGAGTGAGTCCCTCTGAGGATGAGGAAGAGGAGGAGGGGGTGGAGGAGGAGGAGGAGGAGGAAGAGCAGGAGGAAGAGGAGGAAGAGGAGGAGGAAGAAGAGGAGGAGGAGGAGGCGGAGGAGGAGGAGGAGGAAGGGCAGGAGGGCAGCTGTCAATAGGCAACGGGATTAATGGAGGCCTCCATTACGGAGGCATGTGTCCAGGCAGGCACCCACCAACCCTCAGGGGCAGCTCAGGGCACCCAGGGACTTGGTGTGGGTATCTCTGGGGCGGGGACTGTCAGTCAGTCAGCAAGACTGTGTGTCAGTGCACATGGTGGGACAGGGGCCTGGCGGACCTTGGTCCCCCGCCCTGGACTGTCAGATGCCAGCCCCATGCCCAGACACACACCAATCTGCCCATAGCCCCTTGGCCCGGCCGACCAGCACCTGCATTGGCCTGGGGCTCTGGCTCTGGTGGCTGGCCACCACCCCTCAGGTCAAGTTCAGCGTGGGGGTCATGGCTGCTGGTCAACTGGATGGGCGGGGTCCCCGTGGCCTAGCAACCACAGGAGCCCTCTGTGATGTCCTAGCCCCTGGAAATCTGTGCTGGCCACACTGGCACTGGGCAGCCCAACTGCCCTGCCACTAGGTCAGGCAACAGCGCCCAGACGCCTGGGCCCTGGCACAGAGGGACGGAAGGATGGGAAGACAGTGCTGACCGACGAGGGACCTCAGGGCTGGCAGCCAAGAGAAGACAGGTGGAGGTGCGCCCGGGATCCAGGGAGCCCAGGCCAGAGCTGCCTGCATGCCTGCCTGCCTGCCTTCCTGGATGTTGGTATGCTGCCTTTGTCCAGGTAGGTTTCTCAGGTCCCCATCAATCCTGTCCTCTCCTGTCCTCTCCTGTCCTCACCATCCTCTCCCCTCTCCTCTCCTCCGCACTTTGCTTCTCTCCTTTGTCTGTCCTCTCTTACAGGTGCCCTGCTCACCAGCTCCAGCACGTGTGATGGTTCTCCAGTGACAGCTGTTCACTACCCCTTCCACCCCCTGCCTGCCCCTAATGTGACCCAGCTCACAGGGTCTCCGGCTCACCCCACCCAAACCCACACGCCCCAACACATTCCCTGCTTCAGCCCCTCTGCCCTATTCAGCCAAACTGGGCCTTTGCAACCTACCTATGCATCGTTGTATCTCCTCACCATTAAGGAGAGATCTCCTTTTGTACTTAGCTTGGTTGAGTGGTGGATGGATGGATGGATAGATGGATGGATGGATGGATGGATGAATGGATGGATGAATGGATGGATAGATGTATGGGTGGATAGATGGATGGATGGACAGGTCAATGGATCGGTTTTGTAGAGGCAGAGTAACATATAGGGGTACTGGAGACCGCTGGTGTCAGATCCTTAGTCAATGTCAAATGTAAAACATTAATTCATCAATAACAAAAATGAATAAGCACCTAAATAAATAAATAAATATAAAAACTGGGTTAAAAAATACATGGCGTCTTTGCCTTTCTGCATATGGAATGCTGTGCGGATCTTAACAAGGAAAGCATTGTCCTGAGTAGCCCATTTGAAGTCGTGGAATATTTCCTTTTCCATTTTCTTTTTTTTTACTTTCCATTTTCTTGATTATTCACTGGAATAAATAGACAGGAATTGAGAGGGAAGGGAGGTAGAGAGAGTTTGAGACACAGAGAGAGACAACTGCAGCACTTCCGCACCACTTGTAAAGATTTCCCCTGGCAGGTGGGAACCAGGGTGTTGAAGCCCAGTCCTCCTGCATTGTAACATGAGTGCTTAACTGGGTGTGGCACCACCTGGTACCCTTGATGGGACACTTTTTTTTAGCAATGAAAAGAAATTCTCGTGGCAAGGTCATCAATAAATGAAGAAGTAAATAAAAGTGCATTTACATTAACTCAGTGGAAACACACAGGGACATATACGTCTCTGTTACCTGTATTACTTCTTCATGTATGGATTGATTGCCTCAAGGGGTTATTGCCACAGCTGACTGCCTATGCCACGAATAATCCACAGCTCCTGCACTGCATTTGTTCCCCTTTCGCTGCCCTTGTTGCTTGGTCACTGTGGTGGTTATTGTTGTTGTTGTTGTTGTTGTTGTTACTGACCTTGCATCTGACAGACACAAAAGGAGAGAGCAGAGGAAATACAGGGTGGGAGAGAAAGATAGAGCTCCTAAAGACCTGCTTCACCCCCTGTAAAGCGACTCCCCTGCAGGTGGCGGTCTGGGGGCCAGACCCCAAATCCCTCCACCTGTCCCCTCTATTCGTGAGCGACACAAGCCCTTAACCCTCTGACATACCGCCAAACCTCCCTGGATTTACTTTTGAAGGCAGTATCACCTGCCTCGTTTTGAATCCTCATTATCCTGAGGGTCAGTCCTGATGACAGTGTCATGACACGACACACGGAGATCTCTGTTATCAGAGAGCACCTGGAACAGCAGCTGGGGCTCTAGTGACAGGGCAGGAGCAACTCCCCATGCACCCTCCACGGAGTCCACCTGCCTGCATTTTGGTCCTTTTCCCTCCAAAAAAGATTTTTCCCTTTTTTCACTTTGAAACAGGCAGCAGACAGGATACCCAGGCAGGGGAAAAAAAAATAAAAAGCCTTTTTTTTTTTTTTTTTTTTTTTACCAAAGCGAATGACCATCTTCTGGCAAGTATAGGTTTTGAACCTGAAAACTCTGTCTGTCTGTCTCTTAGTCCACAGAAAGAGCCACTAGCCCAGCCAGATCTCACGCTCCGATGGGGTGTTTTTGCCAGTCAAAGGTCTGCACAGCGCACTAGGGATTGGGCGGCCTGAGACCCAAATGTTACATTGTAGATGGACTGTTTGCAGTTCTTGCTCCCCAGGACATTGGACTGTCTCAACTCCCTCCCCTACAGCATGAAAAAAAGACTCTTGACAACCTTGGAGCAACTGGAGTGGGGGCGAGGGGAGCTGTTTGCATGTCTGCACTGCTCATGCCCAGGTGTCTGTGGGGGTCCATGGCAGAGGCTGTAAGGGGGCTAGGGGGCAGAAGGAGACTGTTTGAGAGGCAGGCTGCAGGCAGGGGAGCCCAGGAGTGTGTGCAGGGCTGTGTGTGTGGGTGTGGTGGCAGGGGGTTAGGGCAGGTCCCCCTGCTGGATGGTGAGATGGCAGCTGGGCTGGCCCTGGGCCCTCATGGCTGAAGGGCAGAAGCAGGGTGGCAGTAAAGTAGCGCAGGGAGGAGCACAGTAGATGATAGTTGGGAGCTGGGGGACAGAGGGTAAGGGGAAAGGGTGCATCTTTGAGGAGGGGTCAGGACTAGAGAGTGGGGGCAGCTGGAGGCATGGAAGGTCCCAGGAATCAGGGACTGACAGGAACAGATTCCTACACCCCCCCCCCACTGGATAGAAGCTGCAGAAGCCAGAGCAGCAGCCCTGGCTTGCCTAGGCCAAGGGCCCTGAGTGAGTCCCTCTGAGGATGAGGAAGAGGAGGAGCGGGTGGAGGAGGAGGAGGAGGAGGAAGAGCAGGAGGAAGAGGAGGAAGAGGAGGAGGAAGAAGAGGAGGAGGAGGAGGAGGCGCAGGAGGAGGAGGAGGAGGGGCAGGAGGGCAGCTGTCAATAGGCAACGGGATTAATGGAGGCCTCCATTACGGAGGCATGTGTCCAGGCAGGCACCCACCAACCCTCAGGGGCAGCTCAGGGCACCCAGGGACTTGGTGTGGGTATCTCTGGGGCGGGGACTGTCAGTCAGTCAGCAAGACTGTGTGTCAGTGCACATGGTGGGACAGGGGCCTGGCGGACCTTGGTCCCCCGCCCTGGACTGTCAGATGCCAGCCCCATGCCCAGACACACACCAATCTGCCCATAGCCCCTTGGCCCGGCCGACCAGCACCTGCATTGGCCTGGGGCTCTGGCTCTGGTGGCTGGCCACCACCCCTCAGGTCAAGTTCAGCGTGGGGGTCATGGCTGCTGGTCAACTGGATGGGCGGGGTCCCCGTGGCCTAGCAACCACAGGAGCCCTCTGTGATGTCCTAGCCCCTGGCAATCTGTGCTGGCCACACTGGCACTGGGCAGCCCAACTGCCCTGCCACTAGGTCAGGCAACAGCGCCCAGACGCCTGGGCCCTGGCACAGAGGGACGGAAGGATGGGAAGACAGTGCTGACCGACGAGGGACCTCAGGGCTGGCAGCCAAGAGAAGACAGGTGGAGGTGCGCCCGGGATCCAGGGAGCCCAGGCCAGAGCTGCCTGCATGCCTGCCTGCCTGCCTTCCTGGATGTCGGTATGCTGCCTTTGTCCAGGTAGGTTTCTCAGGTCCCCATCAATCCTGTCCTCTCCTGTCCTCTCCTGTCCTCACCATCCTCTCCCCTCTCCTCTCCTCCGCACTTTGCTTCTCTCCTTTGTCTGTCCTCTCTTCCAGGTGCCCTGCTCACCAGCTCCAGCACGTGTGATGGTTCTCCAGTGACAGCTGTTCGCTACCCCTTCCACCCCCTGCCTGCCCCTAATGTGACCCAGCTCACAGGGTCTCCGGCTCACCCCACCCAAACCCACACGCCCCAACACATTCCCTGCTTCAGCCCCTCTGCCCTATTCAGCCAAACTGGGCCTTTGCAACCTACCTATGCATCGTTGTTTCTCCTCACCATTAAGGAGAGATCTCCTTTTGTACTTAGCTTGGTTGAGTGGTGGATGGATGGATGGATGGATGGATGGATGGATGGATGGATGGATGAATGGATGGATGAATGGATGGATAGATGTATGGGTGGATAGATGGATGGATGGACAGGTCAATGGATCGGTTTTGTAGAGGCAGAGTACCATATAGGGGTACTGGAGACCGCTGGTGTCAGATCCTTAGTCAATGTCAAATGTAAAACATTAATTCATCAATAACAAAAATGAATAAGCACCTAAATAAATAAATAAATATAAAAACTGGGTTAAAAAATACATGGCGTCTTTGCCTTTCTGCATATGGAATGCTGTGCGGATCTTAACAAGGAAAGCATTTTCCTGAGTAGCCCATTTGAAGTCGTGGAATATTTCCTTTTCCATTTTCTTTTTTTTTACTTTCCATTTTCTTGATTATTCACTGGAATAAATAGACAGGAATTGAGAGGGAAGGGAGGTAGAGAGAGTTTGAGACACAGAGAGAGACAACTGCAGCACTTCCGCACCACTTGTTAAGATTTCCCCTGGCAGGTGGGAACCAGGGTGTTGAAGCCCAGTCCTCCTGCATTGTAACATGAGTGCTTAACTGGGTGTGGCACCACCTGGTACCCTTGATGGGACACTTTTTTTTAGCAATGAAAAGAAATTCTCGTGGCAAGGTCATCAATAAATGAAGAAGTAAATAAAAGTGCATTTACATTAACTCAGTGGAAACACACAGGGACATATACGTCTCTGTTACCTGTATTACTTCTTCATGTATGGATTGATTGCCTCAAGGGGTTATTGCCACAGCTGACTGCCTATGCCACGAATAATCCACAGCTCCTGCACTGCATTTGTTCCCCTTTCGCTGCCCTTGTTGCTTGGTCACTGTGGTGGTTATTGTTGTTGTTGTTGTTGTTGTTACTGACCTTGCATCTGACAGACACAAAAGGAGAGAGCAGAGGAAATACAGGGTGGGAGAGAAAGATAGAGCTCCTAAAGACCTGCTTCACCCCCTGTAAAGCGACTCCCCTGCAGGTGGCGGTCTGGGGGCCAGACCCCAAATCCCTCCACCTGTCCCCTCTATTCGTGAGCGCCACAAGCCCTTAACCCTCTGACATACCGCCAAACCTCCCTGGATTTACTTTTGAAGGCAGTATCACCTGCCTCGTTTTGAATCCTCATTATCCTGAGGGTCAGTCCTGATGACAGTGTCATGACACGACACACGGAGATCTCTGTTATCAGAGAGCACCTGGAACAGCAGCTGGGGCTCTAGTGACAGGGCAGGAGCAACTCCCCATGCACCCTCCACGGAGTCCACCTGCCTGCATTTTGGTCCTTTTCCCTCCAAAAAAGATTTTTCCCTTTTTTCACTTTGAAACAGGCAGCAGACAGGATACCAAGGCAGGGGAAAAAAAAATAAATAGCCTTTTTTTTTTTTTTTTTTTTTTTTTTTTTTTTTTTACCGAAGCAAATGACCATCTTCTGGCAAGTATAGGTTTTGAACCTGAAAACTCTGTCTGTCTGTCTCTTAGTCCACAGAAAGAGCCACTAGCGCAGCCAGATCTCACGCTCAGATGGGGTGTTTTTGCCAGTCAAAGGTCTGCACAGCGCACTAGGGATTGGGCGGCCTGAGACCCAAATGTTACATTGTAGATGGACTGTTTGCAGTTCTTGCTCCCCAGGACATTGGACTGTCTCAACTCCCTCCCCTACAGCATGAAAAAAAGACTCTTGACAACCTTGGAGCAACTGGAGTGGGGGCGAGGGGAGCTGTTTGCATGTCTGCACTGCTCATGCCCAGGTGTCTGTGGGGGTCCATGGCAGAGGCTGTAAGGGGGCTAGGGGGCAGAAGGAGACTGTTTGAGAGGCAGGCTGCAGGCAGGGGAGCCCAGGAGTGTGTGCAGGGCTGTGTGTGTGGGTGTGGTGGCAGGGGGTTAGTGCAGGTCCCCCTGCTGGATGGTGAGATGGCAGCTGGGCTGGCCCTGGGCCCTCATGGCTGAAGGGCAGAAGCTGGGTGGCAGTAAAGTAGCGCAGGGAGGAACACAGTAGATGATAGTTGGGAGCTGGGGGACAGAGGGTAAGGGGAAAGGGTGCATCTTTGAGGAGGGGTCAGGACTAGAGAGTGGGGGCAGCTGGAGGCATGGAAGGTCCCAGGAATCAGGGACTGACAGGAACAGATTCCTACACCCCCCCACACGGGATAGAAGCTGCAGAAGCCAGAGCAGCAGCCCTGGCTTGCCTAGGCCAAGGGCCCTGAGTGAGTCCCTCTGAGGATGAGGAAGAGGAGGAGGGGGTGGAGGAGGAGGAGGAGGAGGAAGAGCAGGAGGAAGAGGAGGAAGAGGAGGAGGAAGAAGAGGAGGAGGAGGAGGAGGCGCAGGAGGAGGAGGAGGAGGGGCAGGAGGGCAGCTGTCAATAGGCAACGGGATTAATGGAGGCCTCCATTACGGAGGCATGTGTCCAGGCAGGCACCCACCAAGCCTCAGGGGCAGCACAGGGCACCCAGGGACTTGGTGTGGGTATCTCTGGGGCGGGGACTGTCAGTCAGTCAGCAAGACTGTGTGTCAGTGCACATGGTGGGACAGGGGCCTGGCGGACCTTGGTCCCCCGCCCTGGACTGTCAGATGCCAGCCCCATGCCCAGACACACACCAATCTGCCCATAGCCCCTTGGCCCGGCCGACCAGCACCTGCATTGGCCTGGGGCTCTGGCTCTGGTGGCTGGCCACCACCCCTCAGGTCAAGTTCAGCGTGGGGGTCATGGCTGCTGGTCAACTGGATGGGCGGGGTCCCCGTGGCCTAGCAACCACAGGAGCCCTCTGTGATGTCCTAGCCCCTGGCAATCTGTGCTGGCCACACTGGCACTGGGCAGCCCAACTGCCCTGCCACTAGGTCAGGCAACAGCGCCCAGACGCCTGGGCCCTGGCACAGAGGGACGGAAGGATGGGAAGACAGTGCTGACCGACGAGGGACCTCAGGGCTGGCAGCCAAGAGAAGACAGGTGGAGGTGCGCCCGGGATCCAGGGAGCCCAGGCCAGAGCTGCCTGCATGCCTGCCTGCCTGCCTTCCTGGATGTCGGTATGCTGCCTTTGTCCAGGTAGGTTTCTCAGGTCCCCATCAATCCTGTCCTCTCCTGTCCTCTCCTGTCCTCACCATCCTCTCCCCTCTCCTCTCCTCCGCACTTTGCTTCTCTCCTTTGTCTGTCCTCTCTTACAGGTGCCCTGCTCACCAGCTCCAGCACGTGTGATGGTTCTCCAGTGACAGCTGTTCGCTACCCCTTCCACCCCCTGCCTGCCCCTAATGTGACCCAGCTCACAGGGTCTCCGGCTCACCCCACCCAAACCCACACGCCCCAACACATTCCCTGCTTCAGCCCCTCTGCCCTATTCAGCCAAACTGGGCCTTTGCAACCTACCTATGCATCGTTGTTTCTCCTCACCATTAAGGAGAGATCTCCTTTTGTACTTAGCTTGGTTGAGTGGTGGATGGATGGATGGATGGATGGATGGATGGATGGATGGATGAATGGATGGATGAATGGATGGATAGATGTATGGGTGGATAGATGGATGGATGGACAGGTCAATGGATCGGTTTTGTAGAGGCAGAGTACCATATAGGGGTACTGGAGACCGCTGGTGTCAGATCCTTAGTCAATGTCAAATGTAAAACATTAATTCATCAATAACAAAAATGAATAAGCACCTAAATAAATAAATAAATATAAAAACTGGGTTAAAAAATACATGGCGTCTTTGCCTTTCTGCATATGGAATGCTGTGCGGATCTTAACAAGGAAAGCATTGTCCTGAGTAGCCCATTTGAAGTCGTGGAATATTTCCTTTTCCATTTTCTTTTTTTTTACTTTCCATTTTCTTGATTATTCACTGGAATAAATAGACAGGAATTGAGAGGGAAGGGAGGTAGAGAGAGTTTGAGACACAGAGAGAGACAACTGCAGCACTTCCGCACCACTTGTTAAGATTTCCCCTGGCAGGTGGGAACCAGGGTGTTGAAGCCCAGTCCTCCTGCATTGTAACATGAGTGCTTAACTGGGTGTGGCACCACCTGGTACCCTTGATGGGACACTTTTTTTTAGCAATGAAAAGAAATTCTCGTGGCAAGGTAATCAATAAATGAAGAAGTAAATAAAAGTGCATTTACATTAACTCAGTGGAAACACACAGGGACATATACGTCTATGTTACCTGTATTACTTCTTCATGTATGGATTGATTGCCTCAAGGGGTTATTGCCACAGCTGACTGCCTATGCCACGAATAATCCACAGCTCCTGCACTGCATTTGTTCCCCTTTCGCTGCCCTTGTTGCTTGGTCACTGTGGTGGTTATTGTTGTTGTTGTTGTTGTTGTTACTGACCTTGCATCTGACAGACACAAAAGGAGAGAGCAGAGGAAATACAGGGTGGGAGAGAAAGATAGAGCTCCTAAAGACCTGCTTCACCCCCTGTAAAGCGACTCCCCTGCAGGTGGCGGTCTGGGGGCCAGACCCCAAATCCCTCCACCTGTCCCCTCTATTCGTGAGCGCCACAAGCCCTTAACCCTCTGACATACCGCCAAACCTCCCTGGATTTACTTTTGAAGGCAGTATCACCTGCCTCGTTTTGAATCCTCATTATCCTGAGGGTCAGTCCTGATGACAGTGTCATGACACGACACACGGAGATCTCTGTTATCAGAGAGCACCTGGAACAGCAGCTGGGGCTCTAGTGACAGGGCAGGAGCAACTCCCCATGCACCCTCCACGGAGTCCACCTGCCTGCATTTTGGTCCTTTTCCCTCCAAAAAAGATTTTTCCCTTTTTTCACTTTGAAACAGGCAGCAGACAGGATACCAAGGCAGGGGAAAAAAAAATAAATAGCCTTTTTTTTTTTTTTTTTTTTTTTTTTTTTTTTTTTTACCGAAGCAAATGACCATCTTCTGGCAAGTATAGGTTTTGAACCTGAAAACTCTGTCTGTCTGTCTCTTAGTCCACAGAAAGAGCCACTAGCCCAGCCAGATCTCACGCTCAGATGGGGTGTTTTTGCCAGTCAAAGGTCTGCACAGCGCACTAGGGATTGGGCGGCCTGAGACCCAAATGTTACATTGTAGATGGACTGTTTGCAGTTCTTGCTCCCCAGGACATTGGACTGTCTCAACTCCCTCCCCTACAGCATGAAAAAAAGACTCTTGACAACCTTGGAGCAACTGGAGTGGGGGCGAGGGGAGCTGTTTGCATGTCTGCACTGCTCATGCCCAGGTGTCTGTGGGGGTCCATGGCAGAGGCTGTAAGGGGGCTAGGGGGCAGAAGGAGACTGTTTGAGAGGCAGGCTGCAGGCAGGGGAGCCCAGGAGTGTGTGCAGGGCTGTGTGTGTGGGTGTGGTGGCAGGGGGTTAGGGCAGGTCCCCCTGCTGGATGGTGAGATGGCAGCTGGGCTGGCCCTGGGCCCTCATGGCTGAAGGGCAGAAGCTGGGTGGCAGTAAAGTAGCGCAGGGAGGAACACAGTAGATGATAGTTGGGAGCTGGGGGACAGAGGGTAAGGGGAAAGGGTGCATCTTTGAGGAGGGGTCAGGAATAGAGAGTGGGGGCAGCTGGAGGCATGGAAGGTCCCAGGAATCAGGGACTGACAGGAACAGATTCCTACACCCCCCCACACTGGATAGAAGCTGCAGAAGCCAGAGCAGCAGCCCTGGCTTGCCTAGGCCAAGGGCCCTGAGTGAGTCCCTCTGAGGATGAGGAAGAGGAGGAGGGGGTGGAGGAGGAGGAGGAGGAGGAGGAAGAGCAGGAGGAAGAGGAGGAAGAGGAGGAGGAAGAAGAGGAGGAGGAGGAGGAGGCGCAGGAGGAGGAGGAGGAGGGGCAGGAGGGCAGCTGTCAATAGGCAACGGGATTAATGGAGGCCTCCATTACGGAGGCATGTGTCCAGGCAGGCACCCACCAAGCCTCAGGGGCAGCTCAGGGCACCCAGGGACTTGGTGTGGGTATCTCTGGGGCGGGGACTGTCAGTCAGTCAGCAAGACTGTGTGTCAGTGCACATGGTGGGACAGGGGCCTGGCGGACCTTGGTCCCCCACCCTGGACTGTCAGATGCCAGCCCCATGCCCAGACACACACCAATCTGCCCATAGCCCCTTGGCCCGGCCGACCAGCACCTGCATTGGCCTGGGGCTCTGGCTCTGGTGGCTGGCCACCACCCCTCAGGTCAAGTTCAGCGTGGGGGTCATGGCTGCTGGTCAACTGGATGGGCGGGGTCCCCGTGGCCTAGCAACCACAGGAGCCCTCTGTGATGTCCTAGCCCCTGGCAATCTGTGCTGGCCACACTGGCACTGGGCAGCCCAACTGCCCTGCCACTAGGTCAGGCAACAGCGCCCAGACGCCTGGGCCCTGGCACAGAGGGACGGAAGGATGGGAAGACAGTGCTGACCGACGAGGGACCTCAGGGCTGGCAGCCAAGAGAAGACAGGTGGAGGTGCGCCCGGGATCCAGGGAGCCCAGGCCAGAGCTGCCTGCATGCCTGCCTGCCTGCCTTCCTGGATGTCGGTATGCTGCCTTTGTCCAGGTAGGTTTCTCAGGTCCCCATCAATCCTGTCCTCTCCTGTCCTCTCCTGTCCTCACCATCCTCTCCCCTCTCCTCTCCTCCGCACTTTGCTTCTCTCCTTTGTCTGTCCTCTCTTCCAGGTGCCCTGCTCACCAGCTCCAGCACGTGTGATGGTTCTCCAGTGACAGCTGTTCGCTACCCCTTCCACCCCCTGCCTGCCCCTAATGTGACCCAGCTCACAGGGTCTCCGGCTCACCCCACCCAAACCCACACGCCCCAACACATTCCCTGCTTCAGCCCCTCTGCCCTATTCAGCCAAACTGGGCCTTTGCAACCTACCTATGCATCGTTGTTTCTCCTCACCATTAAGGAGAGATCTCCTTTTGTACTTAGCTTGGTTGAGTGGTGGATGGATGGATGGATGGATGGATGGATGGATGGATGAATGGATGGATGAATGGATGGATAGATGTATGGGTGGATAGATGGATGGATGGACAGGTCAATGGATCGGTTTTGTAGAGGCAGAGTACCATATAGGGGTACTGGAGACCGCTGGTGTCAGATCCTTAGTCAATGTCAAATGTAAAACATTAATTCATCAATAACAAAAATGAATAAGCACCTAAATAAATAAATAAATATAAAAACTGGGTTAAAAAATACATGGCGTCTTTGCCTTTCTGCATATGGAATGCTGTGCGGATCTTAACAAGGAAAGCATTTTCCTGAGTAGCCCATTTGAAGTCGTGGAATATTTCCTTTTCCATTTTCTTTTTTTTTACTTTCCATTTTCTTGATTATTCACTGGAATAAATAGACAGGAATTGAGAGGGAAGGGAGGTAGAGAGAGTTTGAGACACAGAGAGAGACAACTGCAGCACTTCCGCACCACTTGTTAAGATTTCCCCTGGCAGGTGGGAACCAGGGTGTTGAAGCCCAGTCCTCCTGCATTGTAACATGAGTGCTTAACTGGGTGTGGCACCACCTGGTACCCTTGATGGGACACTTTTTTTTAGCAATGAAAAGAAATTCTCGTGGCAAGGTAATCAATAAATGAAGAAGTAAATAAAAGTGCATTTACATTAACTCAGTGGAAACACACAGGGACATATACGTCTCTGTTACCTGTATTACTTCTTCATGTATGGATTGATTGCCTCAAGGGGTTATTGCCACAGCTGACTGCCTATGCCACGAATAATCCACAGCTCCTGCACTGCATTTGTTCCCCTTTCGCTGCCCTTGTTGCTTGGTCACTGTGGTGGTTATTGTTGTTGTTGTTGTTGTTGTTACTGATCTTGCATCTGACAGACACAAAAGGAGAGAGCAGAGGAAATACAGGGTGGGAGAGAAAGATAGAGCTCCTAAAGACCTGCTTCACCCCCTGTAAAGCGACTCCCCTGCAGGTGGCGGTCTGGGGGCCAGACCCCAAATCCCTCCACCTGTCCCCTCTATTCGTGAGCGCCACAAGCCCTTAACCCTCTGACATACCGCCAAACCTCCCTGGATTTACTTTTGAAGGCAGTATCACCTGCCTCGTTTTGAATCCTCATTATCCTGAGGGTCAGTCCTGATGACAGTGTCATGACAGGACACACGGAGATCTCTGTTATCAGAGAGCACCTGGAACAGCAGCTGGGGCTCTAGTGACAGGGCAGGAGCAACTCCCCATGCACCCTCCACGGAGTCCACCTGCCTGCATTTTGGTCCTTTTCCCTCCAAAAAAGATTTTTCCCTTTTTTCACTTTGAAACAGGCAGCAGACAGGACACCCAGGCAGGGGAAAAAAAAATAAATAGCCTTTTTTTTTTTTTTTTTTTTTTTTTTACTGAAGCAAATGACCATCTTCTGGCAAGTATAGGTTTTGAACCTGAAAACTCTGTCTGTCTGTCTCTTAGTCCACAGAAAGAGCCACTAGCCCAGCCAGATCTCACGCTCCGATGGGGTGTTTTTGCCAGTCAAAGGTCTGCACAGCGCACTAGGGATTGGGCGGCCTGAGACCCAAATGTTACATTGTAGATGGACTGTTTGCAGTTCTTGCTCCCCAGGACATTAGACTGTCTCAACTCCCTCCCCTACAGCATGAAAAAAAGACTCTTGACAACCTTGGAGCAACTGGAGTGGGGGCGAGGGGAGCTGTTTGCATGTCTGCACTGCTCATGCCCAGGTGTCTGTGGGGGTCCATGGCAGAGGCTGTAAGGGGGCTAGGGGGCAGAAGGAGACTGTTTGAGAGGCAGGCTGCAGGCAGGGGAGCCCAGGAGTGTGTGCAGGGCTGTGTGTGTGGGTGTGGTGGCAGGGGGTTAGGGCAGGTCCCCCTGCTGGATGGTGAGATGGCAGCTGGGCTGGCCCTGGGCCCTCATGGCTGAAGGGCAGAAGCTGGGTGGCAGTAAAGTAGCGCAGGGAGGAACACAGTAGATGATATTTGGGAGCTGGGGGACAGAGGGTAAGGGGAAAGGGTGCATCTTTGAGGAGGGGTCAGGACTAGAGAGTGGGGGCAGCTGGAGGCATGGAAGGTACCAGGAATCAGGGACTGACAGGAACAGATTCCTACACCCCCCCACACTGGATAGAAGCTGCAGAAGCCAGAGCAGCAGCCCTGGCTTGCCTAGGCCAAGGGCCCTGAGTGAGTCCCTCTGAGGATGAGGAAGAGGAGGAGGGGGTGGAGGAGGAGGAGGAGGAGGAAGAGCAGGAGGAAGAGGAGGAAGAGGAGGAGGAAGAAGAGGAGGAGGAGGAGGAGGCGCAGGAGGAGGAGGAGGAGGGGCAGGAGGGCAGCTGTCAATAGGCAACGGGATTAATGGAGGCCTCCATTACGGAGGCATGTGTCCAGGCAGGCACCCACCAACCCTCAGGGGCAGCTCAGGGCACCCAGGGACTTGGTGTGGGTATCTCTGGGGCGGGGACTGTCAGTCAGTCAGCAAGACTGTGTGTCAGTGCACATGGTGGGACAGGGGCCTGGCGGACCTTGGTCCCCCGCCCTGGACTGTCAGATGCCAGCCCCATGCCCAGACACACACCAATCTGCCCATAGCCCCTTGGCCCGGCCGACCAGCACCTGCATTGGCCTGGGGCTCTGGCTCTGGTGGCTGGCCACCACCCCTCAGGTCAAGTTCAGCGTGGGGGTCATGGCTGCTGGTCAACTGGATGGGCGGGGTCCCCGTGGCCTAGCAACCACAGGAGCCCTCTGTGATGTCCTAGCCCCTGGCAATCTGTGCTGGCCACACTGGCACTGGGCAGCCCAACTGCCCTGCCACTAGGTCAGGCAACAGCGCCCAGACGCCTGGGCCCTGGCACAGAGGGACGGAAGGATGGGAAGACAGTGCTGACCGACGAGGGACCTCAGGGCTGGCAGCCAAGAGAAGACAGGTGGAGGTGCGCCCGGGATCCAGGGAGCCCAGGCCAGAGCTGCCTGCATGCCTGCCTGCCTGCCTTCCTGGATGTCGGTATGCTGCCTTTGTCCAGGTAGGTTTCTCAGGTCCCCATCAATCCTGTCCTCTCCTGTCCTCTCCTGTCCTCACCATCCTCTCCCCTCTCCTCTCCTCCGCACTTTGCTTCTCTCCTTTGTCTGTCCTCTCTTACAGGTGCCCTGCTCACCAGCTCCAGCACGTGTGATGGTTCTCCAGTGACAGCTGTTCGCTACCCCTTCCACCCCCTGCCTGCCCCTAATGTGACCCAGCTCACAGGGTCTCCGGCTCACCCCACCCAAACCCACACGCCCCAACACATTCCCTGCTTCAGCCCCTCTGCCCTATTCAGCCAAACTGAGCCTTTGCAACCTACCTATGCATCGTTGTTTCTCCTCACCATTAAGGAGAGATCTCCTTTTGTACTTAGCTTGGTTGAGTGGTGGATGGATGGATGGATGGATGGATGGATGGATGGATGGATGAATGGATGGATGAATGGATGGATAGATGTATGGGTGGATAGATGGATGGATGGACAGGTCAATGGATCGGTTTTGTAGAGGCAGAGTACCATATAGGGGTACTGGAGACCGCTGGTGTCAGATCCTTAGTCAATGTCAAATGTAAAACATTAATTCATCAATAACAAAAATGAATAAGCACCTAAATAAATAAATAAATATAAAAACTGGGTTAAAAAATACATGGCGTCTTTGCCTTTCTGCATATGGAATGCTGTGCGGATCTTAACAAGGAAAGCATTTTCCTGAGTAGCCCATTTGAAGTCGTGGAATATTTCCTTTTCCATTTTCTTTTTTTTTACTTTCCATTTTCTTGATTATTCACTGGAATAAATAGACAGGAATTGAGAGGGAAGGGAGGTAGAGAGAGTTTGAGACACAGAGAGAGACAACTGCAGCACTTCCGCACCACTTGTTAAGATTTCCCCTGGCAGGTGGGAACCAGGGTGTTGAAGCCCAGTCCTCCTGCATTGTAACATGAGTGCTTAACTGGGTGTGGCACCACCTGGTACCCTTGATGGGACACTTTTTTTTAGCAATGAAAAGAAATTCTCGTGGCAAGGTCATCAATAAATGAAGAAGTAAATAAAAGTGCATTTACATTAACTCAGTGGAAACACACAGGGACATATACGTCTCTGTTACCTGTATTACTTCTTCATGTATGGATTGATTGCCTCAAGGGGTTATTGCCACAGCTGACTGCCTATGCCACGAATAATCCACAGCTCCTGCACTGCATTTGTTCCCCTTTCGCTGCCCTTGTTGCTTGGTCACTGTGGTGGTTATTGTTGTTGTTGTTGTTGTTGTTACTGACCTTGCATCTGACAGACACAAAAGGAGAGAGCAGAGGAAATACAGGGTGGGAGAGAAAGATAGAGCTCCTAAAGACCTGCTTCACCCCCTGTAAAGCGACTCCCCTGCAGGTGGCGGTCTGGGGGCCAGACCCCAAATCCCTCCACCTGTCCCCTCTATTCGTGAGCGCCACAAGCCCTTAACCCTCTGACATACCGCCAAACCTCCCTGGATTTACTTTTGAAGGCAGTATCACCTGCCTCGTTTTGAATCCTCATTATCCTGAGGGTCAGTCCTGATGACAGTGTCATGACACGACACACGGAGATCTCTGTTATCAGAGAGCACCTGGAACAGCAGCTGGGGCTCTAGTGACAGGGCAGAAGCAACTCCCCATGCACCCTCCACGGAGTCCACCTGCCTGCATTTTGGTCCTTTTCCCTACAAAAAAGATTTTTCCCTTTTTTCACTTTGAAACAGGCAGCAGACAGGATACCAAGGCAGGGGAAAAAAAAATAAATAGCCTTTTTTTTTTTTTTTTTTTTTTTTTTTTACCGAAGCAAATGACCATCTTCTGGCAAGTATAGGTTTTGAACCTGAAAACTCTGTCTGTCTGTCTCTTAGTCCACAGAAAGAGCCACTAGCCCAGCCAGATCTCACGCTCCGATGGGGTGTTTTTGCCAGTCAAAGGTCTGCACAGCGCACTAGGGATTGGGCGGCCTGAGACCCAAATGTTACATTGTAGATGGACTGTTTGCAGTTCTTGCTCCCCAGGACATTGGACTGTCTCAACTCCCTCCCCTACAGCATGAAAAAAAGACTCTTGACAACCTTGGAGCAACTGGAGTGGGGGCGAGGGGAGCTGTTTGCATGTCTGCACTGCTCATGCCCAGGTGTCTGTGGGGGTCCATGGCAGAGGCTGTAAGGGGGCTAGGGGGCAGAAGGAGACTGTTTGAGAGGCAGGCTGCAGGCAGGGGAGCCCAGGAGTGTGTGCAGGGCTGTGTGTGTGGGTGTGGTGGCAGGGGGTTAGGGCAGGTCCCCCTGCTGGATGGTGAGATGGCAGCTGGGCTGGCCCTGGGCCCTCATGGCTGAAGGGCAGAAGCTGGGTGGCAGTAAAGTAGCGCAGGGAGGAACACAGTAGATGATAGTTGGGAGCTGGGGGACAGAGGGTAAGGGGAAAGGGTGCATCTTTGAGGAGGGGTCAGGACTAGAGAGTGGGGGCAGCTGGAGGCATGGAAGGTACCAGGAATCAGGGACTGACAGGAACAGATTCCTACACCCCCCCACACTGGATAGAAGCTGCAGAAGCCAGAGCAGCAGCCCTGGCTTGCCTAGGCCAAGGGCCCTGAGTGAGTCCCTCTGAGGATGAGGAAGAGGAGGAGGGGGTGGAGGAGGAGGAGGAGGAGGAAGAGCAGGAGGAAGAGGAGGAAGAGGAGGAGGAAGAAGAGGAGGAGGAGGAGGAGGCGCAGGAGGAGGAGGAGGAGGGGCAGGAGGGCAGCTGTCAATAGGCAACGGGATTAATGGAGGCCTCCATTACGGAGGCATGTGTCCAGGCAGGCACCCACCAAGCCTCAGGGGCAGCACAGGGCACCCAGGGACTTGGTGTGGGTATCTCTGGGGCGGGGACTGTCAGTCAGTCAGCAAGACTGTGTGTCAGTGCACATGGTGGGACAGGGGCCTGGCGGACCTTGGTCCCCCGCCCTGGACTGTCAGATGCCAGCCCCATGCCCAGACACACACCAATCTGCCCATAGCCCCTTGGCCCGGCCGACCAGCACCTGCATTGGCCTGGGGCTCTGGCTCTGGTGGCTGGCCACCACCCCTCAGGTCAAGTTCAGCGTGGGGGTCATGGCTGCTGGTCAACTGGATGGGCGGGGTCCCCGTGGCCTAGCAACCACAGGAGCCCTCTGTGATGTCCTAGCCCCTGGCAATCTGTGCTGGCCACACTGGCACTGGGCAGCCCAACTGCCCTGCCACTAGGTCAGGCAACAGCGCCCAGACGCCTGGGCCCTGGCACAGAGGGACGGAAGGATGGGAAGACAGTGCTGACCGACGAGGGACCTCAGGGCTGGCAGCCAAGAGAAGACAGGTGGAGGTGCGCCCGGGATCCAGGGAGCCCAGGCCAGAGCTGCCTGCATGCCTGCCTGCCTGCCTTCCTGGATGTCGGTATGCTGCCTTTGTCCAGGTATGTTTCTCAGGTCCCCATCAATCCTGTCCTCTCCTGTCCTCTCCTGTCCTCACCATCCTCTCCCCTCTCCTCTCCTCCGCACTTTGCTTCTCTCCTTTGTCTGTCCTCTCTTACAGGTGCCCTGCTCACCAGCTCCAGCACGTGTGATGGTTCTCCAGTGACAGCTGTTCGCTACCCCTTCCACCCCCTGCCTGCCCCTAATGTGACCCAGCTCACAGGGTCTCCGGCTCACCCCACCCAAACCCACACGCCCCAACACATTCCCTGCTTCAGCCCCTCTGCCCTATTCAGCCAAACTGGGCCTTTGCAACCTACCTATGCATCGTTGTTTCTCCTCACCATTAAGGAGAGATCTCCTTTTGTACTTAGTTTGGTTGAGTGGTGGATGGATGGATGGATGGATGGATGGATGGATGGATGAATGGATGGATGAATGGATGGATAGATGTATGGGTGGATAGATGGATGGATGGACAGGTCAATGGATCGGTTTTGTAGAGGCAGAGTACCATATAGGGGTACTGGAGACCGCTGGTGTCAGATCCTTAGTCAATGTCAAATGTAAAACATTAATTCATCAATAACAAAAATGAATAAGCACCTAAATAAATAAATAAATATAAAAACTGGGTTAAAAAATACATGGCGTCTTTGCCTTTCTGCATATAGAATGCTGTGCGGATCTTAACAAGGAAAGCATTGTCCTGAGTAGCCCATTTGAAGTCGTGGAATATTTCCTTTTCCATTTTCTTTTTTTTTACTTTCCATTTTCTTGATTATTCACTGGAATAAATAGACAGGAATTGAGAGGGAAGGGAGGTAGAGAGAGTTTGAGACACAGAGAGAGACAACTGCAGCACTTCCGCACCACTTGTTAAGATTTCCCCTGGCAGGTGGGAACCAGGGTGTTGAAGCCCAGTCCTCCTGCATTGTAACATGAGTGCTTAACTGGGTGTGGCACCACCTGGTACCCTTGATGGGACACTTTTTTTTAGCAATGAAAAGAAATTCTCGTGGCAAGGTAATCAATAAATGAAGAAGTAAATAAAAGTGCATTTACATTAACTCAGTGGAAACACACAGGGACATATACGTCTCTGTTACCTGTATTACTTCTTCATGTATGGATTGATTGCCTCAAGGGGTTATTGCCACAGCTGACTGCCTATGCCACGAATAATCCACAGCTCCTGCACTGCATTTGTTCCCCTTTCGCTGCCCTTGTTGCTTGGTCACTGTGGTGGTTATTGTTGTTGTTGTTGTTGTTGTTACTGATCTTGCATCTGACAGACACAAAAGGAGAGAGCAGAGGAAATACAGGGTGGGAGAGAAAGATAGAGCTCCTAAAGACCTGCTTCACCCCCTGTAAAGCGACTCCCCTGCAGGTGGCGGTCTGGGGGCCAGACCCCAAATCCCTCCACCTGTCCCCTCTATTCGTGAGCGCCACAAGCCCTTAACCCTCTGACATACCGCCAAACCTCCCTGGATTTACTTTTGAAGGCAGTATCACCTGCCTCGTTTTGAATCCTCATTATCCTGAGGGTCAGTCCTGATGACAGTGTCATGACAGGACACACGGAGATCTCTGTTATCAGAGAGCACCTGGAACAGCAGCTGGGGCTCTAGTGACAGGGCAGGAGCAACTCCCCATGCACCCTCCACGGAGTCCACCTGCCTGCATTTTGGTCCTTTTCCCTCCAAAAAAGATTTTTCCCTTTTTTCACTTTGAAACAGGCAGCAGACAGGATACCCAGGCAGGGGAAAAAAAAATAAATAGCCTTTTTTTTTTTTTTTTTTTTTTTTTTTTTTTTTTTTTTACCGAAGCAAATGACCATCTTCTGGCAAGTATAGGTTTTGAACCTGAAAACTCTGTCTGTCTGTCTCTTAGTCCACAGAAAGAGCCACTAGCCCAGCCAGATCTCACGCTCCGATGGGGTGTTTTTGCCAGTCAAAGGTCTGCACAGCGCACTAGGGATTGGGCGGCCTGAGACCCAAATGTTACATTGTAGATGGACTGTTTGCAGTTCTTGCTCCCCAGGACATTAGACTGTCTCAACTCCCTCCCCTACAGCATGAAAAAAAGACTCTTGACAACCTTGGAGCAACTGGAGTGGGGGCGAGGGGAGCTGTTTGCATGTCTGCACTGCTCATGCCCAGGTGTCTGTGGGGGTCCATGGCAGAGGCTGTAAGGGGGCTAGGGGGCAGAAGGAGACTGTTTGAGAGGCAGGCTGCAGGCAGGGGAGCCCAGGAGTGTGTGCAGGGCTGTGTGTGTGGGTGTGGTGGCAGGGGGTTAGGGCAGGTCCCCCTGCTGGATGGTGAGATGGCAGCTGGGCTGGCCCTGGGACCTCATGGCTGAAGGGCAGAAGCTGGGTGGCAGTAAAGTAGCGCAGGGAGGAACACAGTAGATGATAGTTGGGAGCTGGGGGACAGAGGGTAAGGGGAAAGGGTGCATCTTTGAGGAGGGGTCAGGACTAGAGAGTGGGGGCAGCTGGAGGCATGGAAGGTCCCAGGAATCAGGGACTGACAGGAACAGATTCCTACACCCCCCCACACTGGATAGAAGCTGCAGAAGCCAGAGCAGCAGCCCTGGCTTGCCTAGGCCAAGGGCCCTGAGTGAGTCCCTCTGAGGATGAGGAAGAGGAGGAGGGGGTGGAGGAGGAGGAGGAGGAGGAAGAGCAGGAGGAAGAGGAGGAAGAGGAGGAGGAAGAAGAGGAGGAGGAGGAGGAGGGGCAGGAGGAGGAGGAGGAGGGGCAGGAGGGCAGCTGTCAATAGGCAACGGGATTAATGGAGGCCTCCATTACGGAGGCATGTGTCCAGGCAGGCACCCACCAACCCTCAGGGGCAGCTCAGGGCACCCAGGGACTTGGTGTGGGTATCTCTGGGGCGGGGACTGTCAGTCAGTCAGCAAGACTGTGTGTCAGTGCACATGGTGGGACAGGGGCCTGGCGGACCTTGGTCCCCCGCCCTGGACTGTCAGATGCCAGCCCCATGCCCAGACACACACCAATCTGCCCATAGCCCCTTGGCCCGGCCGACCAGCACCTGCATTGGCCTGGGGCTCTGGCTCTGGTGGCTGGCCACCACCCCTCAGGTCAAGTTCAGCATGGGGGTCATGGCTGCTGGTCAACTGGATGGGCGGGGTCCCCGTGGCCTAGCAACCACAGGAGCCCTCTGTGATGTCCTAGCCCCTGGCAATCTGTGCTGGCCACACTGGCACTGGGCAGCCCAACTGCCCTGCCACTAGGTCAGGCAACAGCGCCCAGACGCCTGGGCCCTGGCACAGAGGGACGGAAGGATGGGAAGACAGTGCTGACCGACTAGGGACCTCAGGGCTGGCAGCCAAGAGAAGACAGGTGGAGGTGCGCCCGGGATCCAGGGAGCCCAGGTCAGAGCTGCCTGCATGCCTGCCTGCCTGCCTTCCTGGATGTCGGTATGCTGCCTTTGTCCAGGTAGGTTTCTCAGGTCCCCATCAATCCTGTCCTCTCCTGTCCTCTCCTGTCCTCACCATCCTCTCCCCTCTCCTCTCCTCCGCACTTTGCTTCTCTCCTTTGTCTGTCCTCTCTTCCAGGTGCCCTGCTCACCAGCTCCAGCACGTGTGATGGTTCTCCAGTGACAGCTGTTCGCTACCCCTTCCACCCCCTGCTGCCCCTAATGTGACCCAGCTCACAGGGTCTCCGGCTCACCCCACCCAAACCCACACGCCCCAACACATTCCCTGCTTCAGCCCCTCTGCCCTATTCAGCCAAACTGGGCCTTTGCAACCTACCTATGCATCGTTGTTTCTCCTCACCATTAAGGAGAGATCTCCTTTTGTACTTAGCTTGGTTGAGTGGTGGATGGATGGATGGATGGATGGATGGATGGATGGATGGATGGATGGATGGATGAATGGATGGATGAATGGATGGATAGATGTATGGGTGGATAGATGGATGGATGGACAGGTCAATGGATCGGTTTTGTAGAGGCAGAGTACCATATAGGGGTACTGGAGACCGCTGGTGTCAGATCCTTAGTCAATGTCAAATGTAAAACATTAATTCATCAATAACAAAAATGAATAAGCACCTAAATAAATAAATAAATATAAAAACTGGGTTAAAAAATACATGGCGTCTTTGCCTTTCTGCATATGGAATGCTGTGCGGATCTTAACAAGGAAAGCATTGTCCTGAGTAGCCCATTTGAAGTCGTGGAATATTTCCTTTTCCATTTTCTTTTTTTTTACTTTCCATTTTCTTGATTATTCACTGGAATAAATAGACAGGAATTGAGAGGGAAGGGAGGTAGAGAGAGTTTGAGACACAGAGAGAGACAACTGCAGCACTTCCGCACCACTTGTTAAGATTTCCCCTGGCAGGTGGGAACCAGGGTGTTGAAGCCCAGTCCTCCTGCATTGTAACATGAGTGCTTAACTGGGTGTGGCACCACCTGGTACCCTTGATGGGACACTTTTTTTTAGCAATGAAAAGAAATTCTCGTGGCAAGGTAATCAATAAATGAAGAAGTAAATAAAAGTGCATTTACATTA
Source organism: Erinaceus europaeus (assembly GCF_950295315.1). NCBI lineage: Eukaryota > Metazoa > Chordata > Mammalia > Eulipotyphla > Erinaceidae > Erinaceus > Erinaceus europaeus. Next base: position 1,280,751 of record NW_026647118.1, on the reverse strand, counting down.
ACTCAGTGGAAACACACAGGGACATATACGTCTCTGTTACCTGTATTACTTCTTCATGTATGGATTGATTGCCTCAAGGGGTTATTGCCACAGCTGACTGCCTATGCCACGAATAATCCACAGCTCCTGCACTGCATTTGTTCCCCTTTCGCTGCCCTTGTTGCTTGGTCACTGTGGTGGTTATTGTTGTTGTTGTTGTTGTTGTTACTGATCTTGCATCTGACAGACACAAAAGGAGAGAGCAGAGGAAATACAGGGTGGGAGAGAAAGATAGAGCTCCTAAAGACCTGCTTCACCCCCTGTAAAGCGACTCCCCTGCAGGTGGCGGTCTGGGGGCCAGACCCCAAATCCCTCCACCTGTCCCCTCTATTCGTGAGCGCCACAAGCCCTTAACCCTCTGACATACCGCCAAACCTACCTGGATTTACTTTTGAAGGCAGTATCACCTGCCTCGTTTTGAATCCTCATTATCCTGAGGGTCAGTCCTGATGACAGTGTCATGACACGACACACGGAGATCTCTGTTATCAGAGAGCACCTGGAACAGCAGCTGGGGCTCTAGTGACAGGGCAGGAGCAACTCCCCATGCACCCTCCACGGAGTCCACCTGCCTGCATTTTGGTCCTTTTCCCTCCAAAAAAGATTTTTCCCTTTTTTCACTTTGAAACAGGCAGCAGACAGGATACCCAGGCAGGGGAAAAAAAAATAAAAAGCCTTTTTTTTTTTTTTCTTTTTACCGAAGCGAATGACCATCTTCTGGCAAGTATAGGTTTTGAACCTGAAAACTCTGTCTGTCTGTCTCTTAGTCCACAGAAAGAGCCACTATCCCAGCCAGATCTCACGCTCCGATGGGGTGTTTTTGCCAGTCAAAGGTCTGCACAGCACACTAGGGATTGGGCGGCCTGAGACCCAAATGTTACATTGTAGATGGACTGTTTGCAGTTCTTGCTCCCCAGGACATTGGACTGTCTCAACTCCCTCCCCTACAGCATGAAAAAAAGACTCTTGACAACCTTGGAGCAACTGGAGTGGGGGCGAGGGGAGCTGTTTGCATGTCTGCACTGCTCATGCCCAGATGTCTGTGGGGGTCCGTGGCAGAGGCTGTAAGGGAGCTAGGGGGCAGAAGGAGACTGTTTGAGAGGCAGGCTGCAGGCAGGGGAGCCCAGGAGTGTGTGCAGGGCTGTGTGTGTGGGTGTGGTGGCAGGGGTTTAGGGCAGGTCCCCCTGCTGGATGGTGAGATGGCAGCTGGGCTGGCCCTGGGCCCTCATGGCTGAAGGGCAGAAGCTGGGTGGCAGTAAAGTAGCGCAGGGAGGAACACAGTAGATGATAGTTGGGAGCTGGGGGACAGAGGGTAAGGGGAAAGGGTGCATCATTGAGGAGGGGTCAGGACTAGAGAGTGGGGGCAGCTGGAGGCATGGAAGGTCCCAGGAATCAGGGACTGACAGGAACAGATTCCTACACCCCCCCCCACTGGATAGAAGCTGCAGAAGCCAGAGCAGCAGCCCTGGCTTGCCTAGGCCAAGGGCCCTAAGTGAGTCCCTCTGAGGATGAGGAAGAGGAGGAGGGGGTGGAGGAGGAGGAGGAGGAGGAAGAGCAGGAGGAAGAGGAGGAAGAGGAGGAGGAAGAAGAGGAGGAGGAGGAGGAGGCGCAGGAGGAGGAGGAGGAGGGGCAGGAGGGCAGCTGTCAATAGGCAACGGGATTAATGGAGGCCTCCATTACGGAGGCATGTGTCCAGGCAGGCACCCACCAACCCTCAGGGGCAGCTCAGGGCACCCAGGGACTTGGTGTGGGTATCTCTGGGGCGGGGACTGTCAGTCAGTCAGCAAGACTGTGTGTCAGTGCACATGGTGGGACAGGGGCCTGGCGGACCTTGGTCCCCCGCCCTGGACTGTCAGATGCCAGCCCCATGCCCAGACACACACCAATCTGCCCATAGCCCCTTGGCCCGGCCGACCAGCACCTGCATTGGCCTGGGGCTCTGGCTCTGGTGGCTGGCCACCACCCCTCAGGTCAAGTTCAGCGTGGGGGTCATGGCTGCTGGTCAACTGGATGGGCGGGGTCCCCGTGGCCTAGCAACCACAGGAGCCCTCTGTGATGTCCTAGCCCCTGGCAATCTGTGCTGGCCACACTGGCACTGGGCAGCCCAACTGCCCTGCCACTAGGTCAGGCAACAGCGCCCAGACGCCTGGGCCCTGGCACAGAGGGACGGAAGGATGGGAAGACAGTGCTGACCGACGAGGGACCTCAGGGCTGGCAGCCAAGAGAAGACAGGTGGAGGTGCGCCCGGGATCCAGGGAGCCCAGGCCAGAGCTGCCTGCATGCCTGCCTGCCTGCCTTCCTGGATGTCGGTATGCTGCCTTTGTCCAGGTAGGTTTCTCAGGTCCCCATCAATCCTGTCCTCTCCTGTCCTCTCCTGTCCTCACCATCCTCTCCCCTCTCCTCTCCTCCGCACTTTGCTTCTCTCCTTTGTCTGTCCTCTCTTCCAGGTGCCCTGCTCACCAGCTCCAGCACTTGTGATGGTTCTCCAGTGACAGCTGTTCGCTACCCCTTCCACCCCCTGCCTGCCCCTAATGTGACCCAGCTCACAGGGTCTCCGGCTCACCCCACCCAAACCCACACGCCCCAACACATTCCCTGCTTCAGCCCCTCTGCCCTATTCAGCCAAACTGGGCCTTTGCAACCTACCTATGCATCGTTGTTTCTCCTCACCATTAAGGAGAGATCTCCTTTTGTACTTAGCTTGGTTGAGTGGTGGATGGATGGATGGATGGATGGATGGATGGATGGATGGATGGATGAATGGATGGATGAATGGATGGATAGATGTATGGGTGGATAGATGGATGGATGGACAGGTCAATGGATCGGTTTTGTAGAGGCAGAGTACCATATAGGGGTACTGGAGACCGCTGGTGTCAGATCCTTAGTCAATGTCAAATGTAAAACATTAATTCATCAATAACAAAAATGAATAAGCACCTAAATAAATAAATAAATATAAAAACTGGGTTAAAAAATACATGGCGTCTTTGCCTTTCTGCATATGGAATGCTGTGCGGATCTTAACAAGGAAAGCATTGTCCTGAGTAGCCCATTTGAAGTCGTGGAATATTTCCTTTTCCATTTTCTTTTTTTTTACTTTCCATTTTCTTGATTATTCACTGGAATAAATAGACAGGAATTGAGAGGGAAGGGAGGTAGAGAGAGTTTGAGACACAGAGAGAGACAACTGCAGCACTTCCGCACCACTTGTTAAGATTTCCCCTGGCAGGTGGGAACCAGGGTGTTGAAGCCCAGTCCTCCTGCATTGTAACATGAGTGCTTAACTGGGTGTGGCACCACCTGGTACCCTTGATGGGACACTTTTTTTTAGCAATGAAAAGAAATTCTCGTGGCAAGGTAATCAATAAATGAAGAAGTAAATAAAAGTGCATTTACATTAACTCAGTGGAAACACACAGGGACATATACGTCTATGTTACCTGTATTACTTCTTCATGTATGGATTGATTGCCTCAAGGGGTTATTGCCACAGCTGACTGCCTATGCCACGAATAATCCACAGCTCCTGCACTGCATTTGTTCCCCTTTCGCTGCCCTTGTTGCTTGGTCACTGTGGTGGTTATTGTTGTTGTTGTTGTTGTTGTTACTGACCTTGCATCTGACAGACACAAAAGGAGAGAGCAGAGGAAATACAGGGTGGGAGAGAAAGATAGAGCTCCTAAAGACCTGCTTCACCCCCTGTAAAGCGACTCCCCTGCAGGTGGCGGTCTGGGGGCCAGACCCCAAATCCCTCCACCTGTCCCCTCTATTCGTGAGCGCCACAAGCCCTTAACCCTCTGACATACCGCCAAACCTCCCTGGATTTACTTTTGAAGGCAGTATCACCTGCCTCGTTTTGAATCCTCATTATCCTGAGGGTCAGTCCTGATGACAGTGTCATGACACGACACACGGAGATCTCTGTTATCAGAGAGCACCTGGAACAGCAGCTGGGGCTCTAGTGACAGGGCAGGAGCAACTCCCCATGCACCCTCCACGGAGTCCACCTGCCTGCATTTTGGTCCTTTTCCCTCCAAAAAAGATTTTTCCCTTTTTTCACTTTGAAACAGGCAGCAGACAGGATACCAAGGCAGGGGAAAAAAAAAATAAATAGCCTTTTTTTTTTTTTTTTTTTTTTTTTTACCGAAGCAAATGACCATCTTCTGGCAAGTATAGGTTTTGAACCTGAAAACTCTGTCTGTCTGTCTCTTAGTCCACAGAAAGAGCCACTAGCCCAGCCAGATCTCACGCTCCGATGGGGTGTTTTTGCCAGTCAAAGGTCTGCACAGCGCACTAGGGATTGGGCAGCCTGAGACCCAAATGTTACATTGTAGATGGACTGTTTGCAGTTCTTGCTCCCCAGGACATTGGACTGTCTCAACTCCCTCCCCTACAGCATGAAAAAAAGACTCTTGACAACCTTGGAGCAACTGGAGTGGGGGCGAGGGGAGCTGTTTGCATGTCTGCACTGCTCATGCCCAGGTGTCTGTGGGGGTCCATGGCAGAGGCTGTAAGGGGGCTAGGGGGCAGAAGGAGACTGTTTGAGAGGCAGGCTGCAGGCAGGGGAGCCCAGGAGTGTGTGCAGGGCTGTGTGTGTGGGTGTGGTGGCAGGGGGTTAGGGCAGGTCCCCCTGCTGGATGGTGAGATGGCAGCTGGGCTGGCCCTGGGCCCTCATGGCTGAAGGGCAGAAGCTGGGTGGCAGTAAAGTAGCGCAGGGAGGAACACAGTAGATGATAGTTGGGAGCTGGGGGACAGAGGGTAAGGGGAAAGGGTGCATCTTTGAGGAGGGGTCAGGACTAGAGAGTGGGGGCAGCTGGAGGCATGGAAGGTCCCAGGAATCAGGGACTGACAGGAACAGATTCCTACACCCCCCCCACTGGATAGAAGCTGCAGAAGCCAGAGCAGCAGCGCTGGCTTGCCTAGGCCAAGGGCCCTGAGTGAGTCCCTCTGAGGATGAGGAAGAGGAGGAGAGGGTGGAGGAGGAGGAGGAGGAGGAAGAGCAGGAGGAAGAGGAGGAAGAGGAGGAGGAAGAAGAGGAGGAGGAGGAGGAGGCGCAGGAGGAGGAGGAGGAGGGGCAGGAGGGCAGCTGTCAATAGGCAACGGGATTAATGGAGGCCTCCATTACGGAGGCATGTGTCCAGGCAGGCACCCACCAAGCCTCAGGGGCAGTTCAGGGCACCCAGGGACTTGGTGTGGGTATCTCTGGGGCGGGGACTGTCAGTCAGTCAGCAAGACTGTGTGTCAGTGCACTTGGTGGGAGAGGGGCCTGGCGGACCTTGGTACCCCGCCCTGGACAGTCAGATGCCAGCCCCATGCCCAGACACACACCAATCTGCCCACAGCCCCTTGGCCTGGCCGACCAGCACCTGCTTTGGCCTGGGGCTCTGGCTCTGGTGGCTGGCCACCGCCCCTCAGGTCAAGTTCAGCGTGGGGGTCATGGCTGCTGGTCAACTGGATGGGCGGGGTCCCCGTGGCCTAGCAACCACAGGAGCCCTCTGTGATGTCCTAGCCCCTGGCAATCTGTGCTGGCCACACGAGCACTGGGCAGCCCAACTGCCCTGCCACTAGGTCAGGCAACAGCGCCCAGACGCCTGGGCCCTGGCAGAGGGACGGAAGGATGGGAAGACAGTGCTGACCGCCGAGGGACCTCAGGGCTGGCAGCCAAGAGAAGACAGGTGCAGGTGCGCACGGGATCCAGGGAGCCCAGGCCAGAGCTGCCTGCATGCCTGCCTGCCTTCCTGGATGTCTGTATGCTGCCTTTGTCCAGGTAGGTTTCTCAGGTCCCCTCCAATCCTGTCCTCTCCTGTCCTCTCCTGTCCTCACCATCCTCTCCCCCCTCCTCTCCTCCGCACTTTGCTTCTCTCCTTTGTCTGTCCTCTCTTCCAGGTGCCCTGCTCACCAGCTCCAGCACTTGTGATGGTTCTCCAGTGACAGCTGTTCACAACCCCTTCCACCCACTGCCTGCCCCTAATGTGACCCAGCTCACAGGGTCTCCGGCTCACCCCACCCAAACCCACACGCCCCAACACATTCCCTGGTTCAGCCCCTCTGCCCTATTCAGCCAAACTGGCCCCTTTGCAACCTACCTATGCATCGTTGTTTCTCCTCACCATTCAAGGAGAGATCACCTTTTGTACTGAACTTGGTTTACTGGTGGATGGATGGATGGATGGATGGATGAATGTATGGATAGATGTATGGGTGGATGGATGGATGGATGGACAGGTCAATGGATCGGTTTTATAGAGGCAGAGTACCATATAGGGGTACTGGAGTCCGCTGGTGTCAGATCCTTAGTCAATGTCAAATGTAAAACATTAATTCATCAGTAACAAAAATGAATAAGCACCTAAATAAATAAATAAATAAATATAAAAACTGGGTTAAAAAATACACGGCGTCTTTGCCTTTCTGCATATGGAATGCTGTGAGGATCTTTACAAGGAAAGCATTGTCCTGAGTAGCCCATTTGAAGTCGTGGAATATTTCCTTTTCCTTTTCCTTTTTTTACTTTCTATTTTCTTGATTATTCACTGGAAAAAATAGACAGGAATTGAGAGTGAAGGGAGGTAGAGAGAGTTTGAGACACAGAGAGAGACAACTGCAGCACTTCCGCACCACTTGTAAAGATTTCCCCTGGCAGGTGGGAACCAGGGTGTTGAAGCCCAGTCCTCCTGCATTGTAACATGAGGGCTTAACTGGGAGTGGCACCACCTGGTACCCATGATGGGACACTTTTTTTTAGCAATGAAAAGAAATTCTCGTGGCAAGGTAATCAATAAATGAAGAAGTAAATAAAAGTGCATTTACATTAACTCAGTGGAAACACACAGGGACATATACGTCTCTGTTACGTGTATTACTTCTTCATGTATGGATTGATTGCCTCAAGGGGTTATTGCCACAGCTGAGTGCCTACGCCACGAATAATCTACAGCTCCTGCACTCCATTTGTTCCCCTTTTGCTGCCCTTGTTGCTTGGTCACTGTGGTGGTTATGGTTTTTGTTGTTGTTGTTGTTACTGACCTTGCATCTGACAGACACAAAAGGAGAGAGCAGAGGAAATACAGGGTGGGAGAGAAAGATAGAGCTCCTAAAGACCTGCTTCACCCCCTGTAAAGCGACTCCCCTGCAGGTGGCGGTCTGGGGGCCAGACCCCAAATCCTTCCACCTGTCCCCTCTATTCGTGAGCGCCACAAGCCCTTAACCCTCTGACATACCGCCAAACCTCCCTGGATTTACTTTTGAAGGCAGTATCACCTGCCTCGTTTTGATTCCTCATTATCCTGAGGGTCAGTCCTGGAGACAGTGTCATGACACGACACACGGAGATCTCTGTTATCAGAGAGCACCTGGAACAGCAGCTGGGGCTCTAGTGCCAGGGCAGGAGCAACTTCCCATCCACCCTACACGGAGTCCACCTGCCTGCATTTTGGTCCTTTTCCCTCCAAAAAAGATTTTTCCCTTTTTTCACTTGGAAACAGGCAGCAGACAGGTTACCCAGGCAGGAGAAAAAAAAAATAAAAAGCTTTTTTTTTTTTTTTTTTTTTTTACCGAAGTGAATGACCATCTTCTGGCAAGTGTAGGTTTTGAACCTGAAAACTCTGTCTGTCTGTCTCTTAGTCTACAGAAAGAGCCACTAGCCCAGCCAGATCTCACGCTCAGATGGGGTGTTTTTGCCAGTCAAAGGTCTGCACAGCGCACTAGGGATTGGGCGGCCTGAGACCCAAATGTTACATTGTAGATGGACTGTTTGCAGTTCTTGCTCCCCAGGACATTGGACTGTCTCAACTCCCTCCCCTACAGCATGAAAAAAAGACTCTTGACAACCTTGGAGCAACTGAAGTGGGGGCGAGGGGAGCTGTTTGCATGTCTGCACTGCTCCTGCCCAGGTGTCTGTGGGGGTCCGTGGCAGAGGCTGTAAGGGGGCTAGGGGGCAGAAGGAGACTGTTTGAGAGGCAGGCTGCAGGCAGGGGAGTCCAGGAGTGTGTGCATGGCTGTGTGTGTGGGTGTGGTTGCAGGGGGTTAGGGCAGGTCCCCCTGCTGGATGGTGAGATGGCAGCTGGGCTGGCCCTGGGCCCTCAGGGCTGAAGGGCAGAAGCAGGGTGGCAGTAAAGTAGCGCAGGGAGGAACAGAGTAGATGTTAGTTGGGAGCTGGTGGACAGAGGGTAAGGGGAAAGGGGGCATCCTTGAGGAGGTGTCAGGACCTGAGAGTGGGGGGAGCTGGAGGCATGGAAGGTCCCAGGAATCAGGGACTGACAGGAACAGGTTCCTACACCCCCCCACTGGATAGAAGCTGCAGAAGCCAGAGCAGCAGCCCTGGCTTGCCTAGGCCAAGGGCCCTGAGTGAGTCCCTCTGAGGATGAGGAAAACGAGGAGGGGGTGGAGGAGGAGGAGGAGGAAGAGGAGGAGGAGGAGGAGGAAGAGTAGGAGGAAGAAGAGGAGGAGGAGAATGAGGCGGAGGAGGAGGAGGAGGAGGGGCAGGAGGGCAGCTGTCAGTAGGCAACGGGATTAATAGAGGCCTCCATTACGGAGGCATGTGTCCAGGCAGGCACGCACCAACCCTCAGGGGCAGCTCAAGGCACCCAGGGACTTGGTGTGGGTATCTCTGGGGCGGGGACTGTCAGTTAGTCAGCAAGACTGTGTGTCAGTGCACCTGGTGGGATAGGGGCCTGGCGGACCTTGGTCCCCCGCCCTGGACTGTCAGATCCCAGCCCCATGCAGCATGACAAAAAGGTTCTTGACCAACCATAGAGCAAATGGAGTAAGGGCGAGTGGAGCTTGTTGCGTGTCTGCGCTGCTCATGCCCAGGTGTCTGTGGGGGGCCGTGGCAGAGGCTGTAAGGGGGCTAGGGGGCAGAAGGAGACTGTTTGAGAGGCAGGCTGCAGGCAGGGGAGCCCGTGAGTGTGTGCAAGGCTGTGTGTGTGGGCGAGGTGGCAGGGGGTTAGGGCAGGTGAGATGGCAGCTGGGCTGGCTCTGGGCCCACAGGGCTGAAGCGCAGAAGCAGGGTGGCAGTAAAGTAGTGCAGGGAGGCACACAGTAGATGTTAGTTGGGGAGCTGGGGGACAGAGGGCAAGGGGAAAGGTGGCATCCTTGAGGAGGGGTCTGGAGTAGAGAGTGGGGGGAGCTGGAGGCATGGAAGGTCCCAGGAACCAGGGATTGACAGGAACAGATTCCTGCACCCACCCACTGGATAGAAGCTGCAGCAGCCAGAGCAGCAGCCCTGGCTTGCCTAGACCAAGGGCCCTGAGTGAGTCCCTCTGAGGATGAGGAAGAGAAGGAGGAGGAGGTGGAGGAGGAGGAAGAGGAGGAGGAAGAAGAGGAGGAGGAGGAGGAGGAGGAGGAGGAGGAGGAGGAGGGTCAGCAGGGCAGCTATCAGTAGGCAATGGGATTAATAGAGGCCTCCATTACGGAGGCATGTGTCCAGGCAGGCACCCACCAATCCTCAGGGGCAGCTCAGGGCACCCAGGGACCTGGTGTGGGTATCTCTGGGGCAGGGGCTGTCAGTCAGTCAGCAAGACTGTGTGTCAGTGCAAATGGTGGGACAGGGGCCTGCCGGACCTTGGTCCCCAGCCCTGGGCTCTCAGCTGCCAGCCTCATGCCCAAACACACACCAATCTGCCCAGAGCCCCTTGGCCCGGCCGACCTGCACCTGCTTTGGCCTGGGGCTCTGGCTCTGGTGGCTGGCTACCACCCCTCAAGGTCAAGTACAGGGTGGGGGTCATGGCTGCTGGTCAACTGGTTGGGCGGGGTCCCCGTGGCCTAGCAACCACAGGAGCCCTCTGTGATGTCCTAGCCCCTGGCATTCTGTGCTGGCCACACTGGCACTGGGCAGCCCAACTGCCCTGCCACTAGGTCAGCCAGCAGCGCCCAGACGCCTGGGCCCTGGCACAGAGGGACGGAAGGATGGGAAGCCAGTGCTGACCGACAAGGGACCTCAGGGCTGGCAGCCAAGAGAAGACAGGTGGAGGTGTGCCCGGGATCCAGGGAGCCCAGGCCAGAGCTGCCTGCATGCCTGCCTGCCCTCCTGGATGTCTGTATGCTGCCTTTGTCCAGGTAGGTTTCTCAGGTCCCCTCCACTCCTGTCCTCTCCTGTCCTCTCCTGTCCTCTCCTGCCCTCACCATCCTCTCCCCTCACCTCTCCTCTCCTCTGCACTTTGCTTCTCTCCTTTGACTGTCTTCTATTGCGGGTGCCCTGCTCAACAGCTCCAGCACTTGTCTTGTGATGGTTCTCCAGTGACAGCTGTTCGCAACCCCTTCCACCCCCTTCCTGCCCCTGAGGTGACCCAACTCACAGGTCTCCGGCTCACCCCACCCACACCCACACCCCCCAACACATTCCCTGGTTCAGCCCCTCTGCCCTATTCAGCTGAACTCGCCCCTTTGCAACATACCTATGCATCCTGGTTTGTCTTCACCATTCAAGGAGAGATCTCCTTTTGTACTTAGCTTGGTTGACTGGTGGATGGATGGATGGATGGATGGATGGATGGATGGATGGATGGATGGATAGATGGATGGATGGATGCATGGATGGATGGATGGATGGATGGATGGATGTATAGATTGATGGGTGGATGGATGGATGCATGGAAAGCTCAATGGATTGGTTTCGTAGAGGCAGAGTACCATCTAGGGGTACTTGAGACCGCTGGTGTCAGAGCCAGAGTCTATGTCAAATGTAAAAAATTAATTCATCAATAACAAAAATGAATAAGCACCTAAATAAATAAATAAATAAATAAATAAATAAATATAAAAACTGGGTTAAAAAATACATGGTGTCTTTGCCTTTCTGCATATGGTATGCTGTGAGGATCTTAACAAGGAAAGCATTGTCCTGAGTAGCCCCTTTGAAGTAGTGGAATATTTCCTTTTCCTTTTTCTTTTTTTACTTTCAATTTTCTTGATTATTTACTGGAATAAATAGACAGGAATTGAGAGGGAAGGGAGGGATAGAGAGTTTGTGACACAGAGAGAGTCACCTGTAGCATTTCTGCACCACTTGTAAAGATTTCCCCCGGCAGGTGGGGACGAGGGTCTTGAAGCCCAGTCCCCCTGCATTGTAACATGAGTGCTTAACTGGGTGTGGCACCACCTGGTACCCTTGATGGGACACTTTATTTTTAGCAATGAAAAGAAATTCTCGTGGCAAGGTAATAAATAAATGAAGAAATAAACCAAAGTGCATTTACATTAACTCTGGAAACACACAGGGACATATACATCTCTGTTACCTGTATTACTTATTCGTTGATTGATTGATTGATTGATTGCCTCAAGGGGTTATTGCCTCAGCTCAGTGCCTGCGCCCCGAATAATCCACAGCTCCTGCACTCCTTTTGTTCCCCTTTCGCTGCCCTTGTTGCTTGGTCACTGTGGTGGTTATTGTTGTGGTTGTCGTTGTTGTTTTGACCTTGCATCAGACAGAGAGAAAAGGAGAGAGCAGGGGAAATACAGAGTGGGAGAGAAAGATAGAGCCCCTAAAGACCTGCTTCACACCCTGTAAAGCGACTCCTCTTCAGGTGGGGGTCTGGGCGCCAGACCCCAGACCCTTCCACCTGTCCCCTCTTTTCGTGAGCGCCACAAGGCCTTAACCCTATGACATACCGCCAAACCTCCCTGGATTTACTTTTGAAGGCAATATGACCTGCCTCGTTTTGAATCTCATTATCCTGAGGGTCAGTCCTGGAGACAGTGTCATGACATGACACACGGAGATCTCTGGTATCAGAGAGCACCTGGAACAGCAGCTGGGGCACTAGTGCCAGGGCAGGAGCAACTCCCCATCCACCGTCCACGAAGTCCACCTGCCTGCATTTTGGTCCTTTTCCCTCCAAAAAAGATCTTTCCCTTTTTTCACTGAGAAACAAGCAGCAGACAGGTTACCCAGGCAGGGGGGGGGGAAATAAATAAAAAGCCTTTTTTTTTTTTTTTTTTAAACCCTAGCGAAGGACCATCTTCTGGGAAGTACAGGTTTTGAACCTGAAAACTCTATCTGTCTGTGTCCTAGTCCACAGAAAGAGCCACTAGCCCAGCCAGATGTCACGCTCAGATGGGGTGTTTTTGCCAGTCAAAAGTCTGCACAGCGCACTAGGGATTGGGCGGCCTGAGACCCAAATGTTACATTGTAGATGGACTGTTTGCAGTTCTTGCTCCCCAGGACATTGGACTTTCTCAACTCCCTCCTCTACAGCATGACAAAAAGGTTCTTGACCAACCATAGAGCAAATGGAGTAAGGGCGAGTGGAGCTTGTTGCGTGTCTGCGCTGCTCATGCCCAGGTGTCTGTGGGGGGCCGTGGCAGAGGCTGTAAGGGGGCTAGGGGGCAGAAGGAGACTGTTTGAGAGGCAGGCTGCAGGCAGGGGAGCCCGTGAGTGTGTGCAAGGCTGTGTGTGTGGGCGAGGTGGCAGGGGGTTAGGGCAGGTGAGATGGCAGCTGGGCTGGCTCTGGGCCCACAGGGCTGAAGCGCAGAAGCAGGGTGGCAGTAAAGTAGTGCAGGGAGGCACACAGTAGATGTTAGTTGGGGAGCTGGGGGACAGAGGGCAAGGGGAAAGGTGGCATCCTTGAGGAGGGGTCTGGAGTAGAGAGTGGGGGGAGCTGGAGGCATGGAAGGTCCCAGGAACCAGGGATTGACAGGAACAGATTCCTGCACCCACCCACTGGATAGAAGCTGCAGCAGCCAGAGCAGCAGCCCTGGCTTGCCTAGACCAAGGGCCCTGAGTGAGTCCCTCTGAGGATGAGGAAGAGAAGGAGGAGGAGGTGGAGGAGGAGGAAGAGGAGGAGGAAGAAGAGGAGGAGGAGGAGGAGGAGGAGTAGGAGGAGGAGGGTCAGCAGGGCAGCTATCAGTAGGCAATGGGATTAATAGAGGCCTCCATTACGGAGGCATGTGTCCAGGCAGGCACCCACCAATCCTCAGGGGCAGCTCAGGGCACCCAGGGACCTGGTGTGGGTATCTCTGGGGCAGGGGCTGTCAGTCAGTCAGCAAGACTGTGTGTCAGTGCAAATGGTGGGACAGGGGGCTGCCGGACCTTGGTCCCCAGCCCTGGGCTCTCAGCTGCCAGCCTCATGCCCAAACACACACCAATCTGCCCAGAGCCCCTTGGCCCGGCCGACCTGCACCTGCTTTGGCCTGGGGCTCTGGCTCTGGTGGCTGGCTACCACCCCTCAAGGTCAAGTACAGGGTGGGGGTCATGGCTGCTGGTCAACTGGTTGGGCGGGGTCCCCGTGGCCTAGCAACCACAGGAGCCCTCTGTGATGTCCTAGCCCCTGGCATTCTGTGCTGGCCACACTGGCACTGGGCAGCCCAACTGCCCTGCCACTAGGTCAGCCAGCAGCGCCCAGACGCCTGGGCCCTGGCACAGAGGGACGGAAGGATGGGAAGCCAGTGCTGACCGACAAGGGACCTCAGGGCTGGCAGCCAAGAGAAGACAGGTGGAGGTGTGCCCGGGATCCAGGGAGCCCAGGCCAGAGCTGCCTGCATGCCTGCCTGCCCTCCTGGATGTCTGTATGCTGCCTTTGTCCAGGTAGGTTTCTCAGGTCCCCTCCACTCCTGTCCTCTCCTGTCCTCTCCTGTCCTCTCCTGCCCTCACCATCCTCTCCCCTCACCTCTCCTCTCCTCTGCACTTTGCTTCTCTCCTTTGACTGTCTTCTATTGCGGGTGCCCTGCTCAACAGCTCCAGCACTTGTCTTGTGATGGTTCTCCAGTGACAGCTGTTCGCAACCCCTTCCACCCCCTTCCTGCCCCTGAGGTGACCCAACTCACAGGTCTCCGGCTCACCCCACCCACACCCACACCCCCCAACACATTCCCTGGTTCAGCCCCTCTGCCCTATTCAGCTGAACTCGCCCCTTTGCAACATACCTATGCATCCTGGTTTGTCTTCACCATTCAAGGAGAGATCTCCTTTTGTACTTAGCTTGGTTGACTGGTGGATGGATGGATGGATGGATGGATGGATGGATGGATGGATGGATAGATGGATGGATGGATGCATGGATGGATGGATGGATGGATGGATGGATGGATGGATGGATGTATAGATTGATGGGTGGATGGATGGATGCATGGAAAGCTCAATGGATTGGTTTCGTAGAGGCAGAGTACCATCTAGGGGTACTTGAGACCGCTGGTGTCAGAGCCAGAGTCTATGTCAAATGTAAAAAATTAATTCATCAATAACAAAAATGAATAAGCACCTAAATAAATAAATAAATAAATAAATATAAAAACTGGGTTAAAAAATACATGGTGTCTTTGCCTTTCTGCATATGGTATGCTCTGAGGATCTTAACAAGGAAAGCATTGTCCTGAGTAGCCCCTTTGAAGTAGTGGAATATTTCCTTTTCCTTTTTCTCTTTTTACTTTCAATTTTCTTGATTATTTACTGGAATAAATAGACAGGAATTGAGAGGGAAGGGAGGGATAGAGAGTTTGTGACACAGAGAGAGTCACCTGTAGCATTTCTGCACCACTTGTAAAGATTTCCCCCGGCAGGTGGGGACCAGGGTCTTGAAGCCCAGTCCCCCTGCATTGTAACATGAGTGCTTAACTGGGTGTGGCACCACCTGGTACCCTTGATGGGACACTTTTTTTTAGCAATGAAAAGAAATTCTCGTGGCAAGGTAATAAATAAATGAAGAAATAAACAAAAGTGCATTTACATTAACTCTGGAAACACACAGGGACATATACATCTCTGTTACCTGTATTACTTATTCGTTGATTGATTGATTGATTGATTGCCTCAAGGGGTTATTGCCTCAGCTCAGTGCCTGCGCCACGAATAATCCACAGCTCCTGCACTCCTTTTGTTCCCCTTTCGCTGCCCTTGTTGCTTGGTCACTGTGGTGGTTATTGTTGTGGTTGTCGTTGTTGTTTTGACCTTGCATCAGACAGAGAGAAAAGGAGAGAGCAGGGGAAATACAGAGTGGGAGAGAAAGATAGAGCCCCTAAAGACCTGCTTCACACCCTGTAAAGCGACTCCTCTTCAGGTGGGGGTCTGGGCGCCAGACCCCAGACCCTTCCACCTGTCCCCTCTTTTCGTGAGCGCCACAAGGCCTTAACCCTATGACATACCGCCAAACCTCCCTGGATTTACTTTTGAAGGCAATATGACCTGCCTCGTTTTGAATCTCATTATCCTGAGGGTCAGTCCTGGAGACAGTGTCATGACAGGACACACGGAGATCTCTGGTATCAGAGAGCACCTGGAACAGCAGCTGGGGCACTAGTCCCAGGGCAGGAGCAACTCCCCATCCACCGTCCACGAAGTCCACCTGCCTGCATTTTGGTCCTTTTCCCTCCAAAAAAGATCTTTCCCTTTTTTCACTGAGAAACAAGCAGCAGACAGGTTACCCAGGCAGGGGGGGGGGGAAATAAATAAAAAGCCTTTTTTTTTTTTTAAACCCTAGCGAAGGACCATCTTCTGGGAAGTACAGGTTTTGAACCTGAAAACTCTATCTGTCTGTGTCCTAGTCCACAGAAAGAGCCACTAGCCCAGCCAGATGTCACGCTCAGATGGGGTGTTTTTGCCAGTCAAAAGTCTGCACAGCGCACTAGGGATTGGGCGGCCTGAGACCCAAATGTTACATTGTAGATGGACTGTTTGCAGTTCTTGCTCCCCAGGACATTGGACTTTCTCAACTCCCTCCCCTACAGCATGACAAAAAGGTTCTTGACCAACCATAGAGCAAATGGAGTAAGGGCGAGTGGAGCTTGTTGCGTGTCTGCACTGCTCATGCCCAGGTGTCTGTGGGGGGCCGTGGCAGAGGCTGTAAGGGGGCTAGGGGGCAGAAGGAGACTGTTTGAGAGGCAGGCTGCAGGCAGGGGAGCCCGTGAGTGTGTGCAAGGCTGTGTGTGTGGGCGAGGTGGCAGGGGGTTAGGGCAGGTGAGATGGCAGCTGGGCTGGCTCTGGGCCCACAGGGCTGAAGCGCAGAAGCAGGGTGGCAGTAAAGTAGTGCAGGGAGGCACACAGTAGATGTTAGTTGGGGAGCTGGGGGACAGAGGGCAAGGGGAAAGGTGGCATCCTTGAGGAGGGGTCTGGAGTAGAGAGTGGGGGGAGCTGGAGGCATGGAAGGTCCCAGGAACCAGGGATTGACAGGAACAGATTCCTGCACCCACCCACTGGATAGAAGCTGCAGCAGCCAGAGCAGCAGCCCTGGCTTGCCTAGACCAAGGGCCCTGAGTGAGTCCCTCTGAGGATGAGGAAGAGAAGGAGGAGGAGGTGGAGGAGGAGGAAGAGGAGGAGGAAGAAGAGGAGGAGGAGGAGGAGGAGGAGGAGGAGGAGGAGGAGGGTCAGCAGGGCAGCTATCAGTAGGCAATGGGATTAATAGAGGCCTCCATTACGGAGGCATGTGTCCAGGCAGGCACCCACCAATCCTCAGGGGCAGCTCAGGGCACCCAGGGACCTGGTGTGGGTATCTCTGGGGCAGGGGCTGTCAGTCAGTCAGCAAGACTGTGTGTCAGTGCAAATGGTGGGACAGGGGCCTGCCGGACCTTGGTCCCCAGCCCTGGGCTCTCAGCTGCCAGCCTCATGCCCAAACACACACCAATCTGCCCAGAGCCCCTTGGCCCGGCCGACCTGCACCTGCTTTGGCCTGGGGCTCTGGCTCTGGTGGCTGGCTACCACCCCTCAAGGTCAAGTACAGGGTGGGGGTCATGGCTGCTGGTCAACTGGTTGGGCGGGGTCCCCGTGGCCTAGCAACCACAGGAGCCCTCTGTGATGTCCTAGCCCCTGGCATTCTGTGCTGGCCACACTGGCACTGGGCAGCCCAACTGCCCTGCCACTAGGTCAGCCAGCAGCGCCCAGACGCCTGGGCCCTGGCACAGAGGGACGGAAGGATGGGAAGCCAGTGCTGACCGACAAGGGACCTCAGGGCTGGCAGCCAAGAGAAGACAGGTGGAGGTGTGCCCGGGATCCAGGGAGCCCAGGCCAGAGCTGCCTGCATGCCTGCCTGCCCTCCTGGATGTCTGTATGCTGCCTTTGTCCAGGTAGGTTTCTCAGGTCCCCTCCACTCCTGTCCTCTCCTGTCCTCTCCTGTCCTCTCCTGCCCTCACCATCCTCTCCCCTCACCTCTCCTCTCCTCTGCACTTTGCTTCTCTCCTTTGACTGTCTTCTATTGCGGGTGCCCTGCTCAACAGCTCCAGCACTTGTCTTGTGATGGTTCTCCAGTGACAGCTGTTCGCAACCCCTTCCACCCCCTTCCTGCCCCTGAGGTGACCCAACTCACAGGTCTCCGGCTCACCCCACCCACACCCACACCCCCCAACACATTCCCTGGTTCAGCCCCTCTGCCCTATTCAGCTGAACTCGCCCCTTTGCAACATACCTATGCATCCTGGTTTGTCTTCACCATTCAAGGAGAGATCTCCTTTTGTACTTAGCTTGGTTGACTGGTGGATGGATGGATGGATGGATGGATGGATGGATGGATGGATGGATGGATAGATGGATGGATGGATGCATGGATGGATGGATGGATGGATGGATGGATGGATGGATGGATGTATAGATTGATGGGTGGATGGATGGATGCATGGAAAGCTCAATGGATTGGTTTCGTAGAGGCAGAGTACCATCTAGGGGTACTTGAGACCGCTGGTGTCAGAGCCAGAGTCTATGTCAAATGTAAAAAATTAATTCATCAATAACAAAAATGAATAAGCACCTAAATAAATAAATAAATAAATAAATAAATAAATATAAAAACTGGGTTAAAAAATACATGGTGTCTTTGCCTTTCTGCATATGGTATGCTGTGAGGATCTTAACAAGGAAAGCATTGTCCTGAGTAGCCCCTTTGAAGTAGTGGAATATTTCCTTTTCCTTTTTCTCTTTTTACTTTCAATTTTCTTGATTATTTACTGGAATAAATAGACAGGAATTGAGAGGGAAGGGAGGGATAGAGAGTTTGTGACACAGAGAGAGTCACCTGTAGCATTTCTGCACCACTTGTAAAGATTTCCCCCGGCAGGTGGGGACCAGGGTCTTGAAGCCCAGTCCCCCTGCATTGTAACATGAGTGCTTAACTGGGTGTGGCACCACCTGGTACCCTTGATGGGACACTTTTTTTTAGCAATGAAAAGAAATTCTCGTGGCAAGGTAATAAATAAATGAAGAAATAAACAAAAGTGCATTTACATTAACTCTGGAAACACACAGGGACATATACATCTCTGTTACCTGTATTACTTATTCGTTGATTGATTGATTGATTGATTGCCTCAAGGGGTTATTGCCTCAGCTCAGTGCCTGCGCCACGAATAATCCACAGCTCCTGCACTCCTTTTGTTCCCCTTTCGCTGCCCTTGTTGCTTGGTCACTGTGGTGGTTATTGTTGTGGTTGTCGTTGTTGTTTTGACCTTGCATCAGACAGAGAGAAAAGGAGAGAGCAGGGGAAATACAGAGTGGGAGAGAAAGATAGAGCCCCTAAAGACCTGCTTCACACCCTGTAAAGCGACTCCTCTTCAGGTGGGGGTCTGGGCGCCAGACCCCAGACCCTTCCACCTGTCCCCTCTTTTCGTGAGCGCCACAAGGCCTTAACCCTATGACATACCGCCAAACCTCCCTGGATTTACTTTTGAAGGCAATATGACCTGCCTCGTTTTGAATCTCATTATCCTGAGGGTCAGTCCTGGAGACAGTGTCATGACAGGACACACGGAGATCTCTGGTATCAGAGAGCACCTGGAACAGCAGCTGGGGCACTAGTGCCAGGGCAGGAGCAACTCCCCATCCACCGTCCACGAAGTCCACCTGCCTGCATTTTGGTCCTTTTCCCTCCAAAAAAGATCTTTCCCTTTTTTCACTGAGAAACAAGCAGCAGACAGGTTACCCAGGCAGGGGGGGGGGGAAATAAATAAAAAGCCTTTTTTTTTTTTTAAACCCTAGCGAAGGACCATCTTCTGGGAAGTACAGGTTTTGAACCTGAAAACTCTATCTGTCTGTGTCCTAGTCCACAGAAAGAGCCACTAGCCCAGCCAGATGTCACGCTCAGATGGGGTGTTTTTGCCAGTCAAAAGTCTGCACAGCGCACTAGGGATTGGGCGGCCTGAGACCCAAATGTTACATTGTAGATGGACTGTTTGCAGTTCTTGCTCCCCAGGACATTGGACTTTCTCAACTCCCTCCCCTACAGCATGACAAAAAGGTTCTTGACCAACCATAGAGCAAATGGAGTAAGGGCGAGTGGAGCTTGTTGCGTGTCTGCACTGCTCATGCCCAGGTGTCTGTGGGGGGCCGTGGCAGAGGCTGTAAGGGGGCTAGGGGGCAGAAGGAGACTGTTTGAGAGGCAGGCTGCAGGCAGGGGAGCCCGTGAGTGTGTGCAAGGCTGTGTGTGTGGGCGAGGTGGCAGGGGGTTAGGGCAGGTGAGATGGCAGCTGGGCTGGCTCTGGGCCCACAGGGCTGAAGCGCAGAAGCAGGGTGGCAGTAAAGTAGTGCAGGGAGGCACACAGTAGATGTTAGTTGGGGAGCTGGGGGACAGAGGGCAAGGGGAAAGGTGGCATCCTTGAGGAGGGGTCTGGAGTAGAGAGTGGGGGGAGCTGGAGGCATGGAAGGTCCCAGGAACCAGGGATTGACAGGAACAGATTCCTGCACCCACCCACTGGATAGAAGCTGCAGCAGCCAGAGCAGCAGCCCTGGCTTGCCTAGACCAAGGGCCCTGAGTGAGTCCCTCTGAGGATGAGGAAGAGAAGGAGGAGGAGGTGGAGGAGGAGGAAGAGTAGGAGGAAGAAGAGGAGGAGGAGGAGGAGGAGGAGGAGGGTCAGCAGGGCAGCTATCAGTAGGCAATGGGATTAATAGAGGCCTCCATTACGGAGGCATGTGTCCAGGCAGGCACCCACCAATCCTCAGGGGCAGCTCAGGGCACCCAGGGACCTGGTGTGGGTATCTCTGGGGCGGGGGCTGTCAGTCAGTCAGCAAGACTGTGTGTCAGTGCAAATGGTGGGACAGGGGCCTGCCGGACCTTGGTCCCCAGCCCTGGGCTCTCAGCTGCCAGCCTCATGCCCAAACACACACCAATCTGCCCAGAGCCCCTTGGCCCAGCCGACCTGCACCTGCTTTGGCCTGGGGCTCTGGCTCTGGTGGCTGGCTACCACCCCTCAAGGTCAAGTACAGGGTGGGGGTCATGGATGCTGGTCAACTGGTTGGGCGGGGTCCCCGTGGCCTAGCAACCACAGGAGCCCTCTGTGATGTCCTAGCCCCTGGCATTCTGTGCTGGCCACACTGGCACTGGGCAGCCCAACTGCCCTGCCACTAGGTCAGCCAGCAGCGCCCAGACGCCTGGGCCCTGGCACAGAGGGACGGAAGGATGGGAAGCCAGTGCTGACCGACAAGGGACCTCAGGGCTGGCAGCCAAGAGAAGACAGGTGGAGGTGTGCCCGGGATCCAGGGAGCCCAGGCCAGAGCTGCCTGCATGCCTGCCTGCCCTCCTGGATGTCTGTATGCTGCCTTTGTCCAGGTAGGTTTCTCAGGTCCCCTCCACTCCTGTCCTCTCCTGTCCTCTCCTGTCCTCTCCTGCCCTCACCATCCTCTCCCCTCACCTCTCCTCTCCTCTGCACTTTGCTTCTCTCCTTTGACTGTCTTCTATTGCGGGTGCCCTGCTCAACAGCTCCAGCACTTGTCTTGTGATGGTTCTCCAGTGACAGCTGTTCGCAACCCCTTCCACCCCCTTCCTGCCCCTGAGGTGACCCAACTCACAGGTCTCCGGCTCACCCCACCCACACCCACACCCCCCAACACATTCCCTGGTTCAGCCCCTCTGCCCTATTCAGCTGAACTCGCCCCTTTGCAACATACCTATGCATCCTGGTTTGTCTTCACCATTCAAGGAGAGATCTCCTTTTGTACTTAGCTTGGTTGACTGGTGGATGGATGGATGGATGGATGGATGGATGGATGGATGGATGGATAGATGGATGGATGGATGCATGGATGGATGGATGGATGGATGGATGGATGGATGGATGGATGTATAGATTGATGGGTGGATGGATGGATGCATGGAAAGCTCAATGGATTGGTTTCGTAGAGGCAGAGTACCATCTAGGGGTACTTGATACCGCTGGTGTCAGAGCTAGAGTCTATGTCAAATGTAAAAAATTAATTCATCAATAACAAAAATGAATAAGCACCTAAATAAATAAATAAATAAATAAATAAATAAATATAAAAACTGGGTTAAAAAATACATGGTGTCTTTGCCTTTCTGCATATGGTATGCTGTGAGGATCTTAACAAGGAAAGCATTGTCCTGAGTAGCCCCTTTGAAGTAGTGGAATATTTCCTTTTCCTTTTTCTCTTTTTACTTTCAATTTTCTTGATTATTTACTGGAATAAATAGACAGGAATTGAGAGGGAAGGGAGGGATAGAGAGTTTGTGACACAGAGAGAGTCACCTGTAGCATTTCTGCACCACTTGTAAAGATTTCCCCCGGCAGGTGGGGACCAGGGTCTTTAAGCCCAGTCCCCCTGCATTGTAACATGAGTGCTTAACTGGGTGTGGCACCACCTGGTACCCTTGATGGGACACTTTTTTTTAGCAATGAAAAGAAATTCTCGTGGCAAGGTAATAAATAAATGAAGAAATAAACAAAAGTGCATTTACATTAACTCTGGAAACACACAGGGACATATACATCTCTGTTACCTGTATTACTTATTCGTTGATTGATTGATTGATTGATTGCCTCAAGGGGTTATTGCCTCAGCTCAGTGCCTGCGCCACGAATAATCCACAGCTCCTGCACTCCTTTTGTTCCCCTTTCGCTGCCCTTGTTGCTTGGTCACTGTGGTGGTTATTGTTGTGGTTGTCGTTGTTGTTTTGACCTTGCATCAGACAGAGAGAAAAGGAGAGAGCAGGGGAAATACAGAGTGGGAGAGAAAGATAGAGCCCCTAAAGACCTGCTTCACACCCTGTAAAGCGACTCCTCTTCAGGTGGGGGTCTGGGCGCCAGACCCCAGACCCTTCCACCTGTCCCCTCTTTTCGTGAGCGCCACAAGGCCTTAACCCTATGACATACCGCCAAACCTCCCTGGATTTACTTTTGAAGGCAATATGACCTGCCTCGTTTTGAATCTCATTATCCTGAGGGTCAGTCCTGGAGACAGTGTCATGACAGGACACACGGAGATCTCTGGTATCAGAGAGCACCTGGAACAGCAGCTGGGGCACTAGTGCCAGGGCAGGAGCAACTCCCCATCCACCGTCCACGAAGTCCACCTGCCTGCATTTTGGTCCTTTTCCCTCCAAAAAAGATCTTTCCCTTTTTTCACTGAGAAACAAGCAGCAGACAGGTTACCCAGGCAGGGGGGGGGGGAAATAAATAAAAAGCCTTTTTTTTTTTTTAAACCCTAGCGAAGGACCATCTTCTGGGAAGTACAGGTTTTGAACCTGAAAACTCTATCTGTCTGTGTCCTAGTCCACAGAAAGAGCCACTAGCCCAGCCAGATGTCACGCTCAGATGGGGTGTTTTTGCCAGTCAAAAGTCTGCACAGCGCACTAGGGATTGGGCGGCCTGAGACCCAAATGTTACATTGTAGATGGACTGTTTGCAGTTCTTGCTCCCCAGGACATTGGACTTTCTCAACTCCCTCCCCTACAGCATGACAAAAAGGTTCTTGACCAACCATAGAGCAAATGGAGTAAGGGCGAGTGGAGCTTGTTGCGTGTCTGCACTGCTCATGCCCAGGTGTCTGTGGGGGGCCGTGGCAGAGGCTGTAAGGGGGCTAGGGGGCAGAAGGAGACTGTTTGAGAGGCAGGCTGCAGGCAGGGGAGCCCGTGAGTGTGTGCAAGGCTGTGTGTGTGGGCGAGGTGGCAGGGGGTTAGGGCAGGTGAGATGGCAGCTGGGCTGGCTCTGGGCCCACAGGGCTGAAGCGCAGAAGCAGGGTGGCAGTAAAGTAGTGCAGGGAGGCACACAGTAGATGTTAGTTGGGGAGCTGGGGGACAGAGGGCAAGGGGAAAGGTGGCATCCTTGAGGAGGGGTCTGGAGTAGAGAGTGGGGGGAGCTGGAGGCATGGAAGGTCCCAGGAACCAGGGATTGACAGGAACAGATTCCTGCACCCACCCACTGGATAGAAGCTGCAGCAGCCAGAGCAGCAGCCCTGGCTTGCCTAGACCAAGGGCCCTGAGTGAGTCCCTCTGAGGATGAGGAAGAGAAGGAGGAGGAGGTGGAGGAGGAGGAAGAGTAGGAGGAAGAAGAGGAGGAGGAGGAGGAGGAGGAGGAGGGTCAGCAGGGCAGCTATCAGTAGGCAATGGGATTAATAGAGGCCTCCATTACGGAGGCATGTGTCCAGGCAGGCACCCACCAATCCTCAGGGGCAGCTCAGGGCACCCAGGGACCTGGTGTGGGTATCTCTGGGGCGGGGGCTGTCAGTCAGTCAGCAAGACTGTGTGTCAGTGCAAATGGTGGGACAGGGGCCTGCCGGACCTTGGTCCCCAGCCCTGGGCTCTCAGCTGCCAGCCTCATGCCCAAACACACACCAATCTGCCCAGAGCCCCTTGGCCCAGCCGACCTGCACCTGCTTTGGCCTGGGGCTCTGGCTCTGGTGGCTGGCTACCACCCCTCAAGGTCAAGTACAGGGTGGGGGTCATGGATGCTGGTCAACTGGTTGGGCGGGGTCCCCGTGGCCTAGCAACCACAGGAGCCCTCTGTGATGTCCTAGCCCCTGGCATTCTGTGCTGGCCACACTGGCACTGGGCAGCCCAACTGCCCTGCCACTAGGTCAGCCAGCAGCGCCCAGACGCCTGGGCCCTGGCACAGAGGGACGGAAGGATGGGAAGCCAGTGCTGACCGACAAGGGACCTCAGGGCTGGCAGCCAAGAGAAGACAGGTGGAGGTGTGCCCGGGATCCAGGGAGCCCAGGCCAGAGCTGCCTGCATGCCTGCCTGCCCTCCTGGATGTCTGTATGCTGCCTTTGTCCAGGTAGGTTTCTCAGGTCCCCTCCACTCCTGTCCTCTCCTGTCCTCTCCTGTCCTCTCCTGCCCTCACCATCCTCTCCCCTCACCTCTCCTCTCCTCTGCACTTTGCTTCTCTCCTTTGACTGTCTTCTATTGCGGGTGCCCTGCTCAACAGCTCCAGCACTTGTCTTGTGATGGTTCTCCAGTGACAGCTGTTCGCAACCCCTTCCACCCCCTTCCTGCCCCTGAGGTGACCCAACTCACAGGTCTCCGGCTCACCCCACCCACACCCACACCCCCCAACACATTCCCTGGTTCAGCCCCTCTGCCCTATTCAGCTGAACTCGCCCCTTTGCAACATACCTATGCATCCTGGTTTGTCTTCACCATTCAAGGAGAGATCTCCTTTTGTACTTAGCTTGGTTGACTGGTGGATGGATGGATGGATGGATGGATGGATGGATGGATGGATGGATAGATGGATGGATGGATGCATGGATGGATGGATGGATGGATGGATGGATGGATGGATGGATGTATAGATTGATGGGTGGATGGATGGATGCATGGAAAGCTCAATGGATTGGTTTCGTAGAGGCAGAGTACCATCTAGGGGTACTTGATACCGCTGGTGTCAGAGCTAGAGTCTATGTCAAATGTAAAAAATTAATTCATCAATAACAAAAATGAATAAGCACCTAAATAAATAAATAAATAAATAAATAAATAAATAAATATAAAAACTGGGTTAAAAAATACATGGTGTCTTTGCCTTTCTGCATATGGTATGCTCTGAGGATCTTAACAAGGAAAGCATTGTCCTGAGTAGCCCCTTTGAAGTAGTGGAATATTTCCTTTTCCTTTTTCTCTTTTTACTTTCAATTTTCTTGATTATTTACTGGAATAAATAGACAGGAATTGAGAGGGAAGGGAGGGATAGAGAGTTTGTGACACAGAGAGAGTCACCTGTAGCATTTCTGCATCACTTGTAAAGATTTCCCCCGGCAGGTGGGGACCAGGGTCTTGAAGCCCAGTCCCCCTGCATTGTAACATGAGTGCTTAACTGGGTGTGGCACCACCTGGTACCCTTGATGGGACACTTTTTTTTAGCAATGAAAAGAAATTCTCGTGGCAAGGTTATAAATAAATGAAGAAATAAACAAAAGTGCATTTACATTAACTCTGGAAACACACAGGGACATATACATCTCTGTTACCTGTATTACTTATTCGTTGATTGATTGATTGATTGATTGATTGCCTCAAGGGGTTATTGCCTCAGCTCAGTGCCTGCGCCACGAATAATCCACAGCTCCTGCACTCCTTTTGTTCCCCTTTCGCTGCCCTTGTTGCTTGGTCACTGTGGTGGTTATTGTTGTGGTTGTCGTTGTTGTTTTGACCTTGCATCAGACAGAGAGAAAAGGAGAGAGCAGGGGAAATACAGAGTGGGAGAGAAAGATAGAGCCCCTAAAGACCTGCTTCACACCCTGTAAAGCGACTCCTCTTCAGGTGGGGGTCTGGGCGCCAGACCCCAGACCCTTCCACCTGTCCCCTCTTTTCGTGAGCGCCACAAGGCCTTAACCCTATGACATACCGCCAAACCTCCCTGGATTTACTTTTGAAGGCAATATGACCTGCCTCGTTTTGAATCTCATTATCCTGAGGGTCAGTCCTGGAGACAGTGTCATGACATGACACACGGAGATCTCTGGTATCAGAGAGCACCTGGAACAGCAGCTGGGGCACTAGTGCCAGGGCAGGAGCAACTCCCCATCCACCGTCCACGAAGTCCACCTGCCTGCATTTTGGTCCTTTTCCCTCCAAAAAAGATCTTTCCCTTTTTTCACTGAGAAACAAGCAGCAGACAGGTTACCCAGGCAGGGGGGGGAAAAATAAATAAAAAGCCTTTTTTTTTTTTTTTTTTAAACCCTAGCGAAGGACCATCTTCTGGGAAGTACAGGTTTTGAACCTGAAAACTCTATCTGTCTGTGTCCTAGTCCACAGAAAGAGCCACTAGCCCAGCCAGATGTCACGCTCAGATGGGGTGTTTTTGCCAGTCAAAAGTCTGCACAGCGCACTAGGGATTGGGCGGCCTGAGACCCAAATGTTACATTGTAGATGGACTGTTTGCAGTTCTTGCTCCCCAGGACATTGGACTTTCTCAACTCCCTCCCCTACAGCATGACAAAAAGGTTCTTGACCAACCATAGAGCAAATGGAGTAAGGGCGAGTGGAGCTTGTTGCATGTCTGCGCTGCTCATGCCCAGGTGTCTGTGGGGGGCCGTGGCAGAGGCTGTAAGGGGGCTAGGGGGCAGAAGGAGACTGTTTGAGAGGCAGGCTGCAGGCAGGGGAGCCCGTGAGTGTGTGCAAGGCTGTGTGTGTGGGCGAGGTGGCAGGGGGTTAGGGCAGGTGAGATGGCAGCTGGGCTGGCTCTGGGCCCACAGGGCTGAAGCGCAGAAGCAGGGTGGCAGTAAAGTAGTGCAGGGAGGCACACAGTAGATGTTAGTTGGGGAGCTGGGGGACAGAGGGCAAGGGGAAAGGTGGCATCCTTGAGGAGGGGTCTGGAGTAGAGAGTGGGGGGAGCTGGAGGCATGGAAGGTCCCAGGAACCAGGGATTGACAGGAACAGATTCCTGCACCCACCCACTGGATAGAAGCTGCAGCAGCCAGAGCAGCAGCCCTGGCTTGCCTAGACCAAGGGCCCTGAGTGAGTCCCTCTGAGGATGAGGAAGAGAAGGAGGAGGAGGTGGAGGAGGAGGAAGAGGATGAGGAAGAAGAGGAGGAGGAGGAGGAGGAGGAGGAGGAGGGTCAGCAGGGCAGCTATCAGTAGGCAATGGGATTAATAGAGGCCTCCATTACGGAGGCATTTGTCCAGGCAGGCACCCACCAATCCTCAGGGGCAGCTCAGGGCACCCAGGGACCTGGTGTGGGTATCTCTGGGGCGGGGACTGTCAGTCAGTCAGCAAGACTGTGTGTCAGTGCAAATGGTGGGACAGGGGCCTGCCGGACCTTGGTCCCCAGCCCTGGGCTCTCAGCTGCCAGCCTCATGCCCAAACACACACCAATCTGCCCAGAGCCCCTTGGCCCGGCCGACCTGCACCTGCTTTGGCCTGGGGCTCTGGCTCTGGTGGCTGGCTACCACCCCTCAAGGTCAAGTACAGGGTGGGGGTCATGGCTGCTGGTCAACTGGTTGGGCGGGGTCCCCGTGGCCTAGCAACCACAGGAGCCCTCTGTGATGTCCTAGCCCCTGGTATTCTGTGCTGGCCACACTGGCACTGGGCAGCCCAACTGCCCTGCCACTAGGTCAGCCAGCAGCGCCCAGACGCCTGGGCCCTGGCACAGAGGGACGGAAGGATGGGAAGCCAGTGCTGACCGACAAGGGACCTCTGGGCTGGCAGCCAAGAGAAGACAGGTGGAGGTGTGCCCGGGATCCAGGGAGCCCAGGCCAGAGCTGCCTGCATGCCTGCCTGCCCTCCTGGATGTCTGTATGCTGCCTTTGTCCAGGTAGGTTTCTCAGGTCCCCTCCACTCCTGTCCTCTCCTGTCCTCTCCTGTCCTCTCCTGCCCTCACCATCCTCTCCCCTCACCTCTCCTCTCCTCTGCACTTTGCTTCTCTCCTTTGACTGTCTTCTATTGCGGGTGCCCTGCTCAACAGCTCCAGCACTTGTCTTGTGATGGTTCTCCAGTGACAGCTGTTCGCAACCCCTTCCACCCCCTTCCTGCCCCTGAGGTGACCCAACTCACAGGTCTCCGGCTCACCCCACCCACACCCACACCCCCCAACACATTCCCTGGTTCAGCCCCTCTGCCCTATTCAGCTGAACTCGCCCCTTTGCAACATACCTATGCATCCTGGTTTGTCTTCACAATTCAAGGAGAGATCTCCTTTTGTACTTAGCTTGGTTGACTGGTGGATGGATGGATGGATGGATGGATGGATGGATAGATGGATGGATGGATGCATGGATGGATGGATGGATGGATGGATGGATGGATGGATGTATAGATTGATGGGTGGATGGATGGATGCATGGAAAGCTCAATGGATTGGTTTCGTAGAGGCAGAGTACCATCTAGGGGTACTTGAGACCGCTGGTGTCAGAGCCAGAGTCTATGTCAAATGTAAAAAATTAATTCATCAATAACAAAAATGAATAAGCACCTAAATAAATAAATAAATAAATAAATATAAAAACTGGGTTAAAAAATACATGGTGTCTTTGCCTTTCTGCATATGGTATGCTCTGAGGATCTTAACAAGGAAAGCATTGTCCTGAGTAGCCCCTTTGAAGTAGTGGAATATTTCCTTTTCCTTTTTCTCTTTTTACTTTCAATTTTCTTGATTATTTACTGGAATAAATAGACAGGAATTGAGAGGGAAGGGAGGGATAGAGAGTTTGTGACACAGAGAGAGTCACCTGTAGCATTTCTGCACCACTTGTAAAGATTTCCCCCGGCAGGTGGGGACCAGGGTCTTGAAGCCCAGTCCCCCTGCATTGTAACATGAGTGCTTAACTGGGTGTGGCACCACCTGGTACCCTTGATGGGACACTTTTTTTTAGCAATGAAAAGAAATTCTCGTGGCAAGGTAATAAATAAATGAAGAAATAAACAAAAGTGCATTTACATTAACTCTGGAAACACACAGGGACATATACATGTCTGTTACCTGTATTACTTATTCGTTGATTGATTGATTGATTGATTGATTGCCTCAAGGGGTTATTGCCTCAGCTCAGTGCCTGCGCCACGAATAATCCACAGCTCCTGCACTCCTTTTGTTCCCCTTTCGCTGCCCTTGTTGCTTGGTCACTGTGGTGGTTATTGTTGTGGTTGTCGTTGTTGTTTTGACCTTGCATCAGACAGAGAGAAAAGGAGAGAGCAGGGGAAATACAGAGTGGGAGAGAAAGATAGAGCCCCTAAAGACCTGCTTCACACCCTGTAAAGCGACTCCTCTTCAGGTGGGGGTCTGGGCGCCAGACCCCAGACCCTTCCACCTGTCCCCTCTTTTCGTGAGCGCCACAAGGCCTTAACCCTATGACATACCGCCAAACCTCCCTGGATTTACTTTTGAAGGCAATATGACCTGCCTCGTTTTGAATCTCATTATCCTGAGGGTCAGTCCTGGAGACAGTGTCATGACATGACACACGGAGATCTCTGGTATCAGAGAGCACCTGGAACAGCAGCTGGGGCACTAGTGCCAGGGCAGGAGCAACTCCCCATCCACCGTCCACGAAGTCCACCTGCCTGCATTTTGGTCCTTTTCCCTCCAAAAAAGATCTTTCCCTTTTTTCACTGAGAAACAAGCAGCAGACAGGTTACCCAGGCAGGGGGGGGAAAAATAAATAAAAAGCCTTTTTTTTTTTTTTTTTTTTAAACCCTAGCGAAGGACCATCTTCTGGGAAGTACAGGTTTTGAACCTGAAAACTCTATCTGTCTGTGTCCTAGTCCACAGAAAGAGCCACTAGCCCAGCCAGATGTCACGCTCAGATGGGGTGTTTTTGCCAGTCAAAAGTCTGCACAGCGCACTAGGGATTGGGCGGCCTGAGACCCAAATGTTACATTGTAGATGGACTGTTTGCAGTTCTTGCTCCCCAGGACATTGGACTTTCTCAACTCCCTCCCCTACAGCATGACAAAAAGGTTCTTGACCAACCATAGAGCAAATGGAGTAAGGGCGAGTGGAGCTTGTTGCGTGTCTGCACTGCTCATGCCCAGGTGTCTGTGGGGGGCCGTGGCAGAGGCTGTAAGGGGGCTAGGGGGCAGAAGGAGACTGTTTGAGAGGCAGGCTGCAGGCAGGGGAGCCCGTGAGTGTGTGCAAGGCTGTGTGTGTGGGCGAGGTGGCAGGGGGTTAGGGCAGGTGAGATGGCAGCTGGGCTGGCTCTGGGCCCACAGGGCTGAAGCGCAGAAGCAGGGTGGCAGTAAAGTAGTGCAGGGAGGCACACAGTAGATGTTAGTTGGGGAGCTGGGGGACAGAGGGCAAGGGGAAAGGTGGCATCCTTGAGGAGGGGTCTGGAGTAGAGAGTGGGGGGAGCTGGAGGCATGGAAGGTCCCAGGAACCAGGGATTGACAGGAACAGATTCCTGCACCCACCCACTGGATAGAAGCTGCAGCAGCCAGAGCAGCAGCCCTGGCTTGCCTAGACCAAGGGCCCTGAGTGAGTCCCTCTGAGGATGAGGAAGAGAAGGAGGAGGAGGTGGAGGAGGAGGAAGAGTAGGAGGAAGAAGAGGAGGAGGAGGAGGAGGAGGAGGAGGGTCAGCAGGGCAGCTATCAGTAGGCAATGGGATTAATAGAGGCCTCCATTACGGAGGCATGTGTCCAGGCAGGCACCCACCAATCCTCAGGGGCAGCTCAGGGCACCCAGGGACCTGGTGTGGGTATCTCTGGGGCGGGGGCTGTCAGTCAGTCAGCAAGACTGTGTGTCAGTGCAAATGGTGGGACAGGGGCCTGCCGGACCTTGGTCCCCAGCCCTGGGCTCTCAGCTGCCAGCCTCATGCCCAAACACACACCAATCTGCCCAGAGCCCCTTGGCCCAGCCGACCTGCACCTGCTTTGGCCTGGGGCTCTGGCTCTGGTGGCTGGCTACCACCCCTCAAGGTCAAGTACAGGGTGGGGGTCATGGATGCTGGTCAACTGGTTGGGCGGGGTCCCCGTGGCCTAGCAACCACAGGAGCCCTCTGTGATGTCCTAGCCCCTGGCATTCTGTGCTGGCCACACTGGCACTGGGCAGCCCAACTGCCCTGCCACTAGGTCAGCCAGCAGCGCCCAGACGCCTGGGCCCTGGCACAGAGGGACGGAAGGATGGGAAGCCAGTGCTGACCGACAAGGGACCTCAGGGCTGGCAGCCAAGAGAAGACAGGTGGAGGTGTGCCCGGGATCCAGGGAGCCCAGGCCAGAGCTGCCTGCATGCCTGCCTGCCCTCCTGGATGTCTGTATGCTGCCTTTGTCCAGGTAGGTTTCTCAGGTCCCCTCCACTCCTGTCCTCTCCTGTCCTCTCCTGTCCTCTCCTGCCCTCACCATCCTCTCCCCTCACCTCTCCTCTCCTCTGCACTTTGCTTCTCTCCTTTGACTGTCTTCTATTGCGGGTGCCCTGCTCAACAGCTCCAGCACTTGTCTTGTGATGGTTCTCCAGTGACAGCTGTTCGCAACCCCTTCCACCCCCTTCCTGCCCCTGAGGTGACCCAACTCACAGGTCTCCGGCTCACCCCACCCACACCCACACCCCCCAACACATTCCCTGGTTCAGCCCCTCTGCCCTATTCAGCTGAACTCGCCCCTTTGCAACATACCTATGCATCCTGGTTTGTCTTCACCATTCAAGGAGAGATCTCCTTTTGTACTTAGCTTGGTTGACTGGTGGATGGATGGATGGATGGATGGATGGATGGATGGATGGATGGATAGATGGATGGATGGATGCATGGATGGATGGATGGATGGATGGATGGATGGATGGATGGATGTATAGATTGATGGGTGGATGGATGGATGCATGGAAAGCTCAATGGATTGGTTTCGTAGAGGCAGAGTACCATCTAGGGGTACTTGATACCGCTGGTGTCAGAGCTAGAGTCTATGTCAAATGTAAAAAATTAATTCATCAATAACAAAAATGAATAAGCACCTAAATAAATAAATAAATAAATAAATAAATAAATATAAAAACTGGGTTAAAAAATACATGGTGTCTTTGCCTTTCTGCATATGGTATGCTCTGAGGATCTTAACAAGGAAAGCATTGTCCTGAGTAGCCCCTTTGAAGTAGTGGAATATTTCCTTTTCCTTTTTCTCTTTTTACTTTCAATTTTCTTGATTATTTACTGGAATAAATAGACAGGAATTGAGAGGGAAGGGAGGGATAGAGAGTTTGTGACACAGAGAGAGTCACCTGTAGCATTTCTGCATCACTTGTAAAGATTTCCCCCGGCAGGTGGGGACCAGGGTCTTGAAGCCCAGTCCCCCTGCATTGTAACATGAGTGCTTAACTGGGTGTGGCACCACCTGGTACCCTTGATGGGACACTTTTTTTTAGCAATGAAAAGAAATTCTCGTGGCAAGGTTATAAATAAATGAAGAAATAAACAAAAGTGCATTTACATTAACTCTGGAAACACACAGGGACATATACATCTCTGTTACCTGTATTACTTATTCGTTGATTGATTGATTGATTGATTGATTGCCTCAAGGGGTTATTGCCTCAGCTCAGTGCCTGCGCCACGAATAATCCACAGCTCCTGCACTCCTTTTGTTCCCCTTTCGCTGCCCTTGTTGCTTGGTCACTGTGGTGGTTATTGTTGTGGTTGTCGTTGTTGTTTTGACCTTGCATCAGACAGAGAGAAAAGGAGAGAGCAGGGGAAATACAGAGTGGGAGAGAAAGATAGAGCCCCTAAAGACCTGCTTCACACCCTGTAAAGCGACTCCTCTTCAGGTGGGGGTCTGGGCGCCAGACCCCAGACCCTTCCACCTGTCCCCTCTTTTCGTGAGCGCCACAAGGCCTTAACCCTATGACATACCGCCAAACCTCCCTGGATTTACTTTTGAAGGCAATATGACCTGCCTCGTTTTGAATCTCATTATCCTGAGGGTCAGTCCTGGAGACAGTGTCATGACATGACACACGGAGATCTCTGGTATCAGAGAGCACCTGGAACAGCAGCTGGGGCACTAGTCCCAGGGCAGGAGCAACTCCCCATCCACCGTCCACGAAGTCCACCTGCCTGCATTTTGGTCCTTTTCCCTCCAAAAAAGATCTTTCCCTTTTTTCACTGAGAAACAAGCAGCAGACAGGTTACCCAGGCAGGGGGGGGAAAAATAAATAAAAAGCCTTTTTTTTTTTTTTTTTTTAAACCCTAGCGAAGGACCATCTTCTGGGAAGTACAGGTTTTGAACCTGAAAACTCTATCTGTCTGTGTCCTAGTCCACAGAAAGAGCCACTAGCCCAGCCAGATGTCACGCTCAGATGGGGTGTTTTTGCCAGTCAAAAGTCTGCACAGCGCACTAGGGATTGGGCGGCCTGAGACCCAAATGTTACATTGTAGATGGACTGTTTGCAGTTCTTGCTCCCCAGGACATTGGACTTTCTCAACTCCCTCCCCTACAGCATGACAAAAAGGTTCTTGACCAACCATAGAGCAAATGGAGTAAGGGCGAGTGGAGCTTGTTGCATGTCTGCGCTGCTCATGCCCAGGTGTCTGTGGGGGGCCGTGGCAGAGGCTGTAAGGGGGCTAGGGGGCAGAAGGAGACTGTTTGAGAGGCAGGCTGCAGGCAGGGGAGCCCGTGAGTGTGTGCAAGGCTGTGTGTGTGGGCGAGGTGGCAGGGGGTTAGGGCAGGTGAGATGGCAGCTGGGCTGGCTCTGGGCCCACAGGGCTGAAGCGCAGAAGCAGGGTGGCAGTAAAGTAGTGCAGGGAGGCACACAGTAGATGTTAGTTGGGGAGCTGGGGGACAGAGGGCAAGGGGAAAGGTGGCATCCTTGAGGAGGGGTCTGGAGTAGAGAGTGGGGGGAGCTGGAGGCATGGAAGGTCCCAGGAACCAGGGATTGACAGGAACAGATTCCTGCACCCACCCACTGGATAGAAGCTGCAGCAGCCAGAGCAGCAGCCCTGGCTTGCCTAGACCAAGGGCCCTGAGTGAGTCCCTCTGAGGATGAGGAAGAGAAGGAGGAGGAGGTGGAGGAGGAGGAAGAGGATGAGGAAGAAGAGGAGGAGGAGGAGGAGGAGGAGGAGGAGGGTCAGCAGGGCAGCTATCAGTAGGCAATGGGATTAATAGAGGCCTCCATTACGGAGGCATTTGTCCAGGCAGGCACCCACCAATCCTCAGGGGCAGCTCAGGGCACCCAGGGACCTGGTGTGGGTATCTCTGGGGCGGGGACTGTCAGTCAGTCAGCAAGACTGTGTGTCAGTGCAAATGGTGGGACAGGGGCCTGCCGGACCTTGGTCCCCAGCCCTGGGCTCTCAGCTGCCAGCCTCATGCCCAAACACACACCAATCTGCCCAGAGCCCCTTGGCCCGGCCGACCTGCACCTGCTTTGGCCTGGGGCTCTGGCTCTGGTGGCTGGCTACCACCCCTCAAGGTCAAGTACAGGGTGGGGGTCATGGCTGCTGGTCAACTGGTTGGGCGGGGTCCCCGTGGCCTAGCAACCACAGGAGCCCTCTGTGATGTCCTAGCCCCTGGTATTCTGTGCTGGCCACACTGGCACTGGGCAGCCCAACTGCCCTGCCACTAGGTCAGCCAGCAGCGCCCAGACGCCTGGGCCCTGGCACAGAGGGACGGAAGGATGGGAAGCCAGTGCTGACCGACAAGGGACCTCTGGGCTGGCAGCCAAGAGAAGACAGGTGGAGGTGTGCCCGGGATCCAGGGAGCCCAGGCCAGAGCTGCCTGCATGCCTGCCTGCCCTCCTGGATGTCTGTATGCTGCCTTTGTCCAGGTAGGTTTCTCAGGTCCCCTCCACTCCTGTCCTCTCCTGTCCTCTCCTGTCCTCTCCTGCCCTCACCATCCTCTCCCCTCACCTCTCCTCTCCTCTGCACTTTGCTTCTCTCCTTTGACTGTCTTCTATTGCGGGTGCCCTGCTCAACAGCTCCAGCACTTGTCTTGTGATGGTTCTCCAGTGACAGCTGTTCGCAACCCCTTCCACCCCCTTCCTGCCCCTGAGGTGACCCAACTCACAGGTCTCCGGCTCACCCCACCCACACCCACACCCCCCAACACATTCCCTGGTTCAGCCCCTCTGCCCTATTCAGCTGAACTCGCCCCTTTGCAACATACCTATGCATCCTGGTTTGTCTTCACAAT
Source organism: Erinaceus europaeus (assembly GCF_950295315.1). Classification (NCBI taxonomy): domain Eukaryota; kingdom Metazoa; phylum Chordata; class Mammalia; order Eulipotyphla; family Erinaceidae; genus Erinaceus; species Erinaceus europaeus. The sequence goes on along the minus strand of NW_026647118.1, from coordinate 1,246,020 downwards.
TCAAGGAGAGATCTCCTTTTGTACTTAGCTTGGTTGACTGGTGGATGGATGGATGGATGGATGGATGGATGGATAGATGGATGGATGGATGCATGGATGGATGGATGGATGGATGGATGGATGGATGGATGTATAGATTGATGGGTGGATGGATGGATGCATGGAAAGCTCAATGGATTGGTTTCGTAGAGGCAGAGTACCATCTAGGGGTACTTGAGACCGCTGGTGTCAGAGCCAGAGTCTATGTCAAATGTAAAAAATTAATTCATCAATAACAAAAATGAATAAGCACCTAAATAAATAAATAAATAAATAAATATAAAAACTGGGTTAAAAAATACATGGTGTCTTTGCCTTTCTGCATATGGTATGCTCTGAGGATCTTAACAAGGAAAGCATTGTCCTGAGTAGCCCCTTTGAAGTAGTGGAATATTTCCTTTTCCTTTTTCTCTTTTTACTTTCAATTTTCTTGATTATTTACTGGAATAAATAGACAGGAATTGAGAGGGAAGGGAGGGATAGAGAGTTTGTGACACAGAGAGAGTCACCTGTAGCATTTCTGCACCACTTGTAAAGATTTCCCCCGGCAGGTGGGGACCAGGGTCTTGAAGCCCAGTCCCCCTGCATTGTAACATGAGTGCTTAACTGGGTGTGGCACCACCTGGTACCCTTGATGGGACACTTTTTTTTAGCAATGAAAAGAAATTCTCGTGGCAAGGTAATAAATAAATGAAGAAATAAACAAAAGTGCATTTACATTAACTCTGGAAACACACAGGGACATATACATGTCTGTTACCTGTATTACTTATTCGTTGATTGATTGATTGATTGATTGATTGCCTCAAGGGGTTATTGCCTCAGCTCAGTGCCTGCGCCACGAATAATCCACAGCTCCTGCACTCCTTTTGTTCCCCTTTCGCTGCCCTTGTTGCTTGGTCACTGTGGTGGTTATTGTTGTGGTTGTCGTTGTTGTTTTGACCTTGCATCAGACAGAGAGAAAAGGAGAGAGCAGGGGAAATACAGAGTGGGAGAGAAAGATAGAGCCCCTAAAGACCTGCTTCACACCCTGTAAAGCGACTCCTCTTCAGGTGGGGGTCTGGGCGCCAGACCCCAGACCCTTCCACCTGTCCCCTCTTTTCGTGAGCGCCACAAGGCCTTAACCCTATGACATACCGCCAAACCTCCCTGGATTTACTTTTGAAGGCAATATGACCTGCCTCGTTTTGAATCTCATTATCCTGAGGGTCAGTCCTGGAGACAGTGTCATGACATGACACACGGAGATCTCTGGTATCAGAGAGCACCTGGAACAGCAGCTGGGGCACTAGTGCCAGGGCAGGAGCAACTCCCCATCCACCGTCCACGAAGTCCACCTGCCTGCATTTTGGTCCTTTTCCCTCCAAAAAAGATCTTTCCCTTTTTTCACTGAGAAACAAGCAGCAGACAGGTTACCCAGGCAGGGGGGGGAAAAATAAATAAAAAGCCTTTTTTTTTTTTTTTTTTTTAAACCCTAGCGAAGGACCATCTTCTGGGAAGTACAGGTTTTGAACCTGAAAACTCTATCTGTCTGTGTCCTAGTCCACAGAAAGAGCCACTAGCCCAGCCAGATGTCACGCTCAGATGGGGTGTTTTTGCCAGTCAAAAGTCTGCACAGCGCACTAGGGATTGGGCGGCCTGAGACCCAAATGTTACATTGTAGATGGACTGTTTGCAGTTCTTGCTCCCCAGGACATTGGACTTTCTCAACTCCCTCCCCTACAGCATGACAAAAAGGTTCTTGACCAACCATAGAGCAAATGGAGTAAGGGCGAGTGGAGCTTGTTGCATGTCTGCGCTGCTCATGCCCAGGTGTCTGTGGGGGGCCGTGGCAGAGGCTGTAAGGGGGCTAGGGGGCAGAAGGAGACTGTTTGAGAGGCAGGCTGCAGGCAGGGGAGCCCGTGAGTGTGTGCAAGGCTGTGTGTGTGGGCGAGGTGGCAGGGGGTTAGGGCAGGTGAGATGGCAGCTGGGCTGGCTCTGGGCCCACAGGGCTGAAGCGCAGAAGCAGGGTGGCAGTAAAGTAGTGCAGGGAGGCACACAGTAGATGTTAGTTGGGGAGCTGGGGGACAGAGGGCAAGGGGAAAGGTGGCATCCTTGAGGAGGGGTCTGGAGTAGAGAGTGGGGGGAGCTGGAGGCATGGAAGGTCCCAGGAACCAGGGATTGACAGGAACAGATTCCTGCACCCACCCACTGGATAGAAGCTGCAGCAGCCAGAGCAGCAGCCCTGGCTTGCCTAGACCAAGGGCCCTGAGTGAGTCCCTCTGAGGATGAGGAAGAGAAGGAGGAGGAGGTGGAGGAGGAGGAAGAGGATGAGGAAGAAGAGGAGGAGGAGGAGGAGGAGGAGGAGGAGGGTCAGCAGGGCAGCTATCAGTAGGCAATGGGATTAATAGAGGCCTCCATTACGGAGGCATTTGTCCAGGCAGGCACCCACCAATCCTCAGGGGCAGCTCAGGGCACCCAGGGACCTGGTGTGGGTATCTCTGGGGCGGGGACTGTCAGTCAGTCAGCAAGACTGTGTGTCAGTGCAAATGGTGGGACAGGGGCCTGCCGGACCTTGGTCCCCAGCCCTGGGCTCTCAGCTGCCAGCCTCATGCCCAAACACACACCAATCTGCCCAGAGCCCCTTGGCCCGGCCGACCTGCACCTGCTTTGGCCTGGGGCTCTGGCTCTGGTGGCTGGCTACCACCCCTCAAGGTCAAGTACAGGGTGGGGGTCATGGCTGCTGGTCAACTGGTTGGGCGGGGTCCCCGTGGCCTAGCAACCACAGGAGCCCTCTGTGATGTCCTAGCCCCTGGTATTCTGTGCTGGCCACACTGGCACTGGGCAGCCCAACTGCCCTGCCACTAGGTCAGCCAGCAGCGCCCAGACGCCTGGGCCCTGGCACAGAGGGACGGAAGGATGGGAAGCCAGTGCTGACCGACAAGGGACCTCAGGGCTGGCAGCCAAGAGAAGACAGGTGGAGGTGTGCCCGGGATCCAGGGAGCCCAGGCCAGAGCTGCCTGCATGCCTGCCTGCCCTCCTGGATGTCTGTATGCTGCCTTTGTCCAGGTAGGTTTCTCAGGTCCCCTCCACTCCTGTCCTCTCCTGTCCTCTCCTGTCCTCTCCTGCCCTCACCATCCTCTCCCCTCACCTCTCCTCTCCTCTGCACTTTGCTTCTCTCCTTTGACTGTCTTCTATTGCGGGTGCCCTGCTCAACAGCTCCAGCACTTGTCTTGTGATGGTTCTCCAGTGACAGCTGTTCGCAACCCCTTCCACCCCCTTCCTGCCCCTGAGGTGACCCAACTCACAGGTCTCCAGCTCACCCCACCCACACCCACACCCCCCAACACATTCCCTGGTTCAGCCCCTCTGCCCTATTCAGCTGAACTCGCCCCTTTGCAACATACCTATGCATCCTGGTTTGTCTTCACAATTCAAGGAGAGATCTCCTTTTGTACTTAGCTTGGTTGACTGGTGGATGGATGGATGGATGGATGGATGGATGGATAGATGGATGGATGGATGCATGGATGGATGGATGGATGGATGGATGGATGGATGGATGTATAGATTGATGGGTGGATGGATGGATGCATGGAAAGCTCAATGGATTGGTTTCGTAGAGGCAGAGTACCATCTAGGGGTACTTGAGACCGCTGGTGTCAGAGCCAGAGTCTATGTCAAATGTAAAAAATTAATTCATCAATAACAAAAATGAATAAGCACCTAAATAAATAAATAAATAAATAAATATAAAAACTGGGTTAAAAAATACATGGTGTCTTTGCCTTTCTGCATATGGTATGCTCTGAGGATCTTAACAAGGAAAGCATTGTCCTGAGTAGCCCCTTTGAAGTAGTGGAATATTTCCTTTTCCTTTTTCTCTTTTTACTTTCAATTTTCTTGATTATTTACTGGAATAAATAGACAGGAATTGAGAGGGAAGGGAGGGATAGAGAGTTTGTGACACAGAGAGAGTCACCTGTAGCATTTCTGCACCACTTGTAAAGATTTCCCCCGGCAGGTGGGGACCAGGGTCTTGAAGCCCAGTACCCCTGCATTGTAACATGAGTGCTTAACTGGATGTGGCACCACCTGGTACCCTTGATGGGACACTTTTTTTTAGCAATGAAAAGAAATTCTCGTGGCAAGGTAATAAATAAATGAAGAAATAAACAAAAGTGCATTTACATTAACTCTGGAAACACACAGGGACATATACATCTCTGTTACCTGTATTACTTATTCGTTGATTGATTGATTGATTGATTGATTGCCTCAAGGGGTTATTGCCTCAGCTCAGTGCCTGCGCCACGAATAATCCACAGCTCCTGCACTCCTTTTGTTCCCCTTTCGCTGCCCTTGTTGCTTGGTCACTGTGGTGGTTATTGTTGTGGTTGTCGTTGTTGTTTTGACCTTGCATCAGACAGAGAGAAAAGGAGAGAGCAGGGGAAATACAGAGTGGGAGAGAAAGATAGAGCCCCTAAAGACCTGCTTCACACCCTGTAAAGCGACTCCTCTTCAGGTGGGGGTCTGGGCGCCAGAACCCAGACCCTTCCACCTGTCCCCTCTTTTCGTGAGCGCCACAAGGCCTTAACCCTATGACATACCGCCAAACCTCCCTGGATTTACTTTTGAAGGCAATATGACCTGCCTCGTTTTGAATCTCATTATCCTGAGGGTCAGTCCTGGAGACAGTGTCATGACAGGACACACGGAGATCTCTGGTATCAGAGAGCACCTGGAACAGCAGCTGGGGCACTAGTGCCAGGGCAGGAGCAACTCCCCATCCACCGTCCACGAAGTCCACCTGCCTGCATTTTGGTCCTTTTCCCTCCAAAAAAGATCTTTCCCTTTTTTCACTGAGAAACAAGCAGCAGACAGGTTACCCAGGCAGGGGGGGGAAAAATAAATAAAAAGCCTTTTTTTTTTTTTTTTTTTAAACCCTAGCGAAGGACCATCTTCTGGGAAGTACAGGTTTTGAACCTGAAAACTCTATCTGTCTGTGTCCTAGTCCACAGAAAGAGCCACTAGCCCAGCCAGATGTCACGCTCAGATGGGGTGTTTTTGCCAGTCAAAAGTCTGCACAGCGCACTAGGGATTGGGCGGCCTGAGACCCAAATGTTACATTGTAGATGGACTGTTTGCAGTTCTTGCTCCCCAGGACATTGGACTTTCTCAACTCCCTCCCCTACAGCATGACAAAAAGGTTCTTGACCAACCATAGAGCAAATGGAGTAAGGGCGAGTGGAGCTTGTTGCATGTCTGCGCTGCTCATGCCCAGGTGTCTGTGGGGGGCCGTGGCAGAGGCTGTAAGGGGGCTAGGGGGCAGAAGGAGACTGTTTGAGAGGCAGGCTGCAGGCAGGGGAGCCCGTGAGTGTGTGCAAGGCTGTGTGTGTGGGCGAGGTGGCAGGGGGTTAGGGCAGGTGAGATGGCAGCTGGGCTGGCTCTGGGCCCACAGGGCTGAAGCGCAGAAGCAGGGTGGCAGTAAAGTAGTGCAGGGAGGCACACAGTAGATGTTAGTTGGGGAGCTGGGGGACAGAGGGCAAGGGGAAAGGTGGCATCCTTGAGGAGGGGTCTGGAGTAGAGAGTGGGGGGAGCTGGAGGCATGGAAGGTCCCAGGAACCAGGGATTGACAGGAACAGATTCCTGCACCCACCCACTGGATAGAAGCTGCAGCAGCCAGAGCAGCAGCCCTGGCTTGCCTAGACCAAGGGCCCTGAGTGAGTCCCTCTGAGGATGAGGAAGAGAAGGAGGAGGAGGTGGAGGAGGAGGAAGAGGATGAGGAAGAAGAGGAGGAGGAGGAGGAGGAGGAGGAGGAGGGTCAGCAGGGCAGCTATCAGTAGGCAATGGGATTAATAGAGGCCTCCATTACGGAGGCATTTGTCCAGGCAGGCACCCACCAATCCTCAGGGGCAGCTCAGGGCACCCAGGGACCTGGTGTGGGTATCTCTGGGGCGGGGACTGTCAGTCAGTCAGCAAGACTGTGTGTCAGTGCAAATGGTGGGACAGGGGCCTGCCGGACCTTGGTCCCCAGCCCTGGGCTCTCAGCTGCCAGCCTCATGCCCAAACACACACCAATCTGCCCAGAGCCCCTTGGCCCGGCCGACCTGCACCTGCTTTGGCCTGGGGCTCTGGCTCTGGTGGCTGGCTACCACCCCTCAAGGTCAAGTACAGGGTGGGGGTCATGGCTGCTGGTCAACTGGTTGGGCGGGGTCCCCGTGGCCTAGCAACCACAGGAGCCCTCTGTGATGTCCTAGCCCCTGGTATTCTGTGCTGGCCACACTGGCACTGGGCAGCCCAACTGCCCTGCCACTAGGTCAGCCAGCAGCGCCCAGACGCCTGGGCCCTGGCACAGAGGGACGGAAGGATGGGAAGCCAGTGCTGACCGACAAGGGACCTCAGGGCTGGCAGCCAAGAGAAGACAGGTGGAGGTGTGCCCGGGATCCAGGGAGCCCAGGCCAGAGCTGCCTGCATGCCTGCCTGCCCTCCTGGATGTCTGTATGCTGCCTTTGTCCAGGTAGGTTTCTCAGGTCCCCTCCACTCCTGTCCTCTCCTGTCCTCTCCTGTCCTCTCCTGCCCTCACCATCCTCTCCCCTCACCTCTCCTCTCCTCTGCACTTTGCTTCTCTCCTTTGACTGTCTTCTATTGCGGGTGCCCTGCTCAACAGCTCCAGCACTTGTCTTGTGATGGTTCTCCAGTGACAGCTGTTCGCAACCCCTTCCACCCCCTTCCTGCCCCTGAGGTGACCCAACTCACAGGTCTCCGGCTCACCCCACCCACACCCACACCCCCCAACACATTCCCTGGTTCAGCCCCTCTGCCCTATTCAGCTGAACTCGCCCCTTTGCAACATACCTATGCATCCTGGTTTGTCTTCACAATTCAAGGAGAGATCTCCTTTTGTACTTAGCTTGGTTGACTGGTGGATGGATGGATGGATGGATGGATGGATGGATAGATGGATGGATGGATGCATGGATGGATGGATGGATGGATGGATGGATGGATGTATAGATTGATGGGTGGATGGATGGATGCATGGAAAGCTCAATGGATTGGTTTCGTAGAGGCAGAGTACCATCTAGGGGTACTTGAGACCGCTGGTGTCAGAGCCAGAGTCTATGTCAAATGTAAAAAATTAATTCATCAATAACAAAAATGAATAAGCACCTAAATAAATAAATAAATAAATAAATATAAAAACTGGGTTAAAAAATACATGGTGTCTTTGCCTTTCTGCATATGGTATGCTGTGAGGATCTTAACAAGGAAAGCATTGTCCTGAGTAGCCCCTTTGAAGTAGTGGAATATTTCCTTTTCCTTTTTCTTTTTTTACTTTCAATTTTTTTGATTATTTACTGGAATAAATAGACAGGAATTGAGAGGGAAGGGAGGGATAGAGAGTTTGTGACACAGAGAGAGTCACCTGTAGCATTTCTGCACCACTTGTAAAGATTTCCCCCGGCAGGTGGGGACCAGGGTCTTGAAGCCCAGTCCCCCTGCATTGTAACATGAGTGCTTAACTGGGTGTGGCACCACCTGGTACCCTTGATGGGACACTTTTTTTTAGCAATGAAAAGAAATTCTCGTGGCAAGGTAATAAATAAATGAAGAAATAAACAAAAGTGCATTTACATTAACTCTGGAAACACACAGGGACATATACATCTCTGTTACCTGTATTACTTATTCGTTGATTGATTGATTGATTGATTGATTGCCTCAAGGGGTTATTGCCTCAGCTCAGTGCCTGCGCCACGAATAATCCACAGCTCCTGCACTCCTTTTGTTCCCCTTTCGCTGCCCTTGTTGCTTGGTCACTGTGGTGGTTATTGTTGTGGTTGTCGTTGTTGTTTTGACCTTGCATCAGACAGAGAGAAAAGGAGAGAGCAGGGGAAATACAGAGTGGGAGAGAAAGATAGAGCCCCTAAAGACCTGCTTCACACCCTGTAAAGCGACTCCTCTTCAGGTGGGGGTCTGGGCGCCAGACCCCAGACCCTTCCACCTGTCCCCTCTTTTCGTGAGCGCCACAAGGCCTTAACCCTATGACATACCGCCAAACCTCCCTGGATTTACTTTTGAAGGCAATATGACCTGCCTCGTTTTGAATCTCATTATCCTGAGGGTCAGTCCTGGAGACAGTGTCATGACAGGACACACGGAGATCTCTGGTATCAGAGAGCACCTGGAACAGCAGCTGGGGCACTAGTGCCAGGGCAGGAGCAACTCCCCATCCACCATCCACGAAGTCCACCTGCCTGCATTTTGGTCCTTTTCCCTCCAAAAAAGATCTTTCCCTTTTTTCACTGAGAAACAAGCAGCAGACAGGTTACCCAGGCAGGGGGGGGAAAAATAAATAAAAAGCCTTTTTTTTTTTTTTTTTTAAACCCTAGCGAAGGACCATCTTCTGGGAAGTACAGGTTTTGAACCTGAAAACTCTATCTGTCTGTGTCCTAGTCCACAGAAAGAGCCACTAGCCCAGCCAGATGTCACGCTCAGATGGGGTGTTTTTGCCAGTCAAAAGTCTGCACAGCGCACTAGGGATTGGGCGGCCTGAGACCCAAATGTTACATTGTAGATGGACTGTTTGCAGTTCTTGCTCCCCAGGACATTGGACTTTCTCAACTCCCTCCCCTACAGCATGACAAAAAGGTTCTTGACCAACCATAGAGCAAATGGAGTAAGGGCGAGTGGAGCTTGTTGCATGTCTGCGCTGCTCATGCCCAGGTGTCTGTGGGGGGCCGTGGCAGAGGCTGTAAGGGGGCTAGGGGGCAGAAGGAGACTGTTTGAGAGGCAGGCTGCAGGCAGGGGAGCCCGTGAGTGTGTGCAAGGCTGTGTGTGTGGGCGAGGTGGCAGGGGGTTAGGGCAGGTGAGATGGCAGCTGGGCTGGCTCTGGGCCCACAGGGCTGAAGCGCAGAAGCAGGGTGGCAGTAAAGTAGTGCAGGGAGGCACACAGTAGATGTTAGTTGGGGAGCTGGGGGACAGAGGGCAAGGGGAAAGGTGGCATCCTTGAGGAGGGGTCTGGAGTAGAGAGTGGGGGGAGCTGGAGGCATGGAAGGTCCCAGGAACCAGGGATTGACAGGAACAGATTCCTGCACCCACCCACTGGATAGAAGCTGCAGCAGCCAGAGCAGCAGCCCTGGCTTGCCTAGACCAAGGGCCCTGAGTGAGTCCCTCTGAGGATGAGGAAGAGAAGGAGGAGGAGGTGGAGGAGGAGGAAGAGGATGAGGAAGAAGAGGAGGAGGAGGAGGAGGAGGAGGAGGAGGGTCAGCAGGGCAGCTATCAGTAGGCAATGGGATTAATAGAGGCCTCCATTACGGAGGCATTTGTCCAGGCAGGCACCCACCAATCCTCAGGGGCAGCTCAGGGCACCCAGGGACCTGGTGTGGGTATCTCTGGGGCGGGGACTGTCAGTCAGTCAGCAAGACTGTGTGTCAGTGCAAATGGTGGGACAGGGGCCTGCCGGACCTTGGTCCCCAGCCCTGGGCTCTCAGCTGCCAGCCTCATGCCCAAACACACACCAATCTGCCCAGAGCCCCTTGGCCCGGCCGACCTGCACCTGCTTTGGCCTGGGGCTCTGGCTCTGGTGGCTGGCTACCACCCCTCAAGGTCAAGTACAGGGTGGGGGTCATGGCTGCTGGTCAACTGGTTGGGCGGGGTCCCCGTGGCCTAGCAACCACAGGAGCCCTCTGTGATGTCCTAGCCCCTGGTATTCTGTGCTGGCCACACTGGCACTGGGCAGCCCAACTGCCCTGCCACTAGGTCAGCCAGCAGCGCCCAGACGCCTGGGCCCTGGCACAGAGGGACGGAAGGATGGGAAGCCAGTGCTGACCGACAAGGGACCTCAGGGCTGGCAGCCAAGAGAAGACAGGTGGAGGTGTGCCCGGGATCCAGGGAGCCCAGGCCAGAGCTGCCTGCATGCCTGCCTGCCCTCCTGGATGTCTGTATGCTGCCTTTGTCCAGGTAGGTTTCTCAGGTCCCCTCCACTCCTGTCCTCTCCTGTCCTCTCCTGTCCTCTCCTGCCCTCACCATCCTCTCCCCTCACCTCTCCTCTCCTCTGCACTTTGCTTCTCTCCTTTGACTGTCTTCTATTGCGGGTGCCCTGCTCAACAGCTCCAGCACTTGTCTTGTGATGGTTCTCCAGTGACAGCTGTTCGCAACCCCTTCCACCCCCTTCCTGCCCCTGAGGTGACCCAACTCACAGGTCTCCGGCTCACCCCACCCACACCCACACCCCCCAACACATTCCCTGGTTCAGCCCCTCTGCCCTATTCAGCTGAACTCGCCCCTTTGCAACATACCTATGCATCCTGGTTTGTCTTCACAATTCAAGGAGAGATCTCCTTTTGTACTTAGCTTGGTTGACTGGTGGATGGATGGATGGATGGATGGATGGATGGATAGATGGATGGATGGATGCATGGATGGATGGATGGATGGATGGATGGATGGATGTATAGATTGATGGGTGGATGGATGGATGCATGGAAAGCTCAATGGATTGGTTTCGTAGAGGCAGAGTACCATCTAGGGGTACTTGAGACCGCTGGTGTCAGAGCCAGAGTCTATGTCAAATGTAAAAAATTAATTCATCAATAACAAAAATGAATAAGCACCTAAATAAATAAATAAATAAATAAATATAAAAACTGGGTTAAAAAATACATGGTGTCTTTGCCTTTCTGCATATGGTATGCTGTGAGGATCTTAACAAGGAAAGCATTGTCCTGAGTAGCCCCTTTGAAGTAGTGGAATATTTCCTTTTCCTTTTTCTTTTTTTACTTTCAATTTTTTTGATTATTTACTGGAATAAATAGACAGGAATTGAGAGGGAAGGGAGGGATAGAGAGTTTGTGACACAGAGAGAGTCACCTGTAGCATTTCTGCACCACTTGTAAAGATTTCCCCCGGCAGGTGGGGACCAGGGTCTTGAAGCCCAGTCCCCCTGCATTGTAACATGAGTGCTTAACTGGGTGTGGCACCACCTGGTACCCTTGATGGGACACTTTTTTTTAGCAATGAAAAGAAATTCTCGTGGCAAGGTAATAAATAAATGAAGAAATAAACAAAAGTGCATTTACATTAACTCTGGAAACACACAGGGACATATACATCTCTGTTACCTGTATTACTTATTCGTTGATTGATTGATTGATTGATTGATTGCCTCAAGGGGTTATTGCCTCAGCTCAGTGCCTGCGCCACGAATAATCCACAGCTCCTGCACTCCTTTTGTTCCCCTTTCGCTGCCCTTGTTGCTTGGTCACTGTGGTGGTTATTGTTGTGGTTGTCGTTGTTGTTTTGACCTTGCATCAGACAGAGAGAAAAGGAGAGAGCAGGGGAAATACAGAGTGGGAGAGAAAGATAGAGCCCCTAAAGACCTGCTTCACACCCTGTAAAGCGACTCCTCTTCAGGTGGGGGTCTGGGCGCCAGACCCCAGACCCTTCCACCTGTCCCCTCTTTTCGTGAGCGCCACAAGGCCTTAACCCTATGACATACCGCCAAACCTCCCTGGATTTACTTTTGAAGGCAATATGACCTGCCTCGTTTTGAATCTCATTATCCTGAGGGTCAGTCCTGGAGACAGTGTCATGACAGGACACACGGAGATCTCTGGTATCAGAGAGCACCTGGAACAGCAGCTGGGGCACTAGTGCCAGGGCAGGAGCAACTCCCCATCCACCGTCCACGAAGTCCACCTGCCTGCATTTTGGTCCTTTTCCCTCCAAAAAAGATCTTTCCCTTTTTTCACTGAGAAACAAGCAGCAGACAGGTTACCCAGGCAGGGGGGGGAAAAATAAATAAAAAGCCTTTTTTTTTTTTTTTTTAAACCCTAGCGAAGGACCATCTTCTGGGAAGTACAGGTTTTGAACCTGAAAACTCTATCTGTCTGTGTCCTAGTCCACAGAAAGAGCCACTAGCCCAGCCAGATGTCACGCTCAGATGGGGTGTTTTTGCCAGTCAAAAGTCTGCACAGCGCACTAGGGATTGGGCGGCCTGAGACCCAAATGTTACATTGTAGATGGACTGTTTGCAGTTCTTGCTCCCCAGGACATTGGACTTTCTCAACTCCCTCCCCTACAGCATGACAAAAAGGTTCTTGACCAACCATAGAGCAAATGGAGTAAGGGCGAGTGGAGCTTGTTGCATGTCTGCGCTGCTCATGCCCAGGTGTCTGTGGGGGGCCGTGGCAGAGGCTGTAAGGGGGCTAGGGGGCAGAAGGAGACTGTTTGAGAGGCAGGCTGCAGGCAGGGGAGCCCGTGAGTGTGTGCAAGGCTGTGTGTGTGGGCGAGGTGGCAGGGGGTTAGGGCAGGTGAGATGGCAGCTGGGCTGGCTCTGGGCCCACAGGGCTGAAGCGCAGAAGCAGGGTGGCAGTAAAGTAGTGCAGGGAGGCACACAGTAGATGTTAGTTGGGGAGCTGGGGGACAGAGGGCAAGGGGAAAGGTGGCATCCTTGAGGAGGGGTCTGGAGTAGAGAGTGGGGGGAGCTGGAGGCATGGAAGGTGCCAGGAACCAGGGATTGACAGGAACAGATTCCTGCACCCACCCACTGGATAGAAGCTGCAGCAGCCAGAGCAGCAGCCCTGGCTTGCCTAGACCAAGGGCCCTGAGTGAGTCCCTCTGAGGATGAGGAAGAGAAGGAGGAGGAGGTGGAGGAGGAGGAAGAGGAGGAGGAAGAAGAGGAGGAGGAGGAGGAGGAGGAGGAGGAGGAGGAGGGTCAGCAGGGCAGCTATCAGTAGGCAATGGGATTAATAGAGGCCTCCATTACGGAGGCATGTGTCCAGGCAGGCACCCACCAATCCTCAGGGGCAGCTCAGGGCACCCAGGGACCTGGTGTGGGTATCTCTGGGGCGGGGACTGTCAGTCAGTCAGCAAGACTGTGTGTCAGTGCAAATGGTGGGACAGGGGCCTGCCGGACCTTGGTCCCCAGCCCTGGGCTCTCAGCTGCCAGCCTCATGCCCAAACACACACCAATCTGCCCAGAGCCCCTTGGCCCGGCCGACCTGCACCTGCTTTGGCCTGGGGCTCTGGCTCTGGTGGCTGGCTACCACCCCTCAAGGTCAAGTACAGGGTGGGGGTCATGGCTGCTGGTCAACTGGTTGGGCGGGGTCCCCGTGGCCTAGCAACCACAGGAGCCCTCTGTGATGTCCTAGCCCCTGGCATTCTGTGCTGGCCACACTGGCACTGGGCAGCCCAACTGCCCTGCCACTAGGTCAGCCAGCAGCGCCCAGACGCCTGGGCCCTGGCACAGAGGGACGGAAGGATGGGAAGCCAGTGCTGACCGACAAGGGACCTCAGGGCTGGCAGCCAAGAGAAGACAGGTGGAGGTGTGCCCGGGATCCAGGGAGCCCAGGCCAGAGCTGCCTGCATGCCTGCCTGCCCTCCTGGATGTCTGTATGCTGCCTTTGTCCAGGTAGGTTTCTCAGGTCCCCTCCACTCCTGTCCTCTCCTGTCCTCTCCTGTCCTCTCCTGCCCTCACCATCCTCTCCTCTCCCCTCACCTCTCCTCTCCTCTGCACTTTGCTTCTCTCCTTTGACTGTCTTCTATTGCGGGTGCCCTGCTCAACAGCTCCAGCACTTGTCTTGTGATGGTTCTCCAGTGACAGCTGTTCGCAACCCCTTCCACCCCCTTCCTGCCCCTGAGGTGACCCAACTCACAGGTCTCCGGCTCACCCCACCCACACCCACACCCCCCAACACATTCCCTGGTTCGGCCCCTCTGCCCTAATCAGCTGAACTCGCCCCTTTGCAACATACCTATGCATCCTGGTTTGTCTTCACCATTCAAGGAGAGATCTCCTTTTGTACTTAGCTTGGTTGACTGGTGGATGGATGGATGGATGGAAGGATGGATGGATGCATGGATGGATGTATAGATTGATGGGTGGATGGATGGATGCATGGAAAGCTCAATGGATTGGTTTCGTAGAGGCAGAGTACCATCTAGGGGTACTTGAGACCGCTGGTGTCAGAGCCAGAGTCTATGTCAAATGTAAAAAATTAATTCATCAATAACAAAAATGAATAAGCACCTAAATAAATAAATAAATAAATAAATAAATAAATATAAAAACTGGGTTAAAAAATACATGGTGTCTTTGCCTTTCTGCATATGGTATGCTGTGAGGATCTTAACAAGGAAAGCATTGTCCTGAGTAGCCCCTTTGAAGTAGTGGAATATTTCCTTTTCCTTTTTCTTTTTTTACTTTCAATTTTTTTGATTATTTACTGGAATAAATAGACAGGAATTGAGAGGGAAGGGAGGGATAGAGAGTTTGTGACACAGAGAGAGTCACCTGTAGCATTTCTGCACCACTTGTAAAGATTTCCCCCGGCAGGTGGGGACCAGGGTCTTGAAGCCCAGTCCCCCTGCATTGTAACATGAGTGCTTAACTGGGTGTGGCACCACCTGGTACCCTTGATGGGACACTTTTTTTTAGCAATGAAAAGAAATTCTCGTGGCAAGGTAATAAATAAATGAAGAAATAAACAAAAGTGCATTTACATTAACTCTGGAAACACACAGGTACATATACATCTCTGTTACCTGTATTACTTATTCGTTGATTGATTGATTGATTGATTGATTGCCTCAAGGGGTTATTGCCTCAGCTCAGTGCCTGCGCCACGAATAATCCACAGCTCCTGCACTCCTTTTGTTCCCCTTTCGCTGCCCTTGTTGCTTGGTCACTGTGGTGGTTATTGTTGTGGTTGTCGTTGTTGTTTTGACCTTGCATCAGACAGAGAGAAAAGGAGAGAGCAGGGGAAATACAGAGTGGGAGAGAAAGATAGAGCCCCTAAAGACCTGCTTCACACCCTGTAAAGCGACTCCTCTTCAGGTGGGGGTCTGGGCGCCAGACCCCAGACCCTTCCACCTGTCCCCTCTTTTCGTGAGCGCCACAAGGCCTTAACCCTATGACATACCGCCAAACCTCCCTGGATTTACTTTTGAAGGCAATATGACCTGCCTCGTTTTGAATCTCATTATCCTGAGGGTCAGTCCTGGAGACAGTGTCATGACATGACACACGGAGATCTCTGGTATCAGAGAGCACCTGGAACAGCAGCTGGGGCACTAGTGCCAGGGCAGGAGCAACTCCCCATCCACCGTCCACGAAGTCCACCTGCCTGCATTTTGGTCCTTTTCCCTCCAAAAAAGATATTTCCCTTTTTTCACTGAAAAACAAGCAGCAGACAGGTTACCCAGGAAGGGGGGGGGGAAATAAATAAAAAGCCTTTTTTTTTTTTTTAAACCCTAGCGAAGGACCATCTTCTGGGAAGTACAGGTTTTGAACCTGAAAACTCTATCTGTCTGTGTCCTAGTCCACAGAAAGAGCCACTAGCCCAGCCAGATGTCACGCTCAGATGGGGTGTTTTTGCCAGTCAAAAGTCTGCACAGCGCACTAGGGATTGGGCGGCCTGAGACCCAAATGTTACATTGTAGATGGACTGTTTGCAGTTCTTGCTCCCCAGGACATTGGACTTTCTCAACTCCCTCCCCTACAGCATGACAAAAAGGTTCTTGACCAACCATAGAGCAAATGGAGTAAGGGCGAGTGGAGCTTGTTGCATGTCTGCGCTGCTCATGCCCAGGTGTCTGTGGGGGGCCGTGGCAGAGGCTGTAAGGGGGCTAGGGGGCAGAAGGAGACTGTTTGAGAGGCAGGCTGCAGGCAGGGGAGCCCGTGAGTGTGTGCAAGGCTGTGTGTGTGGGCGAGGTGGCAGGGGGTTAGGGCAGGTGAGATGGCAGCTGGGCTGGCTCTGGGCCCACAGGGCTGAAGCGCAGAAGCAGGGTGGCAGTAAAGTAGTGCAGGGAGGCACACAGTAGATGTTAGTTGGGGAGCTGGGGGACAGAGGGCAAGGGGAAAGGTGGCATCCTTGAGGAGGGGTCTGGAGTAGAGAGTGGGGGGAGCTGGAGGCATGGAAGGTCCCAGGAACCAGGGATTGACAGGAACAGATTCCTGCACCCACCCACTGGATAGAAGCTGCAGCAGCCAGAGCAGCAGCCCTGGCTTGCCTAGACCAAGGGCCCTGAGTGAGTCCCTCTGAGGATGAGGAAGAGAAGGAGGAGGAGGTGGAGGAGGAGGAAGAGGAGGAGGAAGAGGAGGAGGAGGAGGAGGAGGAGGAGGAGGAGGAGGGTCAGCAGGGCAGCTAACAGTAGGCAATGGGATTAATAGAGGCCTCCATTACGGAGGCATGTGTCCAGGCAGGCACCCACCAATCCTCAGGGGCAGCTCAGGGCACCCAGGGACCTGGTGTGGGTATCTCTGGGGCGGGGACTGTCAGTCAGTCAGCAAGACTGTGTGTCAGTGCAAATTGTGGGACAGGGGCCTGCCGGACCTTGGTGCCCAGCCCTGGGCTCTCAGCTGCCAGCCTCATGCACAAACACACACCAATCTGCCCAGAGCCCCTTGGCCCGGCCGACCTGCACCTGCTTTGGTCTGGGGCTCTGGCTCTGGTGGCTGGCTACCACCCCTCAAGGTCAAGTACAGGGTGGGGGTCATGGCTGCTGGTCAACTGGTTGGGCGGGGTCCCCGTGGCCTAGCAACCACAGGAGCCCTCTGTGATGTCCTAGCCCCTGGCATTCTGTGCTGGCCACACTGGCACTGGGCAGCCCAACTGCCCTGCCACTAGGTCAGCCAGCAGCGCCCAGACGCCTGGGCCCTGGCACAGAGGGACGGAAGGATGGGAAGCCAGTGCTGACCGACAAGGGACCTCAGGGCTGGAGGCCAAGAGAAGACAGGTGGAGGTGTGCCCGGGATCCAGGGAGCCCAGGCCAGAGCTGCCTGCATGCCTGCCTGCCCTCCTGGATGTCTGTATGCTGCCTTTGTCCAGGTAGGTTTCTCAGGTCCCCTCCACTCCTGTCCTCTCCTGTCCTCTCCTGTCCTCTCCTGCCCTCACCATCCTCTCCCCTCACCTCTCCTCTCCTCTGCACTTTGCTTCTCTCCTTTGACTGTCTTCTATTGCGGGTGCCCTGCTCAACAGCTCCAGCACTTGTCTTGTGATGGTTCTCCAGTGACAGCTGTTCGCAACCCCTTCCACCCCCTTCCTGCCCCTGAGGTGACCCAACTCACAGGTCTCCGGCTCACCCCACCCACACCCACACCCCCCAACACATTCCCTGGTTCGGCCCCTCTGCCCTATTCAGCTGAACTCGCCCCTTTGCAACATACCTATGCATCCTGGTTTGTCTTCACCATTCAAGGAGAGATCTCCTTTTGTACTTAGCTTGGTTGACTGGTGGATGGATGGATGGATGGATGGATGGATGGATGGATGGATAGATGGATGGATGGATGCATGGATGGATGGATGGATGGATGGATGGATGGATGTATAGATTGATGGGTGGATGGATGGATGCATGGAAAGCTCAATGGATTGGTTTCGTAGAGGCAGAGTACCATCTAGGGGTACTTGAGACCGCTGGTGTCAGAGCCAGAGTCTATGTCAAATGTAAAAAATTAATTCATCAATAACAAAAATGAATAAGCACCTAAATAAATAATTAAATAAATAAATAAATATAAAACCTGGGTTAAAAAATACATGGTGTCTTTGCCTTTCTGCATATGGTATGCTGTGAGGATCTTAACAAGGAAAGCATTGTCCTGAGTAGCCCCTTTGAAGTAGTGGAATATTTCCTTTTCCTTTTTCTTTTTTTACTTTCAATTTTCTTGATTATTTACTGGAATAAATAGACAGGAATTGAGAGGGAAGGGAGGGATAGAGAGTTTGTGACACAGAGAGAGTCACCTGTAGCATTTCTGCACCACTTGTAAAGATTTCCCCCGGCAGGTGGGGACCAGGGTCTTGACGCCCAGTCCCCCTGCATTGTAACATGAGTGCTTAACTGGGTGTGGCACCACCTGGTAGCCTTGATGGGACACTTTTTTTTTTAGCAATGAAAAGAAATTCTCGTGGCAAGGTAATAAATAAATGAAGAAATAAACAAAAGTGCATTTACATTAACTCTGGAAACACACAGGGACATATACATCTCTGTTACCTGTATTACTTATTCGTTGATTGATTGATTGATTGATTGATTGCCTCAAGGGGTTATTGCCTCAGCTCAGTGCCTGCGCCACGAATAATCCACAGCTCCTGCACTCCTTTTGTTCCCCTTTCGCTGCCCTTGTTGCTTGGTCACTGTGGTGGTTATTGTTGTGGTTGTCGTTGTTGTTTTGACCTTGCATCAGACAGAGAGAAAAGGAGAGAGCAGGGGAAATACAGAGTGGGAGAGAAAGATAGAGCCCCTAAAGACCTGCTTCACACCCTGTAAAGCGACTCCTCTTCAGGTGGGGGTCTGGGCGCCAGACCCCAGACCCTTCCACCTGTCCCCTCTTTTCGTGAGCGCCACAAGGCCTTAACCCTATGACATACCGCCAAACCTCCCTGGATTTACTTTTGAAGGCAATATGACCTGCCTCGTTTTGAATCTCATTATCCTGAGGGTCAGTCCTGGAGACAGTGTCATGACATGACACACGGAGATCTCTGGTATCAGAGAGCACCTGGAACAGCAGCTGGGGCACTAGTGCCAGGGCAGGAGCAACTCCCCATCCACCGTCCACGAAGTCCACCTGCCTGCATTTTGGTCCTTTTCCCTCCAAAAAAGATCTTTCCCTTTTTTCACTGAGAAACAAGCAGCAGACAGGTTACCCAGGCAGGGGGGGGAAAAATAAATAAAAAGCCTTTTTTTTTTTTTTTTAAACCCTAGCGAAGGACCATCTTCTGGCAAGTACAGGTTTTGAACCTGAAAACTCTATCTGTCTGTGTCCTAGTCCACAGAAAGAGCCACTAGCCCAGCCAGATGTCACGCTCAGATGGGGTGTTTTTGCCAGTCAAAAGTCTGCACAGCGCACTAGGGATTGGGCGGCCTGAGACCCAAATGTTACATTGTAGATGGACTGTTTGCAGTTCTTGCTCCCCAGGACATTGGACTTTCTCAACTCCCTCCCCTACAGCATGACAAAAAGGTTCTTGACCAACCATAGAGCAAATGGAGTAAGGGCGAGTGGAGCTTGTTGCATGTCTGCGCTGCTCATGCCCAGGTGTCTGTGGGGGGCCGTGGCAGAGGCTGTAAGGGGGCTAGGGGGCAGAAGGAGACTGTTTGAGAGGCAGGCTGCAGGCAGGGGAGCCCGTGAGTGTGTGCAAGGCTGTGTGTGTGGGCGAGGTGGCAGGGGGTTAGGGCAGGTGAGATGGCAGCTGGGCTGGCTCTGGGCCCACAGGGCTGAAGCGCAGAAGCAGGGTGGCAGTAAAGTAGTGCAGGGAGGCACACAGTAGATGTTAGTTGGGGAGCTGGGGGACAGAGGGCAAGGGGAAAGGTGGCATCCTTGAGGAGGGGTCTGGAGTAGAGAGTGGGGGGAGCTGGAGGCATGGAAGGTCCCAGGAACCAGGGATTGACAGGAACAGATTCCTGCACCCACCCACTGGATAGAAGCTGCAGCAGCCAGAGCAGCAGCCCTGGCTTGCCTAGACCAAGGGCCCTGAGTGAGTCCCTCTGAGGATGAGGAAGAGAAGGAGGAGGAGGTGGAGGAGGAGGAAGAGGAGGAGGAAGAGGAGGAGGAGGAGGAGGAGGAGGAGGGTCAGCAGGGCAGCTAACAGTAGGCAATGGGATTAATAGAGGCCTCCATTACGGAGGCATGTGTCCAGGCAGGCACCCACCAATCCTCAGGGGCAGCTCAGGGCACCCAGGGACCTGGTGTGGGTATCTCTGGGGCGGGGACTGTCAGTCAGTCAGCAAGACTGTGTGTCAGTGCAAATTGTGGGACAGGGGCCTGCTGGACCTTGGTGCCCAGCCCTGGGCTCTCAGCTGCCAGCCTCATGCCCAAACACACACCAATCTGCCCAGAGCCCCTTGGCCCGGCCGACCTGCACCTGCTTTGGTCTGGGGCTCTGGCTCTGGTGGCTGGCTACCACCCCTCAAGGTCAAGTACAGGGTGGGGGTCATGGCTGCTGGTCAACTGGTTGGGCGGGGTCCCCGTGGCCTAGCAACCACAGGAGCCCTCTGTGATGTCCTAGCCCCTGGCATTCTGTGCTGGCCACACTGGCACTGGGCAGCCCAACTGCCCTGCCACTAGGTCAGCCAGCAGCGCCCAGACGCCTGGGCCCTGGCACAGAGGGACGGAAGGATGGGAAGCCAGTGCTGACCGACAAGGGACCTCAGGGCTGGCAGCCAAGAGAAGACAGGTGGAGGTGTGCCCGGGATCCAGGGAGCCCAGGCCAGAGCTGCCTGCATGCCTGCCTGCCCTCCTGGATGTCTGTATGCTGCCTTTGTCCAGGTAGGTTTCTCAGGTCCCCTCCACTCCTGTCCTCTCCTGTCCTCTCCTGTCCTCTCCTGCCCTCACCATCCTCTCCCCTCACCTCTCCTCTCCTCTGCACTTTGCTTCTCTCCTTTGACTGTCTTCTATTGCGGGTGCCCTGCTCAACAGCTCCAGCACTTGTCTTGTGATGGTTCTCCAGTGACAGCTGTTCGCAACCCCTTCCACCCCCTTCCTGCCCCTGAGGTGACCCAACTCACAGGTCTCCGGCTCACCCCACCCACACCCACACCCCCCAACACATTCCCTGGTTCGGCCCCTCTGCCCTATTCAGCTGAACTCGCCCCTTTGCAACATACCTATGCATCCTGGTTTGTCTTCACCATTCAAGGAGAGATCTCCTTTTGTACTTAGCTTGGTTGACTGGTGGATGGATGGATGGATGGATGGATGGATGGATGGATGGATGCATGGATGGATGGATGGATGGATGGATGGATGGATGTATAGATTGATGGGTGGATGGATGGATGCATGGAAAGCTCAATGGATTGGTTTCGTAGAGGCAGAGTACCATCTAGGGGTACTTGAGACCGCTGGTGTCAGAGCCAGAGTCTATGTCAAATGTAAAAAATTAATTCATCAATAACAAAAATGAATAAGCACCTAAATAAATAATTAAATAAATAAATAAATATAAAAACTGGGTTAAAAAATACATGGTGTCTTTGCCTTTCTGCATATGGTATGCTGTGAGGATCTTAACAAGGAAAGCATTGTCCTGAGTAGCCCCTTTGAAGTAGTGGAATATTTCCTTTTCCTTTTTCTTTTTTTACTTTCAATTTTCTTGATTATTTACTGGAATAAATAGACAGGAATTGAGAGGGAAGGGAGGGATAGAGAGTTTGTGACACAGAGAGAGTCACCTGTAGCATTTCTGCACCACTTGTAAAGATTTCCCCCGGCAGGTGGGGACCAGGGTCTTGAAGCCCAGTCCCCCTGCATTGTAACATGAGTGCTTAACTGGGTGTGGCACCACCTGGTACGCTTGATGGGACACTTTTTTTTTAGCAATGAAAAGAAATTCTCGTGGCAAGGTAATAAATAAATGAAGAAATAAACAAAAGTGCATTTACATTAACTCTGGAAACACACAGGGACATATACATCTCTGTTACCTGTATTACTTATTCGTTGATTGATTGATTGATTGATTGATTGCCTCAAGGGGTTATTGCCTCAGCTCAGTGCCTGCGCCACGAATAATCCACAGCTCCTGCACTCCTTTTGTTCCCCTTTCGCTGCCCTTGTTGCTTGGTCACTGTGGTGGTTATTGTTGTGGTTGTCGTTGTTGTTTTGACCTTGCATCAGACAGAGAGAAAAGGAGAGAGCAGGGGAAATACAGAGTGGGAGAGAAAGATAGAGCCCCTAAAGACCTGCTTCACACCCTGTAAAGCGACTCCTCTTCAGGTGGGGGTCTGGGCGCCAGACCCCAGACCCTTCCACCTGTCCCCTCTTTTCGTGAGCGCCACAAGGCCTTAACCCTATGACATACCGCCAAACCTCCCTGGATTTACTTTTGAAGGCAATATGACCTGCCTCGTTTTGAATCTCATTATCCTGAGGGTCAGTCCTGGAGACAGTGTCATGACATGACACACGGAGATCTCTGGTATCAGAGAGCACCTGGAACAGCAGCTGGGGCACTAGTGCCAGGGCAGGAGCAACTCCCCATCCACCGTCCACGAAGTCCACCTGCCTGCATTTTGGTCCTTTTCCCTCCAAAAAAGATCTTTCCCTTTTTTCACTGAGAAACAAGCAGCAGACAGGTTACCCAGGAAGGGGGGGGGGAAATAAATAAAAAGCCTTTTTTTTTTTTTTAAACCCTAGCGAAGGACCATCTTCTGGGAAGTACAGGTTTTGAACCTGAAAACTCTATCTGTCTGTGTCCTAGTCCACAGAAAGAGCCACTAGCCCAGCCAGATGTCACGCTCAGATGGGGTGTTTTTGCCAGTCAAAAGTCTGCACAGCGCACTAGGGATTGGGCGGCCTGAGACCCAAATGTTACATTGTAGATGGACTGTTTGCAGTTCTTGCTCCCCAGGACATTGGACTTTCTCAACTCCCTCCCCTACAGCATGACAAAAAGGTTCTTGACCAACCATAGAGCAAATGGAGTAAGGGCGAGTGGAGCTTGTTGCATGTCTGCGCTGCTCATGCCCAGGTGTCTGTGGGGGGCCGTGGCAGAGGCTGTAAGGGGGCTAGGGGGCAGAAGGAGACTGTTTGAGAGGCAGGCTGCAGGCAGGGGAGCCCGTGAGTGTGTGCAAGGCTGTGTGTGTGGGCGAGGTGGCAGGGGGTTAGGGCAGGTGAGATGGCAGCTGGGCTGGCTCTGGGCCCACAGGGCTGAAGCGCAGAAGCAGGGTGGCAGTAAAGTAGTGCAGGGAGGCACACAGTAGATGTTAGTTGGGGAGCTGGGGGACAGAGGGCAAGGGGAAAGGTGGCATCCTTGAGGAGGGGTCTGGAGTAGAGAGTGGGGGGAGCTGGAGGCATGGAAGGTCCCAGGAACCAGGGATTGACAGGAACAGATTCCTGCACCCACCCACTGGATAGAAGCTGCAGCAGCCAGAGCAGCAGCCCTGGCTTGCCTAGACCAAGGGCCCTGAGTGAGTCCCTCTGAGGATGAGGAAGAGAAGGAGGAGGAGGTGGAGGAGGAGGAAGAGGAGGAGGAAGAGGAGGAGGAGGAGGAGGAGGGTCAGCAGGGCAGCTAACAGTAGGCAATGGGATTAATAGAGGCCTCCATTAAGGAGGCATGTGTCCAGGCAGGCACCCACCAATCCTCAGGGGCAGCTCAGGGCACCCAGGGACCTGGTGTGGGTATCTCTGGGGCGGGGACTGTCAGTCAGTCAGCAAGACTGTGTGTCAGTGCAAATTGTGGGACAGGGGCCTGCCGGACCTTGGTGCCCAGCCCTGGGCTCTCAGCTGCCAGCCTCATGCCCAAACACACACCAATCTGCCCAGAGCCCCTTGGCCCGGCCGACCTGCACCTGCTTTGGTCTGGGGCTCTGGCTCTGGTGGCTGGCTACCACCCCTCAAGGTCAAGTACAGGGTGGGGGTCATGGCTGCTGGTCAACTGGTTGGGCGGGGTCGCCGTGGCCTAGCAACCACAGGAGCCCTCTGTGATGTCCTAGCCCCTGGCATTCTGTGCTGGCCACACTGGCACTGGGCAGCCCAACTGCCCTGCCACTAGGTCAGCCAGCAGCGCCCAGACGCCTGGGCCCTGGCACAGAGGGACGGAAGGATGGGAAGCCAGTGCTGACCGACAAGGGACCTCAGGGCTGGCAGCCAAGAGAAGACAGGTGGAGGTGTGCCCGGGATCCAGGGAGCCCAGGCCAGAGCTGCCTGCATGCCTGCCTGCCCTCCTGGATGTCTGTATGCTGCCTTTGTCCAGGTAGGTTTCTCAGGTCCCCTCCACTCCTGTCCTCTCCTGTCCTCTCCTGCCCTCACCATCCTCTCCCCTCACCTCTCCTCTCCTCTGCACTTTGCTTCTCTCCTTTGACTGTCTTCTATTGCGGGTGCCCTGCTCAACAGCTCCAGCACTTGTCTTGTGATGGTTCTCCAGTGACAGCTGTTCGCAACCCCTTCCACCCCCTTCCTGCCCCTGAGGTGACCCAACTCACAGGTCTCCGGCTCACCCCACCCACACCCACACCCCCCAACACATTCCCTGGTTCGGCCCCTCTGCCCTATTCAGCTGAACTCGCCCCTTTGCAACATACCTATGCATCCTGGTTTGTCTTCACCATTCAAGGAGAGATCTCCTTTTGTACTTAGCTTGGTTGACTGGTGGATAGATGGATGGATGGATGGATGGATGGATGGATGGATGGATGGATGCATGGATGGATGGATGGATGGATGGATGGATGGATGTATAGATTGATGGGTGGATGGATGGATGCATGGAAAGCTCAATGGATTGGTTTCGTAGAGGCAGAGTACCATCTAGGGGTACTTGAGACCGCTGGTGTCAGAGCCAGAGTCTATGTCAAATGTAAAAAATTAATTCATCAATAACAAAAATGAATAAGCACCTAAATAAATAATTAAATAAATAAATAAATATAAAACCTGGGTTAAAAAATACATGGTGTCTTTGCCTTTCTGCATATGGTATGCTGTGAGGATCTTAACAAGGAAAGCATTGTCCTGAGTAGCCCCTTTGAAGTAGTGGAATATTTCCTTTTCCTTTTTCTTTTTTTACTTTCAATTTTCTTGATTATTTACTGGAATAAATAGACAGGAATTGAGAGGGAAGGGAGGGATAGAGAGTTTGTGACACAGAGAGAGTCACCTGTAGCATTTCTGCACCACTTGTAAAGATTTCCCCCGGCAGGTGGGGACCAGGGTCTTGAAGCCCAGTCCCCCTGCATTGTAACATGAGTGCTTAACTGGGTGTGGCACCACCTGGTACGCTTGATGGGACACTTTTTTTTTAGCAATGAAAAGAAATTCTCGTGGCAAGGTAATAAATAAATGAAGAAATAAACAAAAGTGCATTTACATTAACTCTGGAAACACACAGGGACATATACATCTCTGTTACCTGTATTACTTATTCGTTGATTGATTGATTGATTGATTGATTGCCTCAAGGGGTTATTGCCTCAGCTCAGTGCCTGCGCCACGAATAATCCACAGCTCCTGCACTCCTTTTGTTCCCCTTTCGCTGCCCTTGTTGCTTGGTCACTGTGGTGGTTATTGTTGTGGTTGTCGTTGTTGTTTTGACCTTGCATCAGACAGAGAGAAAAGGAGAGAGCAGGGGAAATACAGAGTGGGAGAGAAAGATAGAGCCCCTAAAGACCTGCTTCACACCCTGTAAAGCGACTCCTCTTCAGGTGGGGGTCTGGGCGCCAGACCCCAGACCCTTCCACCTGTCCCCTCTTTTCGTGAGCGCCACAAGGCCTTAACCCTATGACATACCGCCAAACCTCCCTGGATTTACTTTTGAAGGCAATATGACCTGCCTCGTTTTGAATCTCATTATCCTGAGGGTCAGTCCTGGAGACAGTGTCATGACAGGACACACGGAGATCTCTGGTATCAGAGAGCACCTGGAACAGCAGCTGGGGCACTAGTGCCAGGGCAGGAGCAACTCCCCATCCACCGTCCACGAAGTCCACCTGCCTGCATTTTGGTCCTTTTCCCTCCAAAAAAGATCTTTCCCTTTTTTCACTGAGAAACAAGCAGCAGACAGGTTACCCTGGCAGGGGGGGGAAAAATAAATAAAAAGCCTTTTTTTTTTTTTTTAAACCCTAGCGAAGGACCATCTTCTGGTAAGTACAGGTTTTGAACCTGAAAACTCTATCTGTCTGTGTCCTAGTCCACAGAAAGAGCCACTAGCCCAGCCAGATGTCACGCTCAGATGGGGTGTTTTTGCCAGTCAAAAGTCTGCACAGCGCACTAGGGATTGGGCGGCCTGAGACCCAAATGTTACATTGTAGATGGACTGTTTGCAGTTCTTGCTCCCCAGGACATTGGACTTTCTCAACTCCCTCCCCTACAGCATGACAAAAAGGTTCTTGACCAACCATAGAGCAAATGGAGTAAGGGCGAGTGGAGCTTGTTGCATGTCTGCGCTGCTCATGCCCAGGTGTCTGTGGGGGGCCGTGGCAGAGGCTGTAAGGGGGCTAGGGGGCAGAAGGAGACTGTTTGAGAGGCAGGCTGCAGGCAGGGGAGCCCGTGAGTGTGTGCAAGGCTGTGTGTGTGGGCGAGGTGGCAGGGGGTTAGGGCAGGTGAGATGGCAGCTGGGCTGGCTCTGGGCCCACAGGGCTGAAGCGCAGAAGCAGGGTGGCAGTAAAGTAGTGCAGGGAGGCACACAGTAGATGTTAGTTGGGGAGCTGGGGGACAGAGGGCAAGGGGAAAGGTGGCATCCTTGAGGAGGGGTCTGGAGTAGAGAGTGGGGGGAGCTGGAGGCATGGAAGGTCCCAGGAACCAGGGATTGACAGGAACAGATTCCTGCACCCACCCACTGGATAGAAGCTGCAGCAGCCAGAGCAGAAGCCCTGGCTTGCCTAGACCAAGGGCCCTGAGTGAGTCCCTCTGATGATGAGGAAGAGAAGGAGGAGGAGGTGGAGGAGGAGGAAGAGGATGAGGAAGAAGAGGAGGAGGAGGAGGAGGAGGAGGAGGAGGGTCAGCAGGGCAGCTATCAGTAGGCAATGGGATTAATAGAGGCCTCCATTACGGAGGCATGTGTCCAGGCAGGCACCCACCAATCCTCAGGGGCAGCTCAGGGCACCCAGGGACCTGGTGTGGGTATCTCTGGGGCGGGGACTGTCATTCAGTCAGCAAGACTGTGTGTCAGTGCAAATGGTGGGACAGGGGCCTGCCGGACCTTGATCCCCAGCCCTGGGCTCTCAGCTGCCAGCCTCATGCACAAACACACACCAATCTGCCCAGAGCCCCTTGGCCCGGCCGACCTGCACCTGCTTTGGCCTGGGGCTCTGGCTCTGGTGGCTGGCTACCACCCCTCAAGGTCAAGTACAGGGTGGGGGTCATGGCTGCTGGTCAACTGGTTGGGCGGGGTCCCCGTGGCCTAGCAACCACAGGAGCCCTCTGTGATGTTTTAGCCCCTGGCATTCTGTGCTGGCCACACTGGCACTGGGCAGCCCAACCCCCTGCCACTAGGTCAGCCAGCAGCGCCCAGACGCCTGGGCCCTGGCACAGAGGGACGGAAGGATGGGAAGCCAGTGCTGACCGACAAGGGACCTCAGGGCTGGCAGCCAAGAGAAGACAGGTGGAGGTGTGCCCAGGATCCAGGGAGCCCAGGCCAGAGCTGCCTGCATGCCGGCCTGCCCTCCTGGATGTCTGTATGCTGCCTTTGTCCAGGTAGGTTTCTCAGGTCCCCTCCAATCTGTCCTTTCCTGTCCTCACCATCCTCTCCCCTCTCCTCTCCTCCGCACTTTGCTTCTCTCCTTTGTCTGTCCTCTCTTCCAGGTGCCCTGCTCACCAGCTCCAGCACTTGTGATGGTTCTCCAGTGACAGCTGTTCACAACCCCTTCCACCCCCTTCCTGCCCCTGAGGTGACCCAACTCACAGGTCTCCGGCTCACCCCACCCACACCCACACCCCCCAACACATTCCCTGGTTCAGCCCCTCTGCCCTATTCAGCTGAACTCGCCCCTTTGCAACATACCTATGCATCCTGGTTTGTCTTCACCATTCAAGGAGAGATCTCCTTTTGTACTTAGCTTGGTTGACTGGTGGATGGATGTATGGATGGATGGATGGATGGATGGATGGATGGATGGATAGATGGATGGATGGATGCATGGATGGATGGATGGATGGATGGATGGATGGATGGATGGATGTATAGATTGATGGGTGGATGGATGGATGCATGGAAAGCTCAATGGATTGGTTTCGTAGAGGCAGAGTACCATCTAGGGGTACTTGAGACCGCTGGTGTCAGAGCCAGAGTCTATGTCAAATGTAAAAAATTAATTCATCAATAACAAAAATGAATAAGCACCTAAATAAATAATTAAATAAATAAATAAATATAAAAACTGGGTTAAAAAATACATGGTGTCTTTGCCTTTCTGCATATGGTATGCTGTGAGGATCTTAACAAGGAAAGCATTGTCCTGAGTAGCCCCTTTGAAGTAGTGGAATATTTCCTTTTCCTTTTTCTTTTTTTACTTTCAATTTTCTTGATTATTTACTGGAATAAATAGACAGGAATTGAGAGGGAAGGGAGGGATAGAGAGTTTGTGACACAGAGAGAGTCACCTGCAGCACTTCTGCACCACTTGTAAAGATTTCCCCCGGCAGGTGGGGACCAGGGTCTTGAAGCCCAGTCCCCCTGCATTGTAACATGAGTGCTTAACTGGGTGTGGCACCACCTGGTACCCTTGATGGAACACTTTTTTTTAGCAATGAAAAGAAATTCTCGTGGCAAGGTAATAAATAAATGAAGAAATAAACAAAAGTGCATTTACATTAACTCTGGAAACACACAGGGACATATACATCTCTGTTACCTGTATTACTTATTCGTTGATTGATTGATTGATTGATTGATTGCCTCAAGGGGTTATTGCCTCAGCTCAGTGCCTGCGCCACGAATAATCCACAGCTCCTGCACTCCTTTTGTTCCCCTTTCGCTGCCCTTGTTGCTTGGTCACTGTGGTGGTTATTGTTGTGGTTGTCGTTGTTGTTTTGACCTTGCATCAGACAGAGAGAAAAGGAGAGAGCAGGGGAAATACAGAGTGGGAGAGAAAGATAGAGCCCCTAAAGACCTGCTTCACACCCTGTAAAGCGACTCCTCTTCAGGTGGGGGTCTGGGCGCCAGACCCCAGACCCTTCCACCTGTCCCCTCTTTTCGTGAGCGCCACAAGGCCTTAACCCTATGACATACCGCCAAACCTCCCTGGATTTACTTTTGAAGGCAATATGACCTGCCTCGTTTTGAATCTCATTATCCTGAGGGTCAGTCCTGGAGACAGTGTCATGACATGACACACGGAGATCTCTGGTATCAGAGAGCACCTGGAACAGCAGCTGGGGCACTAGTGCCAGGGCAGGAGCAACTCCCCATCCACTGTCCACGAAGTCCACCTGCCTGCATTTTGGTCCTTTTCCCTCCAAAAAAGATCTTTCCCTTTTTTCACTGAGAAACAAGCAGCAGACAGGTTACCCAGGCAGGGGTGGGGGGAATAAATAAAAAGCCTTTTTTTTTTTTTTTTTAAACCCTAGCGAAGGACCATCTTCTGGGAAGTACAGGTTTTGAACCTGAAAACTCTATCTGTCTGTGTCCTAGTCCACAGAAAGAGCCACTAGCCCAGCCAGATGTCACGCTCAGATGGGGTGTTTTTGCCAGTCAAAAGTCTGCACAGCGCACTAGGGATTGGGCGGCCAGAGACCCAAATGTTACATTGTAGATGGACTGTTTGCAGTTCTTGCTCCCCAGGACATTGGACTTTCTCAACTCCCTCCCCTACAGCATGACAAAAAGGTTCTTGACCAACCATAGAGCAAATGGAGTAAGGGCGAGTGGAGCTTGTTGCATGTCTGCGCTGCTCATGCCCAGGTTTCTGTGGGGGGCCGTGGCAGAGGCTGTAAGGGGGCTAGGGGGCAGAAGGAGACTGTTTGAGAGGCAGGCTGCAGGCAGGGGAGCCCGTGAGTGTGTGCAAGGCTGTGTGTGTGGGCGAGGTGGCAGGGGGTTAGGGCAGGTGAGATGGCAGCTGGGCTGGCTCTGGGCCCACAGGGCTGAAACGCAGAAGCAGGGTGGCAGTAAAGTAGTGCAGGGAGGCACACAGTAGATGTTAGTTGGGGAGCTGGGGGACAGAGGGCAAGGGGAAAGGTGGCATCCTTGAGGAGGGGTCTGGAGTAGAGAGTGGGGGGAGCTGGAGGCATGGAAGGTCCCAGGAACCAGGGATTGACAGGAACAGATTCCTGCACCCACCCACTGGATAGAAGCTGCAGCAGCCAGAGCAGCAGCCCTGGCTTGCCTAGACCAAGGGCCCTGAGTGAGTCCCTCTGATGATGAGGAAGAGAAGGAGGAGGAGGTGGAGGAGGAGGAAGAGGATGAGGAAGAAGAGGAGGAGGAGGAGGAGGAGGAGGAGGAGGAGGAGGAGGAGGGTCAGCAGGGCAGCTATCAGTAGGCAATGGGATTAATAGATGCCTCCATTACGGAGGCATGTGTCCAGGCAGGCACCCACCAATCCTCAGGGGCAGCTCAGGGCACCCAGGGACCTGGTGTGGGTATCTCTGGGGCGGGGACTGTCAGTCAGTCAGCAAGACTGTGTGTCAGTGCAAATGGTGGGACAGGGGCCTGCCGGACCTTGGTCCCCAGCCCTGGGCTCTCAGCTGCCAGCCTCATGCCCAAACACACACCAATCTGCCCAGAGCCCCTTGGCCCGGCCGACCTGCACCTGCTTTGGCCTGGGGCTCTGGCTCTGGTGGCTGGCTACCACCCCTCAAGGTCAAGTACAGGGTGGGGGTCATGGCTGCTGGTCAACTGGTTGGGCGGGGTCCCCGTGGCCTAGCAACCACAGGAGCCCTCTGTGATGTCCTAGCCCCTGGCATTCTGTGCTGGCCACACTGGCACTGGGCAGCCCAACTGCCCTGCCACTAGGTCAGCCAGCAGCGCCCAGACGCCTGGGCCCTGGCACAGAGGGACGGAAGGATGGGAAGCCAGTGCTGACCGACAAGGGACCTCAGGGCTGGCAGCCAAGAGAAGACAGGTGGAGGTGTGCCCAGGATCCAGGGAGCCCAGGCCAGAGCTGCCTGCATGCCTGCCTGCCCTCCTGGATGTCTGTATGCTGCCTTTGTCCAGGTAGGTTTCTCAGGTCCCCTCCAATCCTGTCCTCTCCTGTCCTCACCATCCTCTCCCCTCTCCTCTCCTCCGCATTTTGCTTCTCTCCTTTGTCTGTCCTCTCTTCCAGGTGCCCTGCTCACCAGCTCCAGCACTTGTGATGGTTCTCCAGTGACAGCTGTTCGCAACCCCTTCCACCCCCTTCCTGCCCCTGAGGTGACCCAACTCACAGGTCTCCGGCTCACCCCACCCACACCCACACCCCCCAACACATTCCCTGGTTCAGCCCCTCTGCCCTATTCAGCTGAACTCGCCCCTTTGCAACATACCTATGCATCCTGGTTTGTCTTCACCATTCAAGGAGAGATCTCCTTTTGTACTTAGCTTGGTTGACTGGTGGATGGATGGATGGATGGATGGATGGATGGATGGATAGATGGATGGATGGATGCATGGATGGATGGATGGATGGATGGATGGATGGATGGATGTATGTATAGATTGATGGGTGGATGGATGGATGCATGGAAAGCTCAATGGATTGGTTTCGTAGAGGCAGAGTACCATCTAGGGGTACTTGAGACCGCTGGTGTCAGAGCCAGAGTCTATGTCAAATGTAAAAAATTAATTCATCAATAACACAAATGAATAAGCACCTAAATAAATAATTAAATAAATAAATAAATATAAAAACTGGGTTAAAAAATACATGGTGTCTTTGCCTTTCTGCATATGGTATGCTGTGAGGATCTTAACAAGGAAAGCATTGTCCTGAGTAGCCCCTTTGAAGTAGTGGAATATTTCCTTTTCCTTTTTCTTTTTTTACTTTCAATTTTCTTGATTATTTACTGGAATAAATAGACAGGAATTGAGAGGGAAGGGAGGGATAGAGAGTTTGTGACACAGAGAGAGTCACCTGTAGCATTTCTGCACCACTTGTAAAGATTTCCCCCGGCAGGTGGGGACCAGGGTCTTGAAGCCCAGTCCCCCTGCATTGTAACATGAGTGCTTAACTGGGTGTGGCACCACCTGGTACGCTTGATGGGACACTTTTTTTTAGCAATGAAAAGAAATTCTCGTGGCAAGGTAATAAATAAATGAAGAAATAAACAAAAGTGCATTTACATTAACTCTGGAAACACACAGGGACATATACATCTCTGTTACCTGTATTACTTATTCGTTGATTGATTGATTGATTGATTGATTGCCTCAAGGGGTTATTGCCTCAGCTCAGTGCCTGCGCCACGAATAATCCACAGCTCCTGCACTCCTTTTGTTCCCCTTTCGCTGCCCTTGTTGCTTGGTCACTGTGGTGGTTATTGTTGTGGTTGTCGTTGTTGTTTTGACCTTGCATC
This sequence comes from Erinaceus europaeus, assembly GCF_950295315.1. Classification (NCBI taxonomy): domain Eukaryota; kingdom Metazoa; phylum Chordata; class Mammalia; order Eulipotyphla; family Erinaceidae; genus Erinaceus; species Erinaceus europaeus. The sequence goes on along the minus strand of NW_026647118.1, from coordinate 1,214,060 downwards.
AGACAGAGAGAAAAGGAGAGAGCAGGGGAAATACAGAGTGGGAGAGAAAGATAGAGCCCCTAAAGACCTGCTTCACACCCTGTAAAGCGACTCCTCTTCAGGTGGGGGTCTGGGCGCCAGACCCCAGACCCTTCCACCTGTCCCCTCTTTTCGTGAGCGCCACAAGGCCTTAACCCTATGACATACCGCCAAACCTCCCTGGATTTACTTTTGAAGGCAATATGACCTGCCTCGTTTTGAATCTCATTATCCTGAGGGTCAGTCCTGGAGACAGTGTCATGACAGGACACACGGAGATCTCTGGTATCAGAGAGCACCTGGAACAGCAGCTGGGGCACTAGTGCCAGGGCAGGAGCAACTCCCCATCCACCGTCCACGAAGTCCACCTGCCTGCATTTTGGTCCTTTTCCCTCCAAAAAAGATCTTTCCCTTTTTTCACTGAGAAACAAGCAGCAGACAGGTTACCCAGGCAGGGGGGGGGGGAAATAAATAAAAAGCCTTTTTTTTTTTTTTAAACCCTAGCGAAGGACCATCTTCTGGGAAGTACAGGTTTTGAACCTGAAAACTCTATCTGTCTGTGTCCTAGTTCACAGAAAGAGCCACTAGCCCAGCCAGATATCACGCTCAGATGGGGTGTTTTTGCCAGTCAAAAGTCTGCACAGCGCACTAGGGATTGGGCGGCCTGAGACCCAAATGTTACATTGTAGATGGACTGTTTGCAGTTCTTGCTCCCCAGGACATTGGACTTTCTCAACTCCCTCCCCTACAGCATGACAAAAAGGTTCTTGACCAACCATAGAGCAAATGGAGTAAGGGCGAGTGGAGCTTGTTGCATGTCTGCGCTGCTCATGCCCAGGTGTCTGTGGGGGGCCGTGGCAGAGGCTGTAAGGGGGCTAGGGGGCAGAAGGAGACTGTTTGAGAGGCAGGCTGCAGGCAGGGGAGCCCTTGAGTGTGTGCAAGGCTGTGTGTGTGGGCGAGGTGGCAGGGGGTTAGGGCAGGTGAGATGGCAGCCTGGCTGGCTCTGGGCCCACAGGGCTGAAGCGCAGAAGCAGGGTGGCAGTAAAGTAGTGCAGGGAGGCACACAGTAGATGTTAGTTGGGGAGCTGGGGGACAGAGGGCAAGGGGAAAGGTGGCATCCTTGAGGAGGGGTCTGGAGTAGAGAGTGGGGGGAGCTGGAGGCATGGAAGGTCCCAGGAACCAGGGATTGACAGGAACAGATTCCTGCACCCACCCACTGGATAGAAGCTGCAGCAGCCAGAGCAGCAGCCCTGGCTTGCCTAGACCAAGGGCCCTGAGTGAGTCCCTCTGATGATGAGGAAGAGAAGGAGGAGGAGGTGGAGGAGGAGGAAGAGGATGAGGAAGAAGAGGAGGAGGAGGAGGAGGAGGAGGAGGAGGAGGAGGAGGAGGGTCAGCAGGGCAGCTATCAGTAGGCAATGGGATTAATAGAGGCCTCCATTACGGAGGCATGTGTCCAGGCAGGCACCCACCAATCCTCAGGGGCAGCTCAGGGCACCCAGGGACCTGGTGTGGGTATCTCTGGGGCGGGGACTGTCAGTCAGTCAGCAAGACTGTGTGTCAGTGCAAATGGTGGGACAGGGGCCTGCCGATCCTTGGTCCCCAGCCCTGGGCTCTCAGCTGCCAGCCTCATGCCCAAACACACACCAATCTGCCCAGAGCCCCTTGGCCCGGCCGACCTGCACCTGCTTTGGCCTGGGGCTCTGGCTCTGGTGGCTGGCTACCACCCCTCAAGGTCAAGTACAGGGTGGGGGTCATGGCTGCTGGTCAACTGGTTGGGCGGGGTCCCCGTGGCCTAGCAACCACAGGAGCCCTCTGTGATGTCCTAGCCCCTGGCATTCTGTGCTGGCCACACTGGCACTGGGCAGCCCAACTGCCCTGCCACTAGGTCAGCCAGCAGCGCCCAGACGCCTGGGCCCTGGCACAGAGGGACGGAAGGATGGGAAGCCAGTGCTGACCGACAAGGGACCTCAGGGCTGGCAGCCAAGAGAAGACAGGTGGAGGTGTGCCCAGGATCCAGGGAGCTCAGGCCAGAGCTGCCTGCATGCCTGCCTGCCCTCCTGGATGTCTGTATGCTGCCTTTGTCCAGGTAGGTTTCTCAGGTCCCCTCCAATCCTGTCCTCTCCTGTCCTCACCATCCTCTCCCCTCTCCTCTCCTCCGCACTTTGCTTCTCTCCTTTGTCTGTCCTCTCTTCCAGGTGCCCTGCTCACCAGCTCCAGCACTTGTGATGGTTCTCCAGTGACAGCTGTTCGCAACCCCTTCCACCCCCTTCCTGCCCCTGAGGTGACCCAACTCACAGGTCTCCGGCTCACCCCACCCACACCCACACCCCCCAACACATTCCCTGGTTCAGCCCCTCTGCCCTATTCAGCTGAACTCGCCCCTTTGCAACATACCTATGCATCCTGGTTTGTCTTCACCATTCAAGGAGAGATCTCCTTTTGTACTTAGCTTGGTTGACTGGTGGATGGATGGATGGATGGATGGATGGATGGATGGATGGATAGATGGATGGATGGATGCATGGATGGATGGATGGATGGATGGATGGATGGATGGATGGATGGATGTATAGATTGATGGGTGGATGGATGGATGCATGGAAAGCTCAATGGATTGGTTTCGTAGAGGCAGAGTACCATCTAGGGGTACTTGAGACCGCTGGTGTCAGAGCCAGAGTCTATGTCAAATGTAAAAAATTAATTCATCAATAACACAAATGAATAAGCACCTAAATAAATAAATAAATAAATAAATAAATATAAAAACTGGGTTAAAAAATACATGGTGTCTTTGCCTTTCTGCATATGGTATGCTGTGAGGATCTTAACAAGGAAAGCATTGTCCTGAGTAGCCCCTTTGAAGTAGTGGAATATTTCCTTTTCCTTTTTCTTTTTTTACTTTCAATTTTCTTGATTATTTACTGGAATAAATAGACAGGAATTGAGAGGGAAGGGAGGGATAGAGAGTTTGTGACACAGAGAGAGTCACCTGTAGCATTTCTGCACCACTTGTAAAGATTTCCCCCGGCAGGTGGGGACCAGGGTCTTGAAGCCCAGTCCCCCTGCATTGTAACATGAGTGCTTAACTGGGTGTGGCACCACCTGGTACGCTTGATGGGACACTTTTTTTTAGCAATGAAAAGAAATTCTCGTGGCAAGGTAATAAATAAATGAAGAAATAAACAAAAGTGCATTTACATTAACTCTGGAAACACACAGGGACATATACATCTCTGTTACCTGTATTACTTATTCGTTGATTGATTGATTGATTGATTGATTGCCTCAAGGGGTTATTGCCTCAGCTCAGTGCCTGTGCCACGAATAATCCACAGCTCCTGCACTCCTTTTGTTCCCCTTTCGCTGCCCTTGTTGCTTGGTCACTGTGGTGGTTATTGTTGTGGTTGTCGTTGTTGTTTTGACCTTGCATCAGACAGAGAGAAAAGGAGAGAGCAGGGGAAATACAGAGTGGGAGAGAAAGATAGAGCCCCTAAAGACCTGCTTCACACCCTGTAAAGCGACTCCTCTTCAGGTGGGGGTCTGGGCGCCAGACCCCAGACCCTTCCACCTGTCCCCTCTTTTCGTGAGCGCCACAAGGCCTTAACCCTATGACATACCGCCAAACCTCCCTGGATTTACTTTTGAAGGCAATATGACCTGCCTCGTTTTGAATCTCATTATCCTGAGGGTCAGTCCTGGAGACAGTGTCATGACAGGACACACGGAGATCTCTGGTATCAGAGAGCACCTGGAACAGCAGCTGGGGCACTAGTGCCAGGGCAGGAGCAACTCCCCATCCACCGTCCACGAAGTCCACCTGCCTGCATTTTGGTCCTTTTCCCTCCAAAAAAGATCTTTCCCTTTTTTCACTGAGAAACAAGCAGCAGACAGGTTACCCAGGCAGGGGGGGGGGAAATAAATAAAAAGCCTTTTTTTTTTTTTAAACCCTAGCGAAGGACCATCTTCTGGGAAGTACAGGTTTTGAACCTGAAAACTCTATCTGTCTGTGTCCTAGTTCACAGAAAGAGCCACTAGCCCAGCCAGATATCACGCTCAGATGGGGTGTTTTTGCCAGTCAAAAGTCTGCACAGCGCACTAGGGATTGGGCGGCCTGAGACCCAAATGTTACATTGTAGATGGACTGTTTGCAGTTCTTGCTCCCCAGGACATTGGACTTTCTCAACTCCCTCCCCTACAGCATGACAAAAAGGTTCTTGACCAACCATAGAGCAAATGGAGTAAGGGCGAGTGGAGCTTGTTGCATGTCTGCGCTGCTCATGCCCAGGTGTCTGTGGGGGGCCGTGGCAGAGGCTGTAAGGGGGCTAGGGGGCAGAAGGAGACTGTTTGAGAGGCAGGCTGCAGGCAGGGGAGCCCGTGAGTGTGTGCAAGGCTGTGTGTGTGGGCGAGGTGGCAGGGGGTTAGGGCAGGTGAGATGGCAGCTGGGCTGGCTCTGGGCCCACAGGGCTGAAGCGCAGAAGCAGGGTGGCAGTAAAGTAGTGCAGGGAGGCACACAGTAGATGTTAGTTGGGGAGCTGGGGGACAGAGGGCAAGGGGAAAGGTGGCATCCTTGAGGAGGGGTCTGGAGTAGAGAGTGGGGGGAGCTGGAGGCATGGAAGGTCCCAGGAACCAGGGATTGACAGGAACAGATTCCTGCACCCACCCACTGGATAGAAGCTGCAGCAGCCAGAGCAGCAGCCCTGGCTTGCCTAGACCAAGGGCCCTGAGTGAGTCCCTCTGATGATGAGGAAGAGAAGGCGGAGGAGGTGGAGGAGGAGGAAGAGGATGAGGAAGAAGAGGAGGAGGAGGAGGAGGAGGAGGAGGAGGAGGGTCAGCAGGGCAGCTATCAGTAGGCAATGGGATTAATAGAGGCCTCCATTACGGAGGCATGTGTCCAGGCAGGCACCCACCAATCCTCAGGGGCAGCTCAGGGCACCCAGGGACCTGGTGTGGGTATCTCTGGGGCGGGGACTGTCAGTCAGTCAGCAAGACTGTGTGTCAGTGCAAATGGTGGGACAGGGGCCTGCCGGACCTTGGTCCCCAGCCCTGGGCTCTCAGCTGCCAGCCTCATGCCCAAACACACACCAATCTGCCCAGAGCCCCTTGGCCCGGCCGACCTGCACCTGCTTTGGCCTGGGGCTCTGGCTCTGGTGGCTGGCTACCACCCCTCAAGGTCAAGTACAGGGTGGGGGTCATGGCTGCTGGTCAACTGGTTGGGCGGGGTCCCCGTGGCCTAGCAACCACAGGAGCCCTCTGTGATGTCCTAGCCCCTGGCATTCTGTGCTGGCCACACTGGCACTGGGCAGCCCAACTGCCCTGCCACTAGGTCAGCCAGCAGCGCCCAGACGCCTGGGCCCTGGCACAGAGGGACGGAAGGATGGGAAGCCAGTGCTGACCGACAAGGGACCTCAGGGCTGGCAGCCAAGAGAAGACAGGTGGAGGTGTGCCCAGGATCCAGGGAGCCCAGGCCAGAGCTGCCTGCATGCCTGCCTGCCCTCCTGGATGTCTGTATGCTGCCTTTGTCCAGGTAGGTTTCTCAGGTCCCCTCCAATCCTGTCCTCTCCTGTCCTCACCATCCTCTCCCCTCTCCTCTCCTCCGCACTTTGCTTCTCTCCTTTGTCTGTCCTCTCTTCCAGGTGCCCTGCTCACCAGCTCCAGCACTTGTGATGGTTCTCCAGTGACAGCTGTTCGCAACCCCTTCCACCCCCTTCCTGCCCCTGAGGTGACCCAACTCACAGGTCTCCGGCTCACCCCACCCACACCCACACCCCCCAACACATTCCCTGGTTCAGCCCCTCTGCCCTATTCAGCTGAACTCGCCCCTTTGCAACATACCTATGCATCCTGGTTTGTCTTCACCATTCAAGGAGAGATCTCCTTTTGTACTTAGCTTGGTTGACTGGTGGATGGATGGATGGATGGATGGATGGATGGATAGTTTGATGGATGGATGCATGGATGGATGGATGGATGGATGGATGGATGGATGGATGTATAGATTGATGGGTGGATGGATGGATGCATGGAAAGCTCAATGGATTGGTTTCGTAGAGGCAGAGTACCATCTAGGGGTACTTGAGACCGCTGGTGTCAGAGCCAGAGTCTATGTCAAATGTAAAAAATTAATTCATCAATAACACAAATGAATAAGCACCTAAATAAATAATTAAATAAATAAATAAATATAAAAACTGGGTTAAAAAATACATGGTGTCTTTGCCTTTCTGCATATGGTATGCTGTGAGGATCTTAACAAGGAAAGCATTGTCCTGAGTAGCCCCTTTGAAGTAGTGGAATATTTCCTTTTCCTTTTTCTTTTTTTACTTTCAATTTTCTTGATTATTTACTGGAATAAATAGACAGGAATTGAGAGGGAAGGGAGGGATAGAGAGTTTGTGACACAGAGAGAGTCACCTGTAGCATTTCTGCACCACTTGTAAAGATTTCCCCTGGCAGGTGGGGACCAGGGTCTTGAAGCCCAGTCCCCCTGCATTGTAACATGAGTGCTTAACTGGGTGTGGCACCACCTGGTACACTTGATGGGACACTTTTTTTTAGCAATGAAAAGAAATTCTCGTGGCAAGGTAATAAATAAATGAAGAAATAAACAAAAGTGCATTTACATTAACTCTGGAAACACACAGGGACATATACATCACTGTTACCTGTATTACTTATTCGTTGATTGATTGATTGATTGATTGATTGCCTCAAGGGGTTATTGCCTCAGCTCAGTGCCTGCACCACGAATAATCCACAGCTCCTGCACTCCTTTTGTTCCCCTTTCGCTGCCCTTGTTGCTTGGTCACTGTGGTGGTTATTGTTGTGGTTGTCGTTGTTGTTTTGACCTTGCATCAGACAGAGAGAAAAGGAGAGAGCAGGGGAAATACAGAGTGGGAGAGAAAGATAGAGCCCCTAAAGACCTGCTTCACACCCTGTAAAGCGACTCCTCTTCAGGTGGGGGTCTGGGCGCCAGACCCCAGACCCTTCCACCTGTCCCCTCTTTTCGTGAGCGCCACAAGGCCTTAACCCTATGACATACCGCCAAACCTCCCTGGATTTACTTTTGAAGGCAATATGACCTGCCTCGTTTTGAATCTCATTATCCTGAGGGTCAGTCCTGGAGACAGTGTCATGACAGGACACACGGAGATCTCTGGTATCAGAGAGCACCTGGAACAGCAGCTGGGGCACTAGTGCCAGGGCAGGAGCAACTCCCCATCCACCGTCCACGAAGTCCACCTGCCTGCATTTTGGTCCTTTTCCCTCCAAAAAAGATCTTTCCCTTTTTTCACTGAGAAACAAGCAGCAGACAGGTTACCCAGGCAGGGGGGGGGGAATAAATAAAAAGCCTTTTTTTTTTTTTTAAACCCTAGCGAAGGACCATCTTCTGGTAAGTACAGGTTTTGAACCTGAAAACTCTATCTGTCTGTGTCCTAGTCCACAGAAAGAGCCACTAGCCCAGCCAGATGTCACGCTCAGATGGGGTGTTTTTGCCAGTCAAAAGTCTGCACAGCGCACTAGGGATTGGGCGGCCAGAGAACCAAATGTTACATTGTAGATGGACTGTTTGCAGTTCTTGCTCCCCAGGACATTGGACTTTCTCAACTCCCTCCCCTACAGCATGACAAAAAGGTTCTTGACCAACCATAGAGCAAATGGAGTAAGGGCGAGTGGAGCTTGTTGCATGTCTGCGCTGCTCATGCCCAGGTGTCTGTGGGGGGCCGTGGCAGAGGCTGTAAGGGGGCTAGGGGGCAGAAGGAGACTGTTTGAGAGGCAGGCTGCAGGCAGGGGAGCCCGTGAGTGTGTGCAAGGCTGTGTGTGTGGGCGAGGTGGCAGGGGGTTAGGGCAGGTGAGATGGCAGCTGGGCTGGCTCTGGGCCCACAGGGCTGAAGCGCAGAAGCAGGGTGGCAGTAAAGTAGTGCAGGGAGGCACACAGTAGATGTTAGTTGGGGAGCTGGGGGACAGAGGGCAAGGGGAAAGGTGGCATCCTTGAGGAGGGGTCTGGAGTAGAGAGTGGGGGGAGCTGGAGTCATGGAAGGTCCCAGGAACCAGGGATTGACAGGAACAGATTCCTGCACCCACCCACTGGATAGAAGCTGCAGCAGCCAGAGCAGCAGCCCTGGCTTGCCTAGACCAAGGGCCCTGAGTGAGTCCCTCTGATGATGAGGAAGAGAAGGAGGAGGAGGTGGAGGAGGAGGAAGAGAATGAGGAAGAAGAGGAGGAGGAGGAGGAGGAGGAGGAGGAGGAGGGTCAGCAGGGCAGCTATCAGTAGGCAATGGGATTAATAGAGGCCTCCATTACGGAGGCATGTGTCCAGGCAGGCACCCACCAATCCTCAGGGGCAGCTCAGGGCACCCAGGGACCTGGTGTGGGTATCTCTGGGGCGGGGACTGTCAGTCAGTCAGCAAGACTGTGTGTCAGTGCAAATGGTGGGACAGGGGCCTGCCGGACCTTGGTCCCCAGCCCTGGGCTCTCAGCTGCCAGCCTCATGCCCAAACACACACCAATCTGCCCAGAGCCCCTTGGCCCGGCCGACCTGCACCTGCTTTGGCCTGGGGCTCTGGCTCTGGTGGCTGGCTACCACCCCTCAAGGTCAAGTACAGGGTGGGGGTCATGGCTGCTGGTCAACTGGTTGGGCGGGGTCCCCGTGGCCTAGCAACCACAGGAGCCCTCTGTGATGTCCTAGCCCCTGGCATTCTGTGCTGGCCACACTGGCACTGGGCAGCCCAACTGCCCTGCCACTAGGTCAGCCAGCAGCGCCCAGACGCCTGGGCCCTGGCACAGAGGGACGGAAGGATGGGAAGCCAGTGCTGACCGACAAGGGACCTCAGGGCTGGCAGCCAAGAGAAGACAGGTGGAGGTGTGCCCAGGATCCAGGGAGCCCAGGCCAGAGCTGCCTGCATGCCTGCCTGCCCTCCTGGATGTCTGTATGCTGCCTTTGTCCAGGTAGGTTTCTCAGGTCCCCTCCAATCCTGTCCTCTCCTGTCCTCACCATCCTCTCCCCTCTCCTCTCCTCCGCACTTTGCTTCTCTCCTTTGTCTGTCCTCTCTTCCAGTTGCCCTGCTCACCAGCTCCAGCACTTGTGATGGTTCTCCAGTGACAGCTGTTCGCAACCCCTTCCACCCCCTTCCTGCCCCTGAGGTGACCCAACTCACAGGTCTCCGGCTCACCCCACCCACACCCACACCCCCCAACACATTCCCTGGTTCAGCCCCTCTGCCCTATTCAGCTGAACTCGCCCCTTTGCAACATACCTATGCATCCTGGTTTGTCTTCACCATTCAAGGAGAGATCTCCTTTTGTACTTAGCTTGGTTGACTGGTGGATGGATGGATGGATGGATGGATGGATGGATGGATAGATGGATGGATGGATGCATGGATGGATGGATGGATGGATGGATGGATGGATGGACGGATGTATAGATTGATGGGTGGATGGATGGATGCATGGAAAGCTCAATGGATTGGTTTCGTAGAGGCAGAGTACCATCTAGGGGTACTTGAGACCGCTGGTGTCAGAGCCAGAGTCTATGTCAAATGTAAAAAATCAATTCATCAATAACAAAAATGAATAAGCACCTAAATAAATAATTAAATAAATAAATAAATATAAAAACTGGGTTAAAAAATACATGGTGTCTTTGCCTTTCTGCATATGGTATGCTGTGAGGATCTTAACAAGGAAAGCATTGTCCTGAGTAGCCCCTTTGAAGTAGTGGAATATTTCCTTTTCCTTTTTCTTTTTTTACTTTCAATTTTCTTGATTATTTACTGGAATAAATAGACAGGAATTGAGAGGGAAGGGAGGGATAGAGAGTTTGTGACACAGAGAGAGTCACCTGTAGCATTTCTGCACCACTTGTAAAGATTTCCCCCGGCAGGTGGGGACCAGGGTCTTGAAGCCCAGTCCCCCTGCATTGTAACATGAGTGCTTAACTGGGTGTGGCACCACCTGGTACCCTTGATGGGACACTTTTTTTTTAGCAATGAAAAGAAATTCTCGTGGCAAGGTAATAAATAAATGAAGAAATAAACAAAAGTGCATTTACATTAACTCTGGAAACACACAGGGACATATACATCTCTGTTACCTGTATTACTTATTCGTTGATTGATTGATTGATTGATTGATTGCCTCAAGGGGTTATTGCCTCAGCTCAGTGCCTGCGCCACGAATAATCCACAGCTCCTGCACTCCTTTTGTTCCCCTTTCGCTGCCCTTGTTGCTTGGTCACTGTGGTGGTTATTGTTGTGGTTGTCGTTGTTGTTTTGACCTTGCATCAGACAGAGAGAAAAGGAGAGAGCAGGGGAAATACAGAGTGGGAGATAAAGATAGAGCCCCTAAAGACCTGCTTCACACCCTGTAAATCGACTCCTCTTCAGGTGGGGGTCTGGGCGCCAGACCCCAGACCCTTCCACCTGTCCCCTCTTTTCGTGAGCGCCACAAGGCCTTAACCCTATGACATACCGCCAAACCTCCCTGGATTTACTTTTGAAGGCAATATGACCTGCCTCGTTTTGAATCTCATTATCCTGAGGGTCAGTCCTGGAGACAGTGTCATGACAGGACACACGGAGATCTCTGGTATCAGAGAGCACCTGGAACAGCAGCTGGGGCACTAGTGCCAGGGCAGGAGCAACTCCCCATCCACCGTCCACGAAGTCCACCTGCCTGCATTTTGGTCCTTTTCCCTCCAAAAAAGATCTTTCCCTTTTTTCACTGAGAAACAAGCAGCAGACAGGTTACCCAGGCAGGGGGGGGGAAATAAATAAAAAGCCTTTTTTTTTTTTTTTAAACCCTAGCGAAGGACCATCTTCTGGTAAGTACAGGTTTTGAACCTGAAAACTCTATCTGTCTGTGTCCTAGTCCACAGAAAGAGCCACTAGCCCAGCCAGATGTCACGCTCAGATGGGGTGTTTTTGCCAGTCAAAAGTCTGCACAGCGCACTAGGGATTGGGCGGCCAGAGACCCAAATGTTACATTGTAGATGGACTGTTTGCAGTTCTTGCTCCCCAGGACATTGGACTTTCTCAACTCCCTCCCCTACAGCATGACAAAAAGGTTCTTGACCAACCATAGAGCAAATGGAGTAAGGGCGAGTGGAGCTTGTTGCATGTCTGCGCTGCTCATGCCCAGGTGTCTGTGGGGGGCCGTGGCAGAGGCTGTAAGGGGGCTAGGGGGCAGAAGGAGACTGTTTGAGAGGCAGGCTGCAGGCAGGGGAGCCCGTGAGTGTGTGCAAGGCTGTGTGTGTGGGCGAGGTGGCAGGGGGTTAGGGCAGGTGAGATGGCAGCTGGGCTGGCTCTGGGCCCACAGGGCTGAAGCGCAGAAGCAGTGTGGCAGTAAAGTAGTGCAGGGAGGCACACAGTAGATGTTAGTTGGGGAGCTGGGGGACAGAGGGCAAGGGGAAAGGTGGCATCCTTGAGGAGGGGTCTGGAGTAGAGAGTGGGGGGAGCTGGAGGCATGGAAGGTCCCAGGAACCAGGGATTGACAGGAACAGATTCCTGCACCCACCCACTGGATAGAAGCTGCAGCAGCCAGATCAGCAGCCCTGGCTTGCCTAGACCAAGGGCCCTGAGTGAGTCCCTCTGATGATGAGGAAGAGAAGGAGGAGGAGGTGGAGGAGGAGGAAGAGGATGAGGAAGAAGAGGAGGAGGAGGAGGAGGAGGAGGAGGAGGAGGAGGAGGGTCAGCAGGGCAGCTATCAGTAGGCAATGGGATTAATAGAGGCCTCCATTACGGAGGCATGTGTCCAGGCAGGCACCCACCAATCCTCAGGGGCAGCTCAGGGCACCCAGGGACCTGGTGTGGGTATCTCTGGGGCGGGGACTGTCAGTCAGTCAGCAAGACTGTGTGTCAGTGCAAATGGTGGGACAGGGGCCTGCCGGACCTTGGTCCCCAGCCCTGGGCTCTCAGCTGCCAGCCTCATGCCCAAACACACACCAATCTGCCCAGAGCCCCTTGGCCCGGCCGACCTGCACCTGCTTTGGCCTGGGGCTCTGGCTCTGGTGGCTGGCTACCACCCCTCAAGGTCAAGTACAGGGTGGGGGTCATGGCTGCTGGTCAACTGGTTGGGCGGGGTCCCCGTGGCCTAGCAACCACAGGAGCCCTCTGTGATGTCCTAGCCCCTGGCATTCTGTGCTGGCCACACTGGCACTGGGCAGCCCAACTGCCCTGCCACTAGGTCAGCCAGCAGCGCCCAGACGCCTGGGCCCTGGCACAGAGGGACGGAAGGATGGGAAGCCAGTGCTGACCGACAAGGGACCTCAGGGCTGGCAGCCAAGTGAAGACAGGTGGAGGTGTGCCCAGGATCCAGGGAGCCCAGGCCAGAGCTGCCTGCATGCCTGCCTGCCCTCCTGGATGTCTGTATGCTGCCTTTGTCCAGGTAGGTTTCTCAGGTCCCCTCCAATCCTGTCCTCTCCTGTCCTCACCATCCTCTCCCCTCTCCTCTCCTCCGCACTTTGCTTCTCTCCTTTGTCTGTCCTCTCTTCCAGGTGCCCTGCTCACCAGCTCCAGCACTTGTGATGGTTCTCCAGTGACAGCTGTTCACAACCCCTTCCACCCCCTTCCTGCCCCTGAGGTGACCCAACTCACAGGTCTCCGGCTCACACCACCCACACCCACACCCCCCAACACATTCCCTGGTTCAGCCCCTCTGCCCTATTCAGCTGAACTCGCCCCTTTGCAACATACCTATGCATCCTGGTTTGTCTTCACCATTCAAGGAGAGATCTCCTTTTGTACTTAGCTTGGTTGACTGGTGGATGGATGGATGGATGGATGGATGGATGGATGGATGGATGGATAGATGGATGGATGGATGCATGGATGGATGGATGGATGGATGGATGGATGGATGGATGTATAGATTGATGGGTGGATGGATGGATGCATGGAAAGCTCAATGGAATGGTTTCGTAGAGGCAGAGTACCATCTAGGGGTACTTGAGACCGCTGGTGTCAGAGCCAGAGTCTATGTCAAATGTAAAAAATTAATTCATCAATAACAAAAATGAATAAGCACCTAAATAAATAATTAAATAAATAAATAAATATAAAAACTGGGTTAAAAAATACATGGTGTCTTTGCCTTTCTGCATATGGTATGCTGTGAGGATCTTATCAAGGAAAGCATTGTCCTGAGTAGCCCCTTTGAAGTAGTGGAATATTTCCTTTTCCTTTTTCTTTTTTTACTTTCAATTTTCTTGATTATTTACTGGAATAAATAGACAGGAATTGAGAGGGAAGGGAGGGATAGAGAGTTTGTGACACAGAGAGAGTCACCTGTAGCATTTCTGCACCACTTGTAAAGATTTCCCCCGGCAGGTGGGGACCAGGGTCTTGAAGCCCAGTCCCCCTGCATTGTAACATGAGTGCTTAACTGGGTGTGGCACCACCTGGTACGCTTGATGGGACACTTTTTTTAGCAATGAAAAGAAATTCTCGTGGCAAGGTAATAAATAAATGAAGAAATAAACAAAAGTGCATTTACATTAACTCTGGAAACACACAGGGACATATACATCACTGTTACCTGTATTACTTATTCGTTGATTGATTGATTGATTGATTGATTGCCTCAAGGGGTTATTGCCTCAGCTCAGTGCCTGCGCCACGAATAATCCACAGCTCCTGCACTCCTTTTGTTCCCCTTTCGCTGCCCTTGTTGCTTGGTCACTGTGGTGGTTATTGTTGTGGTTGTCGTTGTTGTTTTGACCTTGCATCAGACAGAGAGAAAAGGAGAGAGCAGGGGAAATACAGAGTGGGAGAGAAAGATAGAGCCCCTAAAGACCTGCTTCACACCCTGTAAAGTGACTCCTCTTCAGGTGGGGGTCTGGGCGCCAGACCCCAGACCCTTCTACCTGTCCCCTCTTTTCGTGAGCGCCACAAGGCCTTAACCCTATGACATACCGCCAAACCTCCCTGGATTTACTTTTGAAGGCAATATGACCTGCCTCGTTTTGAATCTCATTATCCTGAGGGTCAGTCCTGGAGACAGTGTCATGACATGACACACGGAGATCTCTGGTATCAGAGAGCACCTGGAACAGCAGCTGGGGCACTAGTGCCAGGGCAGGAGCAACTCCCCATCCACCGTCCACGAAGTCCACCTGCCTGCATTTTGGTCCTTTTCCCTCCAAAAAAGATCTTTCCCTTTTTTCACTGAGAAACAAGCAGCAGACAGGTTACCCAGGCAGGGGGGGGGGAAATAAATAAAAAGCCTTTTTTTTTTTTTTTTAAACCCTAGCGAAGGACCATCTTCTGGGAAGTACAGGTTTTGAACCTGAAAACTCTATCTGTCTGTGTCCTAGTCCACAGAAAGAGCCACTAGCCCAGCCAGATGTCACGCTCAGATGGGGTGTTTTTGCCAGTCAAAAGTCTGCACAGCGCACTAGGGATTGGGCGGCCAGAGACCCAAATGTTACATTGTAGATGGACTGTTTGCAGTTCTTGCTCCCCAGGACATTGGACTTTCTCAACTCCCTCCCCTACAGCATGACAAAAAGGTTCTTGACCAACCATAGAGCAAATGGAGTAAGGGCGAGTGGAGCTTGTTGCATGTCTGCGCTGCTCATGCCCAGATGTCTGTGGGGGGCCGTGGCAGAGGCTGTAAGGGGGCTAGGGGGCAGAAGGAGACTGTTTGAGAGGCAGGCTGCAGGCAGGGGAGCCCGTGAGTGTGTGCAAGGCTGTGTGTGTGGGCGAGGTGGCAGGGGGTTAGGGCAGGTGAGATGGCAGCTGGGCTGGCTCTGGGCCCACAGGGCTGAAGCGCAGAAGCAGGGTGGCAGTAAAGTAGTGCAGGGAGGCACACAGTAGATGTTAGTTGGGGAGCTGGGGGACAGAGGGCAAGGGGAAAGGTGGCATCCTTGAGGAGGGGTCTGGAGTAGAGAGTGGGGGGAGCTGGAGGCATGGAAGGTCCCAGGAACCAGGGATTGACAGGAACAGATTCCTGCACCCACCCACTGGATAGAAGCTGCAGCAGCCAGAGCAGCAGCCCTGGCTTGCCTAGACCAAGGGCCCTGAGTGAGTCCCTCTGATGATGAGGAAGAGAAGGAGGAGGAGGTGGAGGAGGAGGAAGAGGATGAGGACGAAGAGGAGGAGGAGGAGGAGGAGGAGGAGGAGGAGGAGGAGGGTCAGCAGGGCAGCTATCAGTAGGCAATGGGATTAATAGAGGCCTCCATTACGGAGGCATGTGTCCAGGCAGGCACCCACCAATCCTCAGGGGCAGCTCAGGGCACCCAGGGACCTGGTGTGGGTATCTCTGGGGCGGGGACTGTCAGTCAGTCAGCAAGACTGTGTGTCAGTGCAAATGGTGGGACAGGGGCCTGCCGGACCTTGGTGCCCAGCCCTGGGCTCTCAGCTGCCAGCCTCATGCCCAAACACACACCAATCTGCCCAGAGCCCCTTGGCCCGGCCGACCTGCACCTGCTTTGGCCTGGGGCTCTGGCTCTGGTGGCTGGCTACCACCCCTCAAGGTCAAGTACAGGGTGGGGGTCATGGCTGCTGGTCAACTGGTTGGGCGGGGTCCCCGTGGCCTAGCAACCACAGGAGCCCTCTGTGATGTCCTAGCCCCTGGCATTCTGTGCTGGCCACACTGGCACTGGGCAGCCCAACTGCCCTGCCACTAGGTCAGCCAGCAGCGCCCAGACGCCTGGGCCCTGGCACAGAGGGACGGAAGGATGGGAAGCCAGTGCTGACCGACAAGGGACCTCAGGGCTGGCAGCCAAGAGAAGACAGGTGGAGGTGTGCCCAGGATCCAGGGAGCCCAGGCCAGAGCTGCCTGCATGCCTGCCTGCCCTCCTGGATGTCTGTATGCTGCCTTTGTCCAGGTAGGTTTCTCAGGTCCCCTCCAATCCTGTCCTCTCCTGTCCTCACCATCCTCTCCCCTCTCCTCTCCTCCACACTTTGCTTCTCTCCTTTGTCTGTCCTCTCTTCCAGGTGCCCTGCTCACCAGCTCCAGCACTTGTGATGGTTCTCCAGTGACAGCTGTTCGCAACCCCTTCCACCCCCTTCCTGCCCCTGAGGTGACCCAACTCACAGGTCTCCGGCTCACCCCACCCACACCCACACCCCCCAACACATTCCCTGGTTCAGCCCCTCTGCCCTATTCAGCTGAACTCGCCCCTTTGCAACATACCTATGCATCCTGGTTTGTCTTCACCATTCAAGGAGAGATCTCCTTTTGTACTTAGCTTGGTTGACTGGTGGATGGATGGATGGATGGATGGATGGATGGATGGATGGATGGATGGATAGATGGATGGATGGATGCATGGATGGATGGATGGATGGATGGATGGATGGATGGATGTATAGATTGATGGGTGGATGGATGGATGCATGGAAAGCTCAATGGATTGGTTTCGTAGAGGCTGAGTACCATCTAGGGGTACTTGAGACCGCTGGTGTCAGAGCCAGAGTCTATGTCAAATGTAAAAAATTAATTCATCAATAACACAAATGAATAAGCACCTAAATAAATAATTAAATAAATAAATAAATATAAAAACTGGGTTAAAAAATACATGGTGTCTTTGCCTTTCTGCATATGGTATGCTGTGAGGATCTTAACAAGGAAAGCATTGTCCTGAGTAGCCCCTTTGAAGTAGTGGAATATTTCCTTTTCCTTTTTCTTTTTTTACTTTCAATTTTCTTGATTATTTACTGGAATAAATAGACAGGAATTGAGAGGGAAGGGAGGGATAGAGAGTTTGTGACACAGAGAGAGTCACCTGTAGCATTTCTGCACCACTTGTAAAGATTTCCCCCGGCAGGTGGGGACCAGGGTCTTGAAGCCCAGTCCCCCTGCATTGTAACATGAGTGCTTAACTGGGTGTGGCACCACCTGGTACCCTTGATGGGACACTTTTTTTTTAGCAATGAAAAGAAATTCTCGTGGCAAGGTAATAAATAAATGAAGAAATAAACAAAAGTGCATTTACATTAACTCTGGAAACACACAGGGACATATACATCTCTGTTACCTGTATTACTTATTCGTTGATTGATTGATTGATTGATTGCCTCAAGGGGTTATTGCCTCAGCTCAGTGCCTGCGCCACGAATAATCCACAGCTCCTGCACTCCTTTTGTTCCCCTTTCGCTGCCCTTGTTGCTTGGTCACTGTGGTGGTTATTGTTGTGGTTGTCGTTGTTGTTTTGACCTTGCATCAGACAGAGAGAAAAGGAGAGAGCAGGGGAAATACAGAGTGGGAGAGAAAGATAGAGCCCCTAAAGACCTGCTTCACACCCTGTAAAGCGACTCCTCTTCAGGTGGGGGTCTGGGCGCCAGACCCCAGACCCTTCCACCTGTCCCCTCTTTTCGTGAGCGCCACAAGGCCTTAACCCTATGACATACCGCCAAACCTCCCTGGATTTACTTTTGAAGGCAATATGACCTGCCTCGTTTTGAATCTCATTATCCTGAGGGTCAGTCCTGGAGACAGTGTCATGACAGGACACACGGAGATCTCTGGTATCAGAGAGCACCTGGAACAGCAGCTGGGGCACTAGTGCCAGGGCAGGAGCAACTCCCCATCCACCGTCCACGAAGTCCACCTGCCTGCATTTTGGTCCTTTTCCCTCCAAAAAAGATCTTTCCCTTTTTTCACTGAGAAACAAGCAGCAGACAGGTTACCCACGCAGGGGGGGGGGGAAAATAAATAAAAAGCCTTTTTTTTTTTTTTAAACCCTAGCGAAGGACCATCTTCTGGGAAGTACAGGTTTTGAACCTGAAAACTCTATCTGTCTGTGTCCTAGTCCACAGAAAGAGCCACTAGCCCAGCCAGATGTCACGCTCAGATGGGGTGTTTTTGCCAGTCAAAAGTCTGCACAGCGCACTAGGGATTGGGCGGCCTGAGACCCAAATGTTACATTGTAGATGGACTGTTTGCAGTTCTTGCTCCCCAGGACATTGGACTTTCTCAACTCCCTCCCCTACAGCATGACAAAAAGGTTCTTGACCAACCATAGAGCAAATGGAGTAAGGGCGAGTGGAGCTTGTTGCATGTCTGCGCTGCTCATGCCCAGGTGTCTGTGGGGGGCCGTGGCAGAGGCTGTAAGGGGGCTAGGGGGCAGAAGGAGACTGTTTGAGAGGCAGGCTGCAGGCAGGGGAGCCCGTGAGTGTGTGCAAGGCTGTGTGTGTGGGCGAGGTGGCAGGGGGTTAGGGCAGGTGAGATGGCAGCTGGGCTGGCTCTGGGCCCACAGGGCTGAAGCGCAGAAGCAAGGTGGCAGTAAAGTAGTGCAGGGAGGCACACAGTAGATGTTAGTTGGGGAGCTGGGGGACAGAGGGCAAGGGGAAAGGTGGCATCCTTGAGGAGGGGTCTGGAGTAGAGGGTGGGGGGAGCTGGAGGCATGGAAGGTCCCAGGAACCAGGGATTGACAGGAACAGATTCCTGCACCCACCCACTGGATAGAAGCTGCAGCAGCCAGAGCAGCAGCCCTGGCTTGCCTAGACCAAGGGCCCTGAGTGAGTCCCTCTGAGGATGAGGAAGAGAAGGAGGAGGAGGTGGAGGAGGAGGAAGAGGAGGAGGAAGAAGAGGAGGAGGAGGAGGAGGAGGAGGAGGAGGGTCAGCAGGGCAGCTATCAGTAGGCAATGGGATTAATAGAGGCCTCCATTACGGAGGCATGTGTCCAGGCAGGCACCCACCAATCCTCAGGGGCAGCTCAGGGCACCCAGGGACCTGGTGTGGGTATCTCTGGGGCGGGGGCTGTCAGTCAGTCAGCAAGACTGTGTGTCAGTGCAAATGGTGGGACAGGGGCCTGCCGGACCTTGGTCCCCAGCCCTGGGCTCTCAGCTGCCAGCCTCATGCCCAAACACACACCAATCTGCCCAGAGCCCCTTGGCCCGGCCGACCTGCACCTGCTTTGGCCTGGGGCTCTGGCTCTGGTGGCTGGCTACCACCCCTCAAGGTCAAGTACAGGGTGGGGGTCATGGCTGCTGGTCAACTGGTTGGGCGGGGTCCCCGTGGCCTAGCAACCACAGGAGCCCTCTGTGATGTCCTAGCCCCTGGCATTCTGTGCTGGCCACACTGGCACAGGGCAGCCCAACTGCCCTGCCACTAGGTCAGCCAGCAGCGCCCAGACGCCTGGGCCCTGGCACAGAGGGACGGAAGGATGGGAAGCCAGTGCTGACCGACAAGGGACCTCAGGGCTGGCAGCCAAGAGAAGACAGGTGGAGGTGTGCCCGGGATCCAGGGAGCCCAGGCCATAGCTGCCTGCATGCCTGCCTGCCCTCCTGGATGTCTGTATCCTGCCTTTGTCCAGGTAGGTTTCTCAGGTCCCCTCCACTCCTGTCCTCTCCTGTCCTCTCCTGTCCTCTCCTGCCCTCACCATCCTCTCCCCTCACCTCTCCTCTCCTCTGCACTTTGCTTCTCTCCTTTGACTGTCTTCTATTGCGGGTGCCCTGCTCAACAGCTCCAGCACTTGTCTTGTGATGGTTCTCCAGTGACAGCTGTTCGCAACCCCTTCCACCCCCTTCCTGCCCCTGAGGTGACCCAACTCACAGGTCTCCGGCTCACCCCACCCACACCCACACCCCCCAACACATTCCCTGGTCCAGCCCCTCTGCCCTATTCAGCTGAACTCGCCCCTTTGCAACATACCTATGCATCCTGGTTTGTCTTCACCATTCAAGGAGAGATCTCCTTTTGTACTTAGCTTGGTTGACTGGTGGATGGATGGATGGATGGATGGATGGATGGATGGATGGATGGATGGATGGATAGATGGATGGATGGATGCATGGATGGATGGATGGATGGATGGATGGATGGATGGATGGATGTATAGATTGATGGGTGGATGGATGGATGCATGGAAAGCTCAATGGATTGGTTTCGTAGAGGCAGAGTACCATCTAGGGGTACTTGAGACCGCTGGTGTCAGAGCCAGAGTCTATGTCAAATGTAAAAAATTAATTCATCAATAACACAAATGAATAAGCACATAAATAAATAATTAAATAAATAAATAAATATAAAAACTGGGTTAAAAAATACATGGTGTCTTTGCCTTTCTGCATATGGTATGCTGTGAGGATCTTAACAAGGAAAGCATTGTCCTGAGTAGCCCCTTTGAAGTAGTGGAATATTTCCTTTTCCTTTTTCTTTTTTTACTTTCAATTTTCTTGATTATTTACTGGAATAAATAGACAGGAATTGAGAGGGAAGGGAGGGATAGAGAGTTTGTGACACAGAGAGAGTCACCTGTAGCATTTCTGCACCACTTGTAAAGATTTCCCCCGGCAGGTGGGGACCAGGGTCTTGAAGCCCAGTCCCCCTGCATTGTAACATGAGTGCTTAACTGGGTGTGGCACCACCTGGTACCCTTGATGGGACACTTTTTTTTTTAGCAATGAAAAGAAATTCTCGTGGCAAGGTAATAAATAAATGAAGAAATAAACAAAAGTGCATTTACATTAACTCTGGAAACACACAGGGACATATACATCTCTGTTACCTGTATTACTTATTCGTTGATTGATTGATTGATTGATTGATTGCCTCAAGGGGTTATTGCCTCAGCTCAGTGCCTGCGCCACGAATAATCCACAGCTCCTGCACTCCTTTTGTTCCCCTTTCGCTGCCCTTGTTGCTTGGTCACTGTGGTGGTTATTGTTGTGGTTGTCGTTGTTGTTTTGACCTTGCATCAGACAGAGAGAAAAGGAGAGAGCAGGGGAAATACAGAGTGGGAGAGAAAGATAGAGCCCCTAAAGACCTGCTTCACACCCTGTAAAGCGACTCCTCTTCAGGTGGGGGTCTGGGCGCCAGACCCCAGACCCTTCCACCTGTCCCCTCTTTTCGTGAGCGCCACAAGGCCTTAACCCTATGACATACCGCCAAACCTCCCTGGATTTACTTTTGAAGGCAATATGACCTGCCTCGTTTTGAATCTCATTATCCTGAGGGTCAGTCCTGGAGACAGTGTCATGACAGGACACACGGAGATCTCTGGTATCAGAGAGCACCTGGAACAGCAGCTGGGGCACTAGTGCCAGGGCAGGAGCAACTCCCCATCCACCGTCCACGAAGTCCACCTGCCTGCATTTTGGTCCTTTTCCCTCCAAAAAAGATCTTTCCCTTTTTTCACTGAGAAACAAGCAGCAGACAGGTTACCCACGCAGGGGGGGGAAAAATAAATAAAAAGCCTTTTTTTTTTTTTTAAACCCTAGCGAAGGACCATCTTCTGGGAAGTACAGGTTTTGAACCTGAAAACTCTATCTGTCTGTGTCCTAGTCCACAGAAAGAGCCACTAGCCCAGCCAGATGTCACGCTCAGATGGGGTGTTTTTGCCAGTCAAAAGTCTGCACAGCGCACTAGGGATTGGGCGGCCTGAGACCCAAATGTTACATTGTAGATGGACTGTTTGCAGTTCTTGCTCCCCAGGACATTGGACTTTCTCAACTCCCTCCCCTACAGCATGACAAAAAGGTTCTTGACCAACCATAGAGCAAATGGAGTAAGGGCGAGTGGAGCTTGTTGCATGTCTGCGCTGCTCATGCCCAGGTGTCTGTGGGGGGCCGTGGCAGAGGCTGTAAGGGGGCTAGGGGGCAGAAGGAGACTGTTTGAGAGGCAGGCTGCAGGCAGGGGAGCCCGTGAGTGTGTGCAAGGCTGTGTGTGTGGGCGAGGTGGCAGGGGGTTAGGGCAGGTGAGATGGCAGCTGGGCTGGCTCTGGGCCCACAGGGCTGAAGCGCAGAAGCAAGGTGGCAGTAAAGTAGTGCAGGGAGGCACACAGTAGATGTTAGTTGGGGAGCTGGGGGACAGAGGGCAAGGGGAAAGGTGGCATCCTTGAGGAGGGGTCTGGAGTAGAGGGTGGGGGGAGCTGGAGGCATGGAAGGTCCCAGGAACCAGGGATTGACAGGAACAGATTCCTGCACCCACCCACTGGATAGAAGCTGCAGCAGCCAGAGCAGCAGCCCTGGCTTGCCTAGACCAAGGGCACTGAGTGAGTCCCTCTGAGGATGAGGAAGAGAAGGAGGAGGAGGTGGAGGAGGAGGAAGAGAAGGAGGAAGAAGAGGAGGAGGAGGAGGAGGAGGAGGAGGAGGGTCAGCAGGGCAGCTATCAGTAGGCAATGGGATTAATAGAGGCCTCCATTACGGAGGCATGTGTCCAGGCAGGCACCCACCAATCCTCAGGGGCAGCTCAGGGCACCCAGGGACCTGGTGTGGGTATCTCTGGGGCGGGGGCTGTCAGTCAGTCAGCAAGACTGTGTGTCAGTGCAAATGGTGGGACAGGGGCCTGCCGGACCTTGGTCCCCAGCCCTGGGCTCTCAGCTGCCAGCCTCATGCCCAAACACACACCAATCTGCCCAGAGCCCCTTGGCCCGGCCGACCTGCACCTGCTTTGGCCTGGGGCTCTGGCTCTGGTGGCTGGCTACCACCCCTCAAGGTCAAGTACAGGGTGGGGGTCATGGCTGCTGGTCAACTGGTTGGGCGGGGTCCCCGTGGCCTAGCAACCACAGGAGCCCTCTGTGATGTCCTAGCCCCTGGCATTCTGTGCTGGCCACACTGGCACTGGGCAGCCCAACTGCCCTGCCACTAGGTCAGCCAGCAGCGCCCAGACGCCTGGGCCCTGGCACAGAGGGACGGAAGGATGGGAAGCCAGTGCTGACCGACAAGGGACCTCAGGGCTGGCAGCCAAGAGAAGACAGGTGGAGGTGTGCCCGGGATCCAGGGAGCCCAGGCCATAGCTGCCTGCATGCCTGCCTGCCCTCCTGGATGTCTGTATCCTGCCTTTGTCCAGGTAGGTTTCTCAGGTCCCCTCCACTCCTGTCCTCTCCTGTCCTCTCCTGTCCTCTCCTGCCCTCACCATCCTCTCCCCTCACCTCTCCTCTCCTCTGCACTTTGCTTCTCTCCTTTGACTGTCTTCTATTGCGGGTGCCCTGCTCAACAGCTCCAGCACTTGTCTTGTGATGGTTCTCCAGTGACAGCTGTTCGCAACCCCTTCCACCCCCTTCCTGCCCCTGAGGTGACCCAACTCACAGGTCTCCGGCTCACCCCACCCACACCCACACCCCCCAACACATTCCCTGGTTCAGCCCCTCTGCCCTATTCAGCTGAACTCGCCCCTTTGCAACATACCTATGCATCCTGGTTTGTCTTCACCATTCAAGGAGAGATCTCCTTTTGTACTTAGCTTGGTTGACTGGTGGATGGATGGATGGATGGATGGATGGATGGATGGATAGATGGATGGATGGATGCATGGATGGATGGATGGATGGATGGATGTATAGATTGATGGGTGGATGGATGGATGCATGGAAAGCTCAATGGATTGGTTTCGTAGAGGCAGAGTACCATCTAGGGGTACTTGAGACCGCTGGTGTCAGAGCCAGAGTCTATGTCAAATGTAAAAAATTAATTCATCAATAACACAAATGAATAAGCACATAAATAAATAATTAAATAAATAAATAAATATAAAAACTGGGTTAAAAAATACATGGTGTCTTTGCCTTTCTGCATATGGTATGCTGTGAGGATCTTAACAAGGAAAGCATTGTCCTGAGTAGCCCCTTTGAAGTAGTGGAATATTTCCTTTTCCTTTTTCTTTTTTTACTTTCAATTTTCTTGATTATTTACTGGAATAAATAGACAGGAATTGAGAGGGAAGGGAGGGATAGAGAGTTTGTGACACAGAGAGAGTCACCTGTAGCATTTCTGCACCACTTGTAAAGATTTCCCCCGGCAGGTGGGGACCAGGGTCTTGAAGCCCAGTCCCCCTGCATTGTAACATGAGTGCTTAACTGGGTGTGGCACCACCTGGTACCCTTGATGGGACACTTTTTTTTTAGCAATGAAAAGAAATTCTCGTGGCAAGGTAATAAATAAATGAAGAAATAAACAAAAGTGCATTTACATTAACTCTGGAAACACACAGGGACATATACATCTCTGTTACCTGTATTACTTATTCGTTGATTGATTGATTGATTGATTGATTGCCTCAAGGGGTTATTGCCTCAGCTCAGTGCCTGCGCCACGAATAATCCACAGCTCCTGCACTCCTTTTGTTCCCCTTTCGCTGCCCTTGTTGCTTGGTCACTGTGGTGGTTATTGTTGTGGTTGTCGTTGTTGTTTTGACCTTGCATCAGACAGAGAGAAAAGGAGAGAGCAGGGGAAATACAGAGTGGGAGAGAAAGATAGAGCCCCTAAAGACCTGCTTCACACCCTGTAAAGCGACTCCTCTTCAGGTGGGGGTCTGGGCGCCAGACCCCAGACCCTTCCACCTGTCCCCTCTTTTCGTGAGCGCCACAAGGCCTTAACCCTATGACATACCGCCAAACCTCCCTGGATTTACTTTTGAAGGCAATATGACCTGCCTCGTTTTGAATCTCATTATCCTGAGGGTCAGTCCTGGAGACAGTGTCATGACAGGACACACGGAGATCTCTGGTATCAGAGAGCACCTGGAACAGCAGCTGGGGCACTAGTGCCAGGGCAGGAGCAACTCCCCATCCACCGTCCACGAAGTCCACCTGCCTGCATTTTGGTCCTTTTCCCTCCAAAAAAGATCTTTCCCTTTTTTCACTGAGAAACAAGCAGCAGACAGGTTACCCACGCAGGGGGGGGGGGAAAATAAATAAAAAGCCTTTTTTTTTTTTTTAAACCCTAGCGAAGGACCATCTTCTGGGAAGTACAGGTTTTGAACCTGAAAACTCTATCTGTCTGTGTCCTAGTCCACAGAAAGAGCCACTAGCCCAGCCAGATGTCACGCTCAGATGGGGTGTTTTTGCCAGTCAAAAGTCTGCACAGCGCACTAGGGATTGGGCGGCCTGAGACCCAAATGTTACATTGTAGATGGACTGTTTGCAGTTCTTGCTCCCCAGGACATTGGACTTTCTCAACTCCCTCCCCTACAGCATGACAAAAAGGTTCTTGACCAACCATAGAGCAAATGGAGTAAGGGCGAGTGGAGCTTGTTGCATGTCTGCGCTGCTCATGCCCAGGTGTCTGTGGGGGGCCGTGGCAGAGGCTGTAAGGGGGCTAGGGGGCAGAAGGAGACTGTTTGAGAGGCAGGCTGCAGGCAGGGGAGCCCGTGAGTGTGTGCAAGGCTGTGTGTGTGGGCGAGGTGGCAGGGGGTTAGGGCAGGTGAGATGGCAGCTGGGCTGGCTCTGGGCCCACAGGGCTGAAGCGCAGAAGCAAGGTGGCAGTAAAGTAGTGCAGGGAGGCACACAGTAGATGTTAGTTGGGGAGCTGGGGGACAGAGGGCAAGGGGAAAGGTGGCATCCTTGAGGAGGGGTCTGGAGTAGAGGGTGGGGGGAGCTGGAGGCATGGAAGGTCCCAGGAACCAGGGATTGACAGGAACAGATTCCTGCACCCACCCACTGGATAGAAGCTGCAGCAGCCAGAGCAGCAGCCCTGGCTTGCCTAGACCAAGGGCCCTGAGTGAGTCCCTCTGAGGATGAGGAAGAGAAGGAGGAGGAGGTGGAGGAGGAGGAAGAGGAGGAGGAAGAAGAGGAGGAGGAGGAGGAGGAGGAGGAGGAGGGTCAGCAGGGCAGCTATCAGTAGGCAATGGGATTAATAGAGGCCTCCATTACGGAGGCATGTGTCCAGGCAGGCACCCACCAATCCTCAGGGGCAGCTCAGGGCACCCAGGGACCTGGTGTGGGTATCTCTGGGGCGGGGGCTGTCAGTCAGTCAGCAAGACTGTGTGTCAGTGCAAATGGTGGGACAGGGGCCTGCCGGACCTTGGTCCCCAGCCCTGGGCTCTCAGCTGCCAGCCTCATGCCCAAACACACACCAATCTGCCCAGAGCCCCTTGGCCCGGCCGACCTGCACCTGCTTTGGCCTGGGGCTCTGGCTCTGGTGGCTGGCTACCACCCCTCAAGGTCAAGTACAGGGTGGGGGTCATGGCTGCTGGTCAACTGGTTGGGCGGGGTCCCCGTGGCCTAGCAACCACAGGAGCCCTCTGTGATGTCCTAGCCCCTGGCATTCTGTGCTGGCCACACTGGCACAGGGCAGCCCAACTGCCCTGCCACTAGGTCAGCCAGCAGCGCCCAGACGCCTGGGCCCTGGCACAGAGGGACGGAAGGATGGGAAGCCAGTGCTGACCGACAAGGGACCTCAGGGCTGGCAGCCAAGAGAAGACAGGTGGAGGTGTGCCCGGGATCCAGGGAGCCCAGGCCATAGCTGCCTGCATGCCTGCCTGCCCTCCTGGATGTCTGTATCCTGCCTTTGTCCAGGTAGGTTTCTCAGGTCCCCTCCACTCCTGTCCTCTCCTGTCCTCTCCTGTCCTCTCCTGCCCTCACCATCCTCTCCCCTCACCTCTCCTCTCCTCTGCACTTTGCTTCTCTCCTTTGACTGTCTTCTATTGCGGGTGCCCTGCTCAACAGCTCCAGCACTTGTCTTGTGATGGTTCTCCAGTGACAGCTGTTCGCAACCCCTTCCACCCCCTTCCTGCCCCTGAGGTGACCCAACTCACAGGTCTCCGGCTCACCCCACCCACACCCACACCCCCCAACACATTCCCTGGTCCAGCCCCTCTGCCCTATTCAGCTGAACTCGCCCCTTTGCAACATACCTATGCATCCTGGTTTGTCTTCACCATTCAAGGAGAGATCTCCTTTTGTACTTAGCTTGGTTGACTGGTGGATGGATGGATGGATGGATGGATGGATGGATGGATGGATGGATGGATGGATAGATGGATGGATGGATGCATGGATGGATGGATGGATGGATGGATGGATGGATGGATGGATGTATAGATTGATGGGTGGATGGATGGATGCATGGAAAGCTCAATGGATTGGTTTCGTAGAGGCAGAGTACCATCTAGGGGTACTTGAGACCGCTGGTGTCAGAGCCAGAGTCTATGTCAAATGTAAAAAATTAATTCATCAATAACACAAATGAATAAGCACATAAATAAATAATTAAATAAATAAATAAATATAAAAACTGGGTTAAAAAATACATGGTGTCTTTGCCTTTCTGCATATGGTATGCTGTGAGGATCTTAACAAGGAAAGCATTGTCCTGAGTAGCCCCTTTGAAGTAGTGGAATATTTCCTTTTCCTTTTTCTTTTTTTACTTTCAATTTTCTTGATTATTTACTGGAATAAATAGACAGGAATTGAGAGGGAAGGGAGGGATAGAGAGTTTGTGACACAGAGAGAGTCACCTGTAGCATTTCTGCACCACTTGTAAAGATTTCCCCCGGCAGGTGGGGACCAGGGTCTTGAAGCCCAGTCCCCCTGCATTGTAACATGAGTGCTTAACTGGGTGTGGCACCACCTGGTACCCTTGATGGGACACTTTTTTTTTTAGCAATGAAAAGAAATTCTCGTGGCAAGGTAATAAATAAATGAAGAAATAAACAAAAGTGCATTTACATTAACTCTGGAAACACACAGGGACATATACATCTCTGTTACCTGTATTACTTATTCGTTGATTGATTGATTGATTGATTGATTGCCTCAAGGGGTTATTGCCTCAGCTCAGTGCCTGCGCCACGAATAATCCACAGCTCCTGCACTCCTTTTGTTCCCCTTTCGCTGCCCTTGTTGCTTGGTCACTGTGGTGGTTATTGTTGTGGTTGTCGTTGTTGTTTTGACCTTGCATCAGACAGAGAGAAAAGGAGAGAGCAGGGGAAATACAGAGTGGGAGAGAAAGATAGAGCCCCTAAAGACCTGCTTCACACCCTGTAAAGCGACTCCTCTTCAGGTGGGGGTCTGGGCGCCAGACCCCAGACCCTTCCACCTGTCCCCTCTTTTCGTGAGCGCCACAAGGCCTTAACCCTATGACATACCGCCAAACCTCCCTGGATTTACTTTTGAAGGCAATATGACCTGCCTCGTTTTGAATCTCATTATCCTGAGGGTCAGTCCTGGAGACAGTGTCATGACAGGACACACGGAGATCTCTGGTATCAGAGAGCACCTGGAACAGCAGCTGGGGCACTAGTGCCAGGGCAGGAGCAACTCCCCATCCACCGTCCACGAAGTCCACCTGCCTGCATTTTGGTCCTTTTCCCTCCAAAAAAGATCTTTCCCTTTTTTCACTGAGAAACAAGCAGCAGACAGGTTACCCACGCAGGGGGGGGAAAAATAAATAAAAAGCCTTTTTTTTTTTTTTAAACCCTAGCGAAGGACCATCTTCTGGGAAGTACAGGTTTTGAACCTGAAAACTCTATCTGTCTGTGTCCTAGTCCACAGAAAGAGCCACTAGCCCAGCCAGATGTCACGCTCAGATGGGGTGTTTTTGCCAGTCAAAAGTCTGCACAGCGCACTAGGGATTGGGCGGCCTGAGACCCAAATGTTACATTGTAGATGGACTGTTTGCAGTTCTTGCTCCCCAGGACATTGGACTTTCTCAACTCCCTCCCCTACAGCATGACAAAAAGGTTCTTGACCAACCATAGAGCAAATGGAGTAAGGGCGAGTGGAGCTTGTTGCATGTCTGCGCTGCTCATGCCCAGGTGTCTGTGGGGGGCCGTGGCAGAGGCTGTAAGGGGGCTAGGGGGCAGAAGGAGACTGTTTGAGAGGCAGGCTGCAGGCAGGGGAGCCCGTGAGTGTGTGCAAGGCTGTGTGTGTGGGCGAGGTGGCAGGGGGTTAGGGCAGGTGAGATGGCAGCTGGGCTGGCTCTGGGCCCACAGGGCTGAAGCGCAGAAGCAAGGTGGCAGTAAAGTAGTGCAGGGAGGCACACAGTAGATGTTAGTTGGGGAGCTGGGGGACAGAGGGCAAGGGGAAAGGTGGCATCCTTGAGGAGGGGTCTGGAGTAGAGGGTGGGGGGAGCTGGAGGCATGGAAGGTCCCAGGAACCAGGGATTGACAGGAACAGATTCCTGCACCCACCCACTGGATAGAAGCTGCAGCAGCCAGAGCAGCAGCCCTGGCTTGCCTAGACCAAGGGCACTGAGTGAGTCCCTCTGAGGATGAGGAAGAGAAGGAGGAGGAGGTGGAGGAGGAGGAAGAGAAGGAGGAAGAAGAGGAGGAGGAGGAGGAGGAGGAGGAGGAGGGTCAGCAGGGCAGCTATCAGTAGGCAATGGGATTAATAGAGGCCTCCATTACGGAGGCATGTGTCCAGGCAGGCACCCACCAATCCTCAGGGGCAGCTCAGGGCACCCAGGGACCTGGTGTGGGTATCTCTGGGGCGGGGGCTGTCAGTCAGTCAGCAAGACTGTGTGTCAGTGCAAATGGTGGGACAGGGGCCTGCCGGACCTTGGTCCCCAGCCCTGGGCTCTCAGCTGCCAGCCTCATGCCCAAACACACACCAATCTGCCCAGAGCCCCTTGGCCCGGCCGACCTGCACCTGCTTTGGCCTGGGGCTCTGGCTCTGGTGGCTGGCTACCACCCCTCAAGGTCAAGTACAGGGTGGGGGTCATGGCTGCTGGTCAACTGGTTGGGCGGGGTCCCCGTGGCCTAGCAACCACAGGAGCCCTCTGTGATGTCCTAGCCCCTGGCATTCTGTGCTGGCCACACTGGCACTGGGCAGCCCAACTGCCCTGCCACTAGGTCAGCCAGCAGCGCCCAGACGCCTGGGCCCTGGCACAGAGGGACGGAAGGATGGGAAGCCAGTGCTGACCGACAAGGGACCTCAGGGCTGGCAGCCAAGAGAAGACAGGTGGAGGTGTGCCCGGGATCCAGGGAGCCCAGGCCATAGCTGCCTGCATGCCTGCCTGCCCTCCTGGATGTCTGTATCCTGCCTTTGTCCAGGTAGGTTTCTCAGGTCCCCTCCACTCCTGTCCTCTCCTGTCCTCTCCTGTCCTCTCCTGCCCTCACCATCCTCTCCCCTCACCTCTCCTCTCCTCTGCACTTTGCTTCTCTCCTTTGACTGTCTTCTATTGCGGGTGCCCTGCTCAACAGCTCCAGCACTTGTCTTGTGATGGTTCTCCAGTGACAGCTGTTCGCAACCCCTTCCACCCCCTTCCTGCCCCTGAGGTGACCCAACTCACAGGTCTCCGGCTCACCCCACCCACACCCACACCCCCCAACACATTCCCTGGTTCAGCCCCTCTGCCCTATTCAGCTGAACTCGCCCCTTTGCAACATACCTATGCATCCTGGTTTGTCTTCACCATTCAAGGAGAGATCTCCTTTTGTACTTAGCTTGGTTGACTGGTGGATGGATGGATGGATGGATGGATGGATGGATGGATAGATGGATGGATGGATGCATGGATGGATGGATGGATGGATGGATGTATAGATTGATGGGTGGATGGATGGATGCATGGAAAGCTCAATGGATTGGTTTCGTAGAGGCAGAGTACCATCTAGGGGTACTTGAGACCGCTGGTGTCAGAGCCAGAGTCTATGTCAAATGTAAAAAATTAATTCATCAATAACACAAATGAATAAGCACATAAATAAATAATTAAATAAATAAATAAATATAAAAACTGGGTTAAAAAATACATGGTGTCTTTGCCTTTCTGCATATGGTATGCTGTGAGGATCTTAACAAGGAAAGCATTGTCCTGAGTAGCCCCTTTGAAGTAGTGGAATATTTCCTTTTCCTTTTTCTTTTTTTACTTTCAATTTTCTTGATTATTTACTGGAATAAATAGACAGGAATTGAGAGGGAAGGGAGGGATAGAGAGTTTGTGACACAGAGAGAGTCACCTGTAGCATTTCTGCACCACTTGTAAAGATTTCCCCCGGCAGGTGGGGACCAGGGTCTTGAAGCCCAGTCCCCCTGCATTGTAACATGAGTGCTTAACTGGGTGTGGCACCACCTGGTACCCTTGATGGGACACTTTTTTTTTAGCAATGAAAAGAAATTCTCGTGGCAAGGTAATAAATAAATGAAGAAATAAACAAAAGTGCATTTACATTAACTCTGGAAACACACAGGGACATATACATCTCTGTTACCTGTATTACTTATTCGTTGATTGATTGATTGATTGATTGATTGCCTCAAGGGGTTATTGCCTCAGCTCAGTGCCTGCGCCACGAATAATCCACAGCTCCTGCACTCCTTTTGTTCCCCTTTCGCTGCCCTTGTTGCTTGGTCACTGTGGTGGTTATTGTTGTGGTTGTCGTTGTTGTTTTGACCTTGCATCAGACAGAGAGAAAAGGAGAGAGCAGGCGAAATACAGAGTGGGAGAGAAAGATAGAGCCCCTAAAGACCTGCTTCACACCCTGTAAAGCGACTCCTCTTCAGGTGGGGGTCTGGGCGCCAGACCCCAGACCCTTCCACCTGTCCCCTCTTTTCTTGAGCGCCACAAGGCCTTAACCCTATGACATACCGCCAAACCTCCCTGGATTTACTTTTGAAGGCAATATGACCTGCCTCGTTTTGAATCTCATTATCCTGAGGGTCAGTCCTGGAGACAGTGTCATGACAGGACACACGGAGATCTCTGGTATCAGAGAGCACCTGGAACAGCAGCTGGGGCACTAGTGCCAGGGCAGGAGCAACTCCCCATCCACCGTCCACGAAGTCCACCTGCCTGCATTTTGGTCCTTTTCCCTCCAAAAAAGATCTTTCCCTTTTTTCACTGAGAAACAAGCAGCAGACAGGTTACCCACGCAGGGGGGGGGAAAATAAATAAAAAGCCTTTTTTTTTTTTTTAAACCCTAGCGAAGGACCATCTTCTGGGAAGTACAGGTTTTGAACCTGAAAACTCTATCTGTCTGTGTCCTAGTCCACAGAAAGAGCCACTAGCCCAGCCAGATGTCACGCTCAGATGGGGTGTTTTTGCCAGTCAAAAGTCTGCACAGCGCACTAGGGATTGGGCGGCCTGAGACCCAAATGTTACATTGTAGATGGACTGTTTGCAGTTCTTGCTCCCCAGGACATTGGACTTTCTCAACTCCCTCCCCTACAGCATGACAAAAAGGTTCTTGACCAACCATAGAGCAAATGGAGTAAGGGCGAGTGGAGCTTGTTGCATGTCTGCGCTGCTCATGCCCAGGTGTCTGTGGGGGGCCGTGGCAGAGGCTGTAATGGGGCTAGGGGGCAGAAGGAGACTGTTTGAGAGGCAGGCTGCAGGCAGGGGAGCCCGTGAGTGTGTTCAAGGCTGTGTGTGTGGGCGAGGTGGCAGGGGGTTAGGGCAGGTGAGATGGCAGCTGGGCTGGCTCTGGGCCCACAGGGCTGAAGCGCAGAAGCAAGGTGGCAGTAAAGTAGTGCAGGGAGGCACACAGTAGATGTTAGTTGGGGAGCTGGGGGACAGAGGGCAAGGGGAAAGGTGGCATCCTTGAGGAGGGGTCTGGAGTAGAGGGTGGAGGGAGCTGGAGGCATGGAAGGTCCCAGGAACCAGGGATTGACAGGAACAGATTCCTGCACCCACCCACTGGATAGAAGCTGCAGCAGCAAGAGCAGCAGCCCTGGCTTGCCTAGACCAAGGGCACTGAGTGAGTCCCTCTGATGATGAGGAAGAGAAGGAGGAGGAGGTGGAGGAGGAGGAAGAGGATGAGGAAGAAGAGGAGGAGGAGGAGGAGGAGGAGGAGGAGGAGGGTCAGCAGGGCAGCTATCAGTAGGCAATGGGATTAATAGAGGCCTCCATTACGGAGGCATGTGTCCAGGCAGGCACCCACCAATCCTCAGGGGCAGCTCAGGGCACCCAGGGACCTGGTGTGGGTATCTCTGGGGCGGGGACTGTCAGTCAGTCAGCAAGACTGTGTGTCAGTGCAAATGGTGGGACAGGGGCCTGCCGGACCTTGGTCCCCAGCCCTGGGCTCTCAGCTGCCAGCCTCATGCCCAAACACACACCAATCTGCCCAGAGCCCCTTGGCCCGGCCGACCTGCACCTGCTTTGGCCTGGGGCTCTGGCTCTGGTGGCTGGCTACCACCCCTCAAGGTCAAGTACAGGGTGGGGGTCATGGCTGCTGGTCAACTGGTTGGGCGGGGTCCCCGTGGCCTAGCAACCACAGGAGCCCTCTGTGATGTCCTAGCCCCTGGCATTCTGTGCTGGCCACACTGGCACTGGGCAGCCCAACTGCCCTGCCACTAGGTCAGCCAGCAGCGCCCAGACGCCTGGGCCCTGGCACAGAGGGACGGAAGGATGGGAAGCCAGTGCTGACCGACAAGGGACCTCAGGGCTGGCAGCCAAGAGAAGACAGGTGGAGGTGTGCCCGGGATCCAGGGAGCCCAGGCCAGAGCTGCCTGCATGCCTGCCTGCCCTCCTGGATGTCTGTATCCTGCTTTTGTCCAGGTAGGTTTCTCAGGTCCCCTCCACTCCTGTCCTCTCCTGTCCTCTCCTGCCCTCTCCTGCCCTCACCATCCTCTCCCCTCACCTCTCCTCTCCTCTGCACTTTGCTTCTCTCCTTTGACTGTCTTCTATTGCGGGTGCCCTGCTCAACAGCTCCAGCACTTGTCTTGTGATGGTTCTCCAGTGACAGCTGTTTGCAACCCCTTCCACCCCCTTCCTGCCCCTGAGGTGACCCAACTCACAGGTCTCCGGCTCACCCCACCCACACCCACACCCCCCAACACATTCCCTGGTTCAGCCCCTCTGCCCTATTCAGCTGAACTCGCCCCTTTGCAACATACCTATGCATCCTGGTTTGTCTTCACCATTCAAGGAGAGATCTCCTTTTGTACTTAGCTTGGTTGACTGGTGGATGGATGGATGGATGGATGGATGGATGGATGGATGGATGGATGGATGGATAGATGGATGGATGGATGCATGGATGGATGGATGGATGGATGGATGGATGTATAGATTGATGGGTGGATGGATGGATGCATGGAAAGCTCAATGGATTGGTTTCGTAGAGGCAGAGTACCATCTAGGGGTACTTGAGACCGCTGGTGTCAGAGCCAGAGTCTATGTCAAATGTAAAAAATTAATTCATCAATAACACAAATGAATAAGCACCTAAATAAATAATTAAATAAATAAATAAATATAAAAACTGGGTTAAAAAATACATGGTGTCTTTGCCTTTCTGCATATGGTATGCTGTGAGGATCTTAACAAGGAAAGCATTGTCCTGAGTAGCCCCTTTGAAGTAGTGGAATATTTCCTTTTCCTTTTTCTTTTTTTACTTTCAATTTTCTTGATTATTTACTGGAATAAATAGACAGGAATTGAGAGGGAAGGGAGGGATAGAGAGTTTGTGACACAGAGAGAGTCACCTGTAGCATTTCTGCACCACTTGTAAAGATTTCCCCCGGCAGGTGGGGACCATGGTCTTATAGCCCAGTCCCCCTGCATTGTAACATGAGTGCTTAACTGGGTGTGGCACCACCTGGTACCCTTGATGGGACACTTTTTTTTTAGCAATGAAAAGAAATTCTCGTGGCAAGGTAATAAATAAATGAAGAAATAAACAAAAGTGCATTTACATTAACTCTGGAAACACACAGGGACATATACATCTCTGTTACCTGTATTACTTATTCGTTGATTGATTGATTGATTGATTGATTGCCTCAAGGGGTTATTGCCTCAGCTCAGTGCCTGCGCCACGAATAATCCACAGCTCCTGCACTCCTTTTGTTCCCCAATCGCTGCCCTTGTTGCTTGGTCACTGTGGTGGTTATTGTTGTGGTTGTCGTTGTTGTTTTGACCTTGCATCAGACAGAGAGAAAAGGAGAGAGCAGGGGAAATACAGAGTGGGAGAGAAAGATAGAGCCCCTAAAGACCTGCTTCACACCCTGTAAAGCGACTCCTCTTCAGGTGGGGGTCTGGGCGCCAGACCCCAGACCCTTCCACCTGTCCCCTCTTTTCGTGAGCGCCACAAGGCCTTAACCCTATGACATACCGCCAAACCTCCCTGGATTTACTTTTGAAGGCAATATGACCTGCCTCGTTTTGAATCTCATTATCCTGAGGGTCAGTCCTGGAGACAGTGTCATGACATGACACACGGAGATCTCTGGTATCAGAGAGCACCTGGAACAGCAGCTGGGGCACTAGTGCCAGGGCAGGAGCAACTCCCCATCCACCGTCCACGAAGTCCACCTGCCTGCATTTTGGTCCTTTTCCCTCCAAAAAAGATCTTTCCCTTTTTTCACTGAGAAACAAGCAGCAGACAGGTTACCCAGGCAGGGGGGGGGGGGAATAAATAAAAAGCCTTTTTTTTTTTTTTTAAACCCTAGCGAAGGACCATCTTCTGGGAAGTACAGGTTTTGAACCTGAAAACTCTATCTGTCTGTGTCCTAGTCCACAGAAAGAGCCACTAGCCCAGCCAGATGTCACGCTCAGATGGGGTGTTTTTGCCAGTCAAAAGTCTGCACAGCGCACTAGGGATTGGGCGGCCTGAGACGCAAATGTTACATTGTAGATGGACTGTTTGCAGTTCTTGCTCCCCAGGACATTGGACTTTCTCAACTCCCTCCCCTACAGCATGACAAAAAGGTTCTTGACCAACCATAGAGCAAATGGAGTAAGGGCGAGTGGAGCTTGTTGCATGTCTGCGCTGCTCATGCCCAGGTGTCTGTGGGGGGCCGTGGCAGAGGCTGTAAGGGGGCTAGGGGGCAGAAGGAGACTGTTTGAGAGGCAGGCTGCAGGCAGGGGAGCCCGTGAGTGTGTGCAAGGCTGTGTGTGTGGGCGAGGTGGCAGGGGGTTAGGGCAGGTGAGATGGCAGCTGGGCTGGCTCTGGGCCCACAGGGCTGAAGCGCAGAAGCAAGGTGGCAGTAAAGTAGTGCAGGGAGGCACACAGTAGATGTTAGTTGGGGAGCTGGGGGACAGAGGGCAAGGGGAAAGGTGGCATCCTTGAGGAGGGGTCTGGAGTAGAGAGTGGGGGGAGCTGGAGGCATGGAAGGTCCCAGGAACCAGGGATTGACAGGAACAGATTCCTGCACCCACCCACTGGATAGAAGCTGCAGCAGCCAGAGCAGCAGCCCTGGCTTGCCTAGACCAAGGGCACTGAGTGAGTTCCTCTGAGGATGTGGAAGAGAAGGAGGAGGAGGTGGAGGAGGAGGAAGAGGAGGAGGAAGCAGAGGAGGAGGAGGAGGAGGAGGAGGAGGAGGAGGAGGAGGGTCAGCAGGGCAGCTATCAGTAGGCAATGGGATTAATAGAGGCCTCCATTACGGAGGCATGTGTCCAGGCAGGCACCCACCAATCCTCAGGGGCAGCTCAGGGCACCCAGGGACCTGGTGTGGGTATCTCTGGGGCGGGGGCTGTCAGTCAGTCAGCAAGACTGTGTGTCAGTGCAAATGGTGGGACAGGGGCCTGCCGGACCTTGGTCCCCAGCCCTGGGCTCTCAGCTGCCAGCCTCATGCCCAAACACACACCAATCTGCCCAGAGCCCCTTGGCCCGGCCGACCTGCACCTGCTTTGGCCTGGGGCTCTGGCTCTGGTGGCTGGCTACCACCCCTCAAGGTCAAGTACAGGGTGGGGGTCATGGCTGCTGGTCAACTGGTTGGGCGGGGTCCCCGTGGCCTAGCAACCACAGGAGCCCTCTGTGATGTCCTAGCCCCTGGCATTCTGTGCTGGCCACACTGGCACTGGGCAGCCCAACTGCCCTGCCACTAGGTCAGCCAGCAGCGCCCAGACGCCTGGGCCCTGGCACAGAGGGACGGAAGGATGGGAAGCCAGTGCTGACCGACAAGGGACCTCAGGGCTGGCAGCCAAGAGAAGACAGCTGGAGGTGTGCCCGGGATCCAGGGAGCCCAGGCCAGAGCTGCCTGCATGCCTGCCTGCCCTCCTGGATGTCTGTATGCTGCCTTTGTCCAGGTAGGTTTCTCAGGTCCCCTCCACTCCTGTCCTCTCCTGTCCTCTCCTGTCCTCTCCTGCCCTCACCATCCTCTCCCCTCACCTCTCCTCTCCTCTGCACTTTGCTTCTCTCCTTTGACTGTCTTCTATTGCGGGTGCCCTGCTCAACAGCTCCAGCACTTGTCTTGTGATGGTTCTCCAGTGACAGCTGTTCGCAACCCCTTCCACCCCCTTCCTGCCCCTGAGGTGACCCAACTCACAGGTCTCCGGCTCACCCCACCCACACCCACACCCCCCAACACATTCCCTGGTTCAGCCCCTCTGCCCTATTCAGCTGAACTCGCCCCTTTGCAACATACCTATGCATCCTGGTTTGTCTTCACCATTCAAGGAGAGATCTCCTTTTGTACTTAGCTTGGTTGACTGGTGGATGGATGGATGGATGGATGGATGGATGGATGGATGGATAGATGGATGGATGGATGCATGGATGGATGGATGGATGGATGGATGGATGGATGGATGTATAGATTGATGGGTGGATGGATGGATGCATGGAAAGCTCAATGGATTGGTTTCGTAGAGGCAGAGTACCATCTAGGGGTACTTGAGACCGCTGGTGTCAGAGCCAGAGTCTATGTCAAATGTAAAAAATTAATTCATCAATAACAAAAATGAATAAGCACCTAAATAAATAATTAAATAAATAAATAAATATAAAAACTGGGTTAAAAAATACATGGTGTCTTTGCCTTTCTGCATATGGTATGCTGTGAGGATCTTAACAAGGAAAGCATTGTCCTGAGTAGCCCCTTTGAAGTAGTGGAATATTTCCTTTTCCTTTTTCTTTTTTTACTTTCAATTTTCTTGATTATTTACTGGAATAAATAGACAGGAATTGAGAGGGAAGGGAGGGATAGAGAGTTTGTGACACAGAGAGAGTCACCTGTAGCATTTCTGCACCACTTGTAAAGATTTCCCCCGGCAGGTGGGGACCAGGGTCTTGAAGCCCAGTCCCCCTGCATTGTAACATGAGTGCTTAACTGGGTGTGGCACCACCTGGTACCCTTGATGGGACACTTTTTTTTTAGCAATGAAAAGAAATTCTCGTGGCAAGGTAATAAATAAATGAAGAAATAAACAAAAGTGCATTTACATTAACTCTGGAAACACACAGGGACATATACATCTCTGTTACCTGTATTACTTATTCGTTGATTGATTGATTGATTGATTGATTGCCTCAAGGGGTTATTGCCTCAGCTCAGTGCCTGCGCCACGAATAATCCACAGCTCCTGCACTCCTTTTGTTCCCCTTTCGCTGCCCTTGTTGCTTGGTCACTGTGGTGGTTATTGTTGTGGTTGTCGTTGTTGTTTTGACCTTGCATCAGACAGAGAGAAAAGGAGAGAGCAGGGGAAATACAGAGTGGGAGAGAAAGATAGAGCCCCTAAAGACCTGCTTCACACCCTGTAAAGCGACTCCTCTTCAGGTGGGGGTCTGGGCGCCAGACCCCAGACCCTTCCACCTGTCCCCTCTTTTCGTGAGCGCCACAAGGCCTTAACCCTATGACATACCGCCAAACCTCCCTGGATTTACTTTTGAAGGCAATATGACCTGCCTCGTTTTGAATCTCATTATCCTGAGGGTCAGTCCTGGAGACAGTGTCATGACAGGACACACGGAGATCTCTGGTATCAGAGAGCACCTGGAACAGCAGCTGGGGCACTAGTGCCAGGGCAGGAGCAACTCCCCATCCACCGTCCACGAAGTCCACCTGCCTGCATTTTGGTCCTTTTCCCTCCAAAAAAGATCTTTCCCTTTTTTCACTGAGAAACAAGCAGCAGACAGGTTACCCAGGCAGGGGGGGGAAAATAAATAAAAAGCCTTTTTTTTTTTTTTTTTAACCCTAGCGAAGGACCATCTTCTGGGAAGTACAGGTTTTGAACCTGAAAACTCTATCTGTCTGTGTCCTAGT
Source organism: Erinaceus europaeus (assembly GCF_950295315.1). Taxonomy (NCBI): domain Eukaryota; kingdom Metazoa; phylum Chordata; class Mammalia; order Eulipotyphla; family Erinaceidae; genus Erinaceus; species Erinaceus europaeus. Next base: position 1,175,509 of record NW_026647118.1, on the reverse strand, counting down.
CCACAGAAAGAGCCACTAGCCCAGCCAGATGTCACGCTCAGATGGGGTGTTTTTGCCAGTCAAAAGTCTGCACAGCGCACTAGGGATTGGGCGGCCTGAGACCCAAATGTTACATTGTAGATGGACTGTTTGCAGTTCTTGCTCCCCAGGACATTGGACTTTCTCAACTCCCTCCCCTACAGCATGACAAAAAGGTTCTTGACCAACCATAGAGCAAATGGAGTAAGGGCGAGTGGAGCTTGTTGCATGTCTGCGCTGCTCATGCCCAGGTGTCTGTGGGGGGCCGTGGCAGAGGCTGTAAGGGGGCTAGGGGGCAGAAGGAGACTGTTTGAGAGGCAGGCTGCAGGCAGGGGAGCCCGTGAGTGTGTGCAAGGCTGTGTGTGTGGGCGAGGTGGCAGGGGGTTAGGGCAGGTGAGATGGCAGCTGGGCTGGCTCTGGGCCCACAGGGCTGAAGCGCAGAAGCAAGGTGGCATTAAAGTACTGCAGGGAGGCACACAGTAGATGTTAGTTGGGGAGCTGGGGGACAGAGGGCAAGGGGAAAGGTGGCATCCTTGAGGAGGGGTCTGGAGTAGAGAGTGGGGGGAGCTGGAGGCATGGAAGGTCCCAGGAACCAGGGATTGACAGGAACAGATTCCTGCACCCACCCACTGGATAGAAGCTGCAGCAGCCAGAGCAGCAGCCCTGGCTTGCCTAGACCAAGGGCACTGAGTGAGTTCCTCTGAGGATGTGGAAGAGAAGGAGGAGGAGGTGGAGGAGGAGGAAGAGGAGGAGGAAGCAGAGGAGGAGGAGGAGGAGGAGGAGGAGGAGGAGGGTCAGCAGGGCAGCTATCAGTAGGCAATGGGATTAATAGAGGCCTCCATTACTGAGGCATGTGTCCAGGCAGGCACCCACCAATCCTCACGGGCAGCTCAGGGCACCCAGGGACCTGGTGTGGGTATCTCTGGGGCGGGGGCTGTCAGTCAGTCAGCAAGACTGTGTGTCAGTGCAAATGGTGGGACAGGGGCCTGCCGGACCTTGGTCCCCAGCCCTGGGCTCTCAGCTGCCAGCCTCATGCCCAAACACACACCAATCTGCCCAGAGCCCCTTGGCCCGGCCGACCTGCACCTGCTTTGGCCTGGGGCTCTGGCTCTGGTGGCTGGCTACCACCCCTCAAGTTCAAGTACAGGGTGGGGGTCATGGCTGCTGGTCAACTGGTTGGGCGGGGTCCCCGTGGCCTAGCAACCACAGGAGCCCTCTGTGATGTCCTAGCCCCTGGCATTCTGTGCTGGCCACACTGGCACTGGGCAGCCCAACTGCCCTGCCACTAGGTCAGCCAGCAGCGCCCAGACGCCTGGGCCCTGGCACAGAGGGACGGAAGGATGGGAAGCCAGTGCTGACCGACAAGGGACCTCAGGGCTGGCAGCCAAGAGAAGACAGGTGGAGGTGTGCCCGGGATCCATGGAGCCCAGGCCAGAGCTGCCTGCATGCCTGCCTGCCCTCCTGGATGTCTGTATGCTGCCTTTGTCCAGGTAGGTTTCTCAGGTCCCCTCCACTCCTGTCCTCTCCTGTCCTCTCCTGTCCTCTCCTGCCCTCACCATCCTCTCCCCTCACCTCTCCTCTCCTCTGCACTTTGCTTCTCTCCTTTGACTGTCTTCTATTGCGGGTGCCCTGCTCAACAGCTCCAGCACTTGTCTTGTGATGGTTCTCCAGTGACAGCTGTTCGCAACCCCTTCCACCCCCTTCCTGCCCCTGAGGTGACCCAACTCACAGGTCTCCGGCTCACCCCACCCACACCCACACCCCCCAACACATTCCCTGGTTCAGCCCCTCTGCCCTATTCAGCTGAACTCGCCCCTTTGCAACATACCTATGCATCCTGGTTTGTCTTCACCATTCAAGGAGAGATCTCCTTTTGTACTTAGCTTGGTTGACTGGTGGATGGATGGATGGATGGATGGATGGATGGATGGATAGATGGATGGATGGATGCATGGATGGATGGATGGATGGATGGATGGATGGATGGATGTATAGATTGATGGGTGGATGGATGGATGCATGGAAAGCTCAATGGATTGGTTTCGTAGAGGCAGAGTACCATCTAGGGGTACTTGAGACCGCTGGTGTCAGAGCCAGAGTCTATGTCAAATGTAAAAAATTAATTCATCAATAACAAAAATGAATAAGCACCTAAATAAATAATTAAATAAATAAATAAATATAAAAACTGGGTTAAAAAATACATGGTGTCTTTGCCTTTCTGCATATGGTATGCTGTGAGGATCTTAACAAGGAAAGCATTGTCCTGAGTAGCCCCTTTGAAGTAGTGGAATATTTCCTTTTCCTTTTTCTTTTTTTACTTTCAATTTTCTTGATTATTTACTGGAATAAATAGACAGGAATTGAGAGGGAAGGGAGGGATAGAGAGTTTGTGACACAGAGAGAGTCACCTGTAGCATTTCTGCACCACTTGTAAAGATTTCCCCCGGCAGGTGGGGACCAGGGTCTTGAAGCCCAGTCCCCCTGCATTGTAACATGAGTGCTTAACTGGGTGTGGCACCACCTGGTACCCTTGATGGGACACTTTTTTTTTAGCAATGAAAAGAAATTCTCGTGGCAAGGTAATAAATAAATGAAGAAATAAACAAAAGTGCATTTACATTAACTCTGGAAACACACAGGGACATATACATCTCTGTTACCTGTATTACTTATTCGTTGATTGATTGATTGATTGATTGATTGCCTCAAGGGGTTATTGCCTCAGCTCAGTGCCTGCGCCACGAATAATCCACAGCTCCTGCACTCCTTTTGTTCCCCTTTCGCTGCCCTTGTTGCTTGGTCACTGTGGTGGTTATTGTTGTGGTTGTCGTTGTTGTTTTGACCTTGCATCAGACAGAGAGAAAAGGAGAGAGCAGGGGAAATACAGAGTGGGAGAGAAAGATAGAGCCCCTAAAGACCTGCTTCACACCCTGTAAAGCGACTCCTCTTCAGGTGGGGGTCTGGGCGCCAGACCCCAGACCCTTCCACCTGTCCCCTCTTTTCGTGAGCGCCACAAGGCCTTAACCCTATGACATACCGCCAAACCTCCCTGGATTTACTTTTGAAGGCAATATGACCTGCCTCGTTTTGAATCTCATTATCCTGAGGGTCAGTCCTGGAGACAGTGTCATGACAGGACACACGGAGATCTCTGGTATCAGAGAGCACCTGGAACAGCAGCTGGGGCACTAGTGCCAGGGCAGGAGCAACTCCCCATCCACCGTCCACGAAGTCCACCTGCCTGCATTTTGGTCCTTTTCCCTCCAAAAAAGATCTTTCCCTTTTTTCACTGAGAAACAAGCAGCAGACAGGTTACCCAGGCAGGGGGGGGAAAATAAATAAAAAGCCTTTTTTTTTTTTTTTTTTAACCCTAGCGAAGGACCATCTTCTGGGAAGTACAGGTTTTGAACCTGAAAACTCTATCTGTCTGTGTCCTAGTCCACAGAAAGAGCCACTAGCCCAGCCAGATGTCACGCTCAGATGGGGTGTTTTTGCCAGTCAAAAGTCTGCACAGCGCACTAGGGATTGGGCGGCCTAAGACCCAAATGTTACATTGTAGATGGACTGTTTGCAGTTCTTGCTCCCCAGGACATTGGACTTTCTCAACTCCCTCCCCTACAGCATGACAAAAAGGTTCTTGACCAACCATAGAGCAAATGGAGTAAGAGCGAGTGGAGCTTGTTGCATGTCTGCGCTGCTCATGCCCAGATGTCTGTGGGGGGCCGTGGCAGAGGCTGTAAGGGGGCTAGGGGGCAGAAGGAGACTGTTTGAGAGGCAGGCTGCAGGCAGGGGAGCCCGTGAGTGTGTGCAAGGCTGTGTGTGTGGGCGAGGTGGCAGGGGGTTAGGGCAGGTGAGATGGCAGCTGGGCTGGCTCTGGGCCCACAGGGCTGAAGCGCAGAAGCAGGGTGGCAGTAAAGTAGTGCAGGGAGGCACACAGTAGATGTTAGTTGGGGAGCTGGGGTACAGAGGGCAAGGGGAAAGGTGGCATCCTTGAGGAGGGGTCTGGAGTAGAGAGTGGGGGGAGCTGGAGGCATGGAAGGTCCCAGGAACCAGGGATTGACAGGAACAGATTCCTGCACCCACCCACTGGATAGAAGCTGCAGCAGCCAGAGCAGCAGCCCTGGCTTGCCTAGACCAAGGGCCCTGAGTGAGTCCCTCTGAGGATGAGGAAGAGAAGGAGGAGGAGGTGGAGGAGGAGGAAGAGGAGGAGGAAGAAGAGGAGGAGGAGGAGGAGGAGGAGGAGGAGGAGGAGGGTCAGCAGGGCAGCTATCAGTAGGCAATGGGATTAATAGAGGCCTCCATTACGGAGGCATGTGTCCAGGCAGGCACCCACCTATCCTCACGGGCAGCTCAGGGCACCCAGGGACCTGGTGTGGGTATCTCTGGGGCGGGGACTGTCAGTCAGTCAGCAAGACTGTGTGTCAGTGCAAATGGTGGGACAGGGGCCTGCCGGACCTTGGTCCCCAGCCCTGGGCTCTCAGCTGCCAGCCTCATGCCCAAACACACACCAATCTGCCCAGAGCCCCTTGGCCCGGCCGACCTGCACCTGCTTTGGCCTGTGGCTCTGGCTCTGGTGGCTGGCTACCACCCCTCAAGGTCAAGTACAGGGTGGGGGTCATGGCTGCTGGTCAACTGGTTGGGCGGGGTCCCCGTGGCCTAGCAACCACAGGAGCCCTCTATGATATCCTAGCCCCTGGCATTCTGTGCTGGCCACACTGGCACTGGGCAGCCCAACTGCCCTGCCACTAGGTCAGCCAGCAGCGCCCAGACGCCTGGGCCCTGGCACAGAGGGACGGAAGGATGGGAAGCCAGTGCTGACCGACAAGGGACTTCAGGGCTGGCAGCCAAGAGAAGACAGGTGGAGGTGTGCCCGGGATCCAGGGAGCCCAGGCCAGAGCTGCCTGCATGCCTGCCTGCCCTCCTGGATGTCTGTATGCTGCCTTTGTCCAGGTAGGTTTCTCAGGTCCCCTCCACTCCTGTCCTCTCCTGTCCTCTCCTGCCCTCACCATCCTCTCCCCTCACCTCTCCTCTCCTCTGCACTTTGCTTCTCTCCTTTGACTGTCTTCTATTGCGGGTGCTCTGCTCAACAGCTCCAGCACTTGTCTTGTGATGGTTCTCCAGTGACAGCTGTTCGCAACCCCTTCCACCCCCTTCCTGCCCCTGAGGTGACCCAACTCACAGGTCTCCGGCTCACCCCACCCACACCCACACCCCCCAACACATTCCCTGGTTCAGCCCCTCTGCCCTATTCAGCTGAACTTTGCAACATACCTATGCATCCTGGTTTGTCTTCACCATTCAAGGAGAGATCTCCTTTTGTACTTAGCTTGGTTGACTGGTGGATGGATGGATGGATGGATGGATGGATAGATGGATGGATGGATGCATGGATGGATGGATGGATGGATGGATGGATGGATGGATGTATAGATTGATGGGTGGATGGATGGATGCATGGAAAGCTCAATGGATTGGTTTCGTAGAGGCAGAGTACCATCTAGGGGTACTTGAGACCGCTGGTGTCAGAGCCAGAGTCTATGTCAAATGTAAAAAATTAATTCATCAATAACAAAAATGAATAAGCACCTAAATAAATAATTAAATAAATAAATAAATATAAAAACTGGGTTAAAAAATACATGGTGTCTTTGCCTTTCTGCATATGGTATGCTGTGAGGATCTTAACAAGGAAAGCATTGTCCTGAGTAGCCCCTTTGAAGTAGTGGAATATTTCCTTTTCCTTTTTCTTTTTTTACTTTCAATTTTCTTGATTATTTACTGGAATAAATAGACAGGAATTGAGAGGGAAGGGAGGGATAGAGAGTTTGTGACACAGAGAGAGTCACCTGTAGCATTTCTGCACCACTTGTAAAGATTTCCCCCGGCAGGTGGGGACCAGGGTCTTGAAGCCCAGTCCCCCTGCATTGTAACATGAGTGCTTAACTGGGTGTGGCACCACCTGGTACCCTTGATGGGACACTTTTTTTTTAGCAATGAAAAGAAATTCTCGTGGCAAGGTAATAAATAAATGAAGAAATAAACAAAAGTGCATTTACATTAACTCTGGAAACACACAGGGACATATACATCTCTGTTACCTGTATTACTTATTCGTTGATTGATTGATTGATTGATTGATTGCCTCAAGGGGTTATTGCCTCAGCTCAGTGCCTGCGCCACGAATAATCCACAGCTCCTGCACTCCTTTTGTTCCCCTTTCGCTGCCCTTGTTGCTTGGTCACTGTGGTGGTTATTGTTGTGGTTGTCGTTGTTGTTTTGACCTTGCATCAGACAGAGAGAAAAGGAGAGAGCAGGGGAAATACAGAGTGGGAGAGAAAGATAGAGCCCCTAAAGACCTGCTTCACACCCTGTAAAGCGACTCCTCTTCAGGTGGGGGTCTGGGCGCCAGACCCCAGACCCTTCCACCTGTCCCCTCTTTTCGTGAGCGCCACAAGGCCTTAACCCTATGACATACCGCCAAACCTCCCTGGATTTACTTTTGAAGGCAATATGACCTGCCTCGTTTTGAATCTCATTATCCTGAGGGTCAGTCCTGGAGACAGTGTCATGACAGGACACACGGAGATCTCTGATATCAGAGAGCACCTGGAACAGCAGCTGGGGCACTAGTGCCAGGGCAGGAGCAACTCCCCATCCACCGTCCACGAAGTCCACCTGCCTGCATTTTGGTCCTTTTCCCTCCAAAAAAGATCTTTCCCTTTTTTGACTGAGAAACAAGCAGCAGACAGGTTACCCAGGCAGGGGGGGGGGGAATAAATAAAAAGCCTTTTTTTTTTTTTTTAAACCCTAGCGAAGTACCATCTTCTGGGAAGTACAGGTTTTGAACCTGAAAACTCTATCTGTCTGTGTCCTAGTCCACAGAAAGAGCCACTAGCCCAGCCAGATGTCACGCTCAGATGGGGTGTTTTTGCCAGTCAAAAGTCTGCACAGCGCACTAGGGATTGGGCGGCCTGAGACCCAAATGTTACATTGTAGATGGACTGTTTGCAGTTCTTGCTCCCCAGGACATTGGACTTTCTCAACTCCCTCCCCTACAGCATGACAAAAAGGTTCTTGACCAACCATAGAGCAAATGGAGTAAGGGCGAGTGGAGCTTGTTGCATGTCTGCGCTGCTCATGCCCAGGTGTCTGTGGGGGGCCGTGGCAGAGGCTGTAAGGGGGCTAGGGGGCAGAAGGAGACTGTTTGAGAGGCAGGCTGCAGGCAGGGGAGCCCGTGAGTGTGTGCAAGGCTGTGTGTGTGGGCGAGGTGGCAGGGGGTTAGGGCAGGTGAGATGGCAGCTGGGCTGGCTCTGGGCCCACAGGGCTGAAGCGCAGAAGCAAGGTGGCATTAAAGTACTGCAGGGAGGCACACAGTAGATGTTAGTTGGGGAGCTGGGGGACAGAGGGCAAGGGGAAAGGTGGCATCCTTGAGGAGGGGTCTGGAGTAGAGAGTGGGGGGAGCTGGAGGCATGGAAGGTCCCAGGAACCAGGGATTGACAGGAACAGATTCCTGCACCCACCCACTGGATAGAAGCTGCAGCAGCCAGAGCAGCAGCCCTGGCTTGCCTAGACCAAGGGCACTGAGTGAGTTCCTCTGAGGATGTGGAAGAGAAGGAGGAGGAGGTGGAGGAGGAGGAAGAGGAGGAGGAAGCAGAGGAGGAGGAGGAGGAGGAGGAGGAGGAGGAGGGTCAGCAGGGCAGCTATCAGTAGGCAATGGGATTAATAGAGGCCTCCATTACGGAGGCATGTGTCCAGGCAGGCACCCACCAATCCTCACGGGCAGCTCAGGGCACCCAGGGACCTGGTGTGGGTATCTCTGGGGCGGGGGCTGTCAGTCAGTCAGCAAGACTGTGTGTCAGTGCAAATGGTGGGACAGGGGCCTGCCGGACCTTGGTCCCCAGCCCTGGGCTCTCAGCTGCCAGCCTCATGCCCAAACACACACCAATCTGCCCAGAGCCCCTTGGCCCGGCCGACCTGCACCTGCTTTGGCCTGGGGCTCTGGCTCTGGTGGCTGGCTACCACCCCTCAAGTTCAAGTACAGGGTGGGGGTCATGGCTGCTGGTCAACTGGTTGGGCGGGGTCCCCGTGGCCTAGCAACCACAGGAGCCCTCTGTGATGTCCTAGCCCCTGGCATTCTGTGCTGGCCACACTGGCACTGGGCAGCCCAACTGCCCTGCCACTAGGTCAGCCAGCAGCGCCCAGACGCCTGGGCCCTGGCACAGAGGGACGGAAGGATGGGATGCCAGTGCTGACCGACAAGGGACCTCAGGGCTGGCAGCCAAGAGAAGACAGCTGGAGGTGTGCCCGGGATCCAGGGAGCCCAGGCCAGAGCTGCCTGCATGCCTGCCTGCCCTCCTGGATGTCTGTATGCTGCCTTTGTCCAGGTAGGTTTCTCAGGTCCCCTCCACTCCTGTCCTCTCCTGTCCTCTCCTGTCCTCTCCTGCCCTCACCATCCTCTCCCCTCACCTCTCCTCTCCTCTGCACTTTGCTTCTCTCCTTTGACTGTCTTCTATTGCGGGTGCCCTGCTCAACAGCTCCAGCACTTGTCTTGTGATGGTTCTCCAGTGACAGCTGTTCGCAACCCCTTCCACCCCCTTCCTGCCCCTGAGGTGACCCAACTCACAGGTCTCCGGCTCACCCCACCCACACCCACACCCCCCAACACATTCCCTGGTTCAGCCCCTCTGCCCTATTCAGCTGAACTCGCCCCTTTGCAACATACCTATGCATCCTGGTTTGTCTTCACCATTCAAGGAGAGATCACCTTTTGTACTTAGCTTGGTTGACTGGTGGATGGATGGATGGATGGATGGATGGATGGATAGATGGATGGATGGATGCATGGATGGATGGATGGATGGATGGATGGATGGATGTATAGATTGATGGGTGGATGGATGGATGCATGGAAAGCTCAATGGATTGGTTTCGTAGAGGCAGAGTACCATCTAGGGGTACTTGAGACCGCTGGTGTCAGAGCCAGAGTCTATGTCAAATGTAAAAAATTAATTCATCAATAACAAAAATGAATAAGCACCTAAATAAATAATTAAATAAATAAATAAATATAAAAACTGGGTTAAAAAATACATGGTGTCTTTGCCTTTCTGCATATGGTATGCTGTGAGGATCTTAACAAGGAAAGCATTGTCCTGAGTAGCCCCTTTGAAGTAGTGGAATATTTCCTTTTCCTTTTTCTTTTTTTACTTTCAATTTTCTTGATTATTTACTGGAATAAATAGACAGGAATTGAGAGGGAAGGGAGGGATAGAGAGTTTGTGACACAGAGAGAGTCACCTGTAGCATTTCTGCACCACTTGTAAAGATTTCCCCCGGCAGGTGGGGACCAGGGTCTTGAAGCCCAGTCCCGCTGCATTGTAACATGAGTGCTTAACTGGGTGTGGCACCACCTGGTACCCTTGATGGGACACTTTTTTTTTAGCAATGAAAAGAAATTCTCGTGGCAAGGTAATAAATAAATGAAGAAATAAACAAAAGTGCATTTACATTAACTCTGGAAACACACAGGGACATATACATCTCTGTTACCTGTATTACTTATTCGTTGATTGATTGATTGATTGATTGATTGCCTCAAGGGGTTATTGCCTCAGCTCAGTGCCTGCGCCACGAATAATCCACAGCTCCTGCACTCCTTTTGTTCCCCTTTCGCTGCCCTTGTTGCTTGGTCACTGTGGTGGTTATTGTTGTGGTTGTCGTTGTTGTTTTGACCTTGCATCAGACAGAGAGAAAAGGAGAGAGCAGGGGAAATACAGAGTGGGAGAGAAAGATAGAGCCCCTAAAGACCTGCTTCACACCCTGTAAAGCGACTCCTCTTCAGGTGGGGGTCTGGGCGCCAGACCCCAGACCCTTCCACCTGTCCCCTCTTTTCGTGAGCGCCACAAGGCCTTAACCCTATGACATACCGCCAAACCTCCCTGGATTTACTTTTGAAGGCAATATGACCTGCCTCGTTTTGAATCTCATTATCCTGAGGGTCAGTCCTGGAGACAGTGTCATGACAGGACACACGGAGATCTCTGGTATCAGAGAGCACCTGGAACAGCAGCTGGGGCACTAGTGCCAGGGCAGGAGCAACTCCCCATCCACCGTCCACGAAGTCCACCTGCCTGCATTTTGGTCCTTTTCCCTCCAAAAAAGATCTTTCCCTTTTTTCACTGAGAAACAAGCAGCAGACAGGTTACCCAGGCAGGGGGGGGAAAATAAATAAAAAGCCTTTTTTTTTTTTTTTAACCCTAGCGAAGGACCATCTTCTGGGAAGTACAGGTTTTGAACCTGAAAACTCTATCTGTCTGTGTCCTAGTCCACAGAAAGAGCCACTAGCCCAGCCAGATGTCACGCTCAGATGGGGTGTTTTTGCCAGTCAAAAGTCTGCACAGCGCACTAGGGATTGGGCGGCCTAAGACCCAAATGTTACATTGTAGATGGACTGTTTGCAGTTCTTGCTCCCCAGGACATTGGACTTTCTCAACTCCCTCCCCTACAGCATGACAAAAAGGTTCTTGACCAACCATAGAGCAAATGGAGTAAGGGCGAGTGGAGCTTGTTGCGTGTCTGCGCTGCTCATGCCCAGGTGTCTGTGGGGGGCCGTGGCAGAGGCTGTAAGGGGGCTAGGGGGCAGAAGGAGACTGTTTGAGAGGCAGGCTGCAGGCAGGGGAGCCCGTGAGTGTGTGCAAGGCTGTGTGTGTGGGCGAGGTGGCAGGGGGTTAGGGCAGGTGAGATGGCAGCTGGGCTGGCTCTGGGCCCACAGGGCTGAAGCGCAGAAGCAGGGTGGCAGTAAAGTAGTGCAGGGAGGCACACAGTAGATGTTAGTTGGGGAGCTGGGGTACAGAGGGCAAGGGGAAAGGTGGCATCCTTGAGGAGGGGTCTGGAGTAGAGAGTGGGGGGAGCTGGAGGCATGGAAGGTCCCAGGAACCAGGGATTGACAGGAACAGATTCCTGCACCCACCCACTGGATAGAAGCTGCAGCAGCCAGAGCAGCAGCCCTGGCTTGCCTAGACCAAGGGCCCTGAGTGAGTCCCTCTGAGGATGAGGAAGAGAAGGAGGAGGAGGTGGAGGAGGAGGAAGAGGAGGAGGAAGAAGAGGAGGAGGAGGAGGAGGAGGAGGAGGAGGGTCAGCAGGGCAGCTATCAGTAGGCAATGGGATTAATAGAGGCCTCCATTACGGAGGCATGTGTCCAGGCAGGCACCCACCAATCCTCAGGGGCAGCTCAGGGCACCCAGGGACCTGGTGTGGGTATCTCTGGGGCGGGGACTGTCAGTCAGTCAGCAAGACTGTGTGTCAGTGCAAATGGTGGGACAGGGGCCTGCCGGACCTTGGTCCCCAGCCCTGGGCTCTCAGCTGCCAGCCTCATGCCCAAACACACACCAATCTGCCCAGAGCCCCTTGGCCCGGCCGACCTGCACCTGCTTTGGCCTGGGGCTCTGGCTCTGGTGGCTGGCTACCACCCCTCAAGGTCAAGTACAGGGTGGGGGTCATGGCTGCTGGTCAACTGGTTGGGCGGGGTCCCCGTGGCCTAGCAACCACAGGAGCCCTCTATGATATCCTAGCCCCTGGCATTCTGTGCTGGCCACACTGGCACTGGGCAGCCCAACTGCCCTGCCACTAGGTCAGCCAGCAGCGCCCAGACGCCTGGGCCCTGGCACAGAGGGACGGAAGGATGGGAAGCCAGTGCTGACCGACAAGGGACTTCAGGGCTGGCAGCCAAGAGAAGACAGGTGGAGGTGTGCCCGGGATCCAGGGAGCCCAGGCCAGAGCTGCCTGCATGCCTGCCTGCCCTCCTGGATGTCTGTATGCTGCCTTTGTCCAGGTAGGTTTCTCAGGTCCCCTCCACTCCTGTCCTCTCCTGTCCTCTCCTGCCCTCACCATCCTCTCCCCTCACCTCTCCTCTCCTCTGCACTTTGCTTCTCTCCTTTGACTGTCTTCTATTGCGGGTGCTCTGCTCAACAGCTCCAGCACTTGTCTTGTGATGGTTCTCCAGTGACAGCTGTTCGCAACCCCTTCCACCCCCTTCCTGCCCCTGAGGTGACCCAACTCACAGGTCTCCGGCTCACCCCACCCACACCCACACCCCCCAACACATTCCCTGGTTCAGCCCCTCTGCCCTATTCAGCTGAACTTTGCAACATACCTATGCATCCTGGTTTGTCTTCACCATTCAAGGAGAGATCTCCTTTTGTACTTAGCTTGGTTGACTGGTGGATGGATGGATGGATGGATGGATGGATAGATGGATGGATGGATGCATGGATGGATGGATGGATGGATGGATGGATGGATGTATAGATTGATGGGTGGATGGATGGATGCATGGAAAGCTCAATGGATTGGTTTCGTAGAGGCAGAGTACCATCTAGGGGTACTTGAGACCGCTGGTGTCAGAGCCAGAGTCTATGTCAAATGTAAAAAATTAATTCATCAATAACACAAATGAATAAGCACCTAAATAAATAATTAAATAAATAAATAAATATAAAAACTGGGTTAAAAAATACATGGTGTCTTTGCCTTTCTGCATATGGTATGCTGTGAGGATCTTAACAAGGAAAGCATTGTCCTGAGTAGCCCCTTTGAAGTAGTGGAATATTTCCTTTTCCTTTTTCTTTTTTTACTTTCAATTTTCTTGATTATTTACTGGAATAAATAGACAGGAATTGAGAGGGAAGGGAGGGATAGAGAGTTTGTGACACAGAGAGAGTCACCTGTAGCATTTCTGCACCACTTGTAAAGATTTACCCCGGCAGGTGGGGACCAGGGTCTTGAAGCCCAGTCCCCCTGCATTGTAACATGAGTGCTTAACTGGGTGTGGCACCACCTGGTACCCTTGATGGGAAACTTTTTTTTAGCAATGAAAAGAAATTCTCGTGGCAAGGTAATAAAAAAATGAAGAAATAAACAAAAGTGCATTTACATTAACTCTGGAAACACACAGGGACATATACATCTCTGTTACCTGTATTACTTATTCGTTGATTGATTGATTGATTGATTGATTGCCTCAAGGGGTTATTGCCTCAGCTCAGTGCCTGCGCCACGAATAATCCACAGCTCCTGCACTCCTTTTGTTCCCCTTTCGCTGCCCTTGTTGCTTGGTCACTGTGGTGGTTATTGTTGTGGTTGTCGTTGTTGTTTTGACCTTGCATCAGACAGAGAGAAAAGGAGAGAGCAGGCGAAATACAGAGTGGGAGAGAAAGATAGAGCCCCTAAAGACCTGCTTCACACCCTGTAAAGCGACTCCTCTTCAGGTGGGGGTCTGGGCGCCAGACCCCAGACCCTTCCACCTGTCCCCTCTTTTCGTGAGCGCCACAAGGCCTTAACCCTATGACATACCGCCAAACCTCCCTGGATTTACTTTTGAAGGCAATATGACCTGCCTCGTTTTGAATCTCATTATCCTGAGGGTCAGTCCTGGAGATAGTGTCATGACATGACACACGGAGATCTCTGGTATCAGAGAGCACCTGGAACAGCAGCTGGGGCACTAGTGCCAGGGCAGGAGCAACTCCCCATCCACCGTCCACGAAGTCCACCTGCCTGCATTTTGGTCCTTTTCCCTCCAAAAAAGATCTTTCCCTTTTTTCACTGAAAAACAAGCAGCAGACAGGTTACCCAGGCAGGGGGGGGGGAAATAAATAAAAAGCCTTTTTTTTTTTTTTTTAAACCCTAGCGAAGGACCATCTTCTGGGAAGTACAGGTTTTGAACCTGAAAACTCTATCTGTCTGTGTCCTAGTCCACAGAAAGAGCCACTAGCCCAGCCAGATGTCACGCTCAGATGGGGTGTTTTTGCCAGTCAAAAGTCTGCACAGCGCACTAGGGATTGGGCGGCCTGAGACCCAAATGTTACATTGTAGATGGACTGTTTGCAGTTCTTGCTCCCCAGGACATTGGACTTTCTCAACTCCCTCCCCTACAGCATGACAAAAAGGTTCTTGACCAACCATAGAGCAAATGGAGTAAGGGCGAGTGGAGCTTGTTGCATGTCTGCGCTGCTCATGCCCAGGTGTCTGTGGGGGGCCGTGGCAGAGGCTGTAAGGGGGCTAGGGGGCAGAAGGAGACTGTTTGAGAGGCAGGCTGCAGGCAGGGGAGCCCGTGAGTGTGTGCAAGGCTGTGTGTGTGGGCGAGGTGGCAGGGGGTTAGGGCAGGTGAGATGGCAGCTGGGCTGGCTCTGGGCCCACAGGGCTGAAGCGCAGAAGCAAGGTGGCAGTAAAGTACTGCAGGGAGGCACACAGTAGATGTTAGTTGGGGAGCTGGGGGACAGAGGGCAAGGGGAAAGGTGGCATCCTTGAGGAGGGGTCTGGAGTAGAGAGTGGGGGGAGCTGGAGGCATGGAAGGTCCCAGGAACCAGGGATTGACAGGAACAGATTCCTGCACCCACCCACTGGATAGAAGCTGCAGCAGCCAGAGCAGCAGCCCTGGCTTGCCTAGACCAAGGGCCCTGAGTGAGTCCCTCTGAGGATGAGGAAGAGAAGGAGGAGGAGGTGGAGGAGGAGGAAGAGGAGGAGGAAGAAGAGGAGGAGGAGGAGGAGGAGGAGGAGGAGGAGGGTCAGCAGGGCAGCTATCAGTAGGCAATGGGATTAATAGAGGCCTCCATTACGGAGGCATGTGTCCAGGCAGGCACCCACCAATCCTCAGGGGCAGCTCAGGGCACCCAGGGACCTGGTGTGGGTATCTCTGGGGCGGGGGCTGTCAGTCAGTCAGCAAGACTGTGTGTCAGTGCAAATGGTGGGACAGGGGCCTGCCGGACCTTGGTCCCCAGCCCTGGGCTCTCAGCTGCCAGCCTCATGCCCAAACAAACACCAATCTGCCCAGAGCCCCTTGGCCCCGCCGACCTGCACCTGCTTTGGCCTGGGGCTCTGGCTCTGGTGGCTGGCTACCACCCCTCAAGGTCAAGTACAGGGTGGGGGTCATGGCTGCTGGTCAACTGGTTGGGCGGGGTCCCCGTGGCCTAGCAACCACAGGAGCCCTCTGTGATGTCCTAGCCCCTGGCATTCTGTGCTGGCCACACTGGCACTGGGCAGCCCAACTGCCCTGCCACTAGGTCAGCCAGCAGCGCCCAGACGCCTGGGCCCTGGCACAGAGGGACGGAAGGATGGGAAGCCAGTGCTGACCGACAAGGGACCTCAGGGCTGGCAGCCAAGAGAAGACAGCTGGAGGTGTGCCCGGGATCCAGGGAGCCCAGGCCAGAGCTGCCTGCATGCCTGCCTGCCCTCCTGGATGTCTGTATGCTGCCTTTGTCCAGGTAGGTTTCTCAGGTCCCCTCCACTCCTGTCCTCTCCTGTCCTCTCCTGCCCTCACCATCCTCTCCCCTCACCTCTCCTCTCCTCTGCACTTTGCTTCTCTCCTTTGACTGTCTTCTATTGCGGGTGCTCTGCTCAACAGCTCCAGCACTTGTCTTGTGATGGTTCTCCAGTGACAGCTGTTCGCAACCCCTTCCACCCCCTTCCTGCCCCTGAGGTGACCCAACTCACAGGTCTCTGGCTCACCCCACCCACACCCACACCCCCCAACACATTCCCTGGTTCAGCCCCTCTGCCCTATTCAGCTGAACTCGCCCCTTTGCAACATACCTATGCATCCTGGTTTGTCTTCACCATTCAAGGAGAGATCTCCTTTTGTACTTAGCTTGGTTGACTGGTGGATGGATGGATGGATGGATGGATGGATGGATGGATGGATAGATGGATGGATGGATGCATGGATGGATGGATGGATGGATGGATGGATGGATGGATGTATAGATTGATGGGTGGATGGATGGATGCATGGAAAGCTCAATGGATTGGTTTCGTAGAGGCAGAGTACCATCTAGGGGTACTTGAGACCGCTGGTGTCAGAGCCAGAGTCTATGTCAAATGTAAAAAATTAATTCATCAATAACACAAATGAATAAGCACCTAAATAAATAATTAAATAAATAAATAAATATAAAAACTGGGTTAAAAAATACATGGTGTCTTTGCCTTTCTGCATATGGTATGCTGTGAGGATCTTAACAAGGAAAGCATTGTCCTGAGTAGCCCCTTTGAAGTAGTGGAATATTTCCTTTTCCTTGTTCTTTTTTTACTTTCAATTTTCTTGATTATTTACTGGAATAAATAGACAGGAATTGAGAGGGAAGGGAGGGATAGAGAGTTTGTGACACAGAGAGAGTCACCTGTAGCATTTCTGCACCACTTGTAAAGATTTACCCCGGCAGGTGGGGACCAGGGTCTTGAAGCCCAGTCCCCCTGCATTGTAACATGAGTGCTTAACTGGGTGTGGCACCACCTGGTACCCTTGATGGGACACTTTTTTTTTAGCAATGAAAAGAAATTCTCGTGGCAAGGTAATAAATAAATGAAGAAATAAACAAAAGTGCATTTACATTAACTCTGGAAACACACAGGGACATATACATCTCTGTTACCTGTATTACTTATTCGTTGATTGATTGATTGATTGATTGATTGCCTCAAGGGGTTATTGCCTCAGCTCAGTGCCTGCGCCACGAATAATCCACAGCTCCTGCACTCCTTTTGTTCCCCTTTCGCTGCCCTTGTTGCTTGGTCACTGTGGTGGTTATTGTTGTGGTTGTCGTTGTTGTTTTGACCTTGCATCAGACAGAGAGAAAAGGAGAGAGCAGGCGAAATACAGAGTGGGAGAGAAAGATAGAGCCCCTAAAGACCTGCTTCACACCCTGTAAAGCGACTCCTCTTCAGGTGGGGGTCTGGGCGCCAGACCCCAGACCCTTCCACCTGTCCCCTCTTTTCGTGAGCGCCACAAGGCCTTAACCCTATGACATACCGCCAAACCTCCCTGGATTTACTTTTGAAGGCAATATGACCTGCCTCGTTTTGAATCTCATTATCCTGAGGGTCAGTCCTGGAGACAGTGTCATGACAGGACACACGGAGATCTCTGGTATCAGAGAGCACCTGGAACAGCAGCTGGGGCACTAGTGCCAGGGCAGGAGCAACTCCCCATCCACCGTCCACGAAGTCCACCTGCCTGCATTTTGGTCCTTTTCCCTCCAAAAAAGATCTTTCCCTTTTTTCACTGAAAAACAAGCAGCAGACAGGTTACCCAGGAAGGGGGGGGGAAAAATAAATAAAAAGCCTTTTTTTTTTTTTTTTTTTTTAAACCCTAGCGAAGGACCATCTTCTGGGAAGTACAGGTTTTGAACCTGAAAACTCTATCTGTCTGTGTCCTAGTCCACAGAAAGAGCCACTAGCCCAGCCAGATGTCACGCTCAGATGGGGTGTTTTTGCCAGTCAAAAGTCTGCACAGCGCACTAGGGATTGGGCGGCCTGAGACCCAAATGTTACATTGTAGATGGACTGTTTGCAGTTCTTGCTCCCCAGGACATTGGACTTTCTCAACTCCCTCCCCTACAGCATGACAAAAAGGTTCTTGACCAACCATAGAGCAAATGGAGTAAGGGCGAGTGGAGCTTGTTGCATGTCTGCGCTGCTCATGCCCAGGTGTCTGTGGGGGGCCGTGGCAGAGGCTGTAAGGGGGCTAGGGGGCAGAAGGAGACTGTTTGAGAGGCAGGCTGCAGGCAGGGGAGCCCGTGAGTGTGTGCAAGGCTGTGTGTGTGGGCGAGGTGGCAGGGGGTTAGGGCAGGTGAGATGGCAGCTGGGCTGGCTCTGGGCCCACAGGGCTGAAGCGCAGAAGCAAGGTGGCAGTAAAGTACTGCAGGGAGGCACACAGTAGATGTTAGTTGGGGAGCTGGGGGACAGAGGGCAAGGGGAAAGGTGGCATCCTTGAGGAGGGGTCTGGAGTAGAGAGTGGGGGGAGCTGGAGGCATGGAAGGTCCCAGGAACCAGGGATTGACAGGAACAGATTCCTGCACCCACCCACTGGATAGAAGCTGCAGCAGCCAGAGCAGCAGCCCTGGCTTGCCTAGACCAAGGGCCCTGAGTGAGTCCCTCTGAGGATGAGGAAGAGAAGGAGGAGGAGGTGGAGGAGGAGGAAGAGGAGGAGGAAGAAGAGGAGGAGGAGGAGGAGGAGGAGGAGGAGGGTCAGCAGGGCAGCTATCAGTAGGCAATGGGATTAATAGAGGCCTCCATTACGGAGGCATGTGTCCAGGCAGGCACCCACCAATCCTCAGGGGCAGCTCAGGGCACCCGGGGACCTGGTGTGGGTATCTCTGGGGCGGGGGCTGTCAGTCAGTCAGCAAGACTGTGTGTCAGTGCAAATGGTGGGACAGGGGCCTGCCGGACCTTGGTCCCCAGCCCTGGGCTCTCAGCTGCCAGCCTCATGCCCAAACAAACACCAATCTGCCCAGAGCCCCTTGGCCCCGCCGACCTGCACCTGCTTTGGCCTGGGGCTCTGGCTCTGGTGGCTGGCTACCACCCCTCAAGGTCAAGTACAGGGTGGGGGTCATGGCTGCTGGTCAACTGGTTGGGCGGGGTCCCCGTGGCCTAGCAACCACAGGAGCCCTCTGTGATGTCCTAGCCCCTGGCATTCTGTGCTGGCCACACTGGCACTGGGCAGCCCAACTGCCCTGCCACTAGGTCAGCCAGCAGCGCCCAGACGCCTGGGCCCTGGCACAGAGGGACGGAAGGATGGGAAGCCAGTGCTGACCGACAAGGGACCTCAGGGCTGGCAGCCAAGAGAAGACAGGTGGAGGTGTGCCCGGGATCCAGGGAGCCCAGGCCAGAGCTGCCTGCATGCCTGCCTGCCCTCCTGGATGTCTGTATGCTGCCTTTGTCCAGGTAGGTTTCTCAGGTCCCCTCCACTCCTGTCCTCTCCTGTCCTCTCCTGCCCTCACCATCCTCTCCCCTCACCTCTCCTCTCCTCTGCACTTTGCTTCTCTCCTTTGACTGTCTTCTATTGCGGGTGCTCTGCTCAACAGCTCCAGCACTTGTCTTGTGATGGTTCTCCAGTGACAGCTGTTCGCAACCCCTTCCACCCCCTTCCTGCCCCTGAGGTGACCCAACTCACAGGTCTCTGGCTCACCCCACCCACACCCACACCCCCCAACACATTCCCTGGTTCAGCCCCTCTGCCCTATTCAGCTGAACTTTGCAACATACCTATGCATCCTGGTTTGTCTTCACCATTCAAGGAGAGATCTCCTTTTGTACTTAGCTTGGTTGACTGGTGGATGGATGGATGGATGGATGGATGGATGGATGGATGGATAGATGGATGGATGGATGCATGGATGGATGGATGGATGGATGGATGGATGTATAGATTGATGGGTGGATGGATGGATGCATGGAAAGCTCAATGGATTTGTTTCGTAGAGGCAGAGTACCATCTAGGGGTACTTGAGACCGCTGGTGTCAGAGCCAGAGTCTATGTCAAATGTAAAAAATTAATTCATCAATAACAAAAATGAATAAGCACCTAAATAAATAATTAAATAAATAAATAAATATAAAAACTGGGTTAAAAAATACATGGTGTCTTTGCCTTTCTGCATATGGTATGCTGTGAGGATCTTAACAAGGAAAGCATTGTCCTGAGTAGCCCCTTTGAAGTAGTGGAATATTTCCTTTTCCTTTTTCTTTTTTTACTTTCAATTTTCTTGATTATTTACTGGAATAAATAGACAGGAATTGAGAGGGAAGGGAGGGATAGAGAGTTTGTGACACAGAGAGAGTCACCTGTAGCATTTCTGCACCACTTGTAAAGATTTCCCCCGGCAGGTGGGGACCAGGGTCTTGAAGCCCAGTCCCCCTGCATTGTAACATGAGTGCTTAACTGTGTGTGGCACCACCTGGTACCCTTGATGGGAAACTTTTTTTTAGCAATGAAAAGAAATTCTCGTGGCAAGGTAATAAAAAAATGAAGAAATAAACAAAAGTGCATTTACATTAACTCTGGAAACACACAGGGACATATACATCTCTGTTACCTGTATTACTTATTCGTTGATTGATTGATTGATTGATTGATTGCCTCAAGGGGTTATTGCCTCAGCTCAGTGCCTGCGCCACGAATAATCCACAGCTCCTGCACTCCTTTTGTTCCCCTTTCGCTGCCCTTGTTGCTTGGTCACTGTGGTGGTTATTGTTGTGGTTGTCGTTGTTGTTTTGACCTTGCATCAGACAGAGAGAAAAGGAGAGAGCAGGGGAAATACAGAGTGGGAGAGAAAGATAGAGCCCCTAAAGACCTGCTTCACACCCTGTAAAGCGACTCCTCTTCAGGTGGGGGTCTGGGCGCCAGACCCCAGACCCTTCCACCTGTCCCCTCTTTTCGTGAGCGCCACAAGGCCTTAACCCTATGACATACCGCCAAACCTCCCTGGATTTACTTTTGAAGGCAATATGACCTGCCTCGTTTTGAATCTCATTATCCTGAGGGTCAGTCCTGGAGACAGTGTCATGACATGACACACGGAGATCTCTGGTATCAGAGAGCACCTGGAACAGCAGCTGGGGCACTAGTGCCAGGGCAGGAGCAACTCCCCATCCACCGTCCACGAAGTCCACCTGCCTGCATTTTGGTCCTTTTCCCTCCAAAAAAGATCTTTCCCTTTTTTCACTGAAAAACAAGCAGCAGACAGGTTACCCAGGCAGGGGGGGGGAAAATAAATAAAAAGCCTTTTTTTTTTTTTTTTAAACCCTAGCGAAGGACCATCTTCTGGGAAGTACAGGTTTTGAACCTGAAAACTCTATCTGTCTGTGTCCTAGTCCACAGAAAGAGCCACTAGCCCAGCCAGATGTCACGCTCAGATGGGGTGTTTTTGCCAGTCAAAAGTCTGCACAGCGCACTAGGGATTGGGCGGCCTGAGACCCAAATGTTACATTGTAGATGGACTGTTTGCAGTTCTTGCTCCCCAGGACATTGGACTTTCTCAACTCCCTCCCCTACAGCATGACAAAAAGGTTCTTGACCAACCATAGAGCAAATGGAGTAAGGGCGAGTGGAGCTTGTTGCATGTCTGCGCTGCTCATGCCCAGGTGTCTGTGGGGGGCCGTGGCAGAGGCTGTAAGGGGGCTAGGGGGCAGAAGGAGACTGTTTGAGAGGCAGGCTGCAGGCAGGGGAGCCCGTGAGTGTGTGCAAGGCTGTGTGTGTGGGCGAGGTGGCAGGGGGTTAGGGCAGGTGAGATGGCAGCTGGGCTGGCTCTGGGCCCACAGGGCTGAAGCGCAGAAGCAAGGTGGCAGTAAAGTACTGCAGGGAGGCACACAGTAGATGTTAGTTGGGGAGCTGGGGGACAGAGGGCAAGGGGAAAGGTGGCATCCTTGAGGAGGGGTCTGGAGTAGAGAGTGGGGGGAGCTGGAGGCATGGAAGGTCCCAGGAACCAGGGATTGACAGGAACAGATTCCTGCACCCACCCACTGGATAGAAGCTGCAGCAGCCAGAGCAGCAGCCCTGGCTTGCCTAGACCAAGGGCCCTGAGTGAGTCCCTCTGAGGATGAGGAAGAGAAGGAGGAGGAGGTGGAGGAGGAGGAGGAGGAGGAAGAAGAGGAGGAGGAGGAGGAGGAGGAGGAGGAGGGTCAGCAGGGCAGCTATCAGTAGGCAATGGGATTAATAGAGGCCTCCATTACGGAGGCATGTGTCCAGGCAGGCACCCACCAATCCTCAGGGGCAGCTCAGGGCACCCGGGGACCTGGTGTGGGTATCTCTGGGGCGGGGGCTGTCAGTCAGTCAGCAAGACTGTGTGTCAGTGCAAATGGTGGGACAGGGGCCTGCCGGACCTTGGTCCCCAGCCCTGGGCTCTCAGCTGCCAGCCTCATGCCCAAACAAACACCAATCTGCCCAGAGCCCCTTGGCCCCGCCGACCTGCACCTGCTTTGGCCTGGGGCTCTGGCTCTGGTGGCTGGCTACCACCCCTCAAGGTCAAGTACAGGGTGGGGGTCATGGCTGCTGGTCAACTGGTTGGGCGGGGTCCCCGTGGCCTAGCAACCACAGGAGCCCTCTGTGATGTCCTAGCCCCTGGCATTCTGTGCTGGCCACACTGGCACTGGGCAGCCCAACTGCCCTGCCACTAGGTCAGCCAGCAGCGCCCAGACGCCTGGGCCCTGGCACAGAGGGACGGAAGGATGGGAAGCCAGTGCTGACCGACAAGGGACCTCAGGGCTGGCAGCCAAGAGAAGACAGGTGGAGGTGTGCCCGGGATCCAGGGAGCCCAGGCCAGAGCTGCCTGCATGCCTGCCTGCCCTCCTGGATGTCTGTATGCTGCCTTTGTCCAGGTAGGTTTCTCAGGTCCCCTCCACTCCTGTCCTCTCCTGTCCTCTCCTGCCCTCACCATCCTCTCCCCTCACCTCTCCTCTCCTCTGCACTTTGCTTCTCTCCTTTGACTGTCTTCTATTGCGGGTGCTCTGCTCAACAGCTCCAGCACTTGTCTTGTGATGGTTCTCCAGTGACAGCTGTTCGCAACCCCTTCCACCCCCTTCCTGCCCCTGAGGTGACCCAACTCACAGGTCTCTGGCTCACCCCACCCACACCCACACCCCCCAACACATTCCCTGGTTCAGCCCCTCTGCCCTATTCAGCTGAACTTTGCAACATACCTATGCATCCTGGTTTGTCTTCACCATTCAAGGAGAGATCTCCTTTTGTACTTAGCTTGGTTGACTGGTGGATGGATGGATGGATGGATGGATGGATGGATGGATGGATGGATAGATGGATGGATGGATGCATGGATGGATGGATGGATGGATGGATGGATGTATAGATTGATGGGTGGATGGATGGATGCATGGAAAGCTCAATGGATTTGTTTCGTAGAGGCAGAGTACCATCTAGGGGTACTTGAGACCGCTGGTGTCAGAGCCAGAGTCTATGTCAAATGTAAAAAATTAATTCATCAATAACAAAAATGAATAAGCACCTAAATAAATAATTAAATAAATAAATAAATATAAAAACTGGGTTAAAAAATACATGGTGTCTTTGCCTTTCTGCATATGGTATGCTGTGAGGATCTTAACAATGAAAGCATTGTCCTGAGTAGCCCCTTTGAAGTAGTGGAATATTTCCTTTTCCTTTTTCTTTTTTTACTTTCAATTTTCTTGATTATTTACTGGAATAAATAGACAGGAATTGAGAGGGAAGGGAGGGATAGAGAGTTTGTGACACAGAGAGAGTCACCTGTAGCATTTCTGCACCACTTGTAAAGATTTACCCCGGCAGGTGGGGACCAGGGTCTTGAAGCCCAGTCCCCCTGCATTGTAACATGAGTGCTTAACTGGGTGTGGCACCACCTGGTACCCTTGATGGGAAACTTTTTTTTAGCAATGAAAAGAAATTCTCGTGGCAAGGTAATAAAAAAATGAAGAAATAAACAAAAGTGCATTTACATTAACTCTGGAAACACACAGGGACATATACATCTCTGTTACCTGTATTACTTATTCGTTGATTGATTGATTGATTGATTGATTGCCTCAAGGGGTTATTGCCTCAGCTCAGTGCCTGCGCCACGAATAATCCACAGCTCCTGCACTCCTTTTGTTCCCCTTTCGCTGCCCTTGTTGCTTGGTCACTGTGGTGGTTATTGTTGTGGTTGTCGTTGTTGTTTTGACCTTGCATCAGACAGAGAGAAAAGGAGAGAGCAGGCGAAATACAGAGTGGGAGAGAAAGATAGAGCCCCTAAAGACCTGCTTCACACCCTGTAAAGCGACTCCTCTTCAGGTGGGGGTCTGGGCGCCAGACCCCAGACCCTTCCACCTGTCCCCTCTTTTCGTGAGCGCCACAAGGCCTTAACCCTATGACATACCGCCAAACCTCCCTGGATTTACTTTTGAAGGCAATATGACCTGCCTCGTTTTGAATCTCATTATCCTGAGGGTCAGTCCTGGAGATAGTGTCATGACATGACACACGGAGATCTCTGGTATCAGAGAGCACCTGGAACAGCAGCTGGGGCACTAGTGCCAGGGCAGGAGCAACTCCCCATCCACCGTCCACGAAGTCCACCTGCCTGCATTTTGGTCCTTTTCCCTCCAAAAAAGATCTTTCCCTTTTTTCACTGAAAAACAAGCAGCAGACAGGTTACCCAGGCAGGGGGGGGGGAAAATAAATAAAAAGCCTTTTTTTTTTTTTTTTTTAAACCCTAGCGAAGGACCATCTTCTGGGAAGTACAGGTTTTGAACCTGAAAACTCTATCTGTCTGTGTCCTAGTCCACAGAAAGAGCCACTAGCCCAGCCAGATGTCACGCTCAGATGGGGTGTTTTTGCCAGTCAAAAGTCTGCACAGCGCACTAGGGATTGGGCGGCCTGAGACCCAAATGTTACATTGTAGATGGACTGTTTGCAGTTCTTGCTCCCCAGGACATTGGACTTTCTCAACTCCCTCCCCTACAGCATGACAAAAAGGTTCTTGACCAACCATAGAGCAAATGGAGTAAGGGCGAGTGGAGCTTGTTGCATGTCTGCGCTGCTCATGCCCAGGTGTCTGTGGGGGGCCGTGGCAGAGGCTGTAAGGGGACTAGGGGGCAGAAGGAGACTGTTTGAGAGGCAGGCTGCAGGCAGGGGAGCCCGTGAGTGTGTGCAAGGCTGTGTGTGTGGGCGAGGTGGCAGGGGGTTAGGGCAGGTGAGATGGCAGCTGGGCTGGCTCAGGGCCCACAGGGCTGAAGCGCAGAAGCAAGGTGGCATTAAAGTACTGCAGGGAGGCACACAGTAGATGTTAGTTGGGGAGCTGGGGGACAGAGGGCAAGGTGAAAGGTGGCATCCTTGAGGAGGGGTCTGGAGTAGAGAGTGGGGGGAGCTGGAGGCATGGAAGGTCCCAGGAACCAGGGATTGACAGGAACAGATTCCTGCACCCACCCACTGGATAGAAGCTGCAGCAGCCAGAGCAGCAGCCCTGGCTTGCCTAGACCAAGGGCCCTGAGTGAGTCCCTCTGAGGATGAGGAAGAGAAGGAGGAGGAGGTGGAGGAGGAGGAAGAGGAGGAGGAAGAAGAGGAGGAGGAGGAGGAGGAGGAGGAGGAGGAGGGTCAGCAGGGCAGCTATCAGTAGGCAATGGGATTAATAGAGGCCTCCATTACGGAGGCATGTGTCCAGGCAGGCACCCACCAATCCTCAGGGGCAGCTCAGGGCACCCAGGGACCTGGTGTGGGTATCTCTGGGGCGGGGGCTGTCAGTCAGTCAGCAAGACTGTGTGTCAGTGCAAATGGTGGGACAGGGGCCTGCCGGACCTTGGTCCCCAGCCCTGGGCGCTCAGCTGCCAGCCTCATGCCCAAACAAACACCAATCTGCCCAGAGCCCCTTGGCCCCGCCGACCTGCACCTGCTTTGGCCTGGGGCTCTGGCTCTGGTGGCTGGCTACCACCCCTCAAGGTCAAGTACAGGGTGGGGGTCATGGCTGCTGGTCAACTGGTTGGGCGGGGTCCCCGTGGCCTAGCAACCACAGGAGCCCTCTGTGATGTCCTAGCCCCTGGCATTCTGTGCTGGCCACACTGGCACTGGGCAGCCCAACTGCCCTGCCACTAGGTCAGCCAGCAGCGCCCAGACGCCTGGGCCCTGGCACAGAGGGACGGAAGGATGGGAAGCCAGTGCTGACCGACAAGGGACCTCAGGGCTGGCAGCCAAGAGAAGACAGGTGGAGGTGTGCCCGGGATCCAGGGAGCCCAGGCCAGAGCTGCCTGCATGCCTGCCTGCCCTCCTGGATGTCTGTATGCTGCCTTTGTCCAGGTAGGTTTCTCAGGTCCCCTCCACTCCTGTCCTCTCCTGTCCTCTCCTGCCCTCACCATCCTCTCCCCTCACCTCTCCTCTCCTCTGCACTTTGCTTCTCTCCTTTGACTGTCTTCTATTGCGGGTGCTCTGCTCAACAGCTCCAGCACTTGTCTTGTGATGGTTCTCCAGTGACAGCTGTTCGCAACCCCTTCCACCCCCTTCCTGCCCCTGAGGTGACCCAACTCACAGGTCTCTGGCTCACCCCACCCACACCCACACCCCCCAACACATTCCCTGGTTCAGCCCCTCTGCCCTATTCAGCTGAACTCGCCCCTTTGCAACATACCTATGCATCCTGGTTTGTCTTCACCATTCAAGGAGAGATCTCCTTTTGTACTTAGCTTGGTTGACTGGTGGATGGATGGATGGATGGATGGATGGATGGATGGATGGATGGATAGATGGATGGATGGATGCATGGATGGATGGATGGATGGATGGATGGATGGATGGATGTATAGATTGATGGGTGGATGGATGGATGCATGGAAAGCTCAATGGATTGGTTTCGTAGAGGCAGAGTACCATCTAGGGGTACTTGAGACCGCTGGTGTCAGAGCCAGAGTCTATGTCAAATGTAAAAAATTAATTCATCAATAACAAAAATGAATAAGCACCTAAATAAATAATTAAATAAATAAATAAATATAAAAACTGGGTTAAAAAATACATGGTGTCTTTGCCTTTCTGCATATGGTATGCTGTGAGGATCTTAACAAGGAAAGCATTGTCCTGAGTAGCCCCTTTGAAGTAGTGGAATATTTCCTTTTCCTTTTTCTTTTTTTACTTTCAATTTTCTTGATTATTTACTGGAATAAATAGACAGGAATTGAGAGGGAAGGGAGGGATAGAGAGTTTGTGACACAGAGAGAGTCACCTGTAGCATTTCTGCACCACTTGTAAAGATTTCCCCCGGCAGGTGGGGACCAGGGTCTTGAAGCCCAGTCCCCCTGCATTGTAACATGAGTGCTTAACTGTGTGTGGCACCACCTGGTACCCTTGATGGGAAACTTTTTTTTAGCAATGAAAAGAAATTCTCGTGGCAAGGTAATAAAAAAATGAAGAAATAAACAAAAGTGCATTTACATTAACTCTGGAAACACACAGGGACATATACATCTCTGTTACCTGTATTACTTATTCGTTGATTGATTGATTGATTGATTGATTGCCTCAAGGGGTTATTGCCTCAGCTCAGTGCCTGCGCCACGAATAATCCACAGCTCCTGCACTCCTTTTGTTCCCCTTTCGCTGCCCTTGTTGCTTGGTCACTGTGGTGGTTATTGTTGTGGTTGTCGTTGTTGTTTTGACCTTGCATCAGACAGAGAGAAAAGGAGAGAGCAGGCGAAATACAGAGTGGGAGAGAAAGATAGAGCCCCTAAAGACCTGCTTCACACCCTGTAAAGCGACTCCTCTTCAGGTGGGGGTCTGGGCGCCAGACCCCAGACCCTTCCACCTGTCCCCTCTTTTCGTGAGCGCCACAAGGCCTTAACCCTATGACATACCGCCAAACCTCCCTGGATTTACTTTTGAAGGCAATTTGACCTGCCTCGTTTTGAATCTCATTATCCTGAGGGTCAGTCCTGGAGACAGTGTCATGACAGGACACACGGAGATCTCTGGTATCAGAGAGCACCTGGAACAGCAGCTGGGGCACTAGTGCCAGGGCAGGAGCAACTCCCCATCCACCGTCCACGAAGTCCACCTGCCTGCATTTTGGTCCTTTTCCCTCCAAAAAAGATCTTTCCCTTTTTTCACTGAAAAACAAGCAGCAGACAGGTTACCCAGGCAGGGGGGGGAAAAATAAATAAAAAGCCTTTTTTTTTTTTTTTTTTTTTTTTTAAACCCTAGCGAAGGACCATCTTCTGGGAAGTACAGGTTTTGAACCTGAAAACTCTATCTGTCTGTGTCCTAGTCCACAGAAAGAGCCACTAGCCCAGCCAGATGTCACGCTCAGATGGGGTGTTTTTGCCAGTCAAAAGTCTGCACAGCGCACTAGGGATTGGGCGGCCTGAGACCCAAATGTTACATTGTAGATGGACTGTTTGCAGTTCTTGCTCCCCAGGACATTGGACTTTCTCAACTCCCTCCCCTACAGCATGACAAAAAGGTTCTTGACCAACCATAGAGCAAATGGAGTAAGGGCGAGTGGAGCTTGTTGCATGTCTGCGCTGCTCATGCCCAGGTGTCTGTGGGGGGCCGTGGCAGAGGCTGTAAGGGGGCTATGGGGCAGAAGGAGACTGTTTGAGAGGCAGGCTGCAGGCAGGGGAGCCCGTGAGTGTGTGCAAGGCTGTGTGTGTGGGCGAGGTGGCAGGGGGTTAGGGCAGGTGAGATGGCAGCTGGGCTGGCTCTGGGCCCACAGGGCTGAAGCGCAGAAGCAAGGTGGCATTAAAGTACTGCAGGGAGGCACACAGTAGATGTTAGTTGGGGAGCTGGGGGACAGAGGGCAAGGGGAAAGGTGGCATCCTTGAGGAGGTGTCTGGAGTAGAGAGTGGGGGGAGCTGGAGGCATGGAAGGTCCCAGGAACCAGGGATTGACAGGAACAGATTCCTGCACCCACCCACTGGATAGAAGCTGCAGCAGCCAGAGCAGCAGCCCTGGCTTGCCTAGACCAAGGGCCCTGAGTGAGTCCCTCTGAGGATGAGGAAGAGAAGGAGGAGGAGGTGGAGGAGGAGGAAGAGGAGGAAGAAGAAGAGGAGGAGGAGGAGGAGGAGGAGGAGGAGGAGGAGGAGGGTCAGCAGGGCAGCTATCAGTAGGCAATGGGATTAATAGAGGCCTCCATTACGGAGGCATGTGTCCAGGCAGGCACCCACCAATCCTCAGGGGCAGCTCAGGGCACCCGGGGACCTGGTGTGGGTATCTCTGGGGCGGGGGCTGTCAGTCAGTCAGCAAGACTGTGTGTCAGTGCAAATGGTGGGACAGGGGCCTGCCGGACCTTGGTCCCCAGCCCTGGGCTCTCAGCTGCCAGCCTCATGCCCAAACAAACACCAATCTGCCCAGAGCCCCTTGGCCCCGCCGACCTGCACCTGCTTTGGCCTGGGGCTCTGACTCTGGTGGCTGGCTACCACCCCTCAAGGTCAAGTACAGGGTGGGGGTCATGGCTGCTGGTCAACTGGTTGGGCGGGGTCCCCGTGGCCTAGCAACCACAGGAGCCCTCTGTGATGTCCTAGCCCCTGGCATTCTGTGCTGGCCACACTGGCACTGGGCAGCCCAACTGCCCTGCCACTAGGTCAGCCAGCAGCGCCCAGACGCCTGGGCCCTGGCACAGAGGGACGGAAGGATGGGAAGCCAGTGCTGACCGACAAGGGACCTCAGGGCTGGCAGCCAAGAGAAGACAGGTGGAGGTGTGCCCGGGATCCAGGGAGCCCAGGCCAGAGCTGCCTGCATGCCTGCCTGCCCTCCTGGATGTCTGTATGCTGCCTTTGTCCAGGTAGGTTTCTCAGGTCCCCTCCACTCCTGTCCTCTCCTGTCCTCTCCTGCCCTCACCATCCTCTCCCCTCACCTCTCCTCTCCTCTGCACTTTGCTTCTCTCCTTTGACTGTCTTCTATTGCGGGTGCTCTGCTCAACAGCTCCAGCACTTGTCTTGTGATGGTTCTCCAGTGACAGCTGTTCGCAACCCCTTCCACCCCCTTCCTGCCCCTGAGGTGACCCAACTCACAGGTCTCTGGCTCACCCCACCCACACCCACACCCCCCAACACATTCCCTGGTTCAGCCCCTCTGCCCTATTCAGCTGAACTTTGCAACATACCTATGCATCCTGGTTTGTCTTCACCATTCAAGGAGAGATCTCCTTTTGTACTTAGCTTGGTTGACTGGTGGATGGATGGATGGATGGATGGATGGATGGATGGATGGATGGATGGATAGATGGATGGATGGATGCATGGATGGATGGATGGATGGATGGATGGATGTATAGATTGATGGGTGGATGGATGGATGCATGGAAAGCTCAATGGATTGGTTTCGTAGAGGCAGAGTACCATCTAGGGGTACTTGAGACCGCTGGTGTCAGAGCCAGAGTCTATGTCAAATGTAAAAAATTAATTCATCAATAACAAAAATGAATAAGCACCTAAATAAATAATTAAATAAATAAATAAATATAAAAACTGGGTTAAAAAATACATGGTGTCTTTGCCTTTCTGCATATGGTATGCTGTGAGGATCTTAACAAGGAAAGCATTGTCCTGAGTAGCCCCTTTGAAGTAGTGGAATATTTCCTTTTCCATTTTCTTTTTTTACTTTCAATTTTCTTGATTATTTACTGGAATAAATAGACAGGAATTGAGAGGGAAGGGAGGGATAGAGAGTTTGTGACACAGAGAGAGTCACCTGTAGCATTTCTGCACCACTTGTAAAGATTTCCCCCGGCAGGTGGGGACCAGGGTCTTGAAGCCCAGTCCCCCTGCATTGTAACATGAATGCTTAACTGGGTGTGGCACCACCTGGTACCCTTGATGGGAAACTTTTTTTTAGCAATGAAAAGAAATTCTCGTGGCAAGGTAATAAAAAAATGAAGAAATAAACAAAAGTGCATTTACATTAACTCTGGAAACACACAGGGACATATACATCTCTGTTACCTGTATTACTTATTCGTTGATTGATTGATTGATTGATTGATTGCCTCAAGGGGTTATTGCCTCAGCTCAGTGCCTGCGCCACGAATAATCCACAGCTCCTGCACTCCTTTTGTTCCCCTTTCGCTGCCCTTGTTGCTTGGTCACTGTGGTGGTTATTGTTGTGGTTGTCGTTGTTGTTTTGACCTTGCATCAGACAGAGAGAAAAGGAGAGAGCAGGCGAAATACAGAGTGGGAGAGAAAGATAGAGCCCCTAAAGACCTGCTTCACACCCTGTAAAGCGACTCCTCTTCAGGTGGGGGTCTGGGCGCCAGACCCCAGACCCTTCCACCTGTCCCCTCTTTTCGTGAGCGCCACAAGGCCTTAACCCTATGACATACCGCCAAACCTCCCTGGATTTACTTTTGAAGGCAATATGACCTGCCTCGTTTTGAATCTCATTATCCTGAGGGTCAGTCCTGGAGACAGTGTCATGACAGGACACACGGAGATCTCTGGTATCAGAGAGCACCTGGAACAGCAGCTGGGGCACTAGTGCCAGGGCAGGAGCAACTCCCCATCCACCGTCCACGAAGTCCACCTGCCTGCATTTTGGTCCTTTTCCCTCCAAAAAAGATCTTTTCCTTTTTTCACTGAAAAACAAGCAGCAGACAGGTTACCCAGGCAGGGGGGGGAAAAAATAAATAAAAAGCCTTTTTTTTTTTTTTTTAAACCCTAGCGAAGGACCATCTTCTGGGAAGTACAGGTTTTGAACCTGAAAACTCTATCTGTCTGTGTCCTAGTCCACAGAAAGAGCCACTAGCCCAGCCAGATGTCACGCTCAGATGGGGTGTTTTTGCCAGTCAAAAGTCTGCACAGCGCACTAGGGATTGGGCGGCCTGAGACCCAAATGTTACATTGTAGATGGACTGTTTGCAGTTCTTGCTCCCCAGGACATTGGACTTTCTCAACTCCCTCCCCTACAGCATGACAAAAAGGTTCTTGACCAACCATAGAGCAAATGGAGTAAGGGCGAGTGGAGCTTGTTGCATGTCTGCGCTGCTCATGCCCAGGTGTCTGTGGGGGGCCGTGGCAGAGGCTGTAAGGGGGCTAGGGGGCAGAAGGAGACTGTTTGAGAGGCAGGCTGCAGGCAGGGGAGCCCGTGAGTGTGTGCAAGGCTGTGTGTGTGGGCGAGGTGGCAGGGGGTTAGGGCAGGTGAGATGGCAGCTGGGCTGGCTCTGGGCCCACAGGGCTGAAGCGCAGAAGCAGGGTGGCAGTAAAGTAGTGCAGGGAGGCACACAGTAGATGTTAGTTGGGGAGCTGGGGGACAGAGGGCAAGGGGAAAGGTGGCATCCTTGAGGAGGGGTCTGGAGTAGAGAGTGGGGGGAGCTGGAGGCATGGAAGGTCCCAGGAACCAGGGATTGACAGGAACAGATTCCTGCACCCACCCACTGGATAGAAGCTGCAGCAGCCAGAGCAGCAGCCCTGGCTTGCCTAGACCAAGGGCCCTGAGTGAGTCCCTCTGAGGATGAGGAAGAGAAGGAGGAGGAGGTGGAGGAGGGGAAGAGGAGGAGGAAGAAGAGGAGGAGGAGGAGTAGGAGGAGGAGGAGGGTCAGCAGGGCAGCTATCAGTAGGCAATGGGATTAATAGAGGCCTCCATTACGGAGGCATGTGTCCAGGCAGGCACCCACCAATCCTCAGGGGCAGCTCAGGGCACCCAGGGACCTGGTGTGGGTATCTCTGGGGCGGGGGCTGTCAGTCAGTCAGCAAGACTGTGTGTCAGTGCAAATGGTGGGACAGGGGCCTGCCGGACCTTGGTCCCCAGCCCTGGGCTCTCAGCTGCCAGCCTCCTGCCCAAACAAACACCAATCTGCCCAGAGCCCCTTGGCCCCGCCGACCTGCACCTGCTTTGGCCTGGGGCTCTGGCTCTGGTGGCTGGCTACCACCCCTCAAGGTCAAGTACAGGGTGGGGGTCATGGCTGCTGGTCAACTGGTTGGGCGGGGTCCCCGTGGCCTAGCAACCACAGGAGCCCTCTGTGATGTCCTAGCCCCTGGCATTCTGTGCTGGCCACACTGGCACTGGGCAGCCCAACTGCCCTGCCACTAGGTCAGCCAGCAGCGCCCAGACGCCTGGGCCCTGGCACAGAGGGACGGAAGGATGGGAAGCCAGTGCTGACCGACAAGGGACCTCAGGGCTGGCAGCCAAGAGAAGACAGGTGGAGGTGTGCCCGGGATCCAGGGAGCCCAGGCCAGAGCTGCCTGCATGCCTGCCTGCCCTCCTGGATGTCTGTATGCTGCCTTTGTCCAGGTAGGTTTCTCAGGTCCCCTCCACTCCTGTCCTCTCCTGTCCTCTCCTGCCCTCACCATCCTCTCCCCTCACCTCTCCTCTCCTCTGCACTTTGCTTCTCTCCTTTGACTGTCTTCTATTGCGGGTGCTCTGCTCAACAGCTCCAGCACTTGTCTTGTGATGGTTCTCCAGTGACAGCTGTTCGCAACCCCTTCCACCCCCTTCCTGCCCCTGAGGTGACCCAACTCACAGGTCTCTGGCTCACCCCACCCACACCCACACCCCCCAACACATTCCCTGGTTCAGCCCCTCTGCCCTATTCAGCTGAACTTTGCAACATACCTATGCATCCTGGTTTGTCTTCACCATTCAAGGAGAGATCTCCTTTTGTACTTAGCTTGGTTGACTGGTGGATGGATGGATGGATGGATGGATGGATGGATGGATGGATGGATAGATGGATGGATGGATGCATGGATGGATGGATGGATGGATGGATGGATGTATAGATTGATGGGTGGATGGATGGATGCATGGAAAGCTCAATGGATTGGTTTCGTAGAGGCAGAGTACCATCTAGGGGTACTTGAGACCGCTGGTGTCAGAGCCAGAGTCTATGTCAAATGTAAAAAATTAATTCATCAATAACAAAAATGAATAAGCACCTAAATAAATAATTAAATAAATAAATAAATATAAAAACTGGGTTAAAAAATACATGGTGTCTTTGCCTTTCTGCATATGGTATGCTGTGAGGATCTTAACAAGGAAAGCATTGTCCTGAGTAGCCCCTTTGAAGTAGTGGAATATTTCCTTTTCCTTTTTCTTTTTTTACTTTCAATTTTCTTGATTATTTACTGGAATAAATAGACAGGAATTGAGAGGGAAGGGAGGGATAGAGAGTTTGTGACACAGAGAGAGTCACCTGTAGCATTTCTGCACCACTTGTAAAGATTTACCCCGGCAAGTGGGGACCAGGGTCTTGAAGCCCAGTCCCCCTGCATTGTAACATGAGTGCTTAACTGGGTGTGGCACCACCTGGTACCCTTGATGGGAAACTTTTTTTTAGCAATGAAAAGAAATTCTCGTGGCAAGGTAATAAAAAAATGAAGAAATAAACAAAAGTGCATTTACATTAACTCTGGAAACACACAGGGACATATACATCTCTGTTACCTGTATTACTTATTCGTTGATTGATTGATTGATTGATTGATTGCCTCAAGGGGTTATTGCCTCAGCTCAGTGCCTGCGCCACGAATAATCCACAGCTCCTGCACTCCTTTTGTTCCCCTTTCGCTGCCCTTGTTGCTTGGTCACTGTGGTGGTTATTGTTGTGGTTGTCGTTGTTGTTTTGACCTTGCATCAGACAGAGAGAAAAGGAGAGAGCAGGGGAAATACAGAGTGGGAGAGAAAGATAGAGCCCCTAAAGACCTGCTTCACACCCTGTAAAGCGACTCCTCTTCAGGTGGGGGTCTGGGCGCCAGACCCCAGACCCTTCCACCTGTCCCCTCTTTTCGTGAGCGCCACAAGGCCTTAACCCTATGACATACCGCCAAACCTCCCTGGATTTACTTTTGAAGGCAATATGACCTGCCTCGTTTTGAATCTCATTATCCTGAGGGTCAGTCCTGGAGACAGTGTCATGACATGACACACGGAGATCTCTGGTATCAGAGAGCACCTGGAACAGCAGCTGGGGCACTAGTGCCAGGGCAGGAGCAACTCCCCATCCACCGTCCACGAAGTCCACCTGCCTGCATTTTGGTCCTTTTCCCTCCAAAAAAGATCTTTCCCTTTTTTCACTGAGAAACAAGCAGCAGACAGGTTACCCAGCCAGGGGGGGTAAAAAAATAAATAAAAATCCTTTTTTTTTAAACCCTAGCGAAGGACCATCTTCTGGGAAGTACAGGTTTTGAACCTGAAAACTCTATCTGTCTGTGTCCTAGTCCACAGAAAGAGCCACTAGCCCAGCCAGATGTCACACTCAGATGGGGTGTTTTTGCCAGTCAAAAGTCTGTACAGCGCACTAGGGATTGGGCGGCCTGAGAACCAAATGTTACATTGTAGATGGACTGTTTGCAGTTCTTGCTCCCCAGGACATTGGACTTTCTCAACTCCCTCCCCTACAGCATGACAAAAAGGTTCTTGACCAACCATAGAGCAAATGGAGTAAGGGCGAGTGGAGCTTGTTGCATTGTCTGCGCTGCTCATGCCCAGGTGTCTGTGGGGGGCCGTGGCAGAGGCTGTAAGGGGGCTAGGGGGCAGAAGGAGACTGTTTGAGAGGCAGGCTGCAGGCAGGGGAGCCCGTGAGTGTGTGCAAGGCTGTGTGTGTGGGCAAGGTGGCAGGGGGTTAGGGCAGGTGAGATGGCAGCTGGGCTGGCTCTGGGCCCCCAGGGCTGAAGCGCAGAAGCAGGGTGGCAGGAAAGTAGTGCAGGGAGGCACACAGTAGATGTTAGTTGGGGAGCTGGGGGACAGAGGGCAAGGGGAAAGGTGGCATCCTTGAGGAGGGGTCTGGAGTAGAGAGTGGGGGGAGCTGGAGGCATGGAAGGTCCCAGGAACCAGGGATTGACAGGAACAGATTCCTGCACCCACCCACTGGATAGAAGCTGCAGCAGCCAGAGCAGCAGCCCTGGCTTGCCTAGACCAAGGGCCCTGAGTGAGTCCCTCTGAGGATGAGGAAGAGAAGGAGGAGGAGGTGGAGGAGGAGGAAGAGGAGGAGGAAGAAGAGGAGGAGGAGGAGGAGGAGGAGGAGGGTCAGCAGGGCAGCTATCAGTAGGCAATGGGATTAATAGAGGCCTCCATTACGGAGGCATGTGTCCAGGCAGGCACCCACCAATCCTCAGGGGCAGCTCAGGGCACCCAGGGACCTGGTGTGGGTATCTCTGGGGCGGGGGCTGTCAGTCAGTCAGCAAGACTGTGTGTCAGTGCAAATGGTGGGACAGGGGCCTGCCGGACCTTGGTCCCCAGCCCTGGGCTCTCAGCTGCCAGCCTCATGCCCAAACACACACCAATCTGCCCAGAGCCCCTTGGCCCGGCCGACCTGCACCTGCTTTGGCCTGGGGCTCTAGCTCTGGTGGCTGGCTACCACCCCTCAAGGTCAAGTACAGGGTGGGGGTCATGGCTGCTGGTCAACTGGTTGGGCGGGGTCCCCGTGGCCTAGCAACCACAGGAGCCCTCTGTGATGTCCTAGCCCCTGGCATTCTGTGCTGGCCACACTGGCACTGGGCAGCCCAACTGCCCTGCCACTAGGTCAGCCAGCAGCGCCCAGACGCCTGGGCCCTGGCACAGAGGGACGGAAGGATGGGAAGCCAGTGCTGACCGACAAGGGACCTCAGGGCTGGCAGCCAAGAGAAGACAGGTGGAGGTGTGCCCGGGATCCAGGGAGCCCAGGCCAGAGCTGCCTGCATGCCTGCCTGCCCTCCTGGATGTCTGTATGCTGCCTTTGTCCAGGTAGGTTTCTCAGGTCCCCTCCACTCCTGTCCTCTCCTGTCCTCTCCTGTCCTCTCCTGCCCTCACCATCCTCTCCCCTCACCTCTCCTCTCCTCTGCACTTTGCTTCTCTCCTTTGACTGTCTTCTATTGCGGGTGCTCTGCTCAACAGCTCCAGCACTTGTCTTGTGATGGTTCTCCAGTGACAGCTGTTCGCAACCCCTTCCACCCCCTTCCTGCCCCTGAGGTGACCCAACTCACAGGTCTCCGGCTCACCCCACCCACACCCACACCCCCCAACACATTCCCTGGTTCAGCCCCTCTGCCCTATTCAGCTGAACTCGCCCCTTTGCAACATACCTATGCATCCTGGTTTGTCTTCACCATTCAAGGAGAGATCTCCTTTTGTACTTAGCTTGGTTGACTGGTGGATGGATGGATGGATGGATGGATGGATGGATAGATGGATGGATGGATGCATGGATGGATGGATGGATGGATGGATGGATGTATAGATTGATGGGTGGATGGATGGATGCATGGAAATCTCAATGGATTGGTTTCGTAGAGGCAGAGTACCATCTAGGGGTACTTGAGAGCGCTGGTGTCAGAGCCAGAGTCTATGTCAAATGTAAAAAATTAATTCATCAATAACAAAAATGAATAAGCACCTAAATAAATAAATAAATAAATAAATAAATAAATAAATAAATATAAAAACTGGGTTAAAAAATACATGGTGTCTTTGCCTTTCTGCATATGGTATGCTGTGAGGATCTTAACAAGGAAAGCATTGTCCTGAGTAGCCCCTTTGAAGTAGTGGAATATTTCCTTTTCCTTTTTCTTTTTTTACTTTCAATTTTCTTGATTATTTACTGGAATAAATAGACAGGAATTGAGAGGGAATTGAGGGATAGAGAGTTTGTGACACAGAGAGAGTCACCTGTAGCATTTCTGCACCACTTGTAAAGATTTCCCCCGGCAGGTGGGGACCAGGGTCTTGAAGCCCAGTCCCTCTGCATTGTAACATGAGTGCTTAACTGGGTGTGGCACCACCTGGTACCCTTGATTGGACACTTTATTTTTAGCAATGAAAAGAAATTCTCGTGGCAAGGTAATAAATAAATGAAGAAATAAACAAAAGTGCATTTACATTAACTCTGGAAACACACAGGGACATATACATCTCTGTTACCTGTATTACTTATTCGTTGATTGATTGATTGATTGATTGCCTCAAGGGGTTATTGCCTCAGCTCAGTGACTGCGCCACGAATAATCCACAGCTCCTGCACTCCTTTTGTTCCCCTTTCGCTGCCCTTGTTGCTTGGTCACTGTGGTGGTTATTGTTGTGGTTGTCGTTGTTGTTTTGACCTTGCATCAGACAGAGAGAAAAGGAGAGAGCAGGGGAAATACAGAGTGGGAGAGAAAGATAGAGCCCCTAAAGACCTGCTTCACACCCTGTAAAGCGACTCCTCTTCAGGTGGGGGTCTGGGCGCCAGACCCCAGACCCTTCCACCTGTCCCCTCTTTTCGTGAGCGCCACAAGGCCTTAACCCTATGACATACCGCCAAACCTCCCTGGATTTACTTTTGAAGGCAATATGACCTGCCTCGTTTTGAATCTCATTATCCTGAGGGTCAGTCCTGGAGACAGTGTCATGACATGACACACGGAGATCTCTGGTATCAGAGAGCACCTGGAACAGCAGCTGGGGCACTAGTGCCAGGGCAGGAGCAACTCCCCATCCACCGTCCACGAAGTCCACCTGCCTGCATTTTGGTCCTTTTCCCTCCAAAAAAGATCTTTCCCTTTTTTCACTGAGAAACAAGCAGCAGACAGGTTACCCAGCCAGGGGGGGTAAAAAAATAAATAAAAATCCTTTTTTTTTTTTTTTTTAAACCCTAGCGAAGGACCATCTTCTGGGAAGTACAGGTTTTGAACCTGAAAACTCTATCTGTCTGTGTCCTAGTCCACAGAAAGAGCCACTAGCCCAGCCAGATGTCACGCTCAGATGGGGTGTTTTTGCCAGTCAAAAGTCTGCACAGCGCACTAGGGATTGGGCGGCCTGAGACCCAAATGTTACATTGTAGATGGACTGTTTGCAGTTCTTGCTCCCCAGGACATTGGACTTTCTCAACTCCCTCCCCTACAGCATGACAAAAAGGTTCTTGACCAACCATAGAGCAAATGGAGTAAGGGCGAGTGGAGCTTGTTGCATTGTCTGCGCTGCTCATGCCCAGGTGTCTGTGGGGGGCCGTGGCAGAGGCTGTAAGGGGGCTAGGGGGCAGAAGGAGACTGTTTGAGAGGCAGGCTGCAGGCAGGGGAGCCCGTGAGTGTGTGCAAGGCTGTGTGTGTGGGCAAGGTGGCAGGGGGTTAGGGCAGGTGAGATGGCAGCTGGGCTGGCTCTGGGCCCCCAGGGCTGAAGCGCAGAAGCAGGGTGGCAGGAAAGTAGTGCAGGGAGGCACACAGTAGATGTTAGTTGGGGAGCTGGGGGACAGAGGGCAAGGGGAAAGGTGGCATCCTTGAGGAGGGGTCTGGAGTAGAGAGTGGGGGGAGCTGGAGGCATGGAAGGTCCCAGGAACCAGGGATTGACAGGAACAGATTCCTGCACCCACCCACTGGATAGAAGCTGCAGCAGCCAGAGCAGCAGCCCTGGCTTGCCTAGACCAAGGGCCCTGAGTGAGTCCCTCTGAGGATGAGGAAGAGAAGGAGGAGGAGGTGGAGGAGGAGGAAGAGGAGGAGGAAGAAGAGGAGGAGGAGGAGGAGGAGGAGGAGGGTCAGCAGGGCAGCTATCAGTAGGCAATGGGATTAATAGAGGCCTCCATTACGGAGGCATGTGTCCAGGCAGGCACCCACCAATCCTCAGGGGCAGCTCAGGGCACCCAGGGACCTGGTGTGGGTATCTCTGGGGCGGGGGCTGTCAGTCAGTCAGCAAGACTGTGTGTCAGTGCAAATGGTGGGACAGGGGCCTGCCGGACCTTGGTCCCCAGCCCTGGGCTCTCAGCTGCCAGCCTCATGCCCAAACACACACCAATCTGCCCAGAGCCCCTTGGCCCGGCCGACCTGCACCTGCTTTGGCCTGGGGCTCTGGCTCTGGTGGCTGGCTACCACCCCTCAAGGTCAAGTACAGGGTGGGGGTCATGGCTGCTGGTCAACTGGTTGGGCGGGGTCCCCGTGGCCTAGCAACCACAGGAGCCCTCTGTGATGTCCTAGCCCCTGGCATTCTGTGCTGGCCACACTGGCACTGGGCAGCCCAACTGCCCTGCCACTAGGTCAGCCAGCAGCGCCCAGACGCCTGGGCCCTGGCACAGAGGGACGGAAGGATGGGAAGCCAGTGCTGACCGACAAGGGACCTCAGGGCTGGCAGCCAAGAGAAGACAGGTGGAGGTGTGCCCGGGATCCAGGGAGCCCAGGCCAGAGCTGCCTGCATGCCTGCCTGCCCTCCTGGATGTCTGTATGCTGCCTTTGTCCAGGTAGGTTTCTCAGGTCCCCTCCACTCCTGTCCTCTCCTGTCCTCTCCTGTCCTCTCCTGCCCTCACCATCCTCTCCCCTCACCTCTCCTCTCCTCTGCACTTTGCTTCTCTCCTTTGACTGTCTTCTATTGCGGGTGCCCTGCTCAACAGCTCCAGCACTTGTCTTGTGATGGTTCTCCAGTGACAGCTGTTCGCAACCCCTTCCACCCCCTTCCTGCCCCTGAGGTGACCCAACTCACAGGTCTCCGGCTCACCCCACCCACACCCACACCCCCCAACACATTCCCTGGTTCAGCCCCTCTGCCCTATTCAGCTGAACTCGCCCCTTTGCAACATACCTATGCATCCTGGTTTGTCTTCACCATTCAAGGAGAGATCTCCTTTTGTACTTAGCTTGGTTGACTGGTGGATGGATGGATGGATGGATGGATGGATAGATGGATGGATGGATGCATGTATGGATGGATGGATGGATGGATGGATGTATAGATTGATGGGTGGATGGATGGATGCATGGAAATCTCAATGGATTGGTTTCGTAGAGGCAGAGTACCATCTAGGGGTACTTGAGAGCGCTGGTGTCAGAGCCAGAGTCTATGTCAAATGTAAAAAATTAATTCATCAATAACAAAAATGAATAAGCACCTAAATAAATAAATAAATAAATAAATAAATATAAAAACTGGGTTAAAAAATACATGGTGTCTTTGCCTTTCTGCATATGGTATGCTGTGAGGATCTTAACAAGGAAAGCATTGTCCTGAGTAGCCCCTTTGAAGTAGTGGAATATTTCCTTTTCCTTTTTCTTTTTTTACTTTCAATTTTCTTGATTATTTACTGGAATAAATAGACAGGAATTGAGAGGGAATTGAGGGATAGAGAGTTTGTGACACAGAGAGAGTCACCTGTAGCATTTCTGCACCACTTGTAAAGATTTCCCCCGGCAGGTGGGGACCAGGGTCTTGAAGCCCAGTCCCTCTGCATTGTAACATGAGTGCTTAACTGGGTGTGGCACCACCTGGTACCCTTGATTGGACACTTTATTTTTAGCAATGAAAAGAAATTCTCGTGGCAAGGTAATAAATAAATGAAGAAATAAACAAAAGTGCATTTACATTAACTCTGGAAACACACAGGGACATATACATCTCTGTTACCTGTATTACTTATTCGTTGATTGATTGATTGATTGATTGCCTCAAGGGGTTATTGCCTCAGCTCAGTGACTGCGCCACGAATAATCCACAGCTCCTGCACTCCTTTTGTTCCCCTTTCGCTGCCCTTGTTGCTTGGTCACTGTGGTGGTTATTGTTGTGGTTGTCGTTGTTGTTTTGACCTTGCATCAGACAGAGAGAAAAGGAGAGAGCAGGGGAAATACAGAGTGGGAGAGAAAGATAGAGCCCCTAAAGACCTGCTTCACACCCTGTAAAGCGACTCCTCTTCAGGTGGGGGTCTGGGCGCCAGACCCCAGACCCTTCCACCTGTCCCCTCTTTTCGTGAGCGCCACAAGGCCTTAACCCTATGACATACCGCCAAACCTCCCTGGATTTACTTTTGAAGGCAATATGACCTGCCTCGTTTTGAATCTCATTATCCTGAGGGTCAGTCCTGGAGACAGTGTCATGACATGACACACGGAGATCTCTGGTATCAGAGAGCACCTGGAACAGCAGCTGGGGCACTAGTGCCAGGGCAGGAGCAACTCCCCATCCACCGTCCACGAAGTCCACCTGCCTGCATTTTGGTCCTTTTCCCTCCAAAAAAGATCTTTCCCTTTTTTCACTGAGAAACAAGCAGCAGACAGGTTACCCAGCCAGGGGGGGTAAAAAAATAAATAAAAAGCCTTTTTTTTTTTTTTTTTTTTAAACCCTAGCGAAGGACCATCTTCTGGGAAGTACAGGTTTTGAACCTGAAAACTCTATCTGTCTGTGTCCTAGTCCACAGAAAGAGCCACTAGCCCAGCCAGATGTCACGCTCAGATGGGGTGTTTTTGCCAGTCAAAAGTCTGCACAGCGCACTAGGGATTGGGCGGCCTGAGACCCAAATGTTACATTGTAGATGGACTGTTTGCAGTTCTTGCTCCCCAGGACATTGGACTTTCTCAACTCCCTCCCCTACAGCATGACAAAAAGGTTCTTGACCAACCATAGAGCAAATGGAGTAAGGGCGAGTGGAGCTTGTTGCATGTCTGCGCTGCTCATGCCCAGGTGTCTGTGGGGGGCCGTGGCAGAGGCTGTAAGGGGGCTAGGGGGCAGAAGGAGACTGTTTGAGAGGCAGGCTGCAGGCAGGGGAGCCCGTGAGTGTGTGCAAGGCTGTGTGTGTGGGCGAGGTGGCAGGGGGTTAGGGCAGGTGAGATGGCAGCTGGGCTGGCTCTGGGCCCACAGGGCTGAAGCGCAGAAGCAGGGTGGCAGTAAAGTAGTGCAGGGAGGCACACAGTAGATGTTAGTTGGGGAGCTGGGGGACAGAGGGCAAGGGGAAAGGTGGCATCCTTGAGGAGGGGTCTGGAGTAGAGAGTGGGGGGAGCTGGAGGCATGGAAGGTCCCAGGAACCAGGGATTGACAGGAACAGATTCCTGCACCCACCCACTGGATAGAAGCTGCAGCAGCCAGAGCAGCAGCCCTGGCTTGCCTAGACCAAGGGCCCTGAGTGAGTCCCTCTGAGGATGAGGAAGAGAAGGAGGAGGAGGTGGAGGAGGAGGAAGAGGAGGAGGAAGAAGAGGAGGAGGAGGAGGAGGAGGAGGGTCAGCAGGGCAGCTATCAGTAGGCAATGGGATTAATAGAGGCCTCCATTACGGAGGCATGTGTCCAGGCAGGCACCCACCAATCCTCACGGGCAGCTCAGGGCACCCAGGGACCTGGTGTGGGTATCTCTGGGGCGGGGGCTGTCAGTCAGTCAGCAAGACTGTGTGTCAGTGCAAATGGTGGGACAGGGGCCTGCCGGACCTTGGTCCCCAGCCCTGGGCTCTCAGCTGCCAGCCTCATGCCCAAACACACACCAATCTGCCCAGAGCCCCTTGGCCCGGCCGACCTGCACCTGCTTTGGCCTGGGGCTCTGGCTCTGGTGGCTGGCTACCACCCCTCAAGTTCAAGTACAGGGTGGGGGTCATGGCTGCTGGTCAACTGGTTGGGCGGGGTCCCCGTGGCCTAGCAACCACAGGAGCCCTCTGTGATGTCCTAGCCCCTGGCATTCTGTGCTGGCCACACTGGCACTGGGCAGCCCAACTGCCCTGCCACTAGGTCAGCCAGCAGCGCCCAGACGCCTGGGCCCTGGCACAGAGGGACGGAAGGATGGGAAGCCAGTGCTGACCGACAAGGGACCTCAGGGCTGGCAGCCAAGAGAAGACAGGTGGAGGTGTGCCCGGGATCCAGGGAGCCCAGGCCAGAGCTGCCTGCATGCCTGCCTGCCCTCCTGGATGTCTGTATGCTGCCTTTGTCCAGGTAGGTTTCTCAGGTCCCCTCCACTCCTGTCCTCTCCTGTCCTCTCCTGTCCTCTCCTGCCCTCACCATCCTCTCCCCTCACCTCTCCTCTCCTCTGCACTTTGCTTCTCTCCTTTGACTGTCTTCTATTGCGGGTGCCCTGCTCAACAGCTCCAGCACTTGTCTTGTGATGGTTCTCCAGTGACAGCTGTTCGCAACCCCTTCCACCCCCTTCCTGCCCCTGAGGTGACCCAACTCACAGGTCTCCGGCTCACCCCACCCACACCCACACCCCCCAACACATTCCCTGGTTCGGCCCCTCTGCCCTATTCAGCTGAACTCGCCCCTTTGCAACATACCTATGCATCCTGGTTTGTCTTCACCATTCAAGGAGAGATCTCCTTTTGTACTTAGCTTGGTTGACTGGTGGATGGATGGATGGATGGATGGATGGATGGATGGATGGATGGATAGATGGATGGATGGATGCATGGATGGATGGATGGATGGATGGATGGATGTATAGATTGATGGGTGGATGGATGGATGCATGGAAAGCTCAATGGATTGGTTTAGTAGAGGCAGAGTACCATCTAGGGGTACTTGAGACCGCTGGTGTCAGAGCCAGAGTCTATGTCAAATGTAAAAAATTAATTCATCAATAACAAAAATGAATAAGCACCTAAATAAATAAATAAATAAATAAATAAATATAAAAACTGGGTTAAAAAATACATGGTGTCTTTGCCTTTCTGCATATGGTATGCTGTGAGGATCTTAACAAGGAAAGCATTGTCCTGAGTAGCCCCTTTGAAGTAGTGGAATATTTCCTTTTCCTTTTTCTTTTTTTACTTTCAATTTTCTTGATTATTTACTGGAATAAATAGACAGGAATTGAGAGGGAAGGGAGGGATAGAGAGTTTGTGACACAGAGAGAGTCACCTGTAGCATTTCTGCACCACTTGTAAAGATTTCCCCCGGCAGGTGGGGACCAGGGTCTTGAAGCCCAGTCCCCCTGCATTGTAACATGAGTGCTTAACTGGGTGTGGCACCACCTGGTACCCTTGATGGGACACTTTATTTTTAGCAATGAAAAGAAATTCTCGTGGCAAGGTAATAAATAAATGAAGAAATAAACAAAAGTGCATTTACATTAACTCTGGAAACACACAGGGACATATACATCTCTGTTACCTGTATTACTTATTCGTTGATTGATTGATTGATTGATTGATTGCCTCAAGGGGTTATTGCCTCAGCTCAGTGCCTGCGCCACGAATAATCCACAGCTCCTGCACTCCTTTTGTTCCCCTTTCGCTGCCCTTGTTGCTTGGTCACTGTGGTGGTTATTGTTGTGTTTGTCGTTGTTGTTTTGACCTTGCATCAGACAGAGAGAAAAGGAGAGAGCAGGGGAAATACAGAGTGGGAGAGAAAGATAGAGCCCCTAAAGACCTGCTTCACA
Source organism: Erinaceus europaeus (assembly GCF_950295315.1). Taxonomy (NCBI): domain Eukaryota; kingdom Metazoa; phylum Chordata; class Mammalia; order Eulipotyphla; family Erinaceidae; genus Erinaceus; species Erinaceus europaeus. Next base: position 1,131,215 of record NW_026647118.1, on the reverse strand, counting down.
CCCTGTAAAGCGACTCCTCTTCAGGTGGGGGTCTGGGCGCCAGACCCCAGACCCTTCCACCTGTCCCCTCTTTTCTTGAGCGCCACAAGGCCTTAACCCTATGACATACCGCCAAACTTCCCTGGATTTACTTTTGAAGGCAATATGACCTGCCTCGTTTTGAATCTCATTATCCTGAGGGTCAGTCCTGGAGACAGTGTCATGACATGACACACGGAGATCTCTGGTATCAGAGAGCACCTGGAACAGCAGCTGGGGCACTAGTGCCAGGGCAGGAGCAACTCCCCATCCACCGTCCACGAAGTCCACCTGCCTGCATTTTGGTCCTTTTCCCTCCAAAAAAGATCTTTCCCTTTTTTCACTGAGAAACAAGCAGCAGACAGGTTACCCAGGCAGGGGGGGGGGGGGAATAAATAAAAAGCCTTTTTTTTTTTTTTAAACCCTAGCGAAGGACCATCTTCTGGGAAGTACAGGTTTTGAACCTGAAAACTCTATCTGTCTGTGTCCTAGTCCACAGAAAGAGCCACTAGCCCAGCCAGATGTCACGCTCAGATGGGGTGTTTTTGCCAGTCAAAAGTCTGCACAGCGCACTAGGGATTGGGCGGCCTGAGACCCAAATGTTACATTGTAGATGGACTGTTTGCAGTTCTTGCTCCCCAGGACATTGGACTTTCTCAACTCCCTCCCCTACAGCATGACAAAAAGGTTCTTGACCAACCATAGAGCAAATGGAGTAAGGGCGAGTGGAGCTTGTTGCATGTCTGCGCTGCTCATGCCCAGGTGTCTGTGGGGGGCCGTGGCAGAGGCTGTAAGGGGGCTAGGGGGCAGAAGGAGACTGTTTGAGAGGCAGGCTGCAGGCAGGGGAGCCCGTGAGTGTGTGCAAGGCTGTGTGTGTGGGCGAGGTGGCAGGGGGTTAGGGCAGGTGAGATGGCAGCTGGGCTGGCTCTGGGCCCACAGGGCTGAAGCGCAGAAGCAAGGTGGCAGTAAAGTAGTGCAGGGAGGCACACAGTAGATGTTAGTTGGGGAGCTGGGGGACAGAGGGCAAGGGGGAAGGTGGCATCCTTGAGGAGGGGTCTGGAGTAGAGAGTGGGGGGAGCTGGAGGCATGGAAGGTCCCAGGAACCAGGGATTGACAGGAACAGATTCCTGCACCCACCCACTGGATAGAAGCTGCAGCAGCCAGAGCAGCAGCCCTGGCTTGCCTAGACCAAGGGCCCTGAGTGAGTCCCTCTGAGGATGAGGAAGAGAAGGAGGAGGAGGTGGAGGAGGAGGAAGAGTAGGAGGAAGAAGAGGAGGAGGAGGAGGAGGAGGAGGAGGGTCAGCAGGGCAGCTATCAGTAGGCAATGGGATTAATAGAGGCCTCCATTATGGAGGCATGTGTCCAGGCAGGCACCCACCAATCCTCAGGGGCAGCTCAGGGCACCCAGGGACCTGGTGTGGGTATCTCTGGGGCGGGGACTGTCAGTCAGTCAGCAAGACTGTGTGTCAGTGCAAATGGTGGGACAGGGGCCTGCCGGACCTTGGTCCCCAGCCCTGGGCTCTCAGCTGCCAGCCTCATGCCCAAACACACACCAATCTGCCCAGAGCCCCTTGGCCCCGCCGACCTGCACCTGCTTTGGCCTGGGGCTCTGGCTCTGGTGGCTGGCTACCACCCCTCAAGGTCAAGTACAGGGTGGGGGTCATGGCTGCTGGTCAACTGGTTGGGCGGGGTCCCCGTGGCCTAGCAACCACAGGAGCCCTCTGTGATGTCCTAGCCCCTGGCATTCTGTGCTGGCCACACTGGCACTGGGCAGCCCAACTGCCCTGCCACTAGGTCAGCCAGCAGCGCCCAGACGCCTGGGCCCTGGCACAGAGGGACGGAAGGATGGGAAGCCAGTGCTGACCGACAAGGGACCTCAGGGCTGGCAGCCAAGAGAAGACAGCTGGAGGTGTGCCCGGGATCCAGGGAGCCCAGGCCAGAGCTGCCTGCATGCCTGCCTGCCCTCCTGGATGTCTGTATGCTGCCTTTGTCCAGGTAGGTTTCTCAGGTCCCCTCCACTCCTGTCCTCTCCTGTCCTCTCCTGTCCTCTCCTGCCCTCACCATCCTCTCCCCTCACCTCTCCTCTCCTCTGCACTTTGCTTCTCTCCTTTGACTGTCTTCTATTGCGGGTGCCCTGCTCAACAGCTCCAGCACTTGTCTTGTGATGGTTCTCCAGTGACAGCTGTTCGCAACCCCTTCCACCCCCTTCCTGCCCCTGAGGTGACCCAACTCACAGGTCTCCGGCTCACCCCACCCACACCCACACCCCCCAACACATTCCCTGGTTCAGCCCCTCTGCCCTATTCAGCTGAACTCGCCCCTTTGCAACATACCTATGCATCCTGGTTTGTCTTCACCATTCAAGGAGAGATCTCCTTTTGTACTTAGCTTGGTTGACTGGTGGATGGATGGATGGATGGATGGATGGATGGATGGATGGATGGATAGATGGATGGATGGATGCATGGATGGATGGATGGATGGATGGATGGATGTATAGATTGATGGGTGGATGGATGGATGCATGGAAAGCTCAATGGATTGGTTTCGTAGAGGCAGAGTACCATCTAGGGGTACTTGAGACCGCTGGTGTCAGAGCCAGAGTCTATGTCAAATGTAAAAAATTAATTCATCAATAACAAAAATGAATAAGCACCTAAATAAATAAATAAATAAATAAATATAAAAACTGGGTTAAAAAATACATGGTGTCTTTGCCTTTCTGCATATGGTATGCTGTGAGGATCTTAACAAGGAAAGCATTGTCCTGAGTAGCCCCTTTGAAGTAGTGGAATATTTCCTTTTCCTTTTTCTTTTTTTACTTTCAATTTTCTTGATTATTTACTGGAATAAATAGACAGGAATTGAGAGGGAAGGGAGGGATAGAGAGTTTGTGACACAGAGAGAGTCACCTGTAGCATTTCTGCACCACTTGTAAAGATTTCCCCCGGCAGGTTGGGACCAGGGTCTTGAAGCCCAGTCCCCCTGCATTGTAACATGAGTGCTTAACTGGGTGTGGCACCACCTGGTACCCTTGATGGGACACTTTTTTTTTAGCAATGAAAAGAAATTCTCGTGGCAAGGTAATAAATAAATGAAGAAATAAACAAAAGTGCATTTACATTAACTCTGGAAACACACAGGGACATATACATCTCTGTTACCTGTATTACTTATTCGTTGATTGATTGATTGATTGATTGATTGCCTCAAGGGGTTATTGCCTCAGCTCAGTGCCTGCGCCACGAATAATCCACAGCTCCTGCACTCCTTTTGTTCCCCTTTCGCTGCCCTTGTTGCTTGGTCACTGTGGTGGTTATTGTTGTGGTTGTCGTTGTTGTTTTGACCTTGCATCAGACAGAGAGAAAAGGAGAGAGCAGGGGAAATACAGAGTGGGAGAGAAAGATAGAGCCCCTAAAGACCTGCTTCACACCCTGTAAAGCGACTCCTCTTCAGGTGGGGGTCTGGGCGCCAGACCCCAGACCCTTCCACCTGTCCCCTCTTTTCGTGAGCGCCACAAGGCCTTAACCCTATGACATACCGCCAAACCTCCCTGGATTTACTTTTGAAGGCAATATGACCTGCCTCGTTTTGAATCTCATTATCCTGAGGGTCAGTCCTGGAGACAGTGTCATGACATGACACACGGAGATCTCTGGTATCAGAGAGCACCTGGAACAGCAGCTGGGGCACTAGTGCCAGGGCAGGAGCAACTCCCCATCCACCGTCCACGAAGTCCACCTGCCTGCATTTTGGTCCTTTTCCCTCCAAAAAAGATCTTTCCCTTTTTTCACTGAGAAACAAGCAGCAGACAGGTTACCCAGGCAGGGGGGGGAAAAATAAATAAAAAGCCTTTTTTTTTTTTTTTTTAAACCCTAGCGAAGGACCATCTTCTGGGAAGTACAGGTTTTGAACCTGAAAACTCTATCTGTCTGTGTCCTAGTCCACAGAAAGAGCCACTAGCCCAGCCAGATGTCACGCTCAGATGGGGTGTTTTTGCCAGTCAAAAGTCTGCACAGCGCACTAGGGATTGGGCGGCCTGAGACCCAAATGTTACATTGTAGATGGACTGTTTGCAGTTCTTGCTCCCCAGGACATTGGACTTTCTCAACTCCCTCCCCTACAGCATGACAAAAAGGTTCTTGACCAACCATAGAGCAAATGGAGTAAGGGCGAGTGGAGCTTGTTGCATGTCTGCGCTGCTCATGCCCAGGTGTCTGTGGGGGGCCGTGGCAGAGGCTGTAAGGGGGCTAGGGGGCAGAAGGAGACTGTTTGAGAGGCAGGCTGCAGGCAGGGGAGCCCGTGAGTGTGTGCAAGGCTGTGTGTGTGGGCGAGGTGGCAGGGGGTTAGGGCAGGTGAGATGGCAGCTGGGCTGGCTCTGGGCCCACAGGGCTGAAGCGCAGAAGCAGGGTGGCAGTAAAGTAGTGCAGGGAGGCACACAGTAGATGTTAGTTGGGGAGCTGGGGGACAGAGGGCAAGGGGAAAGGTGGCATCCTTGAGGAGGGGTCTGGAGTAGAGAGTGGGGGGAGCTGGAGGCATGGAAGGTCCCAGGAACCAGGGATTGACAGGAACAGATTCCTGCACCCACCCACTGGATAGAAGCTGCAGCAGCCAGAGCAGCAGCCCTGGCTTGCCTAGACCAAGGGCCCTGAGTGAGTCCCTCTGAGGATGAGGAAGAGAAGGAGGAGGAGGTGGAGGAGGAGGAAGAGGAGGAGGAAGAAGAGGAGGAGGAGGAGGAGGAGGAGGAGGAGGAGGGTCAGCAGGGCAGCTATCAGTAGGCAATGGGATTAAAAGAGGCCTCCATTACGGAGGCATGTGTCCAGGCAGGCACCCACCAATCCTCAGGGGCAGCTCAGGGCACCCAGGGACCTGGTGTGGGTATCTCTGGGGCGGGGACTGTCAGTCAGTCAGCAAGACTGTGTGTCAGTGCAAATGGTGGGACAGGGGCCTGCCGGACCTTGGTCCCCAGCCCTGGGCTCTCAGCTGCCAGCCTCATGCCCAAACAAACACCAATCTGCCCAGAGCCCCTTGGCCCGGCCGACCTGCACCTGCTTTGGCCTGGGGCTCTGGCTCTGGTGGCTGGCTACCACCCCTCAAGGTCAAGTACAGGGTGGGGGTCATGGCTGCTGGTCAACTGGTTGGGCGGGGTCCCCGTGGCCTAGCAACCACAGGAGCCCTCTGTGATGTCCTAGCCCCTGGCATTCTGTGCTGGCCACACTGGCACTGGGCAGCCCAACTGCCCTGCCACTAGGTCAGCCAGCAGCGCCCAGACGCCTGGGCCCTGGCACAGAGGGACGGAAGGATGGGAAGCCAGTGCTGACCGACAAGGGACCTCAGGGCTGGCAGCCAAGAGAAGACAGGTGGAGGTGTGCCCGGGATCCAGGGAGCCCAGGCCAGAGCTGCCTGCATGCCTGCCTGCCCTCCTGGATGTCTGTATGCTGCCTTTGTCCAGGTAGGTTTCTCAGGTCCCCTCCACTCCTGTCCTCTCCTGTCCTCTCCTGTCCTCTCCTGCCCTCACCATCCTCTCCCCTCACCTCTCCTCTCCTCTGCACTTTGCTTCTCTCCTTTGACTGTCTTCTATTGCGGGTGCCCTGCTCAACAGCTCCAGCACTTGTCTTGTGATGGTTCTCCAGTGACAGCTGTTCGCAACCCCTTCCACCCCCTTCCTGCCCCTGAGGTGACCCAACTCACAGGTCTCCGGCTCACCCCACCCACACCCACACCCCCCAACACATTCCCTGGTTCAGCCCCTCTGCCCTATTCAGCTGAACTCGCCCCTTTGCAACATACCTATGCATCCTGGTTTGTCTTCACCATTCAAGGAGAGATCTCCTTTTGTACTTAGCTTGGTTGACTGGTGGATGGATGGATGGATGGATGGATGGATGGATGGATGGATGGATAGATGGATGGATGGATGCATGGATGGATGGATGGATGGATGGATGGATGGATGGATGTATAGATTGATGGGTGGATGGATGGATGCATGGAAAGCTCAATGGATTGGTTTCGTAGAGGCAGAGTACCATCTAGGGGTACTTGAGACCGCTGGTGTCAGAGCCAGAGTCTATGTCAAATGTAAAAAATTAATTCATCAATAACAAAAATGAATAAGCACCTAAATAAATAAATAAATAAATAAATAAATATAAAAACTGGGTTAAAAAATACATGGTGTCTTTGCCTTTCTGCATATGGTATGCTGTGAGGATCTTAACAAGGAAAGCATTGTCCTGAGTAGCCCCTTTGAAGTAGTGGAATATTTCCTTTTCCTTTTTCTTTTTTTACTTTCAATTTTTTTGATTATTTACTGGAATAAATAGACAGGAATTGAGAGGGAAGGGAGGGATAGAGAGTTTGTGACACAGAGAGAGTCACCTGTAGCATTTCTGCACCAATTGTAAAGATTTCCCCCGGCAGGTGGGGACCAGGGTCTTGAAGCCCAGTCCCCCTGCATTGTAACATGAGTGCTTAACTGGGTGTGGCACCACCTGGTACCCTTGATGGGACACTTTTTTTTTAGCAATGAAAAGAAATTCTCGTGGCAAGGTAATAAATAAATGAAGAAATAAACAAAAGTGCATTTACATTAACTCTGGAAACACACAGGGACATATACATCTCTGTTACCTGTATTACTTATTCGTTGATTGATTGATTGATTGATTGATTGCCTCAAGGGGTTATTGCCTCAGCTCAGTGCCTGCGCCACGAATAATCCACAGCTCCTGCACTCCTTTTGTTCCCCTTTCGCTGCCCTTGTTGCTTGGTCACTGTGGTGGTTATTGTTGTGTTTGTCGTTGTTGTTTTGACCTTGCATCAGACAGAGAGAAAAGGAGAGAGCAGGGGAAATACAGAGTGGGAGAGAAAGATAGAGCCCCTAAAGACCTGCTTCACACCCTGTAAAGCGACTCCTCTTCAGGTGGGGGTCTGGGCGCCAGACCCCAGACCCTTCCACCTGTCCCCTCTTTTCTTGAGCGCCACAAGGCCTTAACCCTATGACATACCGCCAAACTTCCCTGGATTTACTTTTGAAGGCAATATGACCTGCCTCGTTTTGAATCTCATTATCCTGAGGGTCAGTCCTGGAGACAGTGTCATGACATGACACACGGAGATCTCTGGTATCAGAGAGCACCTGGAACAGCAGCTGGGGCACTAGTGCCAGGGCAGGAGCAACTCCCCATCCACCGTCCACGAAGTCCACCTGCCTGCATTTTGGTCCTTTTCCCTCCAAAAAAGATCTTTCCCTTTTTTCACTGAGAAACAAGCAGCAGACAGGTTACCCAGGCAGGGGGGGGGGGGGAATAAATAAAAAGCCTTTTTTTTTTTTTTAAACCCTAGCGAAGGACCATCTTCTGGGAAGTACAGGTTTTGAACCTGAAAACTCTATCTGTCTGTGTCCTAGTCCACAGAAAGAGCCACTAGCCCAGCCAGATGTCACGCTCAGATGGGGTGTTTTTGCCAGTCAAAAGTCTGCACAGCGCACTAGGGATTGGGCGGCCTGAGACCCAAATGTTACATTGTAGATGGACTGTTTGCAGTTCTTGCTCCCCAGGACATTGGACTTTCTCAACTCCCTCCCCTACAGCATGACAAAAAGGTTCTTGACCAACCATAGAGCAAATGGAGTAAGGGCGAGTGGAGCTTGTTGCATGTCTGCGCTGCTCATGCCCAGGTGTCTGTGGGGGGCCGTGGCAGAGGCTGTAAGGGGGCTAGGGGGCAGAAGGAGACTGTTTGAGAGGCAGGCTGCAGGCAGGGGAGCCCGTGAGTGTGTGCAAGGCTGTGTGTGTGGGCGAGGTGGCAGGGGGTTAGGGCAGGTGAGATGGCAGCTGGGCTGGCTCTGGGCCCACAGGGCTGAAGCGCAGAAGCAAGGTGGCAGTAAAGTAGTGCAGGGAGGCACACAGTAGATGTTAGTTGGGGAGCTGGGGGACAGAGGGCAAGGGGGAAGGTGGCATCCTTGAGGAGGGGTCTGGAGTAGAGAGTGGGGGGAGCTGGAGGCATGGAAGGTCCCAGGAACCAGGGATTGACAGGAACAGATTCCTGCACCCACCCACTGGATAGAAGCTGCAGCAGCCAGAGCAGCAGCCCTGGCTTGCCTAGACCAAGGGCCCTGAGTGAGTCCCTCTGAGGATGAGGAAGAGAAGGAGGAGGAGGTGGAGGAGGAGGAAGAGTAGGAGGAAGAAGAGGAGGAGGAGGAGGAGGAGGAGGAGGGTCAGCAGGGCAGCTATCAGTAGGCAATGGGATTAATAGAGGCCTCCATTATGGAGGCATGTGTCCAGGCAGGCACCCACCAATCCTCAGGGGCAGCTCAGGGCACCCAGGGACCTGGTGTGGGTATCTCTGGGGCGGGGACTGTCAGTCAGTCAGCAAGACTGTGTGTCAGTGCAAATGGTGGGACAGGGGCCTGCCGGACCTTGGTCCCCAGCCCTGGGCTCTCAGCTGCCAGCCTCATGCCCAAACACACACCAATCTGCCCAGAGCCCCTTGGCCCCGCCGACCTGCACCTGCTTTGGCCTGGGGCTCTGGCTCTGGTGGCTGGCTACCACCCCTCAAGGTCAAGTACAGGGTGGGGGTCATGGCTGCTGGTCAACTGGTTGGGCGGGGTCCCCGTGGCCTAGCAACCACAGGAGCCCTCTGTGATGTCCTAGCCCCTGGCATTCTGTGCTGGCCACACTGGCACTGGGCAGCCCAACTGCCCTGCCACTAGGTCAGCCAGCAGCGCCCAGACGCCTGGGCCCTGGCACAGAGGGACGGAAGGATGGGAAGCCAGTGCTGACCGACAAGGGACCTCAGGGCTGGCAGCCAAGAGAAGACAGGTGGAGGTGTGCCCGGGATCCAGGGAGCCCAGGCCAGAGCTGCCTGCATGCCTGCCTGCCCTCCTGGATGTCTGTATGCTGCCTTTGTCCAGGTAGGTTTCTCAGGTCCCCTCCACTCCTGTCCTCTCCTGTCCTCTCCTGTCCTCTCCTGCCCTCACCATCCTCTCCCCTCACCTCTCCTCTCCTCTGCACTTTGCTTCTCTCCTTTGACTGTCTTCTATTGCGGGTGCCCTGCTCAACAGCTCCAGCACTTGTCTTGTGATGGTTCTCCAGTGACAGCTGTTCGCAACCCCTTCCACCCCCTTCCTGCCCCTGAGGTGACCCAACTCACAGGTCTCCGGCTCACCCCACCCACACCCACACCCCCCAACACATTCCCTGGTTCAGCCCCTCTGCCCTATTCAGCTGAACTCGCCCCTTTGCAACATACCTATGCATCCTGGTTTGTCTTCACCATTCAAGGAGAGATCTCCTTTTGTACTTAGCTTGGTTGACTGGTGGATGGATGGATGGATGGATGGATGGATGGATGGATGGATGGATGGATGGATAGATGGATGGATGGATGCATGGATGGATGGATGGATGGATGGATGGATGTATAGATTGATGGGTGGATGGATGGATGCATGGAAAGCTCAATGGATTGGTTTCGTAGAGGCAGAGTACCATCTAGGGGTACTTGAGACCGCTGGTGTCAGAGCCAGAGTCTATGTCAAATGTAAAAAATTAATTCATCAATAACAAAAATGAATAAGCACCTAAATAAATAAATAAATAAATAAATATAAAAACTGGGTTAAAAAATACATGGTGTCTTTGCCTTTCTGCATATGGTATGCTGTGAGGATCTTAACAAGGAAAGCATTGTCCTGAGTAGCCCCTTTGAAGTAGTGGAATATTTCCTTTTCCTTTTTCTTTTTTTACTTTCAATTTTCTTGATTATTTACTGGAATAAATAGACAGGAATTGAGAGGGAAGGGAGGGATAGAGAGTTTGTGACACAGAGAGAGTCACCTGTAGCATTTCTGCACCACTTGTAAAGATTTCCCCCGGCAGGTTGGGACCAGGGTCTTGAAGCCCAGTCCCCCTGCATTGTAACATGAGTGCTTAACTGGGTGTGGCACCACCTGGTACCCTTGATGGGACACTTTTTTTTTAGCAATGAAAAGAAATTCTCGTGGCAAGGTAATAAATAAATGAAGAAATAAACAAAAGTGCATTTACATTAACTCTGGAAACACACAGGGACATATACATCTCTGTTACCTGTATTACTTATTCGTTGATTGATTGATTGATTGATTGATTGCCTCAAGGGGTTATTGCCTCAGCTCAGTGCCTGCGCCACGAATAATCCACAGCTCCTGCACTCCTTTTGTTCCCCTTTCGCTGCCCTTGTTGCTTGGTCACTGTGGTGGTTATTGTTGTGGTTGTCGTTGTTGTTTTGACCTTGCATCAGACAGAGAGAAAAGGAGAGAGCAGGGGAAATACAGAGTGGGAGAGAAAGATAGAGCCCCTAAAGACCTGCTTCACACCCTGTAAAGCGACTCCTCTTCAGGTGGGGGTCTGGGCGCCAGACCCCAGACCCTTCCACCTGTCCCCTCTTTTCGTGAGCGCCACAAGGCCTTAACCCTATGACATACCGCCAAACCTCCCTGGATTTACTTTTGAAGGCAATATGACCTGCCTCGTTTTGAATCTCATTATCCTGAGGGTCAGTCCTGGAGACAGTGTCATGACATGACACACGGAGATCTCTGGTATCAGAGAGCACCTGGAACAGCAGCTGGGGCACTAGTGCCAGGGCAGGAGCAACTCCCCATCCACCGTCCACGAAGTCCACCTGCCTGCATTTTGGTCCTTTTCCCTCCAAAAAAGATCTTTCCCTTTTTTCACTGAGAAACAAGCAGCAGACAGGTTACCCAGGCAGGGGGGGGAAAAATAAATAAAAAGCCTTTTTTTTTTTTTTTTTAAACCCTAGCGAAGGACCATCTTCTGGGAAGTACAGGTTTTGAACCTGAAAACTCTATCTGTCTGTGTCCTAGTCCACAGAAAGAGCCACTAGCCCAGCCAGATGTCACGCTCAGATGGGGTGTTTTTGCCAGTCAAAAGTCTGCACAGCGCACTAGGGATTGGGCGGCCTGAGACCCAAATGTTACATTGTAGATGGACTGTTTGCAGTTCTTGCTCCCCAGGACATTGGACTTTCTCAACTCCCTCCCCTACAGCATGACAAAAAGGTTCTTGACCAACCATAGAGCAAATGGAGTAAGGGCGAGTGGAGCTTGTTGCATGTCTGCGCTGCTCATGCCCAGGTGTCTGTGGGGGGCCGTGGCAGAGGCTGTAAGGGGGCTAGGGGGCAGAAGGAGACTGTTTGAGAGGCAGGCTGCAGGCAGGGGAGCCCGTGAGTGTGTGCAAGGCTGTGTGTGTGGGCGAGGTGGCAGGGGGTTAGGGCAGGTGAGATGGCAGCTGGGCTGGCTCTGGGCCCACAGGGCTGAAGCGCAGAAGCAGGGTGGCAGTAAAGTAGTGCAGGGAGGCACACAGTAGATGTTAGTTGGGGAGCTGGGGGACAGAGGGCAAGGGGAAAGGTGGCATCCTTGAGGAGGGGTCTGGAGTAGAGAGTGGGGGGAGCTGGAGGCATGGAAGGTCCCAGGAACCAGGGATTGACAGGAACAGATTCCTGCACCCACCCACTGGATAGAAGCTGCAGCAGCCAGAGCAGCAGCCCTGGCTTGCCTAGACCAAGGGCCCTGAGTGAGTCCCTCTGAGGATGAGGAAGAGAAGGAGGAGGAGGTGGAGGAGGAGGAAGAGGAGGAGGAAGAAGAGGAGGAGGAGGAGGAGGAGGAGGAGGAGGGTCAGCAGGGCAGCTATCAGTAGGCAATGGGATTAAAAGAGGCCTCCATTACGGAGGCATGTGTCCAGGCAGGCACCCACCAATCCTCAGGGGCAGCTCAGGGCACCCAGGGACCTGGTGTGGGTATCTCTGGGGCGGGGACTGTCAGTCAGTCAGCAAGACTGTGTGTCAGTGCAAATGGTGGGACAGGGGCCTGCCGGACCTTGGTCCCCAGCCCTGGGCTCTCAGCTGCCAGCCTCATGCCCAAACAAACACCAATCTGCCCAGAGCCCCTTGGCCCGGCCGACCTGCACCTGCTTTGGCCTGGGGCTCTGGCTCTGGTGGCTGGCTACCACCCCTCAAGGTCAAGTACAGGGTGGGGGTCATGGCTGCTGGTCAACTGGTTGGGCGGGGTCCCCGTGGCCTAGCAACCACAGGAGCCCTCTGTGATGTCCTAGCCCCTGGCATTCTGTGCTGGCCACACTGGCACTGGGCAGCCCAACTGCCCTGCCACTAGGTCAGCCAGCAGCGCCCAGACGCCTGGGCCCTGGCACAGAGGGACGGAAGGATGGGAAGCCAGTGCTGACCGACAAGGGACCTCAGGGCTGGCAGCCAAGAGAAGACAGGTGGAGGTGTGCCCGGGATCCAGGGAGCCCAGGCCAGAGCTGCCTGCATGCCTGCCTGCCCTCCTGGATGTCTGTATGCTGCCTTTGTCCAGGTAGGTTTCTCAGGTCCCCTCCACTCCTGTCCTCTCCTGTCCTCTCCTGTCCTCTCCTGCCCTCACCATCCTCTCCCCTCACCTCTCCTCTCCTCTGCACTTTGCTTCTCTCCTTTGACTGTCTTCTATTGCGGGTGCCCTGCTCAACAGCTCCAGCACTTGTCTTGTGATGGTTCTCCAGTGACAGCTGTTCGCAACCCCTTCCACCCCCTTCCTGCCCCTGAGGTGACCCAACTCACAGGTCTCCGGCTCACCCCACCCACACCCACACCCCCCAACACATTCCCTGGTTCAGCCCCTCTGCCCTATTCAGCTGAACTCGCCCCTTTGCAACATACCTATGCATCCTGGTTTGTCTTCACCATTCAAGGAGAGATCTCCTTTTGTACTTAGCTTGGTTGACTGGTGGATGGATGGATGGATGGATGGATGGATGGATGGATGGATAGATGGATGGATGGATGCATGGATGGATGGATGGATGGATGGATGGATGGATGGATGTATAGATTGATGGGTGGATGGATGGATGCATGGAAAGCTCAATGGATTGGTTTCGTAGAGGCAGAGTACCATCTAGGGGTACTTGAGACCGCTGGTGTCAGAGCCAGAGTCTATGTCAAATGTAAAAAATTAATTCATCAATAACAAAAATGAATAAGCACCTAAATAAATAAATAAATAAATAAATAAATATAAAAACTGGGTTAAAAAATACATGGTGTCTTTGCCTTTCTGCATATGGTATGCTGTGAGGATCTTAACAAGGAAAGCATTGTCCTGAGTAGCCCCTTTGAAGTAGTGGAATATTTCCTTTTCCTTTTTCTTTTTTTACTTTCAATTTTCTTGATTATTTACTGGAATAAATAGACAGGAATTGAGAGGGAAGGGAGGGATAGAGAGTTTGTGACACAGAGAGAGTCACCTGTAGCATTTCTGCACCAATTGTAAAGATTTCCCCCGGCAGGTGGGGACCAGGGTCTTGAAGCCCAGTCCCCCTGCATTGTAACATGAGTGCTTAACTGGGTGTGGCACCACCTGGTACCCTTGATGGGACACTTTTTTTTTAGCAATGAAAAGAAATTCTCGTGGCAAGGTAATAAATAAATGAAGAAATAAACAAAAGTGCATTTACATTAACTCTGGAAACACACAGGGACATATACATCTCTGTTACCTGTATTACTTATTCGTTGATTGATTGATTGATTGATTGATTGCCTCAAGGGGTTATTGCCTCAGCTCAGTGCCTGCGCCACGAATAATCCACAGCTCCTGCACTCCTTTTGTTCCCCTTTCGCTGCCCTTGTTGCTTGGTCACTGTGGTGGTTATTGTTGTGTTTGTCGTTGTTGTTTTGACCTTGCATCAGACAGAGAGAAAAGGAGAGAGCAGGGGAAATACAGAGTGGGAGAGAAAGATAGAGCCCCTAAAGACCTGCTTCACACCCTGTAAAGCGACTCCTCTTCAGGTGGGGGTCTGGGCGCCAGACCCCAGACCCTTCCACCTGTCCCCTCTTTTCGTGAGCGCCACAAGGCCTTAACCCTATGACATACCGCCAAACCTCCCTGGATTTACTTTTGAAGGCAATATGACCTGCCTCGTTTTGAATCTCATTATCCTGAGGGTCAGTCCTGGAGACAGTGTCATGACAGGACACACGGAGATCTCTGGTATCAGAGAGCACCTGGAACAGCAGCTGGGGCACTAGTGCCAGGGCAGGAGCAACTCCCCTTTCACCGTCCACGAAGTCCACCTGCCTGCATTTTGGTCCTTTTCCCTCCAAAAAAGATCTTTCCCTTTTTTCACTGAGAAACAAGAAGCAGACAGGTTACCCAGGCAGGGGGGGGGGGGAAATAAATAAAAAGCCTTTTTTTTTTTTTTTTTTAAACCCTAGCGAAGGACCATCTTCTGGGAAGTACAGGTTTTGAACCTGAAAACTCTATCTGTCTGTGTCCTAGTCCACAGAAAGAGCCACTAGCCCAGCCAGATGTCACGCTCAGATGGGGTGTTTTTGCCAGTCAAAAGTCTGCTCAGCGCACTAGGGATTGGGCGGCCTGAGACCCAAATGTTACATTGTAGATGGACTGTTTGCAGTTCTTGCTCCCCAGGACATTGGACTTTCTCAACTCCCTCCCCTACAGCATGACAAAAAGGTTCTTGACCAACAATAGAGCAAATGGAGTAAGGGCGAGTGGAGCTTGTTGCATGTCTGCGCTGCTCATGCCCAGGTGTCTGTGGGGGGCCGTGGCAGAGGCTGTAAGGGGGCTAGGGGGCAGAAGGAGACTGTTTGAGAGGCAGGCTGCAGGCAGGGGAGCCCGTGAGTGTGTGCAAGGCTGTGTGTGTGGGCGAGGTGGCAGGGGGTTAGGGCAGGTGAGATGGCAGCTGGGCTGTCTCTGGGCCCACAGGGCTGAAGCGCAGAAGCAGGGTGGCAGTAAAGTAGTGCAGGGAGGCACACAGTAGATGTTAGTTGGGGAGCTGGGGGACAGAGGGCAAGGGGAAAGGTGGCATCCTTGAGGAGGGGTCTGGAGTAGAGAGTGGGGGGAGCTGGAGGCATGGAAGGTCCCAGGAACCAGGGATTGACAGGAACAGATTCCTGCACCCACCCACTGGATAGAAGCTGCAGCAGCCAGAGCAGCAGCCCTGGCTTGCCTAGACCAAGGGCCCTGAGTGAGTCCCTCTGAGGATGAGGAAGAGGAGGAGGAGGAGGTGGAGGAGGAGGAACAGGAGGAGGAAGAAGAGGAGGAGGAGGAGGAGGAGGAGGAGGAGGAGGAGGGTCAGCAGGGCAGCTATCAGTAGGCAATGGGATTAATAGAGGCCTCCATTACGGAGGCATGTGTCCAGGCAGGCACCCACCAATCCTCACGGGCAGCTCAGGGCACCCAGGGACCTGGTGTGGGTATCTCTGGGCCGGGGACTGTCAGTCAGTCAGCAAGACTGTGTGTCAGTGCAAATGGTGGGACAGGGGCCTGCCGGACCTTGGTCCCCAGCCCTGGGCTATCAGCTGCCAGCCTCATGCCCAAACACACACCAATCTGCCCAGAGCCCCTTGGCCCGGCCGACCTGCACCTGCTTTGGCCTGGGGCTCTGGCTCTGGTGGCTGGCTACCACCCCTCAAGGTCAAGTACAGGGTGGGGGTCATGGCTGCTGGTCAACGGGTTGGGCGGGGTCCCCGTGGCCTAGCAACCACAGGAGCCCTCTGTGATGTCCTAGCCCCTGGCATTCTGTGCTGGCCACACTGGCACTGGGCAGCCCAACTGCCCTGCCACTAGGTCAGCCAGCAGCGCCCAGACGCCTGGGCCCTGGCACAGAGGGACGGAAGGATGGGAAGCCAGTGCTGACCGACAAGGGACCTCAGGGCTGGCAGCCAAGAGAAGACAGCTGGAGGTGTGCCCGGGATCCAGGGAGCCCAGGCCAGAGCTGCCTGCATGCCTGCCTGCCCTCCTGGATGTCTGTATGCTGCCTTTGTCCAGGTAGGTTTCTCAGGTCCCCTCCACTCCTGTCCTCTCCTGTCCTCTCCTGTCCTCTCCTGCCCTCACCATCCTCTCCCCTCACCTCTCCTCTCCTCTGCACTTTGCTTCTCTCCTTTGACTGTCTTCTATTGCGGGTGCCCTGCTCAACAGCTCCAGCACTTGTCTTGTGATGGTTCTCCAGTGACAGCTGTTCGCAACCCCTTCCACCCCCTTCCTGCCCCTGAGGTGACCCAACTCACAGGTCTCCGGCTCACCCCACCCACACCCACACCCCCCAACACATTCCCTGGTTCAGCCCCTCTGCCCTATTCAGCTGAACTCGCCCCTTTGCAACATACCTATGCATCCTGGTTTGTCTTCACCATTCAAGGAGAGATCTCCTTTTGTACTTAGCTTGGTTGACTGGTGGATGGATGGATGGATGGATGGATGGATGGATGGATAGATGGATGGATGGATGCATGGATGGATGGATGGATGGATGGATGGATGGATGGATGTATAGATTGATGGGTGGATGGATGGATGCATGGAAAGCTCAATGGATTGGTTTCGTAGAGGCAGAGTACCATCTAGGGGTACTTGAGACCGCTGGTGTCAGAGCCAGAGTCTATGTCAAATGTAAAAAATTAATTCATCAATAACAAAAATGAAAAAGCACCTAAATAAATAATTAAATAAATAAATAAATATAAAAACTGGGTTAAAAAATACATGGTGTCTTTGCCTTTCTGCATATGGTATGCTGTGAGGATCTTAACAAGGAAAGCATTGTCCTGAGTAGCCCCTTTGAAGTAGTGGAATATTTCCTTTTCTTTTTTCTTTTTTTACTTTCAATTTTCTTGATTATTTACTGGAATACATAGACAGGAATTGAGAGGGAAGGGAGGGATAGAGAGTTTGTGACACAGAGAGAGTCACCTGTAGCATTTCTGCACCAATTGTAAAGATTTCCCCCGGCAGGTGGGGACCAGGGTCTTGAAGCCCAGTCCCCCTGCATTGTAACATGAGTGCTTAACTGGGTGTGGCACCACCTGGTACCCTTGATGGGACACTTTTTTTTTAGCAATGAAAAGAAATTCTCGTGGCAAGGTAATAAATAAATGAAGAAATAAACAAAAGTGCATTTACATTAACTCTGGAAACACACAGGGACATATACATCTCTGTTACCTGTATTACTTATTCGTTGATTGATTGATTGATTGATTGATTGCCTCAAGGGGTTATTGCCTCAGCTCAGTGCCTGCGCCACGAATAATCCACAGCTCCTGCACTCCTTTTGTTCCCCTTTCGCTGCCCTTGTTGCTTGGTCACTGTGGTGGTTATTGTTGTGGTTGTCGTTGTTGTTTTGACCTTGCATCAGACAGAGAGAAAAGGAGAGAGCAGGGGAAATACAGAGTGGGAGAGAAAGATAGAGCCCCTAAAGACCTGCTTCACACCCTGTAAAGCGACTCCTCTTCAGGTGGGGATCTGGGCGCCAGACCCCAGACCCTTCCACCTGTCCCCTCTTTTCGTGAGCGCCACAAGGCCTTAACCCTATGACATACCGCCAAACCTCCCTGGATTTACTTTTGAAGGCAATATGACCTGCCTCGTTTTGAATCTCATTATCCTGAGGGTCAGTCCTGGAGACAGTGTCATGACAGGACACACGGAGATCTCTGGTATCAGAGAGCACCTGGAACAGCAGCTGGGGCACTAGTGCCAGGGCAGGAGCAACTCCCCATCCACCGTCCACGAAGTCCACCTGCCTGCATTTTGGTCCTTTTCCCTCCAAAAAAGATCTTTCCCTTTTTTCACTGAGAAACAAGCAGCAGACAGGTTACCCAGGCAGGGGGGGGGGGAAATAAATAAAAAGCCTTTTTTTTTTTTTTTTTTTTAAACCCTAGCGAAGGACCATCTTCTGGGAAGTACAGGTTTTGAACCTGAAAACTCTATCTGTCTGTGTCCTAGTCCACAGAAAGAGCCACTAGCCCAGCCAGATGTCACGCTCAGATGGGGTGTTTTTGCCAGTCAAAAGTCTGCACAGCGCACTAGGGATTGGGCGGCCTGAGACCCAAATGTTACATTGTAGATGGACTGTTTGCAGTTCTTGCTCCCCAGGACATAGGACTTTCTCAACTCCCTCCCCTACAGCATGACAAAAAGGTTCTTGACCAACCATAGAGCAAATGGAGTAAGGGCGAGTGGAGCTTGTTGCATGTCTGCGCTGCTCATGCCCAGGTGTCTGTGGGGGGCCGTGGCAGAGGCTGTAAGGGGGCTAGGGGGCAGAAGGAGACTGTTTGAGAGGCAGGCTGCAGGCAGGGGAGCCCGTGAGTGTGTGCAAGGCTGTGTGTGTGGGCGAGGTGGCAGGGGGTTAGGGCAGGTGAGATGGCAGCTGGGCTGGCTCTGGGCCCACAGGGCTGAAGCGCAGAAGCAGGGTGGCAGTAAAGTAGTGCAGGGAGGCACACAGTAGATGTTAGTTGGGGAGCTGGGGGACAGAGGGCAAGGGGAAAGGTGGCATCCTTGAGGAGGGGTCTGGAGTAGAGAGTGGGGGGAGCTGGAGGCATGGAAGGTCCCAGGAACCAGGGATTGACAGGAACAGATTCCTGCACCCACCCACTGGATAGAAGCTGCAGCAGCCAGAGCAGCAGCCCTGGCTTGCCTAGACCAAGGGCCCTGAGTGAGTCCCTCTGAGGATGAGGAAGAGAAGGAGGAGGAGGTGGAGGAGGAGGAAGAGGAGGAGGAAGAAGAGGAGGAGGAGGAGGAGGAGGAGGAGGGTCAGCAGGGCAGCTATCAGTAGGCAATGGGATTAATAGAGGCCTCCATTACGGAGGCATGTGTCCAGGCAGGCACCCACCAATCCTCAGGGGCAGCTCAGGGCACCCAGGGACCTGGTGTGGGTATCTCTGGGGCGGGGGCTGTCAGTCAGTCAGCAAGACTGTGTGTCAGTGCAAATGGTGGGACAGGGGCCTGCCGGACCTTGGTCCCCAGCCCTGGGCTCTCAGCTGCCAGCCTCATGCCCAAACACACACCAATCTGCCCAGAGCCCCTTGGCCCGGCCGACCTGCACCTGCTTTGGCCTGGGGCTCTGGCTCTGGTGGCTGGCTACCACCCCTCAAGGTCAAGTACAGGGTGGGGGTCATGGCTGCTGGTCAACTGGTTGGGCGGGGTCCCCGTGGCCTAGCAACCACAGGAGCCCTCTGTGATGTCCTAGCCCCTGGCATTCTGTGCTGGCCACACTGGCACTGGGCAGCCCAACTGCCCTGCCACTAGGTCAGCCAGCAGCGCCCAGACGCCTGGGCCCTGGCACAGAGGGACGGAAGGATGGGAAGCCAGTGCTGACCGACAAGGGACCTCAGGGCTGGCAGCCAAGAGAAGACAGGTGGAGGTGTGCCCGGGATCCAGGGAGCCCAGGCCAGAGCTGCCTGCATGCCTGCCTGCCCTCCTGGATGTCTGTATGCTGCCTTTGTCCAGGTAGGTTTCTCAGGTCCCCTCCACTCCTGTCCTCTCCTGTCCTCTCCTGTCCTCTCCTGCCCTCACCATCCTCTCCCCTCACCTCTCCTCTCCTCTGCACTTTGCTTCTCTCCTTTGACTGTCTTCTATTGCGGGTGCCCTGCTCAACAGCTCCAGCACTTGTCTTGTGATGGTTCTCCAGTGACAGCTGTTCGCAACCCCTTCCACCCCCTTCCTGCCCCTGAGGTGACCCAACTCACAGGTCTCCGGCTCACCCCACCCACACCCACACCCCCCAACACATTCCCTGGTTCAGCCCCTCTGCCCTATTCAGCTGAACTCGCCCCTTTGCAACATACCTATGCATCCTGGTTTGTCTTCACCATTCAAGGAGAGATCTCCTTTTGTACTTAGCTTGGTTGACTGGTGGATGGATGGATGGATGGATGGATGGATGCATGGATGGATGGATGGATGGATGGATGGATGGATGTATAGATTGATGGGTGGATGGATGGATGCATGGAAAGCTCAATGGATTGGTTTCGTAGAGGCAGAGTACCATCTAGGGGTACTTGAGACCGCTGGTGTCAGAGCCAGAGTCTATGTCAAATGTAAAAAATTAATTCATCAATAACAAAAATGAATAAGCACCTAAATAAATAAATAAATAAATAAATATAAAAACTGGGTTAAAAAATACATGGTGTCTTTGCCTTTCTGCATATGGTATGCTGTGAGGATCTTAACAAGGAAAGCATTGTCCTGAGTAGCCCCTTTGAAGTAGTGGAATATTTCCTTTTCCTTTTTCTTTTTTTACTTTCAATTTTCTTGATTATTTACTGGAATAAATAGACAGGAATTGAGAGGGAAGGGAGGGATAGAGAGTTTGTGAAACAGAGAGAGTCACCTGTAGCATTTCTGCACCACTTGTAAAGATTTCCCCCGGCAGGTGGGGACCAGGGTCTTGAAGCCCAGTCCCCCTGCATTGTAACATGAGTGCTTAACTGGGTGTGGCACCACCTGGTACGCTTGATGGGACACTTTTTTTTAGCAATGAAAAGAAATTCTCGTGGCAAGGTAATAAATAAATGAAGAAATAAACAAAAGTGCATTTACATTAACTCTGGAAACACACAGGGACATATACATCTCTGTTACCTGTATTACTTATTCGTTGATTGATTGATTGATTGATTGATTGCCTCAAGGGGTTATTGCCTCAGCTCAGTGCCTGCGCCACAAATAATCCACAGCTCCTGCACTCCTTTTGTTCCCCTTTCGCTGCCCTTGTTGCTTGGTCACTGTGGTGGTTATTGTTGTGGTTGTCGTTGTTGTTTTGACCTTGCATCAGACAGAGAGAAAAGGAGAGAGCAGGGGAAATACAGAGTGGGAGAGAAAGATAGAGCCCCTAAAGACCTGCTTCACACCCTGTAAAGCGACTCCTCTTCAGGTGGGGGTCTGGGCGCCAGACCCCAGACCCTTCCACCTGTCCCCTCTTTTCGTGAGCGCCACAAGGCCTTAACCCTATGACATACCGCCAAACCTCCCTGGATTTACTTTTGAAGGCAATATGACCTGCCTCGTTTTGAATCTCATTATCCTGAGGGTCAGTCCTGGAGACAGTGTCATGACAGGACACACGGAGATCTCTGGTATCAGAGAGCACCTGGAACAGCAGCTGGGGCACTAGTGCCAGGGCAGGAGCAACTCCCCATCCACCGTCCACGAAGTCCACCTGCCTGCATTTTGGTCCTTTTCCCTCCAAAAAAGATCTTTCCCTTTTTTCACTGAGAACAAGCAGCAGACAGGTTACCCAGGCAGGGGGGGGGGAAATAAATAAAAAGCCTTTTTTTTTTTTTTAAACCCTAGCGAAGGACCATCTTCTGGGAAGTACAGGTTTTGAACCTGAAAACTCTATCTGTCTGTGTCCTAGTCCACAGAAAGAGCCACTAGCCCAGCCAGATGTCACGCTCAGATGGGGTGTTTTTGCCAGTCAAAAGTCTGCACAGCGCACTAGGGATTGGGCGGCCTGAGACGCAAATGTTACATTGTAGATGGACTGTTTGCAGTTCTTGCTCCCCAGGACATTGGACTTTCTCAACTCCCTCCCCTACAGCATGACAAAAAGGTTCTTGACCAACCATAGAGCAAATGGAGTAAGGGCGAGTGGAGCTTGTTGCATGTCTGCGCTGCTCATGCCCAGGTGTCTGTGGGGGGCCGTGGCAGAGGCTGTAAGGGGGCTAGGGGGCAGAAGGAGACTGTTTGAGAGGCAGGCTGCAGGCAGGGGAGCCCGTGAGTGTGTGCAAGGCTGTGTGTGTGGGCGAGGTGGCAGGGGGTTAGGGCAGGTGAGATGGCAGCTGGGCTGGCTCTGGGCCCACAGGGCTGAAGCGCAGAAGCAAGGTGGCAGTAAAGTAGTGCAGGGAGGCACACAGTAGATGTTAGTTGGGGAGCTGGGGGACAGAGGGCAAGGGGAAAGGTGGCATTCTTGAGGAGGGGTCTGGAGTAGAGAGTGGGGGGAGCTGGAGGCATGGAAGGTCCCAGGAACCAGGGATTGACAGGAACAAATTCCTGCACCCACCCACTGGATAGAAGCTGCAGCAGCCAGAGCAGCAGCCCTGGCTTGCCTAGACCAAGGGCCCTGAGTGAGTCCCTCTGAGGATGAGGAAGAGAAGGAGGAGGAGGTGGAGGAGGAGGAAGAGGAGGAGGAAGAAGAGGAGGAGGAGGAGGAGGAGGAGGAGGAGGGTCAGCAGGGCAGCTATCAGTAGGCAATGGGATTAATAGAGGCCTCCATTACGGAGGCATGTGTCCAGGCAGGCACCCACCAATCCTCAGGGGCAGCTCAGGGCACCCAGGGACCTGGTGTGGGTATCTCTGGGGCGGGGGCTGTCAGTCAGTCAGCAAGACTGTGTGTCAGTGCAAATGGTGGGACAGGGGCCTGCCGGACCTTGGTCCCCAGCCCTGGGCTCTCAGCTGCCAGCCTCATGCCCAAACACACACCAATCTGCCCAGAGCCCCTTGGCCCGGCCGACCTGCACCTGCTTTGGCCTGGGGCTCTGGCTCTGGTGGCTGGCTACCACCCCTCAAGGTCAAGTACAGGGTGGGGTTCATGGCTGCTGGTCAACTGGTTGGGCGGGGTCCCCGTGGCCTAGCAACCACAGGAGCCCTCTGTGATGTCCTAGCCCCTGGCATTCTGTGCTGGCCACACTGGCACTGGGCAGCCCAACTGCCCTGCCACTAGGTCAGCCAGCAGCGCCCAGACGCCTGGGCCCTGGCACAGAGGGACGGAAGGATGGGAAGCCAGTGCTGACCGACAAGGGACCTCAGGGCTGGCAGCCAAGAGAAGACAGGTGGAGGTGTGCCCAGGATCCAGGGAGCCCAGGCCAGAGCTGCCTGCATGCCTGCCTGCCCTCCTGGATGTCTGTATGCTGCCTTTGTCCAGGTAGGTTTCTCATGTCCCCTCCAATCCTGTCCTCTCCTGTCCTCACCATCCTCTCCCCTCTCCTCTCCTCCGCACTTTGCTTCTCTCCTTTGTCTGTCCTCTCTTCCAGGTGCCCTGCTCACAGCTCCAGCACTTGTGATGGTTCTCCAGTGACAGCTGTTCGCAACCCCTTCCACCCCCTTCCTGCCCCTGAGGTGACCCAACTCACAGGTCTCCGGCTCACCCCACCCACACCCACACCCCCCAACACATTCCCTGGTTCAGCCCCTCTGCCCTATTCAGCTGAACTCGCCCCTTTGCAACATACCTATGCATCCTGGTTTGTCTTCACCATTCAAGGAGAGATCTCCTTTTGTACTTAGCTTGGTTGACTGGTGGATGGATGGATGGATGGATGGATGGATGGATGGATAGATGGATGGATGGATGCATGGATGGATGGATGGATGGATGGATGGATGTATAGATTGATGGGTGGATGGATGGATGCATGGAAAGCTCAATGGATTGGTTTCGTAGAGGCAGAGTACCATCTAGGGGTACTTGAGACCGCTGGTGTCAGAGCCAGAGTCTATGTCAAATGGAAAAATTAATTCATCAATAACAAAAATGAATAAGCACCTAAATAAATAAATAAATATAAAAACTGGGTTAAAAAATACATGGTGTCTTTGCCTTTCTGCATATGGTATGCTGTGAGGATCTTAACAAGGAAAGCATTGTCCTGAGTAGCCCCTTTGAAGTAGTGGAATATTTCCTTTTCCTTTTTCTTTTTTTACTTTCAATTTTCTTGATTATTTACTGGAATAAATAGACAGGAATTGAGAGGGAAGGGAGGGATAGAGAGTTTGTGACACAGAGAGAGTCACCTGTAGCATTTCTGCACCAATTGTAAAGATTTCCCCCGGCAGGTGGGGACCAGGGTCTTGAAGCCCAGTCCCCCTGCATTGTAACATGAGTGCTTAACTGGGTGTGGCACCACCTGGTACCCTTGATGGGACACTTTTTTTTTAGCAATGAAAAGAAATTCTCGTGGCAAGGTAATAAATAAATGAAGAAATAAACAAAAGTGCATTTACATTAACTCTGGAAACACACAGGGACATATACATCTCTGTTACCTGTATTACTTATTCGTTGATTGATTGATTGATTGATTGATTGCCTCAAGGGGTTATTGCCTCAGCTCAGTGCCTGCGCCACGAATAATCCACAGCTCCTGCACTCCTTTTGTTCCCCTTTCGCTGCCCTTGTTGCTTGGTCACTGTGGTGGTTATTGTTGTGGTTGTCGTTGTTGTTTTGACCTTGCATCAGACAGAGAGAAAAGGAGAGAGCAGGGGAAATACAGAGTGGGAGAGAAAGATAGAGCCCCTAAAGACCTGCTTCACACCCTGTAAAGCGACTCCTCTTCAGGTGGGGGTCTGGGCGCCAGACCCCAGACCCTTCCACCTGTCCCCTCTTTTCGTGAGCGCCACAAGGCCTTAACCCTATGACATACCGCCAAACCTCCCTGGATTTACTTTTGAAGGCAATATGACCTGCCTCGTTTTGAATCTCATTATCCTGAGGGTCAGTCCTGGAGACAGTGTCATGACAGGACACACGGAGATCTCTGGTATCAGAGAGCACCAGGAACAGCAGCTGGGGCACTAGTGCCAGGGCAGGAGCAACTCCCCATCCACCGTCCACGAAGTCCACCAGCCTGCATTTTGGTCCTTTTCCCTCCAAAAAAGATCTTTCCCTTTTTTCACTGAGAAACAAGCAGCAGACAGGTTACCCAGGCAGGGGGGGGGGGGAAATAAATAAAAAGCCTTTTTTTTTTTTTTTAAACCCTAGCGAAGGACCATCTTCTGGGAAGTACAGGTTTTGAACCTGAAAACTCTATCTGTCTGTGTCCTAGTCCACAGAAAGAGCCACTAGCCCTACCAGATGTCACGCTCAGATGGGGTGTTTTTGCCAGTCAAAAGTCTGCACAGCGCACTAGGGATTGGGCGGCCAGAGACCCAAATGTTACATTGTAGATGGACTGTTTGCAGTTCTTGCTCCCCAGGACATTGGAATTTCTCAACTCCCTCCCCTACAGCATGACAAAAAGGTTCTTGACCAACCATAGAGCAAATGGAGTAAGGGCGAGTGGAGCTTGTTGCATGTCTGCGCTGCTCATGCCCAGGTGTCTGTGGGGGGCCGTGGCAGAGGCTGTAAGGGGGCTAGGGGGCAGAAGGAGACTGTTTGAGAGGCAGGCTGCAGGCAGGGGAGCCCGTGAGTGTGTGCAAGGCTGTGTGTGTGGGCGAGGTGGCAGGGGGTTAGGGCAGGTGAGATGGCAGCTGGGCTGGCTCTGGGCCCCCAGGGCTGAAGCGCAGAAGCAGGGTGGCAGTAAAGTAGTGCAGGGAGGCACACAGTAGATGTTAGTTGGGGAGCTGGGGGACAGAGGGCAAGGGGAAAGGTGGCATCCTTGAGGAGGGGTCTGGAGTAGAGAGTGGGGGGAGCTGGAGGCATGGAAGGTCCCAGGAACCAGGGATTGACAGGAACAGATTCCTGCACCCACCCACTGGATAGAAGCTGCAGCAGCCAGAGCAGCAGCCCTGGCTTGCCTAGACCAAGGGCCCTGAGTGAGTCCCTCTGATGATGAGGAAGAGAAGGAGGAGGAGGTGGAGGAGGAGGAAGAGGATGAGGAAGAAGAGGAGGAGGAGGAGGAGGAGGAGGAGGAGGAGGGTCAGCAGGGCAGCTATCAGTAGGCAATGGGATTAATAGAGGCCTCCATTACGGAGGCATGTGTCCAGGCAGGCACCCACCAATCCTCAGGGGCAGCTCAGGGCACCCAGGGACCTGGGGTGGGTATCTCTGGGGCGGGGACTGTCAGTCAGTCAGCAAGACTGTGTGTCAGTGCAAATGGTGGGACAGGGGCCTGCCGGACCTTGGTCCCCAGCCCTGGGCTCTCAGCTGCCAGCCTCATGCCCAAACACACACCAATCTGCCCAGAGCCCCTTGGCCCGGCCGACCTGCACCTGCTTTGGCCTGGGGCTCTGGCTCTGGTGGCTGGCTACCACCCCTCAAGGTCAAGTACAGGGTGGGGGTCATGGCTGCTGGTCAACTGGTTGGGCGGGGTCCCCGTGGCCTAGCAACCACAGGAGCCCTCTGTGATGTCCTAGCCCCTGGCATTCTGTGCTGGCCACACTGGCACTGGGCAGCCCAACTGCCCTGCCACTAGGTCAGCCAGCAGCGCCCAGACGCCTGGGCCCTGGCACAGAGGGACGGAAGGATGGGAAGCCAGTGCTGACCGACAAGGGACCTCAGGGCTGGCAGCCAAGAGAAGACAGGTGGAGGTGTGCCCAGGATCCAGGGAGCCCAGGCCAGAGCTGCCTGCATGCCTGCCTGCCCTCCTGGATGTCTGTATGCTGCCTTTGTCCAGGTAGGTTTCTCATGTCCCCTCCAATCCTGTCCTCTCCTGTCCTCACCATCCTCTCCCCTCTCCTCTCCTCCGCACTTTGCTTCTCTCCTTTGTCTGTCCTCTCTTCCAGGTGCCCTGCTCACCAGCTCCAGCACTTGTGATGGTTCTCCAGTGACAGCTGTTCGCAACCCCTTCCACCCCCTTCCTGCCCCTGAGGTGACCCAACTCACAGGTCTCCGGCTCACCCCACCCACACCCACACCCCCCAACACATTCCCTGGTTCAGCCCCTCTGCCCTATTCAGCTGAACTCGCCCCTTTGCAACATACCTATGCATCCTGGTTTGTCTTCACCATTCAAGGAGAGATCTCCTTTTGTACTTAGCTTGGTTGACTGGTGGATGGATGGATGGATGGATGGATGGATGGATGGATGGATGGATAGATGGATGGATGGATGCATGGATGGATGGATGGATGGATGGATGGATGGATGGATGGATGTATAGATTGATGGGTGGATGGATGGATGCATGGAAAGCTCAATGGATTGGTTTCGTAGAGGCAGAGTACCATCTAGGGGTACTTGAGACCGCTGGTGTCAGAGCCAGAGTCTATGTCAAATGTAAAAAATTAATTCATCAATAACAAAAATGAAAAAGCACCTAAATAAATAATTAAATAAATAAATAAATATAAAAACTGGGTTAAAAAATACATGGTGTCTTTGCCTTTCTGCATATGGTATGCTGTGAGGATCTTAACAAGGAAAGCATTGTCCTGAGTAGCCCCTTTGAAGTAGTGGAATATTTCCTTTTCCTTTTTCTTTTTTTACTTTCAATTTTCTTGATTATTTACTGGAATAAATAGACAGGAATTGAGAGGGAAGGGAGGCATAGAGAGTTTGTGACACAGAGAGAGTCACCTGTAGCATTTCTGCACCACTTGTAAAGATTTCCCCCGGCAGGTGGGGACCAGGGTCTTGAAGCCCAGTCCCCCTGCATTGTAACATGAGTGCTTAACTGGGTGTGGCACCACCTGGTACGCTTGATGGGACACTTTTTTTTAGCAATGAAAAGAAATTCTCGTGGCAAGGTAATAAATAAATGAAGAAATAAACAAAAGTGCATTTACATTAACTCTGGAAACACACAGGGACATATACATCTCTGTTACCTGTATTACTTATTCGTTGATTGATTGATTGATTGATTGCCTCAAGGGGTTATTGCCTCAGCTCAGTGCCTGCGCCACGAATAATCCACAGCTCCTGCACTCCTTTTGTTCCCCTTTCGCTGCCCTTGTTGCTTGGTCACTGTGGTGGTTATTGTTGTGGTTGTCGTTGTTGTTTTGACCTTGCATCAGACAGAGAGAAAAGGAGAGAGCAGGGGAAATACAGAGTGGGAGAGAAAGATAGAGCCCCTAAACACCTGCTTCACACCCTGTAAAGCGACTCCTCTTCAGGTGGGGGTCTGGGCGCCAGACCCCAGACCCTTCCACCTGTCCCCTCTTTTCGTGAGCGCCACAAGGCCTTAACCCTATGACATACCGCCAAACCTCCCTGGATTTACTTTTGAAGGCAATATGACCTGCCTCGTTTTGAATCTCATTATCCTGAGGGTCAGTCCTGGAGACAGTGTCATGACATGACACACGGAGATCTCTGGTATCAGAGAGGACCTGGAACAGCAGCTGGGGCACTAGTGCCAGGGCAGCAGCAACTCCCCATCCACCGTCCACGAAGTCCACCTGCCTGCATTTTGGTCCTTTTCCCTCCAAAAAAGATCTTTCCCTTTTTTCACTGAGAAACAAGCAGCAGACAGGTTACCCAGGCAGGGGGGGGGGGAAATAAATAAAAAGCCTTTTTTTTTTTTTTTTTTTAAACCCTAGCGAAGGACCATCTTCTGGGAAGTACAGGTTTTGAACCTGAAAACTCTATCTGTCTGTGTCCTAGTCCACAGAAAGAGCCACTAGCCCAGCCAGATGTCACGCTCAGATGGGGTGTTTTTGCCAGTCAAAAGTCTGCACAGCGCACTAGGGATTGGGCGGCCTGAGACCCAAATGTTACATTGTAGATGGACTGTTTGCAGTTCTTGCTCCCCAGGACATTGGACTTTCTCAACTCCCTCCCCTACAGCATGACAAAAAGGTTCTTGACCAACCATAGAGCAAATGGAGTAAGGGCGAGTGGAGCTTGTTGCATGTCTGCGCTGCTCATGCCCAGGTGTCTGTGGGGGGCCGTGGCAGAGGCTGTAAGGGGGCTAGGGGGCAGAAGGAGACTGTTTGAGAGGCAGGCTGCAGGCAGGGGAGCCCGTGAGTGTGTGCAAGGCTGTGTGTGTGGGCGAGGTGGCAGGGGGTTAGGGCAGGTGAGATGGCAGCTGGGCTGGCTCTGGGCCCCCAGGGCTGAAGCGCAGAAGCAAGGTGGCAGTAAAGTAGTGCAGGGAGGCACACAGTAGATGTTAGTTGGGGAGCTGGGGGACAGAGGGCAAGGGGAAAGGTGGCATCCTTGAGGAGGGGTCTGGAGTAGAGAGTGGGGGGAGCTGGAGGCCATGGAAGGTCCCAGGAACCAGGGATTGACAGGAACAGATTCCTGCACCCACCCACTGGATAGAAGCTGCAGCAGCCAGAGCAGCAGCCCTGGCTTGCCTAGACCAAGGGCACTGAGTGAGTTCCTCTGAGGATGTGGAAGAGAAGGAGGAGGAGGTGGAGGAGGAGGAAGAGGAGGAGGAAGCAGAGGAGGAGGAGGAGGAGGAGGAGGAGGGTCAGCAGGGCAGCTATCAGTAGGCAATGGGATTAATAGAGGCCTCCATTACGGAGGCATGTGTCCAGGCAGGCACCCACCAATCCTCACGGGCAGCTCAGGGCACCCAGGGACCTGGTGTGGGTATCTCTGGGGCGGGGGCTGTCAGTCAGTCAGCAAGACTGTGTGTCAGTGCAAATGGTGGGACAGGGGCCTGCCGGACCTTGGTCCCCAGCCCTGGGCTCTCAGCTGCCAGCCTCATGCCCAAACACACACCAATCTGCCCAGAGCCCCTTGGCCCGGCCGACCTGCACCTGCTTTGGCCTGGGGCTCTGGCTCTGGTGGCTGGCTACCACCCCTCAAGTTCAAGTACAGGGTGGGGGTCATGGCTGCTGGTCAACTGGTTGGGCGGGGTCCCCGTGGCCTAGCAACCACAGGAGCCCTCTGTGATGTCCTAGCCCCTGGCATTCTGTGCTGGCCACACTGGCACTGGGCAGCCCAACTGCCCTGCCACTAGGTCAGCCAGCAGCGCCCAGACGCCTGGGCCCTGGCACAGAGGGACGGAAGGATGGGAAGCCAGTGCTGACCGACAAGGGACCTCAGGGCTGGCAGCCAAGAGAAGACAGCTGGAGGTGTGCCCGGGATCCAGGGAGCCCAGGCCAGAGCTGCCTGCATGCCTGCCTGCCCTCCTGGATGTCTGTATGCTGCCTTTGTCCAGGTAGGTTTCTCAGGTCCCCTCCACTCCTGTCCTCTCCTGTCCTCTCCTGTCCTCTCCTGCCCTCACCATCCTCTCCCCTCACCTCTCCTCTCCTCTGCACTTTGCTTCTCTCCTTTGACTGTCTTCTATTGCGGGTGCCCTGCTCAACAGCTCCAGCACTTGTCTTGTGATGGTTCTCCAGTGACAGCTGTTCGCAACCCCTTCCACCCCCTTCCTGCCCCTGAGGTGACCCAACTCACAGGTCTCCGGCTCACCCCACCCACACCCACACCCCCCAACACATTCCCTGGTTCAGCCCCTCTGCCCTATTCAGCTGAACTCGCCCCTTTGCAACATACCTATGCATCCTGGTTTGTCTTCACCATTCAAGGAGAGATCTCCTTTTGTACTTAGCTTGGTTGACTGGTGGATGGATGGATGGATGGATGGATGGATAGATGGATGGATGGATGCATGGATGGATGGATGGATGGATGGATGGATGGATGGATGTATAGATTGATGGGTGGATGGATGGATGCATGGAAAGCTCAATGGATTGGTTTCGTAGAGGCAGAGTACCATCTAGGGGTACTTGAGACCGCTGGTGTCAGAGCCAGAGTCTATGTCAAATGTAAAAAATTAATTCATCAATAACAAAAATGAATAAGCACCTAAATAAATAATTAAATAAATAAATAAATATAAAAACTGGGTTAAAAAATACATGGTGTCTTTGCCTTTCTGCATATGGTATGCTGTGAGGATCTTAACAAGGAAAGCATTGTCCTGAGTAGCCCCTTTGAAGTAGTGGAATATTTCCTTTTCCTTTTTCTTTTTTTACTTTCAATTTTCTTGATTATTTACTGGAATAAATAGACAGGAATTGAGAGGGAAGGGAGGGATAGAGAGTTTGTGACACAGAGAGAGTCACCTGTAGCATTTCTGCACCACTTGTAAAGATTTCCCCCGGCAGGTGGGGACCAGGGTCTTGAAGCCCAGTCCCCCTGCATTGTAACATGAGTGCTTAACTGGGTGTGGCACCACCTGGTACCCTTGATGGGACACTTTTTTTTTAGCAATGAAAAGAAATTCTCGTGGCAAGGTAATAAATAAATGAAGAAATAAACAAAAGTGCATTTACATTAACTCTGGAAACACACAGGGACATATACATCTCTGTTACCTGTATTACTTATTCGTTGATTGATTGATTGATTGATTGATTGCCTCAAGGGGTTATTGCCTCAGCTCAGTGCCTGCGCCACGAATAATCCACAGCTCCTGCACTCCTTTTGTTCCCCTTTCGCTGCCCTTGTTGCTTGGTCACTGTGGTGGTTATTGTTGTGGTTGTCGTTGTTGTTTTGACCTTGCATCAGACAGAGAGAAAAGGAGAGAGCAGGGGAAATACAGAGTGGGAGAGAAAGATAGAGCCCCTAAAGACCTGCTTCACACCCTGTAAAGCGACTCCTCTTCAGGTGGGGGTCTGGGCGCCAGACCCCAGACCCTTCCACCTGTCCCCTCTTTTCGTGAGCGCCACAAGGCCTTAACCCTATGACATACCGCCAAACCTCCCTGGATTTACTTTTGAAGGCAATATGACCTGCCTCGTTTTGAATCTCATTATCCTGAGGGTCAGTCCTGGAGACAGTGTCATGACAGGACACACGGAGATCTCTGGTATCAGAGAGCACCAGGAACAGCAGCTGGGGCACTAGTGCCAGGGCAGGAGCAACTCCCCATCCACCGTCCACGAAGTCCACCTGCCTGCATTTTGGTCCTTTTCCCTCCAAAAAAGATCTTTCCCTTTTTTCACTGAGAAACAAGCAGCAGACAGGTTACCCAGGCAGGGGGGGGGGGGGAAATAAATAAAAAGCCTTTTTTTTTTTTTTTAAACCCTAGCGAAGGACCATCTTCTGGGAAGTACAGGTTTTGAACCTGAAAACTCTATCTGTCTGTGTCCTAGTCCACAGAAAGAGCCACTAGCCCTGCCAGATGTCACGCTCAGATGGGGTGTTTTTGCCAGTCAAAAGTCTGCACAGCGCACTAGGGATTGGGCGGCCAGAGACCCAAATGTTACATTGTAGATGGACTGTTTGCAGTTCTTGCTCCCCAGGACATTGGAATTTCTCAACTCCCTCCCCTACAGCATGACAAAAAGGTTCTTGACCAACCATAGAGCAAATGGAGTAAGGGCGAGTGGAGCTTGTTGCATGTCTGCGCTGCTCATGCCCAGGTGTCTGTGGGGGGCCGTGGCAGAGGCTGTAAGGGGGCTAGGGGGCAGAAGGAGACTGTTTGAGAGGCAGGCTGCAGGCAGGGGAGCCCGTGAGTGTGTGCAAGGCTGTGTGTGTGGGCGAGGTGGCAGGGGGTTAGGGCAGGTGAGATGGCAGCTGGGCTGGCTCTGGGCCCCCAGGGCTGAAGCGCAGAAGCAGGGTGGCAGTAAAGTAGTGCAGGGAGGCACACAGTAGATGTTAGTTGGGGAGCTGGGGGACAGAGGGCAAGGGGAAAGGTGGCATCCTTGAGGAGGGGTCTGGAGTAGAGAGTGGGGGGAGCTGGAGGCATGGAAGGTCCCAGGAACCAGGGATTGACAGGAACAGATTCCTGCACCCACCCACTGGATAGAAGCTGCAGCAGCCAGAGCAGCAGCCCTGGCTTGCCTAGACCAAGGGCCCTGAGTGAGTCCCTCTGATGATGAGGAAGAGAAGGAGGAGGAGGTGGAGGAGGAGGAAGAGGATGAGGAAGAAGAGGAGGAGGAGGAGGAGGAGGAGGAGGAGGAGGGTCAGCAGGGCAGCTATCAGTAGGCAATGGGATTAATAGAGGCCTCCATTACGGAGGCATGTGTCCAGGCAGGCACCCACCAATCCTCAGGGGCAGCTCAGGGCACCCAGGGACCTGGGGTGGGTATCTCTGGGGCGGGGACTGTCAGTCAGTCAGCAAGACTGTGTGTCAGTGCAAATGGTGGGACAGGGGCCTGCCGGACCTTGGTCCCCAGCCCTGGGCTCTCAGCTGCCAGCCTCATGCCCAAACACACACCAATCTGCCCAGAGCCCCTTGGCCCGGCCGACCTGCACCTGCTTTGGCCTGGGGCTCTGGCTCTGGTGGCTGGCTACCACCCCTCAAGGTCAAGTACAGGGTGGGGGTCATGGCTGCTGGTCAACTGGTTGGGCGGGGTCCCCGTGGCCTAGCAACCACAGGAGCCCTCTGTGATGTCCTAGCCCCTGGCATTCTGTGCTGGCCACACTGGCACTGGGCAGCCCAACTGCCCTGCCACTAGGTCAGCCAGCAGCGCCCAGACGCCTGGGCCCTGGCACAGAGGGACGGAAGGATGGGAAGCCAGTGCTGACCGACAAGGGACCTCAGGGCTGGCAGCCAAGAGAAGACAGGTGGAGGTGTGCCCAGGATCCAGGGAGCCCAGGCCAGAGCTGCCTGCATGCCTGCCTGCCCTCCTGGATGTCTGTATGCTGCCTTTGTCCAGGTAGGTTTCTCATGTCCCCTCCAATCCTGTCCTCTCCTGTCCTCACCATCCTCTCCCCTCTCCTCTCCTCCGCACTTTGCTTCTCTCCTTTGTCTGTCCTCTCTTCCAGGTGCCCTGCTCACCAGCTCCAGCACTTGTGATGGTTCTCCAGTGACAGCTGTTCGCAACCCCTTCCACCCCCTTCCTGCCCCTGAGGTGACCCAACTCACAGGTCTCCGGCTCACCCCACCCACACCCACACCCCCCAACACATTCCCTGGTTCAGCCCCTCTGCCCTATTCAGCTGAACTCGCCCCTTTGCAACATACCTATGCATCCTGGTTTGTCTTCACCATTCAAGGAGAGATCTCCTTTTGTACTTAGCTTGGTTGACTGGTGGATGGATGGATGGATGGATGGATGGATGGATGGATGGATGGATGGATAGATGGATGGATGGATGCATGGATGGATGGATGGATGGATGGATGGATGGATGGATGGATGTATAGATTGATGGGTGGATGGATGGATGCATGGAAAGCTCAATGGATTGGTTTCGTAGAGGCAGAGTACCATCTAGGGGTACTTGAGACCGCTGGTGTCAGAGCCAGAGTCTATGTCAAATGTAAAAAATTAATTCATCAATAACAAAAATGAAAAAGCACCTAAATAAATAATTAAATAAATAAATAAATATAAAAACTGGGTTAAAAAATACATGGTGTCTTTGCCTTTCTGCATATGGTATGCTGTGAGGATCTTAACAAGGAAAGCATTGTCCTGAGTAGCCCCTTTGAAGTAGTGGAATATTTCCTTTTCCTTTTTCTTTTTTTACTTTCAATTTTCTTGATTATTTACTGGAATAAATAGACAGGAATTGAGAGGGAAGGGAGGGATAGAGAGTTTGTGACACAGAGAGAGTCACCTGTAGCATTTCTGCACCACTTGTAAAGATTTCCCCCGGCAGGTGGGGACCAGGGTCTTGAAGCCCAGTCCCCCTGCATTGTAACATGAGTGCTTAACTGGGTGTGGCACCACCTGGTACGCTTGATGGGACACTTTTTTTTAGCAATGAAAAGAAATTCTCGTGGCAAGGTAATAAATAAATGAAGAAATAAACAAAAGTGCATTTACATTAACTCTGGAAACACACAGGGACATATACATCTCTGTTACCTGTATTACTTATTCGTTGATTGATTGATTGATTGATTGCCTCAAGGGGTTATTGCCTCAGCTCAGTGCCTGCGCCACGAATAATCCACAGCTCCTGCACTCCTTTTGTTCCCCTTTCGCTGCCCTTGTTGCTTGGTCACTGTGGTGGTTATTGTTGTGTTTGTCGTTGTTGTTTTGACCTTGCATCAGACAGAGAGAAAAGGAGAGAGCAGGGGAAATACAGAGTGGGAGAGAAAGATAGAGCCCCTAAAGACCTGCTTCACACCCTGTAAAGCGACTCCTCTTCAGGTGGGGGTCTGGGCGCCAGACCCCAGACCCTTCCACCTGTCCCCTCTTTTCGTGAGCGCCACAAGGCCTTAACCCTATGACATACCGCCAAACCTCCCTGGATTTACTTTTGAAGGCAATATGACCTGCCTCGTTTTGAATCTCATTATCCTGAGGGTCAGTCCTGGAGACAGTGTCATGACATGACACACGGAGATCTCTGGTATCAGAGAGCACCTGGAACAGCAGCTGGGGCACTAGTGCCAGGGCAGCAGCAACTCCCCATCCACCGTCCACGAAGTCCACCTGCCTGCATTTTGGTCCTTTTCCCTCCAAAAAAGATCTTTCCCTTTTTTCACTGAGAAACAAGCAGCAGACAGGTTACCCAGGCAGGGGGGGGGGGGAAATAAATAAAAAGCCTTTTTTTTTTTTTTTTTTTTAAACCCTAGCGAAGGACCATCTTCTGGGAAGTACAGGTTTTGAACCTGAAAACTCTATCTGTCTGTGTCCTAGTCCACAGAAAGAGCCACTAGCCCAGCCAGATGTCACGCTCAGATGGGGTGTTTTTGCCAGTCAAAAGTCTGCACAGCGCACTAGGGATTGGGCGGCCTGAGACCCAAATGTTACATTGTAGATGGACTGTTTGCAGTTCTTGCTCCCCAGGACATTGGACTTTCTCAACTCCCTCCCCTACAGCATGACAAAAAGGTTCTTGACCAACCATAGAGCAAATGGAGTAAGGGCGAGTGGAGCTTGTTGCATGTCTGCGCTGCTCATGCCCAGGTGTCTGTGGGGGGCCGTGGCAGAGGCTGTAAGGGGGCTAGGGGGCAGAAGGAGACTGTTTGAGAGGCAGGCTGCAGGCAGGGGAGCCCGTGAGTGTGTGCAAGGCTGTGTGTGTGGGCGAGGTGGCAGGGGGTTAGGGCAGGTGAGATGGCAGCTGGGCTGGCTCTGGGCCCACAGGGCTGAAGCGCAGAAGCAAGGTGGCAGTAAAGTAGTGCAGGGAGGCACACAGTAGATGTTAGTTGGGGAGCTGGGGGACAGAGGGCAAGGGGAAAGGTGGCATCCTTGAGGAGGGGTCTGGAGTAGAGAGTGGGGGGAGCTGGAGGCATGGAAGGTCCCAGGAACCAGGGATTGACAGGAACAAATTCCTGCACCCACCCACTGGATAGAAGCTGCAGCAGCCAGAGCAGCAGCCCTGGCTTGCCTAGACCAAGGGCCCTGAGTGAGTCCCTCTGAGGATGAGGAAGAGAAGGAGGAGGAGGTGGAGGAGGAGGAAGAGGAGGAGGAAGAAGAGGAGGAGGAGGAGGGTCAGCAGGGCAGCTATCAGTAGGCAATGGGATTAATAGAGGCCTCCATTACGGAGGCATGTGTCCAGGCAGGCACCCACCAATCCTCAGGGGCAGCTCAGGGCACCCAGGGACCTGGTGTGGGTATCTCTGGGGCGGGGACTGTCAGTCAGTCAGCAAGACTGTGTGTCAGTGCAAATGGTGGGACAGGGGCCTGCCGGACCTTGGTCCCCAGCCCTGGGCTCTCAGCTGCCAGCCTCATGCCCAAACACACACCAATCTGCCCAGAGCCCCTTGGCCCGGCCGACCTGCACCTGCTTTGGCCTGGGGCTCTGGCTCTGGTGGCTGGCTACCACCCCTCAAGGTCAAGTACAGGGTGGGGGTCATGGCTGCTGGTCAACTGGTTGGGCGGGGTCCCCGTGGCCTAGCAACCACAGGAGCCCTCTGTGATGTCCTAGCCCCTGGCATTCTGTGCTGGCCACACTGGCACTGGGCAGCCCAACTGCCCTGCCACTAGGTCAGCCAGCAGCGCCCAGACGCCTGGGCCCTGGCACAGAGGGACGGAAGGATGGGAAGCCAGTGCTGACCGACAAGGGACCTCAGGGCTGGCAGCCAAGAGAAGACAGGTGGAGGTGTGCCCAGGATCCAGGGAGCCCAGGCCAGAGCTGCCTGCATGCCTGCCTGCCCTCCTGGATGTCTGTATGCTGCCTTTGTCCAGGTAGGTTTCTCATGTCCCCTCCAATCCTGTCCTCTCCTGTCCTCACCATCCTCTCCCCTCTCCTCTCCTCCGCACTTTGCTTCTCTCCTTTGTCTGTCCTCTCTTCCAGGTGCCCTGCTCACCAGCTCCAGCACTTGTGATGGTTCTCCAGTGACAGCTGTTCGCAACCCCTTCCACCCCCTTCCTGCCCCTGAGGTGACCCAACTCACAGGTCTCCGGCTCACCCCACCCACACCCACACCCCCCAACACATTCCCTGGTTCAGCCCCTCTGCCCTATTCAGCTGAACTCGCCCCTTTGCAACATACCTATGCATCCTGGTTTGTCTTCACCATTCAAGGAGAGATCTCCTTTTGTACTTAGCTTGGTTGACTGGTGGATGGATGGATGGATGGATGGATGGATGGATGGATGGATGGATAGATGGATGGATGGATGCATGGATGGATGGATGGATGGATGGATGGATGGATGGATGGATGTATAGATTGATGGGTGGATGGATGGATGCATGGAAAGCTCAATGGATTGGTTTCGTAGAGGCAGAGTACCATCTAGGGGTACTTGAGACCGCTGGTGTCAGAGCCAGAGTCTATGTCAAATGTAAAAAATTAATTCATCAATAACAAAAATGAAAAAGCACCTAAATAAATAATTAAATAAATAAATAAATATAAAAACTGGGTTAAAAAATACATGGTGTCTTTGCCTTTCTGCATATGGTATGCTGTGAGGATCTTAACAAGGAAAGCATTGTCCTGAGTAGCCCCTTTGAAGTAGTGGAATATTTCCTTTTCCTTTTTCTTTTTTTACTTTCAATTTTCTTGATTATTTACTGGAATAAATAGACAGGAATTGAGAGGGAAGGGAGGGATAGAGAGTTTGTGACACAGAGAGAGTCACCTGTAGCATTTCTGCACCACTTGTAAAGATTTCCCCCGGCAGGTGGGGACCAGGGTCTTGAAGCCCAGTCCCCCTGCATTGTAACATGAGTGCTTAACTGGGTGTGGCACCACCTGGTACGCTTGATGGGACACTTTTTTTTAGCAATGAAAAGAAATTCTCGTGGCAAGGTAATAAATAAATGAAGAAATAAACAAAAGTGCATTTACATTAACTCTGGAAACACACAGGGACATATACATCTCTGTTACCTGTATTACTTATTCGTTGATTGATTGATTGATTGATTGCCTCAAGGGGTTATTGCCTCAGCTCAGTGCCTGCGCCACGAATAATCCACAGCTCCTGCACTCCTTTTGTTCCCCTTTCGCTGCCCTTGTTGCTTGGTCACTGTGGTGGTTATTGTTGTGGTTGTCGTTGTTGTTTTGACCTTGCATCAGACAGAGAGAAAAGGAGAGAGCAGGGGAAATACAGAGTGGGAGAGAAAGATAGAGCCCCTAAACACCTGCTTCACACCCTGTAAAGCGACTCCTCTTCAGGTGGGGGTCTGGGCGCCAGACCCCAGACCCTTCCACCTGTCCCCTCTTTTCGTGAGCGCCACAAGGCCTTAACCCTATGACATACCGCCAAACCTCCCTGGATTTACTTTTGAAGGCAATATGACCTGCCTCGTTTTGAATCTCATTATCCTGAGGGTCAGTCCTGGAGACAGTGTCATGACATGACACACGGAGATCTCTGGTATCAGAGAGCACCTGGAACAGCAGCTGGGGCACTAGTGCCAGGGCAGCAGCAACTCCCCATCCACCGTCCACGAAGTCCACCTGCCTGCATTTTGGTCCTTTTCCCTCCAAAAAAGATCTTTCCCTTTTTTCACTGAGAAACAAGCAGCAGACAGGTTACCCAGGCAGGGGGGGGGGGGAAATAAATAAAAAGCCTTTTTTTTTTTTTTTTTTTTAAACCCTAGCGAAGGACCATCTTCTGGGAAGTACAGGTTTTGAACCTGAAAACTCTATCTGTCTGTGTCCTAGTCCACAGAAAGAGCCACTAGCCCAGCCAGATGTCACGCTCAGATGGGGTGTTTTTGCCAGTCAAAAGTCTGCACAGCGCACTAGGGATTGGGCGGCCTGAGACCCAAATGTTACATTGTAGATGGACTGTTTGCAGTTCTTGCTCCCCAGGACATTGGACTTTCTCAACTCCCTCCCCTACAGCATGACAAAAAGGTTCTTGACCAACCATAGAGCAAATGGAGTAAGGGCGAGTGGAGCTTGTTGCATGTCTGCGCTGCTCATGCCCAGGTGTCTGTGGGGGGCCGTGGCAGAGGCTGTAAGGGGGCTAGGGGGCAGAAGGAGACTGTTTGAGAGGCAGGCTGCAGGCAGGGGAGCCCGTGAGTGTGTGCAAGGCTGTGTGTGTGGGCGAGGTGGCAGGGGGTTAGGGCAGGTGAGATGGCAGCTGGGCTGGCTCTGGGCCCACAGGGCTGAAGCGCAGAAGCAAGGTGGCAGTAAAGTAGTGCAGGGAGGCACACAGTAGATGTTAGTTGGGGAGCTGGGGGACAGAGGGCAAGGGGAAAGGTGGCATCCTTGAGGAGGGGTCTGGAGTAGAGAGTGGGGGGAGCTGGAGGCATGGAAGGTCCCAGGAACCAGGGATTGACAGGAACAAATTCCTGCACCCACCCACTGGATAGAAGCTGCAGCAGCCAGAGCAGCAGCCCTGGCTTGCCTAGACCAAGGGCCCTGAGTGAGTCCCTCTGAGGATGAGGAAGAGAAGGAGGAGGAGGTGGAGGAGGAGGAAGAGGAGGAGGAAGAAGAGGAGGAGGAGGAGGGTCAGCAGGGCAGCTATCAGTAGGCAATGGGATTAATAGAGGCCTCCATTACGGAGGCATGTGTCCAGGCAGGCACCCACCAATCCTCAGGGGCAGCTCAGGGCACCCAGGGACCTGGTGTGGGTATCTCTGGGGCGGGGACTGTCAGTCAGTCAGCAAGACTGTGTGTCAGTGCAAATGGTGGGACAGGGGCCTGCCGGACCTTGGTCCCCAGCCCTGGGCTCTCAGCTGCCAGCCTCATGCCCAAACACACACCAATCTGCCCAGAGCCCCTTGGCCCGGCCGACCTGCACCTGCTTTGGCCTGGGGCTCTGGCTCTGGTGGCTGGCTACCACCCCTCAAGGTCAAGTACAGGGTGGGGGTCATGGCTGCTGGTCAACTGGTTGGGCGGGGTCCCCGTGGCCTAGCAACCACAGGAGCCCTCTGTGATGTCCTAGCCCCTGGCATTCTGTGCTGGCCACACTGGCACTGGGCAGCCCAACTGCCCTGCCACTAGGTCAGCCAGCAGCGCCCAGACGCCTGGGCCCTGGCACAGAGGGACGGAAGGATGGGAAGCCAGTGCTGACCGACAAGGGACCTCAGGGCTGGCAGCCAAGAGAAGACAGGTGGAGGTGTGCCCAGGATCCAGGGAGCCCAGGCCAGAGCTGCCTGCATGCCTGCCTGCCCTCCTGGATGTCTGTATGCTGCCTTTGTCCAGGTAGGTTTCTCAGGTCCCCTCCAATCCTGTCCTCTCCTGTCCTCACCATCCTCTCCCCTCTCCTCTCCTCCGCACTTTGCTTCTCTCCTTTGTCTGTCCTCTCTTCCAGGTGCCCTTCTCACCAGCTCCAGCACTTGTGATGGTTCTCCAGTGACAGCTGTTCGCAACCCCTTCCACCCCCTTCCTGCCCCTGAGGTGACCCAACTCACAGGTCTCCGGCTCACCCCACCCACACCCACACCCCCCAACACATTCCCTGGTTCAGCCCCTCTGCCCTATTCAGCTGAACTCGCCCCTTTGCAACAAACCTATGCATCCTGGTTTGTCTTCACCATTCAAGGAGAGATCTCCTTTTGTACTTAGCTTGGTTGACTGGTGGATGGATGGATGGATGGATGGATGGATGGATGGATGGATGGATAGATGGATGGATGGATGCATGGATGGATGGATGGATGGATGGATGTATAGATTGATGGGTGGATGGATGGATGCATGGAAAGCTCAATGGATTGGTTTCGTAGAGGCAGAGTACCATCTAGGGGTACTTGAGACCGCTGGTGTCAGAGCCAGAGTCTATGTCAAATGTAAAAAATTAATTCATCAATAACAAAAATGAATAAGCACCTAAATAAATAATTAAATAAATAAATAAATATAAAAACTGGGTTAAAAAATACATGGTGTCTTTGCCTTTCTGCATATGGTATGCTGTGAGGATCTTAACAAGGAAAGCATTGTCCTGAGTAGCCCCTTTGAAGTAGTGGAATATTTCCTTTTCCTTTTTCTTTTTTTACTTTCAATTTTCTTGATTATTTACTGGAATAAATAGACAGGAATTGAGAGGGAAGGGAGGGATAGAGAGTTTGTGACACAGAGAGAGTCACCTGTAGCATTTCTGCACCACTTGTAAAGATTTCCCCCGGCAGGTGGGGACCAGGGTCTTGAAGCCCAGTCCCCCTGCATTGTAACATGAGTGCTTAACTGGGTGTGGCACCACCTGGTACGCTTGATGGGACACATTTTTTTAGCAATGAAAAGAAATTCTCGTGGCAAGGTAATAAATAAATGAAGAAATAAACAAAAGTGCATTTACATTAACTCTGGAAACACACAGGGACATATACATCTCTGTTACCTGTATTACTTATTCGTTGATTGATTGATTGATTGATTGATTGCCTCAAGGGGTTATTGCCTCAGCTCAGTGCCTGCGCCACGAATAATCCACAGCTCCTGCACTCCTTTTGTTCCCCTTTTGCTGCCCTTGTTGCTTGGTCACTGTGGTGGTTATTGTTGTGGTTGTCGTTGTTGTTTTGACCTTGCATCAGACAGAGAGAAAAGGAGAGAGCAGGGGAAATACAGAGTGGGAGAGAAAGATAGAGCCCCTAAAGACCTGCTTCACACCCTGTAAAGCGACTCCTCTTCAGGTGGGGGTCTGGGCGCCAGACCCCAGACCCTTCCACCTGTCCCCTCTTTTCGTGAGCGCCACAAGGCCTTAACCCTATGACATACCGCCAAACCTCCCTGGATTTACTTTTGAAGGCAATATGACCTGCCTCGTTTTGAATCTCATTATCCTGAGGGTCAGTCCTGGAGACAGTGTCATGACATGACACACGGAGATCTCTGGTATCAGAGAGCACCTGGAACAGCAGCTGGGGCACTAGTGCCAGGGCAGGAGCAACTCCCCATCCACCGTCCACGAAGTCCACCTGCCTGCATTTTGGTCCTTTTCCCTCCAAAAAAGATCTTTCCCTTTTTTCACTGAGAAACAAGCAGCAGACAGTTTACCCAGGCAGGGGGGGGGAAAATAAATAAAAAGCCTTTTTTTTTTTTTTTTAAACCCTAGCGAAGGACCATCTTCTGGGAAGTACAGGTTTTGAACCTGAAAACTCTATCTGTCTGTGTCCTAGTCCACAGAAAGAGCCACTAGCCCAGCCAGATGTCACGCTCAGATGGGGTGTTTTTGCCAGTCAAAAGTCTGCACAGCGCACTAGGGATTGGGCGGCCTGAGACCCAAATGTTACATTGTAGATGGACTGTTTGCAGTTCTTGCTCCCCAGGACATTGGACTTTCTCAACTCCCTCCCCTACAGCATGACAAAAAGGTTTTTGACCAACCATAGAGCAAATGGAGTAAGGGCGAGTGGAGCTTGTTGCATGTCTGCGCTGCTCATGCCCAGGTGTCTGTGGGGGGCCGTGGCAGAGGCTGTAAGGGGGCTAGGGGGCAGAAGGAGACTGTTTGAGAGGCAGGCTGCAGGCAGGGGAGCCCGTGAGTGTGTGCAAGGCTGTGTGTGTGGGCGAGGTGGCAGGGGGTTAGGGCAGGTGAGATGGCAGCTGGGCTGGCTCTGGGCCCACAGGGCTGAAGCGCAGAAGCAAGGTGGCAGTAAAGTAGTGCAGGGAGGCACACAGTAGATGTTAGTTGGGGAGCTGGGGGACAGAGGGCAAGGGGAAAGGTGGCATCCTTGAGGAGGGGTCTGGAGTAGAGAGTGGGGGGAGCTGGAGGCATGGAAGGTCCCAGGAACCAGGGATTGACAGGAACAGATTCCTGCACCCACCCACTGGATAGAAGCTGCAGCAGCCAGAGCCGCAGCCCTGGCTTGCCTAGACCAAGGGCCCTGAGTGAGTCCCTCTGAGGATGAGGAAGAGAAGGAGGAGGAGGTGGAGGAGGAGGAAGAGGAGGAGGAAGAAGAGTAGGAGGAGGAGGAGGAGGAGGGTCAGCAGGGCAGCTATCAGTAGGCAATGGGATTAATAGAGGCCTCCATTACGGAGGCATGTGTCCAGGCAGGCACCCACCAATCCTCAGGGGCAGCTCAGGGCACCCAGGGACCTGGTGTGGGTATCTCTGGGGCGGGGACTGTCAGTCAGTCAGCAAGACTGTGTGTCAGTGCAAATGGTGGGACAGGGGCCTGCCGGACCTTGGTCCCCAGCCCTGGGCTCTCAGCTGCCAG
This sequence comes from Erinaceus europaeus, assembly GCF_950295315.1. Taxonomy (NCBI): domain Eukaryota; kingdom Metazoa; phylum Chordata; class Mammalia; order Eulipotyphla; family Erinaceidae; genus Erinaceus; species Erinaceus europaeus. The sequence goes on along the minus strand of NW_026647118.1, from coordinate 1,088,363 downwards.
CCTCATGCCCAAACACACACCAATCTGCCCTGAGCCCCTTGGCCCGGCCGACCTGCACCTGCTTTGGCCTGGGGCTCTGGCTCTGGTGGCTGGCTACCACCCCTCAAGGTCAAGTACAGGGTGGGGGTCATGGCTGCTGGTCAACTGGTTGGGCGGGGTCCCCGTGGCCTAGCAACCACAGGAGCCCTCTGTGATGTCCTAGCCCCTGGCATTCTGTGCTGGCCACACTGGCACTGGGCAGCCCAACTGCCCTGCCACTAGGTCAGCCAGCAGCGCCCAGACGCCTGGGCCCTGGCACAGAGGGACGGAAGGATGGGAAGCCAGTGCTGACCGACAAGGGACCTCAGGGCTGGCAGCCAAGAGAAGACAGGTGGAGGTGTGCCCGGGATCCAGGGAGCCCAGGCCAGAGCTGCCTGCATGCCTGCCTGCCCTCCTGGATGTCTGTATGCTGCCTTTGTCCAGGTAGGTTTCTCAGGTCCCCTCCACTCCTGTCCTCTCCTGTCCTCTCCTGTCCTCTCCTGCCCTCACCATCCTCTCCCCTCACCTCTCCTCTCCTCTGCACTTTGCTTCTCTCCTTTGATTGTCTTCTATTGCGGGTGCCCTGCTCAACAGCTCCAGCATTTGTCTTGTGATGGTTCTCCAGTGACAGCTGTTCGCAACCCCTTCCACCCCTTTCCTGCCCCTGAGGTGACCCAACTCACAGGTCTCCGGCTCACCCCACCCACACCCACACCCCCCAACACATTCCCTGGTTCAGCCCCTCTGCCCTATTCAGCTGAACTCGCCCCTTTGCAACATACCTATGCATCCTGGTTTGTCTTCACCATTCAAGGAGAGATCTCCTTTTGTACTTAGCTTGGTTGACTGGTGGATGGATGGATGGATGGATGGATGGATGGATGGATGGATGGATGGATAGATGGATGGATGGATGCATGGATGGATGGATGGATGGATGGATGGATGGATGGATGTATAGATTGATGGGTGGATGGATGGATGCATGGAAAGCTCAATGGTTTGGTTTCGTAGAGGCAGAGTACCATCTAGGAGTACTTGAGACCGCTGGTGTCAGAGCCAGAGACTATGTCAAATGTAAAAAATTAATTCATCAATAACAAAAATGAATAAGCACCTAAATAAATAATTAAATAAATAAATAAATATAAAAACTGGGTTAAAAAATACATGGTGTCTTTGCCTTTCTGCATATGGTATGCTGTGAGGATCTTAACAAGGAAAGCATTGTCCTGAGTAGCCCCTTTGAAGTAGTGGAATATTTCCTTTTCCTTGTTCTTTTTTTACTTTCAATTTTCTTGATTATTTACTGGAATAAATAGACAGGAATTGAGAGGGAAGGGAGGGATAGAGAGTTTGTGACACAGAGAGAGTCACCTGTAGCATTTCTGCACCACTTGTAAAGATTTTCCCCGGCAGGTGGGGACCAGGGTCTTGAAGCCCAGTCCCCCTGCATTGTAACATGAGTGCTTAACTGGGTGTGGCACCACCTGGTACCCTTGATGGGACACTTTTTTTTTAGCAATGAAAAGAAATTCTCGTGGCAAGGTAATAAATAAATGAAGAAATAAACAAAAGTGCATTTACATTAACTCTGGAAACACACAGGGACATATACATCTCTGTTACCTGTATTACTTATTCGTTGATTGATTGATTGATTGATTGATTGCCTCAAGGGGTTATTGCCTCAGCTCAGTGCCTGCGCCACGAATAATCCACAGCTCCTGCACTCCTTTTGTTCCCCTTTCGCTGCCCTTGTTGCTTGGTCACTGTGGTGGTTATTGTTGTGGTTGTCGTTGTTGTTTTGACCTTGCATCAGACAGAGAGAAAAGGAGAGAGCAGGGGAAATACAGAGTGGGAGAGAAAGATAGAGCCCCTAAAGACCTGCTTCACACCCTGTAAAGCGACTCCTCTTCAGGTGGGGGTCTGGGCGCCAGACCCCAGACCCTTCCACCTGTCCCCTCTTTTCGTGAGCGCCACAAGGCCTTAACCCTATGACATACCGCCAAACCTCCCTGGATTTACTTTTGAAGGCAATATGACCTGCCTCGTTTTGAATCTCATTATCCTGAGGGTCAGTCCTGGAGACAGTGTCATGACATGACACACGGAGATCTCTGGTATCAGAGAACACCTGGAACAGCAGCTGGGGCACTAGTGCCAGGGCAGGAGCAACTCCCCATCCACCGTCCACGAAGTCCACCTGCCTGCATTTTGGTCCTTTTCCCTCCAAAAAAGATCTTTCCCTTTTTTCACTGAGAAACAAGCAGCAGACAGGTTACCCAGGCAGGGGGGGGAAAAATAAATAAAAAGCCTTTTTTTTTTTTTTTAAACCCTAGCGAAGGACCATCTTCTGGGAAGTACAGGTTTTGAACCTGAAAACTCTATCTGTCTGTGTCCTAGTCCACAGAAAGAGCCACTAGCCCAGCCAGATGTCACGCTCAGATGGGGTGTTTTTGCCAGTCAAAAGTCTGCACAGCGCACTAGGGATTGGGCGGCCTGAGACCCAAATGTTACATTGTAGATGGACTGTTTGCAGTTCTTGCTCCCCAGGACATTGGACTTTCTCAACTCCCTCCCCTACAGCATGACAAAAAGGTTCTTGACCAACCATAGAGCAAATGGAGTAAGGGCGAGTGGAGCTTGTTGCATGTCTGCGCTGCTCATGCCCAGGTGTCTGTGGGGGGCCGTGGCAGAGGCTGTAAGGGGGCTAGGGGGCAGAAGGAGACTGTTTGAGAGGCAGGCTGCAGGCAGGGGAGCCCGTGAGTGTGTGCAAGGCTGTGTGTGTGGGCGAGGTGGCAGGGGGTTAGGGCAGGTGAGATGGCAGCTGGGCTGGCTCTGGGCCCACAGGGCTGAAGCGCAGAAGCAGGGTGGCAGTAAAGTAGTGCAGGGAGGCACACAGTAGATGTTAGTTGGGGAGCTGGGGGACAGAGGGCAAGGGGAAAGGTGGCATCCTTGAGGAGGGGTCTGGAGTAGAGAGTGGGGGGAGCTGGAGGCATGGAAGGTCCCAGGAACCAGGGATTGACAGGAACAGATTCCTGCACCCACCCACTGGATAGAAGCTGCAGCAGCCAGAGCAGCAGCCCTGGCTTGCCTAGACCAAGGGCCCTGAGTGAGTCCCTCTGAGGATGAGGAAGAGAAGGAGGAGGAGGTGGAGGAGGAGGAAGAGGAGGAGGAAGAAGAGGAGGAGGAGGAGGAGGAGGAGGAGGAGGAGGAGGAGGAGGGTCAGCAGGGCAGCTATCAGTAGGCAATGGGATTAATAGAGGCCTCCATTACGGAGGCATGTGTCCAGGCAGGCACCCACCAATCCTCAGGGGCAGCTCAGGGCACCCAGGGACCTGGTGTGGGTATCTCTGGGGCGGGGACTGTCAGTCAGTCAGCAAGACTGTGTGTCAGTGCAAATGGTGGGACAGGGGCCTGCCGGACCTTGGTCCCCAGCCCTGGGCTCTCAGCTGCCAGCCTCATGCCCAAACACACACCAATCTGCCCAGAGCCCCTTGGCCCGGCCGACCTGCACCTGCTTTGGCCTGGGGCTCTGGCTCTGGTGGCTGGCTACCACCCCTCAAGGTCAAGTACAGGGTGGGGGTCATGGATGCTGGTCAACTGGTTGGGCGGGGTCCCCGTGGCCTAGCAACCACAGGAGCCCTCTGTGATGTCCTAGACCCTGGCATTCTGTGCTGGCCACACTGGCACTGGGCAGCCCAACTGCCCTGCCACTAGGTCAGCCAGCAGCGCCCAGACGCCTGGGCCCTGGCACAGAGGGACGGAAGGATGGGAAGCCAGTGCTGACCGACAAGGGACCTCAGGGCTGGCAGCCAAGAGAACACAGGTGGAGGTGTGCCCGGGATCCAGGGAGCCCAGGCCAGAGCTGCCTGCATGCCTGCCTGCCCTCCTGGATGTCTGTATGCTGCCTTTGTCCAGGTAGGTTTCTCAGGTCCCCTCCACTCCTGTCCTCTCCTGTCCTCTACTGCCCTCACCATCCTCTCCCCTCACCTCTCCTCTCCTCTGCACTTTGCTTCTCTCCTTTGACTGTCTTCTATTGCGGGTGCCCTGCTCAACAGCTCCAGCACTTGTCTTGTGATGGTTCTCCAGTGACAGCTGTTCGCAACCCCTTCCACCCCCTTCCTGCCCCTGAGGTGACCCAACTCACAGGTCTCCGGCTCACCCCACCCACACCCACACCCCCCAACACATTCCCTGGTTCGGCCCCTCTGCCCTATTCAGCTGAACTCGCCCCTTTGCAACATACCTATGCATCCTGGTTTGTCTTCACCATTCAAGGAGAGATCTCCTTTTGTACTTAGCTTGGTTGACTGGTGGATGGATGGATGGATGGATGGATGGATGGATGGATGGATGGATGGATAGATGGATGGATGGATGCATGGATGGATGGATGGATGGATGGATGGATGGATGGATGTATAGATTGATGGGTGGATGGATGGATGCATGGAAAGCTCAATGGATTGGTTTCGTAGAGGCAGAGTACCATCTAGGGGTACTTGAGACCGCTGGTGTCAGAGCCAGAGTCTATGTCAAATGTAAAAAATTAATTCATCAATAACAAAAATGAATAAGCACCTAAATAAATAATTAAATAAATAAATAAATATAAAAACTGGGTTAAAAAATACATGGTGTCTTTGCCTTTCTGCATATGGTATGCTGTGAGGATCTTAACAAGGAAAGCATTGTCCTGAGTAGCCCCTTTGAAGTAGTGGAATATTTCCTTTTCCTTGTTCTTTTTTTACTTTCAATTTTCTTGATTATTTACTGGAATAAATAGACAGGAATTGAGAGGGAAGGGAGGGATAGAGAGTTTGTGACACAGAGAGAGTCACCTGTAGCATTTCTGCACCACTTGTAAAGATTTCCCCCGGCAGGTGGGGACCAGGGTCTTGACGCCCAGTCCCCCTGCATTGTAACATGAGTGCTTAACTGGGTGTGGCACCACCTGGTACCCTTGATGGGACACTTTTTTTTTTAGCAATGAAAAGAAATTCTCGTGGCAAGGTAATAAATAAATGAAGAAATAAACAAAAGTGCATTTACATTAACTCTGGAAACACACAGGGACATATACATCTCTGTTACCTGTATTACTTATTCGTTGATTGATTGATTGATTGATTGATTGCCTCAAGGGGTTATTGCCTCAGCTCAGTGCCTGCGCCACGAATAATCCACAGCCCCTGCACTCCTTTTGTTCCCCTTTCGCTGCCCTTGTTGCTTGGTCACTGTGGTGGTTATTGTTGTGGTTGTCGTTGTTGTTTTGACCTTGCATCAGACAGAGAGAAAAGGAGAGAGCAGGGGAAATACAGAGTGGGAGAGAAAGATAGAGCCCCTAAAGACCTGCTTCACACCCTGTAAAGCGACTCCTCTTCAGGTGGGGGTCTGGGCGCCAGACCCCAGACCCTTCCACCTGTCCCCTCTTTTCGTGAGCGCCACAAGTCCTTAACCCTATGACATACCGCCAAACCTCCCTGGATTTACTTTTGAAGGCAATATGACCTGCCTCGTTTTGAATCTCATTATCCTGAGGGTCAGTCCTGGAGACAGTGTCATGACATGACACACGGAGATCTCTGGTATCAGAGAGCACCTGGAACAGCAGCTGGGGCACTAGTGCCAGGGCAGGAGCAACTCCCCATCCACCGTCCACGAAGTCCACCTGCCTGCATTTTGGACCTTTTCCCTCCAAAAAAGATCTTTCCCTTTTTTCACTGAGAAACAAGCAGCAGACAGGTTACCCAGGCAGGGGGGGGAAAATAAATAAAAAGCCTTTTTTTTTTTTTTTAAACCCTAGCGAAGGACCATCTTCTGGGAAGTACATGTTTTGAACCTGAAAACTCTATCTGTCTGTGTCCTAGTCCACAGAAAGAGCCACTAGCCCAGCCAGATGTCACGCTCAGATGGGGTGTTTTTGCCAGTCAAAAGTCTGCACAGCGCACTAGGGATTGGGCGGCCTGAGACCCAAATGTTACATTGTAGATGGACTGTTTGCAGTTCTTGCTCCCCAGGACATTGGACTTTCTCAACTCCCTCCCCTACAGCAAGACAAAAAGGTTCTTGACCAACCATAGAGCAAATGGAGTAAGGGCGAGTGGAGCTTGTTGCATGTCTGCGCTGCTCATGCCCAGGTGTCTGTGGGGGGCCGTGGCAGAGGCTGTAAGGGGGCTAGGGGGCAGAAGGAGACTGTTTGAGAGGCAGGCTGCAGGCAGGGGAGCCCGTGAGTGTGTGCAAGGCTGTGTGTGTGGGCGAGGTGGCAGGGGGTTAGGGCAGGTGAGATGGCAGCTGGGCTGGCTCTGGGCCCACAGGGCTGAAGCGCAGAAGCAGGGTGGCAGTAAAGTAGTGCAGGGAGGCACACAGTAGATGTTAGTTGGGGAGCTGGGGGACAGAGGGCAAGGGGAAAGGTGGCATCCTTGAGGAGGGGTCAGGACCTGAGAGTGGGGGGAGCTGGAGGCATGGAAGGTCCCAGGAACCAGGGATTGACAGGAACAGATTCCTGCACCCACCCACTGGATAGAAGCTGCAGCAGCCAGAGCAGCAGCCCTGGCTTGCCTAGACCAAGGGCCCTGAGTGAGTCCCTCTGAGGATGAGGAAGAGAAGGAGGAGGAGGTGGAGGAGGAGGAAGAGGAGGAGGAAGAGGAGGAGGAGGAGGAGGAGGGTCAGCAGGGCAGCTATCAGTAGGCAATGGGATTAATAGAGGCCTCCATTACGGAGGCATGTGTTCAGGCAGGCACCCACCAATCCTCAGGGGCAGCTCAGGGCACCCAGGGACCTGGTGTGGGTATCTCTGGGGCGGGGGCTGTCAGTCAGTCAGCAAGACTGTGTGTCACTGCAAATGGTGGGACAGGGGCCTGCCGGACCTTGGTCCCCAGCCCTGGGCTCTCAGCTGCCAGCCTCATGCCCAAACACACACCAATCTGCCCAGAGCCCCTTGGCCCGGCCGACTTGCACCTGCTTTGGCCTGGGGCTCTGGCTCTGGTGGCTGGCTACCACCCCTCAAAGTCAAGTACAGGGTGGGGGTCATGGCTGCTGGTCAACTGGTTGGGCGGGGTCCCCGTGGCCTAGCAACCACAGGAGCCCTCTGTGATGTCCTAGCCCCTGGCATTCTGTGCTGGCCACACTGGCACTGGGCAGCCCAACTGCCCTGCCACTAGGTCAGCCAGCAGCGCCCAGACGCCTGGGCCCTGGCACAGAGGGACGGAAGGATGGGAAGCCAGTGCTGACCGACAAGGGACCTCAGGGCTGGCAGCCAAGAGAAGACAGGTGGAGGTGTGCCCGGGATCCAGGGAGCCCAGGCCAGAGCTGCCTGCATGCCTGCCTGCCCTCCTGGATGTCTGTATGCTGCCTTTGTCCAGGTAGGTTTCTCAGGTCCCCTCCACTCCTGTCCTCTCCTGTCCTCTCCTGCCCTCACCATCCTCTCCCCTCACCTCTCCTCTCCTCTGCACTTTGCTTCTCTCCTTTGACTGTCTTCTATTGCGGGTACCCTGCTCAACAGCTCCAGCACTTGTCTTGTGATGGTTCTCCAGTGACAGCTGTTCGCAACCCCTTCCACCCCCTTCCTGCCCCTGAGGTGACCCAACTCACAGGTCTCCGGCTCACCCCACCCACACCCACACCCCGCAACACATTCCCTGGTTCAGCCCCTCTGCCCTATTCAGCTGAACTCGCCCCTTTGCAACATACCTATGCATCCTGGTTTGTCTTCACCATTCAAGGAGAGATCTCCTTTTGTACTTAGCTTGGTTGGCTGGTGGATGGATGGATCGATGGATGGATGGATGGATGGATGGATAGATGGATGGATGGATGCATGGATGGATGGATGGATGGATGGATGGATGGATGTATAGATTGATGGGTGGATGGATGGATGCATGGAAAGCTCAATGGATTGGTTTCGTAGAGGCAGAGTACCATCTAGGGGTACTTGAGACCGCTGGTGTCAGAGCCAGAGTCTATGTCAAATGTAAAAAATTAATTCATCAATAACAAAAATGAATAAGCACCTAAATAAATAAATAAATAAATAATTAATTAAATATAAAAACTGGGTTAAAAAATACATGGTGTCTTTGCCTTTCTGCATATGGTATGCTGTGAGGATCTTAACAAGGAAAGCATTGTCCTGAGTAGCCCCTTTGAAGTAGTGGAATATTTCCTTTTCCTTTTTCTTTTTTTACTTTCAATTTTCTTGATTATTTACTGGAATAAATAGACAGGAATTGAGAGGGAAGGGAGGGATAGAGAGTTTGTGACACAGAGAGAGTCACCTGTAGCATTTCTGCACCACTTGTAAAGATTTCCCCCGGCAGGTGGGGACCAGGGTCTTGAAGCCCAGTCCCCCTGCATTGTAACATGAGTGCTTAACTGGGTGTGGCACCACCTGGTACCCTTGATGGGACACTTTTTTTTCAGCAATGAAAAGAAATTCTCGTGGCAAGGTAATAAATAAATGAAGAAATAAACAAAAGTGCATTTACATTAACTCTGGAAACACACAGGTACATATACATCTCTGTTACCTGTATTACTTATTCGTTGATTGATTGATTGATTGCCTCAAGGGGTTATTGCCTCAGCTCAGTGCCTGCGCCACGAATAATCCACAGCCCCTGCACTCCTTTTGTTCCCCTTTCGCTGCCCTTGTTGCTTGGTCACTGTGGTGGTTATTGTTGTGGTTGTCGTTGTTGTTTTGACCTTGCATCAGACAGAGAGAAAAGGAGAGAGCAGGGGAAATACAGAGTGGGAGAGGAAGATAGAGCCCCTAAAGACCTGCTTCACACCCTGTAAAGCGACTCCTCTGCAGGTGGGGGTCTGGGCGCCAGACCCCAGACCCTTCCACCTGTCCCCTCTCTTCGTGAGCGCCACAGGCCTTAACCCTCTGACATACCGCCAAACCTCCCTGGAATACTCTTGAAGGCAATATGTCCTGCCTCGTTTTGAATCTCATTATCCTGAGGGTCAGTCCTGGAGACAGTGTCATGACACGACACACGGAGATCTCTGGTATCAGAGAGCACCTGGAACAGCAGCTGGGGCTCTAGTGCCAGGGCAGGAGCAACTCCCCATCCACCGTCCACGAAGTCCACCTGCCTGCATTTTGGTCCTTTTCCCTCCAAAAAAGATCTTTCCCTTTTTTCACTGAGAAACAAGCAGCAGACAGGTTACCCAGGCAGGGGGAAAAAAAAATAAATAAAAAGCCTTTTTTTTTTTCCCTTGCAAAGGACCATCTTCAGGGTAGTACAGGTTTTGAACCTGAAAACTCTGTCTGTCTGTGTCCTAGTCCACAGAAAGAGCCACTAGCCCAGCCAGATGTCACGCTCAGATGGGGTGTTTTTGCCAGTCAAAAGTCTGCACAGCGCACTAGGGATTGGGCGACCTGAGACCCAAATGTTACATTGTAGATGGACTGTTTGCAGTTCTTGCTCCCCAGGACATTGGACTTTCTCAACTCCCTCCCCTACAGCATGACAAAAAGGTTCTTGACCAACCATAGAGAAAATGGAGTAAGGGCGAGTGGAGCTTGTTTCATGTCTGTGCTGCTCATGCCCAGGTGTCTGTGGGTGGCCGTGGCAGAGGCTGTAAGGGGGCTAGGGGGCAGAAGGAGACTGTTTGAGAGGCAGGCTGCAGGCAGGGGAGCCCGTGAGTGTGTGCAAGGCTGTGTGTGTGGGCGAGGTGGCAGGGGGTTAGGGCAGGTGAGATGGCAGCTGGGCTGGCTCTGGGCCCACAGGGCTGAAGCGCAGAAGCAGGGTGGCAGTAAAGTAGTGCAGGGAGGCACACAGTAGATGTTAGTTGGGGAGCTGGGGGACAGAGGGCAAGGGGAAAGGTGGCATCCTTGAGGAGGGGTCTGGAGTAGAGAGTGGGGGGAGCTGGAGGCATGGAAGGTCCCAGGAACCAGGGATTGACAGGAACAGATTCCTGCACCCACCCACTGGATAGAAGCTGCAGCAGCCAGAACAGCAGCCCTGGCTTGCCTAGACCAAGGGCCCTGAGTGAGTCCCTCTGAGGATGAGGAAGAGGAGGAGGAGGAGGTGGAGGAGGAGGAACAGGAGGAGGAAGAAGAGGAGGAGGAGGAGGAGGAGGAGGAGGGTCAGCAGGGCAGCTATCAGTAGGCAATGGGATTAATAGAGGCCTCCATTACGGAGGCATGTGTCCAGGCAGGCACCCACCAATCCTCAGGGGCAGCTCAGGGCACCCAGGGACCTGGTGTGGGTATCTCTGGGGCGGGGACTGTCAGTCAGTCAGCAAGACTGTGTGTCAGTGCAAATGGTGGGACAGGGGCCTGGCGGACCTTGGTCCACAGCCCTGGGCTCTCAGCTGCCAGCCTCATGCCCAGACACACACCAATCTGCCCAGAGCCCCTTGGCCTGGCCGACCTGCACCTGCTTTGGCCTGGGGCTCTGGCTCTGGTGGCTGGCTACCACCCCTCAAGGTCAAGTTCAGGGTGGGGGTCATGGCTGCTGGTCAACTGGTTGGGCGGGGTCCCTGTGGCCTAGCAACCACAGGAGCCCTCTGTGATGTCCTAGCCCCTGGCATTCTGTGCTGGCCACACTGGCACTGGGCAGCCCAACTGCCCTGCCACTAGGTCAGCCAGCAGCGCCCAGACGCCTGGGCCCTGGCACAGAGGGACGGAAGGATGGGAAGCCAGTGCTGACCGACAAGGGACATCAGGGCTGGCAGCCAAGAGAAGACAGGTGGAGGTGTCCCCGGGATCCAGGGAGCCCAGGCCAGAGCTGCCTGCATGCCTGCCTGCCCTCCTGGATGTCTGTATGCTGCCTTTCTCCAGGTAGGTTTCTCAGGTCCCCTCCACTCCTGTCCTCTCCTGTCCTCTCCTGTCCTCTCCTGCCCTCACCATCCTCTCCCCTCTCCTCTCCTCTGCACTTTGCTTCTCTCCTTTGACTGTCTTCTATTGCGGGTGCCCTGCTCAACAGCTCCAGCACTTGTGATGGTTCTCCAGTGACAGCTGTTCGCAACCCCTTCCACCCCCTTCCTGCCCCTGAGGTGACCCAACTCACAGGTCTCTGGCTCACCCCACCCACACCCACACCCCCCAACACATTCCCTGGTTCAGCCCCTCTGCCCTATTCAGCCGAACTCGCCCCTTTGCAACCTACCTATGCATCCTGCTTTGTCTTCACCATTCAAGGAGAGATCTCCTTTTGTACTTAGCTTGGTTGACTGGTGGATGGATGGATGGATGGATGGATGGATGGATGCATGGATGCATGGATGCATGGATGCATGGATGCATGGTTGCATGGATGGAGGGATGGATGGATGGATGTATAGATTGATGGGTGGATGGATGGATGCATGGAAAGCTCAATGGATTGGTTTCGTAGAGGCAGAGTACCATCTAGGGGTACTTGAGGCCGCTGGTGTCAGAGCCAGAGTCTATGTCAAATGTAAAACATTAATTCATCAATAACAAAAATGAATAAGCACCTAAATAAATAAATAAATAAATAAATATAAAAACTGGGTTAAAAAATACATGGTGTCTTTGCCTTTCTGCATATGATATGCTGTGAGGATCTTAACAAGGAAAGCATTGTCCTGAGTAGCCCCTTTGAAGTAGTGGAATATTTCCTTTTCCTTGTTATTTTTTTACTTTCAATTTTCTTGATTATTTACTGGAATAAATAGACAGGAATTGAGAGGGAAGGGAGGGATAGAGAGTTTGTGACACAGAGAGAGTCACCTGTAGCATTTCTGCACCACTTGTAAAGATTTCCCCCGGCAGGTGGGGACCAGGGTCTTGAAGCCCAGTCCCCCTGCATTGTAACATGAGTGCTTAACTGGGTGTGGCACCACCTGGTACCCTTGATGGGACACTTTTTTTTTAGCAATGAAAAGAAATTCTCGTGGCAAGGTAATAAATAAATGAAGAAATAAACAAAAGTGCATTTACATTAACTCTGGAAACACACAGGGACATATACATCTCTGTTACCTGTATTACTTATTCGTTGATTGATTGTTTGATTGATTGATTGATTGATTGCCTCAAGGGGTTATTGCCTCAGCTCAGTGCCTGCGCCACGAATAATCCACAGCCCCTGCACTCCTTTTGTTCCCCTTTCGCTGCCCTTGTTGCTTGGTCACTGTGGTGGTTATTGTTGTGGTTGTCGTTGTTGTTTTGACCTTGCATCAGACAGAGAGAAAAGGAGAGAGCAGGGGAAATACAGAGTGGGAGAGAAAGATAGAGCCCCTAAAGACCTGCTTCACACCCTGTAAAGCGACTCCTCTGCAGGTGGGGGTCTGGGCGCCAGACCCCAGACCCTTCCACCTGTCCCCTCTTTTCGTGAGCGCCACAAGGCCTTAACCCTCTGACATACCGCCAAACCTCCCTGGATTTACTTTTGAAGGCAATATGTCCTGCCTCGTTTTGAATCTCATTATCCTGAGGGTCAGTCCTGGAGACAGTGTCATGACACGACACACGGAGATCTCTGGTATCAGAGAGCACCTGGAACAGCAGCTGGGGCTCTAGTGCCAGGGCAGGAGCAACTCCCCATCCACCGTCCACGAAGTCCACCTGCCTGCATTTTGGTCCTTTTCCCTCCAAAAAAGATCTTTCCCTTTTTTCACTGAGAAACAAGCAGCAGACAGGTTACCCAGGCAGGGGGATAAATAAATAAATAAAAAGCCTTTTTTTTTTTTTCCCTTGCGAAGGACCATCTTCTGGGAAGTACAGGTTTTGAACCTGAAAACTCTGTCTGTCTGTGTCCTAGTCCACAGAAAGAGCCACTAGCCCAGCCAGATGTCACGCTCAGATGGGGTGTTTTTGCCAGTCAAAAGTCTGCACAGCGCACTAGGGATTGGGCGGCCTGAGACCCAAATGTTACATTGTAGATGGAATGTTTGCAGTTCTTGCTCCCCAGGACATTGGACTTTCTCAACTCCCTCCCCTACAGCATGACAAAAAGGTTCTTGACCAACCATAGAGCAAATGGAGTAAGGGCGAGTGGAGCTTGTTGCATGTCTGCGCTGCTCATGCCCAGGTGTCTGTGGGGGGCCGTGGCAGAGGCTGTAAGGGGGCTAGGGGGCAGAAGGAGACTGTTTGAGAGGCAGGCTGCAGGCAGGGGAGCCCGTGAGTGTGTGCAAGGCTGTGTGTGTGGGCGAGGTGGCAGGGGGTTAGGGCAGGTGAGATGGCAGCTGGGCTGGCTCTGGGCCCACAGGGCTGAAGCGCAGAAGCAGGGTGGCAGTAAAGTCGTGCAGGGAGGCACACAGTAGATGTTAGTTGGGGAGCTGGGGGACAGAGGGCAAGGGGAAAGGTGGCATCCTTGAGGAGGGGTCTGGAGTAGAGAGTGGGGGGAGCTGGAGGCATGGAAGGTCCCAGGAACCAGGGATTGACAGGAACAGATTCCTGTACCCACCCACTGGATAGAAGCTGCAGCAGCCAGAGCAGCAGCCCTGGCTTGCCAAGACCAAGGGCCCTGAGTGAGTCCCTCTGAGGATGAGGAAGAGGTGGAGGAGGAGGTGGAGGAGGAGGAACAGGAGGAGGAAGAAGAGGAGGAGGAGGAGGAGGAGGAGGGTTAGCAGGGCAGCTACCAGTAGGCAATTGGATTAATAGAGGCCTCCATTACGGAGGCATGTGTCCAGGCAGGCACCCACCAATCCTCAGGGGCAGCTCAGGGCACCCAGGGACCTGGTGTGAGTATCTCTGGGGCGGGGACTGTCAGTCAGTCAGCAAGACTGTGTGTCAGTGCAAATGGTGGGACAGGGGCCTGCCGGACCTTGGTCCCCAGCCCTGGGCTCTCAGCTGCCAGCCTCATGCCCAGACACACACCAGTCTGCCCAGAGCCCCTTGGCCTGGCCGACCTGCACCTGCTTTGGCCTGGGGCTCTGGCTCTGGTGGCTGGCTACCACTCCTCAAGGTCAAGTACAGGGTGGGGGTCATGGCTGCTGGTCAACTGGTTGGGCGGGGTCCCCGTGGCCTAGCAACCACAGGAGCCCTCTGTGATGTCCTAGCCCCTGGCATTCTGTGCTGGCCACACTGGCACTGGGCAGCCCAACTGCCCTGCCACTAGGTCAGCCAGCATCGCCCAGACGCCTGGGCCCTGGCACAGAGGGACGGAAGGATGGGAAGCCAGTGCTGACCGACAAGGGACCTCAGGGCTGGCAGCCAAGAGAAGACAGGTGGAGGTGTGCCCGGGATCCAGGGAGCCCAGGCCAGAGCTGCCTGCATGCCTGCCTGCCCTCCTGGATGTCTGTATGCTGCCTTTGTCCAGGTAGGTTTCTCAGGTCCCCTCCACTCCTGTCCTCTCCTGTCCTCTCCTGTCCTCTCCTGCCCTCACCATCCTCTCCCCTCTCCTCTCCTCTGCACTTTGCTTCTCTCCTTTGACTGTCTTCTATTGCGGGTGCCCTGCTCAACAGCTCCAGGATTTGTCTTGTGATGGTTCTCCAGTGACAGCTGTTCGCAACCCCTTCCACCCCCTTCCTGCCCCTGAGGTGACCCAACTCACAGGTCTCTGGCTCACCCCACCCACACCCACACCACCCAACACATTCCCTGGTTCAGCCCCTCTGCCCTATTCAGCTGAACTCGCCCCTTTGCAACCTACCTATGCATCCTGCTTTGTCTTCACCATTCAAGGAGAGATCTCCTTTTGTACTTAGCTTGGTTGACTGGTGGATGGATGGATGGATGGATGGATGCATGGATGCATGGATGCATGGATGCATGGATGGATGGATGGATGGATGGATGGATGTATAGATTGATGGGTGGATGTATGGATGCATGGAAAGCTCAAAAGATTGGTTTCGTAGAGGCAGAGTACCATCTAGGGGTACTTGAGGCCGCTGGTGTCAGAGCCAGAGTCTATGTCAAATGTAAAACATTAATTCATCAATAACAAAAATGAATAAGCACCTAAATAAATAAATAAATAAATAAATAAATAAATATAAAAACTGGGTTAAAAAATACATGGTGTCTTTGCCTTTCTGCATATGGTATGCTGTGAGGATCTTAACAAGGAAAGCATTGTCCTGAGTAGCCCCTTTGAAGTAGTGGAATATTTCCTTATCCTTTTTCTTTTTTTACTTTCAATTTTCTTGATTATTTACTGGAATAAATAGACAGGAATTGAGAGGGAAGGGAGGGATAGAGAGTTTGTGACACAGAGAGAGTCACCTGTAGCATTTCTGCACCACTTGTAAAGATTTCCCCCGGCAGGTGGGGACCAGGGTCTTGAAGCCCAGTCCCCCTGCATTGTAACATGAGTGCTTAACTGGGTGTGGCACCACCTGGTACCCTTGATGGGACACTTTTTTTTTAGCAATGAAAAGAAATTCTCGTGGCAAGGTAATAAATAAATGAAGAAATAAACAAAAGTGCATTTACATTAACTCTGGAAACACACAGGGACATATACATCTCTGTTACCTGTATTACTTATTCGTTGATTGATTGTTTGATTGATTGATTGATTGATTGATTGCCTCAAGGGGTTATTGCCTCAGCTCAGTGCCTGCGCCACGAATAATCCACAGCCCCTGCACTCCTTTTGTTCCCCTTTCGCTGCCCTTGTTGCTTGGTCACTGTGGTGGTTATTGTTGTGGTTGTCGTTGTTGTTTTGACCTTGCATCAGACAGAGAGAAAAGGAGAGAGCAGGGGAAATACAGAGTGGGAGAGGAAGATAGAGCCCCTAAAGACCTGCTTCACACCCTGTAAAGCGACTCCTCTGCAGGTGGGGGTCTGGGCGCCAGACCCCAGACCCTTCCACCTGTCCCCTCTTTTCGTGAGAGCCACAAGGCCTTAACCCTCTGACATACCGCCAAACCTCCCTGGATTTACTTTTGAAGGCAATATGTCCTGCCTCGTTTTGAATCTCATTATCCTGAGGGTCAGTCCTGGAGACAGTGTCATGACACGACACACGGAGATCTCTGGTATCAGAGAGCACCTGGAACAGCAGCTGGGGCTCTAGTGCCAGGGCACGAGCAACTCCCCATCCACCGTCCACGAAGTCCACCTGCCTGCATTTTGGTCCTTTTCCCTCCAAAAAAGATCTTTCCCTTTTTTCACTGAGAAACAAGCAGCAGACAGGTTACCCAGGCAGGGGGAAAAATAAATAAATAAAAAGCCTTTTTTTTTTTTTTCCCTTGCGAAGGACCATCTTCTGGGAAGTACAGGTTTTGAACCTGAAAACTCTGTCTGTCTGTGTCCTAGTCCACAGAAAGAGCCACTAGCCCAGCCAGATGTCACGCTCAGATGGGGTGTTTTTGCCAGTCAAAAGTCTGCACAGCGCACTAGGGATTGGGCGGCCAGAGACCCAAATGTTACATTGTAGATGGACTGTTTGCAGTTCTTGCTCCCCAGGACATTGGACTTTCTCAACTCCCTCCCCTACAGCATGACAAAAAGGTTCTTGACCAACCATAGAGCAAATGGAGTAAGGGCGAGTGGAGCTTGTTGCATGTCTGCGCTGCTCATGCCCAGGTGTCTGTGGGGGGCCGTGGCAGAGGCTGTAAGGGGGCTAGAGGGCAGATGGAGACTGTTTGAGAGGCAGGCTGCAGGCAGGGGAGCCCGTGAGTGTGTGCAAGGCTGTGTGTGTGGGCGAGGTGGCAGGGGGTTAGGGCAGGTGAGATGGCAGCTGGGCTGGCTCTGGGCCCACAGGGCTGAAGCGCAGAAGCAGGGTGGCAGTAAAGTAGTGCAGGGAGGCACACAGTAGATGTTAGTTGGGGAGCTGGGGGACAGAGGGCAAGGGGAAAGGTGGCATCCTTGAGGAGGGGTCTGGAGTAGAGAGTGGGGGGAGCTGGAGGCATGGAAGGTCCCAGGAACCAGGGATTGACAGGAACAGATTCCTGTACCCACCCACTGGATAGAAGCTGCAGCAGCCAGAGCAGCAGCCCTGGCTTGCCTAGACCAAGGGCCCTGAGTGAGTCCCTCTGAGGATGAGGAAGAGGAGGAGGAGGATGTGGAGGAGGAGGAAGAGGAGGAGGAAGAAGAGGAGGAGGAGGAGGAGGAGGAGGAGGAGGGTCAGCAGGGCAGCTATCAGTAGGCAATGGGATTAATAGAGGCCTCCATTACGGAGGCATGTGTCCAGGCAGGCACCCACCAATCCTCAGGGGCAGCTCAGGGCACCCAGGAACCTGGTGTGGGTATCTCTGGGGCGGGGACTGTCAGTCAGTCAGCAAGACTGTGTGTCAGTGCAAATGGTGGGACAGGGGCCTGCCGGACCTTGGTCCCCAGCCCTGGGCTCTCAGCTGCCAGCCTCATGCCCAGACACACACCAGTCTGCCCAGAGCCGCTTGGCCTGGCCGACCTGCACCTGCTTTGGCCTGGGGATCTGGCTCTGGTGGCTGGCTACCACTCCTCAAGGTCAAGTTCAGGGTGGGGGTCATGGCTGCTGGTCAACTGGTTGGGCGGGGTCCCCGTGGCCTAGCAACCACAGGAGCCCTCTGTGATGTCCTAGCCCCTGGCATTCTGTGCTGGCCACACTGGCACTGGGCAGCCCAACTGCCCTGCCACTAGGTCAGCCAGCAGCGCCCAGACGCCTGGGCCCTGGCACAGAGGGACGGAAGGATGGGAAGCCAGTGCTGACCGACAAGGGACCTCAGGGCTGGCAGCCAAGAGAAGACAGGTGGAGGTGTGCCCGGGATCCAGGGAGCCCAGGCCAGAGCTGCCTGCATGCCTGCCTGCCCTCCTGGATGTCTGTATGCTGCCTTTGTCCAGGTAGGTTTCTCAGGTCCCCTCCACTCCTGTCCTCTCCTGTCCTCTCCTGTCCTCTCCTGCCCTCACCATCCTCTCCCCTCTCCTCTCCTCTGCACTTTGCTTCTCTCCTTTGACTGTCTTCTATTGCGGGTGCCCTGCTCAACAGCTCCAGCACTTGTGATGGTTCTCCAGTGACAGCTGTTCGCAACCCCTTCCACCCCCTTCCTGCCCCTGAGGTGACCCAACTCACAGGTCTCTGGCTCACCCCACCCACACCCACACCACCCAACACATTCCCTGGTTCAGCCCCTCTGCCCTATTCAGCTGAACTTGCCCCTTTGCAACCTACCTATGCATCCTGCTTTGTCTTCATCATCCAAGGAGAGATCTCCTTTTGTACTTAGCTTGGTTGACTGGTGGATGGATGGATGGATGGATGGATGCATGGATGCATGGATGCATGGATGGATGGATGGATGGATGGATGTATAGATTGATGGGTGGATGGATGGATGCATGGAAAGCTCAATGGATTGGTTTCGTAGAAGCAGAGTACCATCTAGGGGTACTTGAGGCCGCTGGTGTCAGAGCCAGAGTCTATGTCAAATGTAAAACATTAATTCATCAATAACAAAAATGAATAAGCACCTAAATAAATAAATAAATAAATATAAAAACTGGGTTAAAAAATACATGGTGTCTTTGCCTTTCTGCATATGGTATGCTGTGAGGATCTTAACAAGGAAAGCATTGTCCTGAGTAGCCCCTTTGAAGTAGTGGAATATTTCCTTTTCCTTGTTCTTTTTTTACTTTCAATTTTCTTGATTATTTACTGGAATAAATAGACAGGAATTGAGAGGGAAGGGAGGGATAGAGAGTTTGTGACACAGAGAGAGTCACCTGTAGCATTTCTGCACCACTTGTAAAGATTTCCCCCGGCAGGTGGGGACCAGGGTCTTGAAGCCCAGTCCCCCTGCATTGTAACATGAGTGCTTAACTGGGTGTGGCACCACCTGGTACCCTTGATGGGACACTTTTTTTTTAGCAATGAAAAGAAATTCTCGTGGCAAGGTAATAAATAAATGAAGAAATAAACAAAAGTGCATTTACATTAACTCTGAAAACACACAGGGACATATACATCTCTGTTACCTGTATTACTTATTCGTTGATTGATTGTTTGATTGATTGATTGATTGATTGATTGATTGCCTCAAGGGGTTATTGCCTCAGCTCAGTGCCTGCGCCACGAATAATCCACAGCCCCTGCACTCCTTTTGTTCCCCTTTCGCTGCCCTTGTTGCTTGGTCACTGTGGTGGTTATTGTTGTGGTTGTCGTTGTTGTTTTGACCTTGCATCAGACAGAGAGAAAAGGAGAGAGCAGGGGAAATACAGAGTGGGAGAGGAAGATAGAGCCCCTAAAGACCTGCTTCACACCCTGTAAAGCGACTCCTCTGCAGGTGGGGGTCTGGGCGCCAGACCCCAGACCCTTCCACCTGTCCCCTCTTTTCGTGAGAGCCACAAGGCCTTAACCCTCTGACATACCGCCAAACCTCCCTGGATTTACTTTTGAAGGCAATATGTCCTGCCTCGTTTTGAATCTCATTATCCTGAGGGTCAGTCCTGGAGACAGTGTCATGACACGACACACGGAGATCTCTGGTATCAGAGAGCACCTGGAACAGCAGCTGGGGCTCTAGTGCCAGGACACGAGCAACACCCCATCCACCGTCCACGAAGTCCACCTGCCTGCATTTTGGTCCTTTTCCCTCCAAAAAAGATCTTTCCCTTTTTTCACTGAGAAACAAGCAGCAGACAGGTTACCCAGGCAGGGGGAAAAATAAATAAATAAAAAGCCTTTTTTTTTTTTTTTTTTCCCTTGCGAAGGACCATCTTCTGGGAAGTACAGGTTTTGAACCTGAAAACTCTGTCTGTCTGTGTCCTAGTCCACAGAAAGAGCCACTAGCCCAGCCAGATGTCACGCTCAGATGGGGTGTTTTTGCCAGTCAAAAGTCTGCACAGCGCACTAGGGATTGGGCGGCCTGAGACCCAAATGTTACATTGTAGATGGACTGTTTGCAGTTCTTGCTCCCCAGGACATTGGACTTTCTCAACTCCCTCCCCTACAGCATGAAAAAAAGGTTCTTGACCAACCATAGAGCAAATGGAGTAAGGGCGAGTGGAGCTTGTTGCATGTCTGCGCTGCTCATGCCCAGGTGTCTGTGGGGGGCCGTGGCAGAGGCTGTAAGGGGGCTAGGGGGCAGAAGGAGACTGTTTGAGAGGCAGGCTGCAGGCAGGGGAGCCCGTGAGTGTGTGCAAGGCTGTGTGTGTGGGCGAGGTGGCAGGGGGTTAGGGCAGGTGAGATGGCAGCTGGGCTGGCTCTGGGCCCACAGGGCTGAAGTGCAGAAGCAGGGTGGCAGTAAAGTAGTGCAGGGAGGCACACAGTAGATGTTAGTTGGGGAGCTGGGGGACAGAGGGCAAGGGGAAAGGTGGCATCCTTGAGGAGGGGTCTGGAGTAGAGAGTGGGGGGAGCTGGAGGCATGGAAGGTCCCAGGAACCAGGGATTGACAGGAACAGATTCCTGTACCCACCCACTGGATAGAAGCTGCAGCAGCCAGAGCAGCAGCCCTGGCTTGCCTAGACCAAGGGCCCTGAGTGAGTCCCTCTGAGGATGAGGAAGAGGAGGAGGAGGAGGTGGAGGAGGAGGAACAGGAGGAGGAAGAAGAGGAGGAGGAGGAGGAGGAGGAGGAGGAGGGTCAGCAGGGCAGCTATCAGTAGGCAATGGGATTAATAGAGGCCTCCATTACGGAGGCATGTGTCCAGGCAGGCACCCACCAATCCTCAGGGGCAGCTCAGGGCACCCAGGGACCTGGTGTGGGTATCTCTGGGGCGGGGACTGTCAGTCAGTCAGCAAGACTGTGTGTCAGTGCAAATGGTGGGACAGGGGCTTGCCAGACCTTGGTCCCCAGCCCTGGGCTCTCAGCTGCCAGCCTCATGCCCAGACACACACCAATCTGCCCAGAGCCCCTTGGCCTGGCCGACCTGCACCTGCTTTGGCCTGGGGCTCTGGCTCTGGTGGCTGGCTACCACTCCTCAAGGTCAAGTTCAGGGTGGGGGTCATGGCTGCTGGTCAACTGGTTGGGCGGGGTCCCTGTGGCCTAGCAACCACAGGAGCCCTCTGTGATGTCCTAGCCCCTGGCATTCTGTGCTGGCCACACTGGCACTGGGCAGCCCAACTGCCCTGCCACTAGGTCAGCCAGCAGCGCCCAGACGCCTGGGCCCTGGCACAGAGGGACGGAAGGATGGGAAGCCAGTGCTGACCGACAAGGGACCTCAGGGCTGGCAGCCAAGAGAAGACAGGTGGAGGTGTGCCCGGGATCCAGGGAGCCCAGGCCAGAGCTGCCTGCATGCCTGCCTGCCCTCCTGGATGTCTGTATGCTGCCTTTGTCCAGGTAGGTTTCTCAGGTCCCCTTCACTCCTGTCCTCTCCTGTCCTCTCCTGCCCTCACCATCCTCTCCCCTCTCCTCTCCTCTGCACTTTGCTTCTCTCCTTTGACTGTCTTCTATTGCGGGTGCCCTGCTCAACAGCTCCAGCACTTGTGATGGTTCTCCAGTGACAGCTGTTCGCAACCCCTTCCACCACCTTCCTGCCCCTGAGGTGACCCAACTCACAGGTCTCTGGCTCACCCCACCCACACCCACACCCCCCAACACATTCCCTCGTTCAGCCCCTCTGCCCTATTCAGCCGAACTCGCCCCTTTGCAACCTACCTATGCATCCTGCTTTGTCTTCACCATTCAAGGAGAGATCTCCTTTTGTACTTAGCTTGGTTGACTGGTGGATGGATGGATGGATGGATGGATGGATGGATGGATGCATGGATGCATGGATGCATGGATGCATGGATGCATGGATGGATGGATGGATGGATGGATGTATAGATTGATGGGTGGATGGATGGATGCATGGAAAGCTCAATGGATTGGTTTCGTAGAGGCAGAGTACCATCTAGGGGTACTTGAGGCCGCTGGTGTCAGAGCCAGAGTCTATGTCAAATGTAAAACATTAATTCATCAATAACAAAAATGAATAAGCACCTAAATAAATAAATAAATAAATAAATATAAAAACTGGGTTAAAAAATACATGGTGTCTTTGCCTTTCTGCATATGGTATGCTGTGAGGATCTTAACAAGGAAAGCATTGTCCTGAGTAGCCCCTTTGAAGTAGTGGAATATTTCCTTTTCCTTGTTCTTTTTTTACTTTCAATTTTCTTGATTATTTACTGGAATAAATAGACAGGAATTGAGAGGGAAGGGAGGGATAGAGAGTTTGTGACACAGAGAGAGTCACCTGTAGCATTTCTGCACCACTTGTAAAGATTTCCCCTGGCAGGTGGGGACCAGGGTCTTGAAGCCCAGTCCCCATGCATTGTAACATGAGTGCTTAACTGGGTGTGGCACCACCTGGTACCCTTGATGGGACACTTTTTTTTTTAGCAATGAAAAGAAATTCTCGTGGCAAGGTAATAAATAAATGAAGAAATAAACAAAAGTGCATTTACATTAACTCTGGAAACACACAGGGACATATACATCTCTGTTACCTGTATTACTTATTCGTTGATTGATTGTTTGATTGATTGATTGATTGATTGCCTCAAGGGGTTATTGCCTCAGCTCAGTGCCTGCGCCACGAATAATCCACAGCCCCTGCACTCCTTTTGTTCCCCTTTCGCTGCCCTTGTTGCTTGGTCACTGTGGTGGTTATTGTTGTGGTTGTCGTTGTTGTTTTGACCTTGCATCAGACAGAGAGAAAAGGAGAGAGCAGGGGAAATACAGAGTGGGAGAGGAAGATAGAGCCCCTAAAGACCTGCTTCACACCCTGTAAAGCGACTCCTCTTCAGGTGGGGGTCTGGGCGCCAGACCCCAGACCCTTCCACCTGTCCCCTCTTTTCGTGAGCGCCACAAGGCCTTAACCCTCTGATATACCGCCAAACCACCCTGGATTTACTTTTGAAGGCAATATGTCCTGCCTCGTTTTGAATCTCATTATCCTGAGGGTCAGTCCTGGAGACAGTGTCATGACACGACACACGGAGATCTCTGGTATCAGAGAGCACCTGGAACAGCAGCTGGGGCTCTAGTTCCAGGGCACGAGCAACTCCCCATCCACCGTCCACGAAGTCCACCTGCCTGCATTTTGGTCCTTTTCCCTCCAAAATAGATCTTTCCCTTTTTTCACTGAGAAATAAGCAGCAGACAGGTTACCCAGGCAGGGGGAAAAATAAATAAATAAAAAGCCTTTTTTTTTTTTTCCCTTGCGAAGGACCATCTTCTGGGAAGTACAGGTTTTGAACCTGAAAACTCTGTCTGTCTGTGTCCTAGTCCACAGAAAGAGCCACTAGCCCAGCCAGATGTCACGCTCAGATGGGGTGTTTTTGCCAGTCAAAAGTCTGCACAGCGCACTAGGGATTGGGCGGCCTGAGACCCAAATGTTACAATGTAGATGGACTGTTTGCAGTTCTTGCTCCCCAGGACATTGGACTTTCTCAACTCCCTCCCCTACAGCATGACAAAAAGGTTCTTGACCAACCATAGAGCAAATGGAGTAAGGGCGAGTGGAGCTTGTTGCATGTCTGCGCTGCTCATGCCCAGGTGTCTGTGGGGGGCCGTGGCAGAGGCTGTAAGGGGGCTAGGGGGCAGAAGGAGACTGTTTGAGAGGCAGGCTGCAGGCAGGGGAGCCCGTGAGTGTGTGCAAGGCTGTGTGTGTGGGCGAGGTGGCAGGGGGTTAGGGCAGGTGAGATGGCAGCTGGGCTGGCTCTGGGCCCACAGGGCTGAAGCGCAGAAGCAGGGTGGCAGTAAAGTAGTGCAGGGAGGCACACAGTAGATGTTAGTTGGGGAGCTGGGGGACAGAGGGCAAGGGGAAAGGTGGCATCCTTGAGGAGGGGTCTGGAGTAGAGAGTGGGGGGAGCTGGAGGCATGGAAGGTCCCAGGAACCACGGATTGACAGGAACAGATTCCTGTACCCACCCACTGGATAGAAGCTGCAGCAGCCAGAGCAGCAGCCCTGGATTGCCTAGACCAAGGGCCCTGAGTGAGTCCCTCTGAGGATGAGGAAGAGGAGGAGGAGGAGGTGGAGGAGGAGGAACAGGAGGAGGAAGAAGAGGAGGAGGAGGAGGAGGAGGAGGAGGAGGAGGAGGAGGGTCAGCAGGGCAGCTATCAGTAGGCAATGGGATTAATAGAGGCCTCCATTATGGAGGCATGTGTCCAGGCAGGCACCCACAAATCCTCAGGGGCAGCTCAGGGCACCCAGGGACCTGGTGTGAGTATCTCTGGGGCGGGGACTGTCAGTCAGTCAGCAAGACTGTGTGTCAGTGCAAATGGTGGGACAGGGGCCTGCCGGACCTTGGTCCCCAGCCCTGGGCTCTCAGCTGCCAGCCTCATGCCCAGACACACACCAATCTGCCCAGAGCCCCTTGGCCCGGCCGACCTGCACCTGCTTTGGCCTGGGGCTCTGGCTCTGGTGGCTGGCTACCACTCCTCAAGGTCAAGTTCAGGGTGGGGGTCATGGCTGCTGGTCAACTGGTTGGGCGGGGTCCCCGTGGCCTAGCAACCACAGGAGCCCTCTGTGATGTCCTAGCCCCTGGCATTCTGTGCTGGCCACACTGGCACTGGGCAGTCCAACTACCCTGCCACTAGGTCAGCCAGCAACACCCAGACGCCTGGGCCCTGGCACA
Organism: Erinaceus europaeus; assembly: GCF_950295315.1. Lineage (NCBI taxonomy): Eukaryota > Metazoa > Chordata > Mammalia > Eulipotyphla > Erinaceidae > Erinaceus > Erinaceus europaeus. The sequence continues at coordinate 1,063,926 of NW_026647118.1, read as the reverse complement.
GAGGGACGGAAGGATGGGAAGCCAGTGCTGACCGACAAGGGACCTCAGGGCTGGCAGCCAAGAGAAGACAGGTGGAGGTGTGCCCGGGATCCAGGGAGCCCAGGCCAGAGCTGCCTGCATGCCTGCCTGCCCTCCTGGATGTCTGTATGCTGCCTTTGTCCAGGTAGGTTTCTCAGGTCCCCTCCACTCCTGTCCTCTCCTGTCCTCTCCTGTCCTCTGCTGCCCTCACCATCCTCTCCCCTCTCCTCTCCTCTGCACTTTGCTTCTCTCCGTTGACTGTCTTCTATTGCGGGTGCCCTGCTCAACAGCTCCAGCACTTGTGATGGTTCTCCAGTGACAGCTGTTCGCAACACCTTCCACCCCCTTCCTGCCCCTGAGGTGACCCAACTCACAGGTCTTGGCTCACCCCACCCACACCCACACCCCCCAACACATTCCCTGGTTCAGCCCCTCTGCCCTATTCAGCCGAACTCGCCCCTTTGCAACCTACCTATGCATCCTGCTTTGTCTTCACCATTCAAGGAGAGATCTCCTTTTGTACTTAGCTTGGTTGACTGGTGGATGGATGGATGGATGGATGGATGCATGGATGCATGGATTCATGGATGCATGGATGCATGGATGCATGGATGGATGGATGGATGGATGTATAGATTGATGGGTGGATGGATGGATGCATGGAAAGCTCAATGGATTGGTTTCGTAGAGGCAGAGTACCATCTAGGGGTACTTGAGGCCGCTGGTGTCAGAGCCAGAGTCTATGTCAAATGTAAAACATTAATTCATCAATAACAAAAATGAATAAGCACTTAAATAAATAAATAAATGAATAAATAAATAAATAAATATAAAAACTGGGTTAAAATATACATGGTGTCTTTGCCTTTCTGCATATGGTATGCTGTGAGGATCTTAACAAGGAAAGCATTGTCCTGAGTAGCCCCTTTGAAGTAGTGGAATATTTCCTTTTCCTTGTTCTTTTTTTTCTTTCAATTTTCTTGATTATTTACTGGAATAAATAGACAGGAATTGAGAGGGAAGGGAGGGATAGAGAGTTTGTGACACAGAGAGAGTCACCTGTAGCATTTCTGCACCACTTGTAAAGATTTCCCCCGGCAGGTGGGGACCAGGGTCTTGAAGCCCAGTCCCCCTGCATTGTAACATGAGTGCTTAACTGGGTGTGGCACCACCTGGTACCCTTGATGGGACACTTTTTTTTTAGCAATGAAAAGAAATTCTCGTGGCAAGGTAATAAATAAATGAAGAAATAAACAAAAGTGCATTTACATTAACTCTGGAAACACACAGGGACATATACATCTCTGTTACCTGTATTACTTATTCGTTGATTGATTGTTTGATTGATTGATTGATTGATTGCCTCAAGGGGTTATTGCCTCAGCTCAGTGCCTGCGCCACGAATAATCCACAGCCCCTGCACTCCTTTTGTTCCCCTTTCGCTGCCCTTGTTGCTTGGTCACTGTGGTGGTTATTGTTGTGGTTGTCGTTGTTGTTTTGACCTTGCATCAGACAGAGAGAAAAGGAGAGAGCAGGGGAAATACAGAGTGGGAGAGGAAGATAGAGCCCCTAAAGACCTGCTTCACACCCTGTAAAGCGACTCCTCTGCAGGTGGGGGTCTGGGCGCCAGACCCCAGACCCTTCCACCTGTCCCCTCTTTTCGTGAGCGCCACAAGGCCTTAACCCTATGACATACCGCCAAACCTCCCTGGATTTACTTTTGAAGGCAATATGTCCTGCCTCGTTTTGAATCTCATTATCCTGAGGGTCAGTCCTGGAGACAGTGTCATGACACGACACATGGAGATCTCTGGTATCAGAGAGCACCTGGAACAGCAGCTGGGGCTCTAGTGCCAGGGCAGGAGCAAATCCCCATCCACCGTCCACGAAGTCCACCTGCCTGCATTTTGGTCCTTTTCCCTCCGAAAAAGATCTTTCCCTTTTTTCACTGAGAAACAAGCAGCAGACAGGTTACCCAGGCAGGGGGGGGGGGAAATAAATAAAAAGCCTTTTTTTTTTTTTTCCCTTGCGAAGGACCATCTTCTGGGAAGTACAGGTTTTGAACCTGAAAACTCTATCTGTCTGTGTCCTAGTCCACAGAAAGAGCCACTAGCCCAGCCAGATGTCACGCTCAGATGGGGTGTTTTTGCCAGTCAAAAGTCTGCACAGCGCACTAGGGATTGGGCAGCCTGAGACCCAAATGTTACATTGTAGATGGACTATTTGCAGTTCTTGCTCCCCAGGACATTGGACTTTCTCAACTCCCTCCCCTACAGCATGAAAAAAAGGTTCTTGACCAACCATAGAGCAAATGGAGTAAGGGCGAGTGGAGCTTGTTGCATGTCTGCGCTGCTCATGCCCAGGTGTCTGTGGGGGGCATGGCAGAGGCTGTAAGGGGGCTAGGGGGCAGAAGGAGACTGTTTGAGAGGCAGGCTGCAGGCAGGGGAGCCCGTGAGTGTGTGCAAGGCTGTGTGTGTGGGCGAGGTGGCAGGGGGTTAGGGCAGGTCCCCCTGCTGGATGGTGACATGGCAGCTGGGCTGGCTCTGGTCCCCAGGGCTGAAGCGCAGAAGCAGGGTGGCAGGAAAGTAGTGCATGGAGGCAAACAGTAGATGTTAGTTGGGGAGCTGGGGGAAAGTGGGCAAGGGGAAAGGGGGCATCCTTGAGCAGGGGTCTGTAGTAGAGAGTGCAGGGAGCTGGAGGCATGGAAGGTCCCAGGAACCAGGGATTGACAGGAACAGATTCCTGCACCCACCCACTGGATAGAAGCTGCAGTAGCCAGAGCACCAGCCCTGGCTTGCCTAGGCCAAGGGCATTGAATTAGTCCCGCTGAGGATTAGAAAGAGAAGGAGGAGGAGGTGGAGGAAGAGGAGGAGGAGGAGGAGGAGGAGGAGGAAGAGGAGAAGGAAGAAGAGGAGGAGGAAGAGGAGTAGGAGGAGGAGTAGGGGCAGAAGTGCAGCTATCAGTAGGCAATGGGATTAATAGAGGCCTCCATTACGGAGGCATGTGTCCAGGCAGGCACCCACCAATCCTCAGGGGCAGCTCAGGGCACCCAGGGACCTGGTGTGGGTATCTCTGGGGCGGGGACTGTCAGTTAGTCAGCAAGACTGTGTGTCAGTGCACATGGTGGGACAGGGGCCTGGCGGACCTTGGTCCCCAGCCCTGGGCTGTCAGATGCCAGCCCCATGCCCAGACACACACCAATCTGCCCATAGCCCCTTGGCCCGGCCGACCAGCACCTGCTTTGGCCTGGTGCTCTGGCTCTGGTGGCTGGCCACCACCTCTCAGGTCAAGTTCAGGGTGGGGGTCATGGCTGCTGGTCAACTGGATGGGCGGTGTCCCCGTGGCCTAGCAACCACAGGAGCCCTCTGTGATGTCCTAGCCCCTGGCATTCTGTGCTGGCCAAACTGGCACTGGGCAGCCTAACTGCCTTGCCACTAGGTCAGGCAACAGCGCCCAGACGCTTGGGCCCTGGCACAGAGGGACGGAAGGATGGGAAGACAGTGCTGACCGACTAGGGACCTCAGGGCTGGCAGCCAAGAGAAGACAGGTGGAGGTGCGCCTGGGATCCAGGGAGCCCAGGCCAGAGCTGCTTGCATGCCTGACTGCCTTCCTGGATGTCTGTACGCTGCCTTTGTCCAGGTAGGTTTCTCAGGTCCCCTCCACTCCTGTCCTCTCCTATCCTCACCATCCTCTCCCCTCACCTCTCTTCTGCACTTTGCTTCTCTCCTTTGTCTGTCCTCTCTTCCGGGTGCCCTGCTCACCAGCTCCAGCACTTGTGATGGTTCTCCAGTGACAGCTGTTCGCAACCCCTTCCACCCCCTGCCTGCCTCTGATGTGACCCAGCTCACAGGGTCTCCGGCTCACCCCACCCACACCCACTCGCCCCAACACATTCCCTGGTTCAGCCCCTCTGCCCTATTCAGCCAAACTGGCCCCTTTGCAACCTACCTGTGCATCCTTGATTGTCTTCACCATTCAAGGAGAGATCTCCTTTTGTACTTTGCTTGGTTGACTGGTGGATGGATGGATGGATGGATGGATAAATGGATGGATGGATAGATGGATGGATGGATGGATGGATGGACAGGTCAATGGATCGGTTTTGTAGAGGCAGAGTACCATCTAGGGGTACTGGAGACCGCTGGTGTAAGATCCTTAGTCAGTGTCAAATGTAAAACATTAATTCATCTATAACAAAAATGAATAAGCACATAAATAAATAAATAAATAAATAAATATAAAAACTGGGTTAAAAATACATGGCGCCTTTGCCTTTCTGCATATGGAATGCTGTGAGGATCTTTACAAGGAAAGCATTGTCCTGAGTATCCCATTTGAAGTAGTGGAATATTTCCTTCTCCTTTTTCTTTTTTTACTTTCTATTTTCTTGATTATTCACTGGAATAAATAGACAGGAATTGAGAGGGAAGGGAGGGAGGGAGAGTTTGAAACACAGAGAGAGACACCTGCAGCACTTCTGCACCACTTGTAAATATTTCCCCTGGCAGGTGGGGACCAGGGTGTTGAAGCCCAGTCATCCTGCATTGTAACATGACTGCTTAACTGGGTGTGGCACCACCTGGTACCCTTGATGGGACACTTTTTTTTAGCAATGAAAAGAAATTCTCGTGGCAAGGTAATCAATAAATGAAGATGTAAATAAAAGTGCATTTACGTTAACTCAGTGGAAACACACAGAGACATATATGTCTCTGTTACCTGTATTACTTCTTCATTTATGGATTGATTGACTCAAGGGTTTATTGCTACAGCTCAGTGCCTGCGCCATGAATAATCCACAGCTCCTGCACTCCATTAATTCCCCTTTCGCTGCCCTTGTTGCTTGGTCACTGTGGTGGTTATTGTTGTTGTTGTTGTTACTGACCGTTCATCTGACAGACACAAAAGGAGAGAGCAGAGGAAATACAGAGCGGGAAAGAAAGATAGAGCTCCTAAAGACCTGCTTCACCCCCTGTAAAGCGACTCCCCTGCAGGTGGCGGTCTGGGGGCCAGACTCCAGATCCTTCCACCTGTCCCCTCTTTTCGTGAGTGCCACAAGCCCTTAACCCTCTGACATACCGCCAAACCTCCCTGGATTTACTTTTGAAGGCAATATGACCTGCCTCGTTTTGAATCCTCATTATCCTGTGGGTCAGTCCTGGAGACAGTGTCATGAAACGACACAAGGAGATCTCTGGTATCAGAGAGCACCTGGAACAGCAGCTGGGGCTCTAGTGCCAGTGCAGTAGCAACTCACCATCCACCCTCCACGGAGTCCACCTGCCTTCATTTTGGTCCTTTTCCCTCCAAAGAAGATTTTTTCCTTTTTTCACTGAGAAACAGGCAGCAGACAGGTTACCCAGGCAGGTGAAAAAAAAAAAAAAAGCCTTTTTTTTTTTTTTTTTTTTCCGAAGTGAATGACCATCTTCTGGGAAGTACAGGTTTTGAACCTGAAAACTCTGTCTGTGTGTCTCCTAGTCCACAGAAAGAGCCACTAGCCCAGCCAGATCTCACGCTCAGATGGGGTGTTTTTGCCAGTCAAAAGTCTGCACAGCGCACTAGGGATTGGGCGGCCTGAGACCCAAATGTTACATTGTAGATGGACTGTTTTCAGGTCTTGCTCCCCAGGACATTGGACTGTCTCAACTCCCTCCCCTACAGCATGAAAAAAAGACTCTTGACAACCTTGGAGCAAATGGAGTGGGGGCGAGGGGAGCTGTTTGCATGTCTGTGCTGCTCATGCCCAGGTGTCTTTGGGGGGCCGTGGCAGAGGCTGTAGGGGGCTAGGGGGCAGAAGGAGACTGTTTGAGAGGCAGGCTGCGGGCAGGTCAACCCGTGAGTGTGTGCAGGGCTGTGTGTGAGGGTGTGGTGCCTGGGGGTTAGGGCTGGTCCCCCTGTTGGATGGTGAGATGGCAGCTGGGCTGGCCCTGGGCCCACAGGGCTGAAGGGCAGAAGCAGGTGGTAGTAAAGTAGCGCAGGGAGGCACACAGTAGATGTTAGTTGGGGAGCTGGGGGACAGAGGGCAAGGGGAAAGGGGGCATCCTTGAGGAGGGGTCTGGACTAGAGAGTGGGGGGAGCTGGAGGCATGGAAGGTCCCAGGAATCAGGGACTAACAGGAACAGATTCCTGCACCCACCCACTGGATAGAAGCTGCAGCAGCCAGAGCACCAGCCCTGGCTTGCCTAGGCCAAGGGCCCTGAGTGAGTCCCTCTGAGGATGAGGAAGAGGAGGAGGAGGAAGAGTAGAGGAAGAGGAGGAGGAAGAAGAGGAGGAGGAGGAGGAGGGGCAGGAGGGCAGCTGTCAGTAGGCAAAGGGATTAATAGAGGCCTTCATTATGGAGGCATGTGTCCAGGCAGGCACCCACCAACCCTCACGGGCAGCTCAGGGCACCCAGGGACCTGGTGTGGGTATCTCTGGGGCGGGGACTGTCAGTCAGTCAGCAAGACTGAGTGTCAGTGCACATGGTGGGACAGGGGCCTGGCGGACCTTGGTCCCCAGCCCTGGGCTGTCAGATGCCAGCCCCATGCCCAGACACACACCAATCTGCACATAGCCCCTTGGCCCGGCCGACCAGCACAGCTTTGGCCTGGGCCTCTGGCTCTGGTGGCTGGCCACCACCTCTCAGGTCAAGTTCAGGGTGGGGGTCATGGCTGCTGGTCAACTGGATGGGCGGTATCCCCGTGGCCTAGCAACCACAGGAGCCCTCTGTGATGTCCTAGCCCCTGGCATTCTGTGATGGCCACACTGGCACTGGGCAGCCCAGCTGTCTTGCCACTAGGTCAGGCAACAGCGCCCAGACGCCTGGGCCCTGGCATAGAGGGACTGAAGGATGGGAAGACAGTGCTGACCGACGAGGGACCTCAGGGCAATGCAAATTTCTGGCCAGAAAGATACAAAGTGTTGGGGACCAGGGGTAGAGAGGATAATGGTTATGCTAAGAGACCCTCATTCCTGAGGCTCCACAACCACAGCCAGGAAGCCTGTGGCGATTCAAGGAGCCAGAGTGCAACATCATTTAGACTTCCGTTCCAACTCGCAAATTCTTCTGCCAGAGACTAAGTCCCAGGGGAGTGCTGGTCGACCTGCCTGCTCCACAAGGCGGCAGTCCAGGAAACGGGTGGCGGGATCCTGGAATCCTAAGGCGGACTTCATCCAGCGATTAAGTCCCAAGGGAGTTCTGGTCGACCAGCCGGCTCCCCAACGAAGGCAGTCTGAGATTCGGGATCCAGGGGTGCCACGGCGGACTTCATCCAGACGCACGGTCCACCCTCAAGCCGCTGCGTCAGCGACCAAGTCCCAAGGGACTGCTGGTCGACCCGCCGCCTCCATAAGCGCGGCCCTATGATCCATCCGATGGCCGCGCTGCGACAGCGGACTCTTCCGCCATCCGGAGTCAGGAGCGGGCTGCTGGTCGACCCCAAGGCCGGTCTGGGAGGACGGGCGCGAGCACTGCGCCGACGCCTCGAGGTGCTTTGCCACCTCCCCACACCCGCCTCCCGGGCAGCGGGTGGGCGGGCAGGCAAGAGCGCCCGCGTGGGCCAGGTGGCGGGCCTGGCTTTCGCGCGAACGCGCCGCCCCACTCGCGCAGTGTGCCCCGTCTCTCCCCCTCCTCCTGAGCCCGGACGCCCAGGCGGAGATGGATGGGAGAAGGCCGGGCAGCGCAGGGGCCTGACGGGATGGATGGATGGACTGACCCCGCCCCTCCACCTCCCCCCCCCCGTGAGGGTGGGAGAGAGCGAGAGCAAGACAAACCCTTGTGACGAGGGCTGACTTTCAATAGATCGCAGCGAGGGAGCTGCTCTGCTATGTAGGAAACCCTGACCCAGAAGCAGGTCGTCTACGAATGGTTTAGCACCAGGTTCCCCACGAACGTGCGGTGCGTTTCGGCGAGGGGGCGGCCGCCTTTCCGGCCGCGCCCCGCTTCCCAGGACGAGCGGCTCTCCGCACCGGGTCCCGGTCCCGAACGTGAGGCGGTGGCGGCGGCGACCGGCAGATCCGACCGGCTGGCCTCAAGCCGCCTGCCCGCGCGCCTGCCCGGGCAGTGCCGCGGCTCGGCCCGGCCCGGCCCAGACCAGACCCACTTCCGCGGGCGGAGGCTCCGACCAGCTGGCATCAAGACGCCCGCCCGCGCGCCTGCCCGGGCAGTGCCGCGGCGGTGTCGCCAGGCCGGCAACACTCACTCCCCTAGTAAACTGCAGCTACGGCATGCGTCCAGAGGGTGGTGTGCGCACAGGCCACCAGGGGCGCGACAGACCGGCTCGACAGCCGGGCTCCTGGAACTCTAGCCTGGACAAGCGCAGCCAGATCTCTCCCCTCTGCCTCTGCAGCCGGAACTCGGGAGGAGGCGGCGGCAATATAGAAGCGGCCGCCAGGGGGCACCCTACACTCATCCCCTTGAGCCGAGAAAGTGAAAGTCAGGCCACCCGCGGTGGCGGTGGCGGCGGCGGCGGACGCCCGCGGACCCCGGGAGGATCACCGAGACGGAGGCCCCGGCAGGATCAGGGCGCGCGCGCGCACACACACACACCGGACCCGGGAGGATCGTGGAGACGGCGGCCCCCGGCACGATCAGGGCGTGCGCGCGCACACACGGCCAAGCTGGACATGCATTCCTGAGTGCGTGACTGAGTGACAGAGGGAGGGAGTGCATGGAGGGCAGGGAAACGGGGGAGGAGGGGTGAGGGAGTGTCATGCAGGAGCCCGATGCCAGCACACAGGCCAGCCCACAGGAGCCAGATCTCCACTGCGTGGTGCAGGGCACTGGACGCATGATCCCTCCATGCTGCTCGGCCATTGCGAGCAGGGCAGCAGACATGGCAGGGCCATGGGACAGGGCCGCGGCGGCCTATCATGGCTGCCACCCCTGGGCACCTAGGCCCACGCCTTCTACAAAGATGGCCTGCCTGCCCTCTTTCTATGAATTCTGGAACCATCCCGGGCCTCCCGGAACCCCGGGATCCCTGCTGAAACTGGGCACACGAGATCTCCAGCCGCCGGTCCAGTCTGAAGGCAGACAAGCTGGAGTACGCAGAGATTTGTGAAGAGATTGCAACCTGCAATTCCTAGAAGTGGAGCTGCGCGGGAAGCCACCTCCGGATGGTGAACCCCCCCCCAACAACTAAGACAGTACAGACTTAAATTCGTGTTTAAAATGACATGTCTTCGTAACAAAGGTTTCTCTCCTTGTGTATTAATGACCATGTTTATGTGTATGTTTAAAGTTTGGTAAACAGTAGCTTTAAGGCTAAATTCTTACTAGTCAAAGTTAAATGAAAAAGGTTTTCAACGTAATTCTCATAAAGATAAAATTAACTTACATTTAAAGTCTAAGGTAAAAATTAGTTAACAAGCAATATATTTTGACTAAGTTAGGCTAAACAAAAGGTTAAATAGACTTGTTTATATGTAAAACTCTCCATTACCTTCTCTATTAGAAATGGTAGATAGCACAATGGCTATGCTAATTATTCTCATGCCTAAGGTTTCCTCTCCGGCCCACACCTAGGGTGTGTCTCCATCTTGAATGGGTGTAACAAAAGGTTAAAAGACGTTGATATGTAAAAGTCTCAAATTCCTTCTCTATTAGAAATGTTGGATCCTGCAGTAGATATGCTAATAACAAGTTTTGTTTCATAGTAAGTAAGTTGCAGCCAGCTGCCTTTGGGACCCTAGGCCTTTCCCCGCCCCCATGCAATTGCCCATCGAGGCAAGTAGCCCCCCAGAGACAAGAAATGTTTTTTTTTCAGATATGGCCCCCTCAGGCCTTCCCTTGGCAACATGCTGGTTTTTGTTATATATATTTCTGTTCACCCACACCCTTGATACTATAGTCAATTAGTTAAAAAGAAAAGGGGGAATTGTCGTATGCTTTACATTGGTTTGTTCTAACCCTCCCCCGCCAAGAGAATTGGATTAGTCCAGTTAATTTGGCGGGCCTTCTTGGCCCTGCCCCGAGGAACCCGGGGAGAGGGTTCCTGAGTTCGAGAGTTTCATGGTTACAGAGTAAGAGAGAGTGCCAGAGAGACAGAGTTCCTGGGTTCCTGAGTTCCAGAGTAAAAGAAAGAGTGCTTGCGCCGCCGCAAAGAGACAGCAGAGTTCTGTTTGGTGATTAGTTTGTCTTAGTTTATGAATCTTGGTTCCTGAATAAAGAAATACAGCTTCCCTGCCCAGTCATTGTCTCCGCGTCTGTTACCTGCCGTGAAGCAAGCCAGGCCGGCAAGAGCCTCCGAAATTTTAACAAGGGAGCCAGGTGGGAGGGAGTCCATGAGCAAAGGTTAGTGACTGAAGCAGTGGTGCGGGCAGTGGTGGCAGGACCCAGGCAGGAACCCGGCTCCTTGCATTTCTTTCTCTGTGTGCTTAACCGGGTGCACCGACACCCGGCCCCCCAATCTTTCTTTCTGAACTAGGGGGAGGTGTATTTAGAAAACTGTACATCCCTACCCCTAAAGTGTGTTTGGGGGAGAGGGAACAGTAAGTGTTGGGGGGGTCGAGGTAGTTAGTCCCTCTATGGAGAGAGAGAAAGAGAGAGAAGAGCGGTGTGGGAAGGACACCTTTGGAGTTCCCTATGGTTTGTTGGATTTCTTTCTTTTAAAGGAAAAGTTAGAGTTTATGCTGAACCCCTTACAATGTATCCGGATTGTTATATTGAAGAGTTGATTTAAAAAAAAAAAGGAGGGGGGAAGGCAGGAGGGACAGTCCAGAATATGGCTGAGTTCTGGCAACTGGTCTTGGTCTGTGGGGATCCCACCTGAGACCTCAGCTCCCTCTCAAATGAAAATAGATGATAGATAGATAGATAGATAGATAGATAGAGTCGGGGGTTGGGTGGTGGCGTGGCACACTGGTTTAGGCACACATAGTATGCAATGGAAAAAAATACACACACACACACACACACACACACACACACACATACATATTCCCCTCCCAAGTTATTGCTGGGGCTCGGTGCCTGCACCAGGATTCCACTGCTCCTGGAGGCCTTTTTTTTCTTCCCCCCTCTCAGTTTTGTTGCCCTTGTTTATATATATTTAAAAAAAAAAGAAAAGTCAGTCAATCAATCAAAAATAAATGCTTTTAAAAATTGTATTTATTCCATTTTATTAATAAAACTTAAGAAATTATGTATTTGTGAGAAAGGAGAAATCTACAGGGCCGGGGTGAGGGTAAATAGCATAATGGTTATAGAAAGAGACTCACATGCCTGAGGTTTCAAAGTCTCAGGATCAATCACTGGACACCATACCCCCCCAGCCACCAACTGGTGACAGAGAGAGATAGAGAGAGAGAGAGAAATCTACACACAGAGACCAACCAGAGCACTACTCAGCTATGGTTTGTGGCCTGTTGTGGAATGAATCTGACTGGCACTTAGAGGCCTCCAGGGAAAAAGTGAAGGTCTTTTGTATAACCAAAGGTTATACAACTTCTTTTGTATAAACCAAACCCCCACCCCTGCCCCACCTTTCCTTCTCCCCCCCATCAGGGTCTTGTTTTTTCCATAAAACAACAAGAGCTGAGACAGCATTGACAAGAATAACATTAACAACAACAATGACGGTAACAACAAGGGCAAAAAAAAGGGAAAAACAACCTCCAGGAGCAGTGGATTTGTAGTGCAAGCAGGCACTGAGCTCCAGCCATAATACAAACAAACAGGCAAAAGAAGAAAAAAAAAAGAAAAAGAGAAAAGTAAAGAAAACAAGAGCTGAGCAGTGCTCTGGTAAAAATCAAAACATAACATTAGTGGGAGTCCAGCAGTAGCACAGCAGGTTAAGAGCGCTTGATGCAAAGCTCAAGGACTGGCAGACCCTGGTTCTGAGGATCCCAGTTCAGGCCTCCGGATCCTCACCTGCAGGGAGTCACTTCACAGGCAGTGAACACCCTCCTAGAATAGCAACAGCAACAGCAGCGCAGGGGGAGTGTTCTAGGAAAGGAAAAGTAGACCTAAGCATCCTTTCTCTCCCCCCCACCCCCCACCCAGGTTTATGTCTGTGGTTCCATGCCTACAGTACTAATCCTAGAGGCCACCCCCACCTGCTTTGTATGGCCCTGGTTGTTCATCATTACCTTTGTTATTATTGCTGTCATTGTTGTCAGATAGGACAGAGAGAAATCCAGAGAGGAGGGGAAGACAGAGAGGGGGAGAGAAAGATGGGGGTTGGGGGGGGAGCTTGACTGTAGCACTGTGGTTTGGGAGCACATGGTACAAAGTGCAAGGACCAGGATGGGCATCCCAGGTCAAGAGCCTCTCATGTGGTGGGTCGGGGTGGGGGGAGGCTCAAAGAAGCGTGAAGCAGGTCTGCAGGTCTGCTCCCTGCCATGTGTACTTAACCCTCTGCACAACCACCCTGGCCTCCCCAGTCCCTCCATTCTTTCCAGAGAGAGAGAGAGACAGAGACAGAGCACAGGGTGTGAGAAAGACATGAAAACAACACACCACTTCCTTTGGAGTTCCATCTCTTTTCATCCTCAGTGGTTCTCACTGTGGTTTCTTAGATTTCTTCCTATGAAATGAAAAGTTACATTGTGGTGGTCCAGAAGGTTGCGAGGTGGATAAAGTATTGGACTTTCAACGACGAGGAGGTCCTGAGTTTGACCCCTGGCAGCACATGTACCAGAGTGATGTCTGGTTCTTTCTCTGTCTCCCGTCGTATATTTCTGCTTCAGAAATAAGTACAATCTTAAATAAAATAAAATTAAATGAAAATAGAGTGACAAACCTTTGTGTCCTGAACACTATCACCATGTAAATGGATAGTTTTAGTGATGCCTCCATCAGAGGGCATGTGTCACATGGTGAGGGGACTCAAGGCAAGAAGGGAGAGAGTGAGAAAATAAATAATTTAAAAAGGGATGGTAGTGGTGGTGGTAGAGGAGGAGGAGGAGGAGCACGAGGAGGAAGGGGCACACAGTCAATGAATTAAAGTGAGGCAGTCAATTAATTAATTACTCAAAAATCATTTTTTTCCCGGGCTCTGGGTAGGTGTATTTAGGAAACTATATACCCCTCCCAAAGGGGAGAGGGGTGAATTCTTAGAAAAGAAAGGCCTAATCCCTCCACCTTTTCTGTGTGTGTATGCCTATGTGTGTGGGGGGATGTCAATGTGTAAATGGCCTTTATACACACATGCACACGCGCACACACACACACACACACACACGCACCAACATCTGTGGAGTTCGACCTATTTTCATCTTTGTTGCTGTCTCGTACAAACTTGGATGTTCTCATTTTAAATATAAAATGATATTTTAGTCTGAACCTTTTCTGATCACATGCAAAGAAATGGCATTTTTCGGGTTACTCTCATCCATCTCTCTCTCTCTCTCCCTCCCTGCCCCCCCAAAGTATTTTATTAGAGATGGGACTTAGAACAAAAAAGTGTGTGTGTGTGTGTGTGTGTGAGAGAGAGAGAGAGAGAGAGAGAGAGAGAGGAGAGAGTTGTGTATATGCCTGTCTTTTGGTAGGTCACCCTCTTCCACACTTTTCATTAACAAAGGAATAGGAATTAACAAAGGAATAGGTTTATCACAGAGACTCTCATGCCTGAGTCTCCCAAGTACCAGGTTCAATTCTCCACCCCCCCAACATAAAGGAGAGTTGAGCAGTGCTGGGGTGGGGGGCAAGAAGGAGGATAAACAAGGGCAACAAAAGGGGGAAAAATGGACCCCTGGAGCAGTGGATTCATGGTGCAGGCATGGAGCCCAGCAATAACCCTGGAGGGATAAGAAGAAGAAGGAGGAGGAGGAGGAGGAGGAGGAGGAGGATGAGGAGGAGGAGGAGAAAGATAAATAGATATAATATATATGTATATATATAATGGTATATATATTTCAATCATAGGAACAGAGGCACTGAAATAGGCAGATGGGAACACTGGTCTTTTCTGGTTTGACAGTGGTGTGCTTTGCCTTGGGACATCTGGGGCCTCTAGCCAGAAAAGGCATGGTGGTATGCAGCAGGCTTACAGGAGACCTTTCTCTCTCTCTCTCTCTCTTTCTGTTTCCTTCCTTCCTTCCTTCCTTCCTTCCTTCATGGGGGGGTGTTGTTAATGGTTTACAGTCGACAGAAAAATACAACAGTTTGTACATGCACAACATGTCTCATCTTTCCACATAACTCTTCAACCCCCTCTAGGTCCTCCTCTCCCATCATGTCCCAAGAGCTGAACACTCCCCACCCCGACCCCGACCCCCACCCCAGAGTCTGTTACTTCCATGCCATAGATGACAGACTGACATCTTTCTCTCATTAGTATTTCAATGCTGGAAGCAAAGAGCTTGTTCATGGCTCCGCCTCCTCCGCCTCCACCTCTGCCTGTGTCTGTAGCCTCGGGTTCCCCCTCCCCCGCGGAAGAAATTTCTTTTATTCATTTATTTTATTTTTCATGGGGAAATGACCACTGAGCACAAGTTGGGGAGATGGAGAGCAGGAGGTGTGTCCTTTCTAGAAACATTGTTTTTGTAAGGAGAATGAATGAATGAATGAATGAATGAATGAATGAATGAATGATTGAACTGGATCTCACCAGTGTGGACCATCCTTTCAAAGGCTTCATTCAGATGCAGATAGCCCCAGCTTTGGGGCAGGATGGTCTTTTTTTATCTTCCCTCAACACTCAATGGTTATTGTTGTTGTTTCCAAGCTGCAGAGAGAGGGGGGAGGGGGAATGAAATGTGCTTTCTTTATTCTTTTCTTTCTTTCTTTTTTGTTTTGTTTTGTTTTGTTGTTGTTTTCAAGTTGAGGTAGCTCGAACTGTTTTCCTGAGGCCAAAGTAGTCCAGCATGAAATTTAGTGTGGGGGGGTGTTTGTAGAGGTAGGAGAAGGAAAATTTAAATGAGAAAGCAAGCAAGCAAGCAAAGAAAGGGTGAGTGAAAGAGCTTAATGTTTATGCAAACAGACTCAAGCACTGAGACTCCAAGGTCCCAGGTTCCAGCCCCCACACCTCCATAAGCCACATCTGAGCAGTGCTGTTGGGAGAAGGAGAAGGAGAAGGAGGAGGAGACAGAGGAGGAGAGGAGGAGGAGAAGGAGAAGGAGGAGAAGGACACACCCTGCTTTCTGTATTCTTTCCTCTTCTTTCACAAGTAGTGAAGCAGGGCTGCAGGTGTCTCTCTTTCTCTCCCCCACTCCCCCCACCCCTTCCCTCTCAATTTCTGGCTATCTCTATCCAAGACATAAAGATAATTTAGTGATCCGGGAGGTGGCGTGATGGATAGAGCACTGAACTCTCAAGCATGAGGCCCCCGAGTTCAACTCCCAGGTAACATATGTACCGGGGTGATGTCTGGTTCTTTCTGTCTCCTCCTGTCATTCTCATAAATAAATAAATAAATAAATAAGGGAGTCAGTCGGACGTGAGCACAGCAGGTCAAGCGTGCACGTGGCACAAAGGGCAAGGACCACCAGTGTGAGGATCCAGGTTCAAGCACCTGGCTCCCCACCTGCAGGGGAGTTAGTTGCTTCACAAGCAAGCAGTGGTGAAGCAGGTCTTTCTGCAGATGTCTATCTTTCTCTCTGTCTTCCCCTCCTCTCTCTCCTATCCAACAATGGCGACGAAAATAAACCAAAGACAACAAAAGGGAATAAATAAGTAAATAAATAAAATATCTTTAAAAGATAATTTGTTTATCTTGAGAGAGAGAGATGCACAGCCTTCTCTTCTCCCCTGACGCCCCACCCCCCAACACACACACACACACACACACACACACACAATCTGTTAAGCTCTCTCAGGCATGTAATAGACAATGAATATACTAAAATAGAATCAGACACGAGAGAAAGGGACCCTGGTGATACCAAGATTATGCAAAAGACTTTCATGTATTGGACTCCTCTGAGGTTACAACTTCAGTCAGTCCCTGGTGCCTTCACAAAACCTGTAGGTGCAAGACAGGGAATCCTGTTCCTCAGTAGCTCTTGAGATGAACAACAGCAGAAATAAGGCTTTGTGACACACAACCCCCAGCTTTATTCATTCATACATTCAGCAAGCAAGCAAGCAAGCAATGTGTGTTGTTCCCCTCCCCCAGTTTTATTTTCTAAAGGAATGTGTGTGTGGTCTTGGACAGACATGATACATATTATATACAGACATTTATTTTCTGCTCCATATAGATATATAAATCCAGTGAATAAAAAATGGCGGGGGGGTGAGGGAAAGGAAGTTGGGGGCGGTGGCTACCTACCAGGTACCCTGTCTGAGGAATCCCCAACTCTCTGCTCACCACCACCCTTCACCCTTCACTTCCCTATGGTTTATTGGATTTCTTTCTTTTAAAGGAAAAGTTACAGTTTATGCTGAACCCCTTACAATGTATCTGGATTGTTATATTGAAGAGTAAATTTAAAAAAAAAAAAAGGAGGGGGGAAGGCAGGAGGGACAGTCCAGAATATTGCTGAGTTCTGGCAACTGCTCTTGGTCTATGGGGATCCCACCTGAGACCTCAACTCCCTCTCTCAAATGAAAATACATGATAGATAGATAGATAGATAGATAGATAAATAGATAGATAGATAGAGTCGGGGGTTGGGTGGTGGCGTGGCACACTGGGTTAGGCACACATAGTATGCAATGGGAAAAAAATACACACACACACACACGCACACATATTCCCCTCCCAAATTATTGCTGGGGCTCGGTGCCTGCACCAGGATTCCACTGCTCCTGGAGGCCTTTTTTTTTCTTCCCCCTTCTCAGTTTTGTTGCCCTTATTTATATATATTAAAAAAAAGAAAATCAGTCAATCAATAAAAAATAAATGCTTTTAAAAATTGTATTTATTCCATTTTATAAATAAAACTTAAGAAATCATGTATTTGTGAGAAAGGAGAAATCTACAGGCCCGGGGTGAGGGTAAATAGCATAATGGTTATAGAAACAGACTCTCATGCCTGAGGATTCAAAAGTCTCAGGTTCAATGACTGGACACCGTATCCCCCCCCAACCACCATCTGGTGACAGAGAGAGAGAGAGAGAAATCTACACACAGAGACCAACCAGAGCACTACTCAGCTCTGGTTTGTGGCCTATTGTGGAATGAATCTGGCTGGCACTTTGAGGCCTCAGGGGAAAAAGTGAAGGTCTTTTTTATAACCAAAGTGGAAGTAAATGAACACGAAACACAGACTGACAAACAGACAAGACACACACAGACAGACAAGCGCGCTTAACAAATGTCCAGACAATACCTAACACCCCAGATTTCACGGGTTCTTTTTATACTTTTTCTTACAGCCAGCTGGCACACCGTTTTCTCATTCTCACACACTTTTTCCCTATCAACCCAAAGGGTGTCCACTTGGGACCTTCTTCCCTTTTTAGGTTGCAAGAAGTTTTTATTAATGGAGACTCCAGTTTTTCTAAAATTTTTTAACCTTTAACCTCCTGTGGTACCATAACACAAAATAAGGGAAGGAGACAAACAAAAACACAAACCGCAAATGCTGCGAGACCAACAAGGCAGATTGTAAGTGGGGAAAAGGAACTGACATCTGATGGATGTCAGGCACACAACGATGCTCGCCTGGCCGGCCCCCTCGCAGGACCTTAAGGGGTCTTAGCTTAGGGGTGAACATATGATCCCCGGTCTAGGTCTCAACTACATTGAGAACCCCCACTTAGCTGAAACGACCCCACGGACACGCAGGTTAGAGCCCACTCAAGCCCCGTAGCGTTTCAGGCCATGAGGCACATAGCATTCACACACATGCAGCAGACCATCCATTCAGTCAAGATTGGGCAATTACCATTCCGGCCGCGCTACTAAGGAATGTTGCCATTTAGGCCTTAAGGAGTCACCGGAGAGTAGCTCCGGCCAGACCCCCTCAGTTGCACTAATAGGCTCAGCCTTTTCGCGAATTGCCAAAGTGAGGAGAGTAAAGGAGACAAACACAGAGTGGCCATGAGAGACAGTTCGGAAGCGGACCCTGTTCCAGATCCTTAGGTGGACCCTGTTTCAGGTCCCGGGTGGACCCTGTTTAAGGTCCCGGGGCGGACCCTGTTCCAGATCCTTACCCCAGCAGCCTGGGAGTCGTCACTCCCCAGCGCTGCGGTCTGGGATTTTAACGCGGCGTCCCACAATCCACAGACCCCCAGGCCCCACGGAGACTTACACAAAAATCAAGCTTGACTCACTGATCCTCCGGAGGTGCAGAGCTGGAAAAGAAATGGTACCATGCAAAATTCAGGCCTGACTTACCGGCGCCGGGCAGGACTTCCAAGGCCTCCGAGGGTCCGGACCCAGGATGAGGTGTCCTCAGGAATACCCGTCTGAGGGATCTCGCTGGGGCCTCCAAATGTTAGCGAGCATAAATCAAACCACCATCCACTGTAAGGAAGCAAAGATGTTTATTGACGAATTGAAATCTGGGCCGAGATGATGACTGGTGTTAGTCTACCAAGCTCGACCCCGAACAGGGCTCAAACCATACAATTTATAGGAATTCAGACTACACTCAGGGAGGGGGAGCATATCACCTTATCAACCTACATCCAATAACAGGCTATAGCAAACACAAGATCCAATCATTTCAAACTTAGCAAAAAGCGGGGTCCATTCAAAGCAAAGTGTGGGCTATTTTCAAATATAGTAAGATCACACAACCAATAGAATTCAACCAGGCAGGGTCGCCACATCCTCCTGCCATCGGCTATGACCACCCATCTGGTAGGCAGCACACCACAAAGTCTGTTCAAAGGTCCTGATAAGTCTGTTCAAAGGTCCTGATAAGGCTTGTCCCCATGTAGGGTCCTTCGAACAATGGGTGGCCTTCACTGATGAGGTCCTGATAAGGCTTGTCCCCAGGCAGGGTCCTTCGAACAATGGGTGGCCTTCACTGATTAGGTCCTGCTTATTCAAGGGGGAAGGGGCAAGGAATTTTCCACCTCATACTACAAGCAACTCATACTAAAAGCACTTAACAAACAACTGCATAAAAAGGGAATTTCAAGGCTACTGCCTTTTACACCCCCACCCCTTCCCTCTCAATTTCTGGCTATCTCTATCCAAGACATAAAGATAATTTAGTGATCCGGGAGGTGGCATGATGGATAGAGCACTGAACTCTCAAGCATGAGGCCCCCAAGTTCAACCCCCTGTAACATATGTACTGGTGTGATGTCTGGTTATTTCTGTCTCCTTCTGTCATTCTCATAAATAAATAAATAAGGGAGTTAGTCAGGCCTGAGCACAGCAGGTCAAGTGTGCACGTGGCACAAAGGGCAAGGACCACCAGTGTGAGGATCCAGGTTCAAGCACCTGGCTCCCCACCTGCAGGGGAGTTAGTTGCTTCACAAGCAAGCAGTGGTGAAGCAGGTCTGTCTGCAGATGTCTATCTTTCTCTCTGTCTTCTCCTCCTCTCTATCCTATCCAACAATGGCGACGAAAATAAACCAAAGACAACAAAAGGGAATAAATAAGTAAATAAATAAAATATCTTTAAAAGATAATTTGTTTATCTTGAGAGAGAGAGATGCACAGCCTTCTCTTCTCCCCTGACGCCCCACCCCCCCAACACACACACACACACACACACAATCTGTTAAGCTCTCTCAGGCATGTAATAGACAATGAATATACTAAAATAGAATCAGACACGAGAGAAAGGGACCCCGGTGATAGCAAGATTATGCAAAAGACTTTCATGTATTGGACTCCTCTGAGGTTACAACTTCAGTCAGTCCCTGGTGCCTTCACAAAACCTGTAGGTGCAAGACAGGGAATCCTGTTCCTCAGTAGCTCTTGAGATAAACAACAGCAGAAATAAGGCTTTGTGACACACAACCCCCAGCTTTATTCATTCATACATTCAGCAAGCAGGCAAGCAAGCAATGTGTGTTGTTCCCCTCCCCCAGTTTTATTTTCTAAAGGAATGTGTGTGTGGTCTTGGACAGACATGATACATATTATATACAGACATTTCTTTTCTGCTCATAATAAAAATATATAGATATATAAATCCAGTGAATAAAAAATGGCGGGGGGGTGAGGGAAAGGAAATTGGGGGCGGTGGCTACCTACCAGGTACCCTTTCTCTGAGGAATCCCCAACACTCTGCTCACCACCACCCTTCACCCTTCACTTCACTCCACTCCACTCCACTCCACCCCAACCCACCCACTCATTTACAATGCAAATTTCTGGCCAGAAAGATACAAAGTGTTGCCAAGCAGGGGTAGAGAGGATAATGGTTATGCTAAGAGACCCTCATTCCTGAGGCTCCACAACCATGGCCAGAAAGCCTGTGGCGATTCAAGGAGCCAGAGTGCAACATCATTCAGACTTCCATTCCAACTCGCAAATGCTTCTGCCAGAGCCTAAGTCCCAGGGGAGTGCTGGTCGACCTGCCTGCTCCACAGGCGGCAGTCCAGGAAATGGGTGGCGGGGTGGCGGGATCCTGGGATCCTAAGGCGGACTTCATCCAGCTATTAACTCCCAAGGGAGTTCTGGTCGACCTGCCAGCTCCACAACGAAGGCAGTCTGAGATTCGGGATCCAGGGTCCAGGGGTGCCACTGCGGACTTCATCCAGACGCCCAGTCAACACGCGAGCCACTCCTCCAGCAACCAACCCACCGGCTCCACAACGAAGGCGGACCGGGGTATGGGGTCCGGTTTCCGGGATCCGGGATCCGTGGTCCGGGGTCCGGGGTCCGGGATCGGGGGGTGCCACGATGGACTTCATCCAGACGCCCAGTCGACCCGTGAGCTGCTCCAGCAGCGACCAAGTCCCAAGGGACTGCTGGTCGACCCACCAGCTCGACAACAAAGGCAGTCCTGGGTCCGGGATCCGGGGTCCGGGGTCCAGGGGTGCCACGGCGGACTTAATCCAGAAGTCAGTAAAATAAGTATATAAGTAAAATATTAATGAGTGAAGACAGAGTGTGTGAGAGCATGTGAGAGTTAGAGACAGAGAAGGCGAGAAGAAAAATAGATGAGTTGGAAAGACACCTCCTACACTGTGTTCATTGATGACAAATTCACGGCTAAAAAAAAAAAAAAAAAAAAAAAAAAAAAGGCTTTTTAATTATTTTTTTTCCCCTTGCCTGGGAAACCTGTCTGCTGCTTGTTTCTCAGTGAAAAAAGGGAAAGATCTTTTTTGGAGGGAAAAGGACCAAAATGCAGGCAGGTGGACTCCGTGGACGGTGGATGGGGAGATGCTCCTGTCCTGGCACTAGAGCCCCAGCTGCTGTTCCAGGTGCTGTCTGATACCAGAGATCTCCGTGTGTCGTGTCATGACGCTGTCTCCAGGACTGACCCTCAGGATAATGAGATTCAAAATGAGGCAGGGGATATTGCCTTCAAAAGTAAATCCCGGGAGGTTTGGTGGTATGTCAGAGGGTTAAGGCCTTGTGGAGCTCACGAAAAGAGGGGACAGGTGGAAGGGTCTGGGGTCTGGCGCCCAGACCCCCACCTGCAGGGGAGTCGCTTTACAGGGGGTGAAGCAGGTCTTTAGGGGCTCTATCTTTCTCTCCCACTCTGTATTTCCCCATGCTCTCTCCTTTTCTCTCTGTCTGATGCAAGGTCAAAACAACAACAACAACCACAACAATAACCACCACAGTGACCAAGCAACAAGGGCAGCGAAAGGGGAACAAAAGGAGTGCAGGGGCTGTGGATTATTCGTGGCGCAGGCACTGAGCTGAGGCAATAACCCCTTGAGGCAATCAATCAATCAAAGAATAAGCAATACACGTTACAGAGATGTATATGTCCCTGTGTGTTTCCAGAGTTCATGTAAATGCACTTTTGTTTATTTCTTCATTTTTTTATTACCTTGCCACGAGAATTTCTTTTCATTGCTAAAAAAAAGTTTCCCATCAAGGGTACCAGGTGGTGCCACACCCAGTTAAGCACTCATGTTACAATGCAGGGGGACTGGGCTTCAAGACCCTGGTCCCCACCTGCCGGGGGAAATCTTTACAAGTGGTGCAGAAGTGCTGCAGGTGACTCTCTCTGTGTCACAAACTCTCTATCCCTCCCTTCCCTCTCAATTCCTGTCTATTTATTCCAATAAATAATCAAGAAAATTGAAAGTAAAAAAAGAAAAAGGAAATATTCCACTACTTCAATGGGGCAACTCAGGACAATGCTTTCCTTGTTAAGATCCTCACAGCATACCATATGCAGAAAGGCAAAGACGCCATGTATTTTTTAACCCTGTTTTTATATTTATTTATTTATTTATTTATTTATTTAGGTGCTTAATCATTTTTGTTATTGATGAATTAATGTTTTACATTTGACATAGACTCTGGCTCTGACACCAGCGGTCTCAAGTACCCCTAGATGGTACTCTGCCTCTACAAAACCAATCCATTGACCTGTCCATGCATCCATCCATCCACCCATCAATCTATACATCCATCCATCCATCCATCCATGCATGCATCCATGCATGCATCCATCCATCCATCCATCCATCCATCCACCAGTCAACCAAGCTAAGTATAAAAGGAGATCTCTCCTTGAATGGTGAAGACAAACCAGGATGCATAGGTAGGTTGCAAAGGGGCGAGTTCGGCTGAATAGGGCAGAGGGGCTGAACCAGGGAATGTGTTGGGGGGTGTGGGTGTGGGTGGGGTGAGCCCGAGACCTGTGAGTTGGGTCACTTCAGGGGCAGGGAGGGGGTGGAAGGGGTTGCGAACAGCTGTCACTGGAGAACCATCACAAGTGCTGGAGCTGTTGAGCAGGGCACCCGGAAGAGAAGACAGACAAAGGAGAGAAGCAAAGTGCAGAGGAGAGGAGAGGGGGAGGATGGTGAGGGCAGGAGAGGACAGGGGAGGACAGGAGAGGACAGGAGTGTAGGGGACCTGAGAAACCTACCTGGACAAAGGCAGCATACAGACATCCAGCAAGGCAGGCAGGCATGCAGGCAACTCTGGACTGGGCTCCCTGGATCCCGGGCACATCTCCACCTGTCTTCTCTTGACTGCCAGCCTTGAGGTCCCTTGTAGTCAGCACTGGCTTCCCATCCTTCCGTCCCTCTGTGCCAGGGCCCAGGCGTCTGGGCGCTGCTGGCTGACCTAGTGGCAGGGCAGTTGGGCTGCCCAGTGCCAGTGTGGCCTGCACAGAATGCCAGGGGCTAGGACATCACAGAGGGCTCCTGTGGTTGCTAGGCCACGGGGACCCCGCCCATCCAGTTGACCAGCAGCCATGACCCCCACCCTGAACTTGACCTTGAGGGCTGGTGGCCAGCCACCAGAGCCAGAGCCCCAGGCCAAAGCAGGTGCAGGTCGGCCGGGCCAAGGGGCGATGGGCAGATTGGTGTGTGTCTGGGCATGGGGCTGGCATCTGACAGCCCAGGGCTGGGGACCAAGGTCCGCCAGGCCCCTGTCCCACCATTTGCACTGACACACAGTCTTGCTGACTGACTGACAGTCCCCGCCCCAGAGATACCCACACCAGGTCCCTGGGTGCCCTGAGCTGCCCCTGAGGATTGGTGGGTGCCTGCCTGGACACATGCCTCCGTAATGGAGGCTTCTATTAATGCCATTACCTACTGATAGCTGCCCTCCTGCCCCTACTCCTCCTCCTACTCCTCTTCCTCCTCCTCTTCTTCGTTCTTCTCTTCCTCCTCCTCCTCCTCCTCCTCCTCCACCTCCTCCTCCTTCTCTTCCTCATCCTCAGCGGGACTCATTCAGTGCCCTTGGCCTAGGCAAGCCAGGGCTGGTGCTCTGGCTGCTGCAGCTTCTATCCAGTGGGTGGGTGCAGGAATCTGTTCCTGTCAATCCCTGGTTCCTGGGACCTTCCATGCCTCCAGCTCCCCCCACTCTCTACTCCAGACCCCTGCTCAAGGATGCCCCCTTTCCCCTTGCCCTCTGTCCCCCAGCTCCCAAACTAACATCTACTGTGTGCCTCCCTGCACTACTTTACTGCCACCCTGCTTCTGCGCTTCAGCCCTGGGGGCCCAGAGCCAGCCCAGCTGCCATCTCACCATCCAGCAGGGGGACCTGCCCTAACCCCCTGCCACCACACCCACACACACAGCCCTGCACACACTCATGGGCTCCCCTGCCTGCAGCCTGCTCTCAAACAGTCTCCTTCTGTCCCCTAGCCCCCTTACAGCCTCTGCCACTGCCCCCCACAGACACCTGGGCATGAGCAGCGCAGACATGCAACAAACTCCACTCGCCCCTACTCCATTTGCTCTATGTTTGGTCAAGAACCTTTTTTTCATCCTGTAGGGGAGGGAGTTGAGAAAGTCCAATGTCCTGGGGAGCAAGCACTGCAAACAGTCCATCTACAATGTCACATTTGGGTCTCAGGCCGCCCAATCCCTAGTGCGCTGTGCAGACTTTTGACTGGCAAAAACACCCCATCTGAGTGTGAGATCTGGCTGGGCTAGTGGCTCTTTCTGTGGACTAGGACACAGACAGACAGAGTTTTCTGGTTCAAAACCTGTACTTCCCAGAAGATGGTCATTTGCTACGGCTAAAAAAAAAAAAAAAAAAAAAAAAAAAAGGCTTTTTAATTATTTTTTTTCCCCTTGCCTGGGAAACCTGTCTGCTGCTTGTTTCTCAGTGAAAAAAGGGAAAGATCTTTTTTGGAGGGAAAAGGACCAAAATGCAGGCAGGTGGACTCCGTGGACGGTGGATGGGGAGTTGCTCCTGTCCTGGCACTAGAGCCCCAGCTGCTGTTCCAGGTGCTGTCTGATACCAGAGATCTCCGTGTGTCGTGTCATGACGCTGTCTCCAGGACTGACCCTCAGGATAATGAGATTCAAAATGAGGCAGGGGATATTGCCTTCAAAAGTAAATCCCGGGAGGTTTGGTGGTATGTCAGAGGGTTAAGGCCTTGTGGAGCTCACGAAAAGAGGGGACAGGTGGAAGGGTCTGGGGTCTGGCGCCCAGACCCCCACCTGCAGGGGAGTCGCTTTACAGGGGGTGAAGCAGGTCTTTAGGGGCTCTATCTTTCTCTCCCACTCTGTATTTCCCCTGCTCTCTCCTTTTCTCTCTGTCTGATGCAAGGTCAAAACAACAACAACAACCACAACAATAACCACCACAGTGACCAAGCAACAAGGGCAGCGAAAGGGGAACAAAAGGAGTGCAGGGGCTGTGGATTATTCGTGGCGCAGGCACTGAGCTGAGGCAATAACCCCTTGAGGCAATCAATCAATCAAAGAATAAGCAATACACGTTACAGAGATGTATATGTCCCTGTGTGTTTCCAGAGTTCATGTAAATGCACTTTTGTTTATTTCTTCATTTTTTTATTACCTTGCCACGAGAATTTCTTTTCATTGCTAAAAAAAAGTTTCCCATCAAGGGTACCAGGTGGTGCCACACCCAGTTAAGCACTCATGTTACAATGCAGGGGGACTGGGCTTCAAGACCCTGGTCCCCACCTGCCGGGGGAAATCTTTACAAGTGGTGCAGAAGTGCTGCAGGTGACTCTCTCTGTGTCACAAACTCTCTATCCCTCCCTTCCCTCTCAATTCCTGTCTATTTATTCCAATAAATAATCAAGAAAATTGAAAGTAAAAAAAGAAAAAGGAAATATTCCACTACTTCAATGGGGCAACTCAGGACAATGCTTTCCTTGTTAAGATCCTCACAGCATACCATATGCAGAAAGGCAAAGACGCCATGTATTTTTTAACCCTGTTTTTATATTTATTTATTTATTTATTTATTTATTTATTTAGGTGCTTAATCATTTTTGTTATTGATGAATTAATGTTTTACATTTGACATAGACTCTGGCTCTGACACCAGCGGTCTCAAGTACCCCTAGATGGTACTCTGCCTCTACAAAACCAATCCATTGACCTGTCCATGCATCCATCCATCCACCCATCAATCTATACATCCATCCATCCATCCATCCATCCATGCATGCATCCATGCATGCATCCATCCATGCATGCATGCATCCATCCATCCATCCATCCATCCACCAGTCAACCAAGCTAAGTATAAAAGGAGATCTCTCCTTGAATGGTGAAGACAAACCAGGATGCATAGGTAGGTTGCAAAGGGGCGAGTTCGGCTGAATAGGGCAGAGGGGCTGAACCAGGGAATGTGTTGGGGGGTGTGGGTGTGGGTGGTGTGAGCCCGAGACCTGTGAGTTGGGTCACTTCAGGGGCAGGGAGGGGGTGGAAGGGGTAGCGAACAGCTGTCACTGGAGAACCATCACAAGTGCTGGAGCTGTTGAGCAGGGCACCCGGAAGAGAAGACAGACAAAGGAGAGAAGCAAAGTGCAGAGGAGAGGAGAGGGGGAGGATGGTGAGGGCAGGAGAGGACAGGGGAGGACAGGAGAGGACAGGAGTGTAGGGGACCTGAGAAACCTACCTGGACAAAGGCAGCATACAGACATCCAGCAAGGCAGGCAGGCATGCAGGCAACTCTGGACTGGGCTCCCTGGATCCCGGGCACACCTCCACCTGTCTTCTCTTGACTGCCAGCCCTGAGGTCCCTTGTCGGTCAGCACTGGCTTCCCATCCTTCCGTCCCTCTGTGCCAGGGCCCAGGCGTCTGGGCGCTGCTGGCTGACCTAGTGGCAGGGCAGTTGGGCTGCCCAGTGCCAGTGTGGCCTGCACAGAATGCCAGGGGCTAGGACATCACAGAGGGCTCCT
Organism: Erinaceus europaeus; assembly: GCF_950295315.1. Classification (NCBI taxonomy): domain Eukaryota; kingdom Metazoa; phylum Chordata; class Mammalia; order Eulipotyphla; family Erinaceidae; genus Erinaceus; species Erinaceus europaeus. The sequence continues at coordinate 1,037,325 of NW_026647118.1, read as the reverse complement.
GTGGTTGCTAGGCCACGGGGACCCCGCCCATCCAGTTGACCAGCAGCCATGACCCCCACCCTGAACTTGACCTTGAGGGCTGGTGGCCAGCCACCAGAGCCAGAGCCCCAGGCCAAATCAGGTGCAGGTCGGCCGGGCCAAGGGGCGATGGGCAGATTGGTGTGTGTCTGGGCATGGGGCTGGCATCTGACAGCCCAGGGCTGGGGACCAAGGTCCGCCAGGCCCCTGTCCCACCATTTGCACTGACACACAGTCTTGCTGACTGACTGACAGTCCCCGCCCCAGAGATACCCACACCAGGTCCCTGGGTGCCCTGAGCTGCCCCTGAGGATTGGTGGGTGCCTGCCTGGACACATGCCTCCGTAATGGAGGCCTCTATTAATCCCATTACCTACTTATAGCTGCCCTCCTGCCCCTACTCCTCCTCCTACTCCTCTTCCTCCTCCTCTTCTTCCTTCTTCTCTTCCTCCTCCTCCTCCTCCTCCTCCACCTCCTCCTCCTTCTCTTCCTCATCCTCAGCGGGACTCATTCAGTGCCCTTGGCCTAGGCAAGCCAGGGCTGGTGCTCTGGCTGCTGCAGCTTCTATCCAGTGGGTGGGTGCAGGAATCTGTTCCTGTCAATCCCTGGTTCCTGGGACCTTCCATGCCTCCAGCTCTCCCCACTCTCTACTCCAGACCCCTGCTCAAGGATGCCCCCTTTCCCCTTGCCCTCTGTCCCCCAGCTCCCAAACTAACATCTATTGTGTGCCTCCATGCACTACTTTCCTGCCACCCTGCTTCTGCGCTTCAGCCCTGGGGGCCCAGAGCCAGCCCAGCTGCCATCTCACCATCCAGCAGGGGGACCTGCCCTAACCTCCTGCCACCACACCCACACACACAGCCCTGCACACACTCACGGGCTCCCCTGCCTGCAGCCTGCTCTCAAACAGTCTCCTTATGCCCCCTAGCCCCCTTACAGCCTCTGCCACTGCCCCCCACAGACACCTGGGCATGAGCAGCGCAGACATGCAACAAACTCCACTCGCCCCTACTCCATTTGCTCTATATTTGGTCAAGAACCTTTTTTTCATCCTGTAGGGGAGGGAGTTGAGAAAGTCCAATGTCCTGGGGAGCAAGCACTGCAAACAGTCCATCTACAATGTAATATTTGGGTCTCAGGCCGCCCAATCCCTAGTGCACTGTGCAGACTTTTGACTGGCAAAAACACCCCATCTGAGTGTGAGATCTGGCTGGGCTAGTGGCTCTTTCTGTGGACTAGGACACAGACAGACAGAGTTTTCTGGTTCAAAACCTGTACTTCCCAGAAGATGGTCATTTGCTACGGCTAAAAAAAAAAAAAAAAAAAAAAGGCTTTTTAATTATTTTTTTTCCCCTTGCCTGGGAAACCTGTCTGCTGCTTGTTTCTCAGTGAAAAAAGGGAAAGATCTTTTTTGGAGGGAAAAGGACCAAAATGCAGGCAGGTGGACTCCGTGGACGGTGGATGGGGAGTTGCTCCTGTCCTGGCACTAGAGCCCCAGCTGCTGTTCCAGGTGCTGTCTGATACCAGAGATCTCCGTGTGTCGTGTCATGACGCTGTCTCCAGGACTGACCCTCAGGATAATGAGATTCAAAATGAGGCAGGTGATATTGCCTTCAAAAGTAAATCCCGGGAGGTTTGGTGGTATGTCAGAGGGTTAAGGCCTTGTGGAGCTCACGAAAAGAGGGGACAGGTGGAAGGGTCTGGGGTCTGGCGCCCAGACCCCCACCTGCAGGGGAGTCGCTTTACAGGGGGTGAAGCAGGTCTTTTGGGGGCTCTATCTTTCTCTCCCACTCTGTATTTCCCCATGCTCTCTCCTTTTCTCTCTGTCTGATGCAAGGTCAAAACAACAACAACAACCACAACAATAACCACCACAGTGACCAAGCAACAAGGGCAGCGAAAGGGGAACAAAAGGAGTGCAGGGGCTGTGGATTATTCGTGGCGCAGGCACTGAGCTGAGGCAATAACCCCTTGAGGCAATCAATCAATCAAAGAATAAGCAATACACGTTACAGAGATGTATATGTCCCTGTGTGTTTCCAGAGTTCATGTAAATGCACTTTTGTTTATTTCTTCATTTTTTTATTACCTTGCCACGAGAATTTCTTTTCATTGCTAAAAAAAAGTTTCCCATCAAGGGTACCAGGTGGTGCCACACCCAGTTAAGCACTCATGTTACAATGCAGGGGGACTGGGCTTCAACACCCTGGTCCCCACCTGCCGGGGGAAATCTTTACAAGTGGTGCAGAAGTGCTGCAGGTGACTCTCTCTGTGTCACAAACTCTCTATCCCTCCCTTCCCTCTCAATTCCTGTCTATTTATTCCAATAAATAATCAAGAAAATTGAAAGTAAAAAAAGAAAAAGGAAATATTCCACTACTTCAATGGGGCAACTCAGGACAATGCTTTCCTTGTTAAGATCCTCACAGCATACCATATGCAGAAAGGCAAAGACGCCATGTATTTTTTAACCCTGTTTTTATATTTATTTATTTATTTATTTATTTATTTAGGTGCTTAATCATTTTTGTTATTGATGAATTAATGTTTTACATTTGACATAGACTCTGGCTCTGACACCAGCGGTCTCAAGTACCCCTAGATGGTACTCTGCCTCTACAAAACCAATCCATTGACCTGTCCATGCATCCATCCATCCACCCATCAATCTATACATCCATCCATCCATCCATCCATCCATCCATGCATGCATCCATGCATGCATGCATCCATCCATCCATCCATCCATCCATCCATCCATGCATCCATGCATGCATCCATCCATCCATCCATCCATCCACCAGTCAACCAAGCTAAGTATAAAAGGAGATCTCTCCTTGAATGGTGAAGACAAACCAGGATGCATAGGTAGGTTGCAAAGGGGCGAGTTCGGCTGAATAGGGCAGAGGGGCTGAACCAGGGAATGTGTTGGGGGGTGTGGGTGTGGGTGGGGTGAGCCCGAGACCTGTGAGTTGGGTCACTTCAGGGGCAGGGAGGGGGTGGAAGGGGTTGCGAACAGCTGTCACTGGAGAACCATCACAAGTGCTGGAGCTGTTGAGCAGGGCACCCGGAAGAGAAGACAGACAAAGGAGAGAAGCAAAGTGCAGAGGAGAGGAGAGGGGGAGGATGGTGAGGGCAGGAGAGGACAGGGGAGGACAGGAGAGGACAGGAGTGTAGGGGACCTGAGAAACCTACCTGGACAAAGGCAGCATACAGACATCCAGCAAGGCAGGCAGGCATGCAGGCAACTCTGGACTGGGCTCCCTGGATCCCGGGCACACCTACACCTGTCTTCTCTTGACTGCCAGCCCTGAGGTCCCATGTCGGTCAGCACTGGCTTCCCATCCTTCCGTCGCTCTGTGCCAGGGCCCAGGCGTCTGGGCGCTGCTGGCTGACCTAGTGGCAGGGCAGTTGGGCTGCCCAGTGCCAGTGTGGCCTGCACAGAATGCCAGGGGCTAGGACATCACAGAGGGCTCCTGTGGTTGCTAGGCCACGGGGACCCCGCCCATCCAGTTGACCAGCAGCCATGACCCCCACCCTGAACTTGACTTGAGGGCTGGTGGCCAGCCACCAGAGCCAGAGCCCCAGGCCAAAGCAGGTGCAGGTCGGCCGGGCCAAGGGGCGATGGGCAGATTGGTGTGTGTCTGGGCATGGGGCTGGCATCTGACAGCCCAGGGCTGGGGACCAAGGTCCGCCAGGCCCCTGTCCCACCATTTGCACTGACACACAGTCTTGCTGACTGACTGACAGTCCCCGCCCCAGAGATACCCACACCAGGTCCCTGGGTGCCCTGAGCTGCCCCTGAGGATTGGTGGGTGCCTGCCTGGACACATGCCTCCGTAATGGAGGCCTCTATTAATCCCATTACCTACTGATAGCTGCCCTCCTGCCCCTACTCCTCCTCCTACTCCTCTTCCTCCTCCTCTTCTTCCTTCTTCTCTTCCTCCTCCTCCTCCTCCTCCACCTCCTCCTCCTTCTCTTCCTCATCCTCAGCGGGACTCATTCAGTGCCCTTGGCCTAGGCAAGCCAGGGCTGCTGCTCTGGCTGCTGCAGCTTCTATCCAGTGGGTGGGTGCAGGAATCTGTTCCTGTCAATCCCTGGTTCCTGGGACCTTCCATGCCTCCAGCTCTCCCCACTCTCTACTCCAGACCCCTGCTCAAGGATGCCCCCTTTCCCCTTGCCCTCTGTCCCCCAGCTCCCAAACTAACATCTACTGTGTGCCTCCATGCACTACTTTCCTGCCACCCTGCTTCTGCGCTTCAGCCCTGGGGGCCCAGAGCCAGCCCAGCTGCCATCTCACCATCCAGCAGGGGGACCTGCCCTAACCTCCTGCCACCACACCCACACACACAGCCCTGCACACACTCACGGGCTCCCCTGCCTGCAGCCTGCTCTCAAACAGTCTCCTTCTGCCCCCTAGCCCCCTTACAGCCTCTGCCACTGCCCCCCACAGACACCTGGGCATGAGCAGAGCAGACATGCAACAAACTCCACTCGCCCCTACTCCATTTGCTCTATGTTTGGTCAAGAACCTTTTTTTCATCCTGTAGGGGAGGGAGTTGAGAAAGTCCAATGTCCTGGGGAGCAAGCACTGCAAACAGTCCATCTACAATGTAACATTTGGGTCTCAGGCCGCCCAATCCCTAGTGCGCTGTGCAGACTTTTGACTGGCAAAAACACCCCATCTGAGTGTGAGATCTGGCTGGGCTAGTGGCTCTTTCTGTGGACTAGGACACAGACAGACAGAGTTTTCTGGTTCAAAACCTGTACTTCCCAGAAGATGGTCATTTGCTACGGCTAAAAAAAAAAAAAAAAAAAAGGCTTTTTAATTATTTTTTTTTCCCCTTGCCTGGGAAACCTGTCTGCTGCTTGTTTCTCAGTGAAAAAAGGGAAAGATCTTTTTTGGAGGGAAAAGGACCAAAATGCAGGCAGGTGGACTCCGTGGACGGTGGATGGGGAGTTGCTCCTGTCCTGGCACTAGAGCCCCAGCTGCTGTTCCAGGTGCTGTCTGATACCAGAGATCTCCGTGTGTCGTGTCATGACGCTGTCTCCAGGACTGACCCTCAGGATAATGAGATTCAAAATGAGGCAGGGGATATTGCCTTCAAAAGTAAATCCCGGGAGGTTTGGTGGTATGTCAGAGGGTTAAGGCCTTGTGGAGCTCACGAAAAGAGGGGACAGGTGGAAGGGTCTGGGGTCTGGCGCCCAGACCCCCACCTGCAGGGGAGTCGCTTTACAGGGGGTGAAGCAGGTCTTTTGGGGGCTCTATCTTTCTCTCCCACTCTGTATTTCCCCATGCTCTCTCCTTTTCTCTCTGTCTGATGCAAGGTCAAAACAACAACAACAACCACAACAATAACCACCACAGTGACCAAGCAACAAGGGCAGCGAAAGGGGAACAAAAGGAGTGCAGGGGCTGTGGATTATTCGTGGCGCAGGCACTGAGCTGAGGCAATAACCCCTTGAGGCAATCAATCAATCAAAGAATAAGCAATACACGTTACAGAGATGTATATGTCCCTGTGTGTTTCCAGAGTTCATGTAAATGCACTTTTGTTTATTTCTTCATTTTTTTATTACCTTGCCACGAGAATTTCTTTTCATTGCTAAAAAAAAGTTTCCCATCAAGGGTACCAGGTGGTGCCACACCCAGTTAAGCACTCATGTTACAATGCAGGGGGACTGGGCTTCAAGACCCTGGTCCCCACCTGCCGGGGGAAATCTTTACAAGTGGTGCAGAAGTGCTGCAGGTGACTCTCTCTGTGTCACAAACTCTCTATCCCTCCCTTCCCTCTCAATTCCTGTCTATTTATTCCAATAAATAATCAAGAAAATTGAAAGTAAAAAAAGAAAAAGGAAATATTCCACTACTTCAATGGGGCAACTCAGGACAATGCTTTCCTTGTTAAGATCCTCACAGCATACCATATGCAGAAAGGCAAAGACGCCTTGTATTTTTTAACCCTGTTTTTATATTTATTTATTTATTTATTTATTTATTTATTTATTTAGGTGCTTAATCATTTTTGTTATTGATGAATTAATGTTTTACATTTGACATAGACTCTGGCTCTGACACCAGCGGTCTCAAGTACCCCTAGATGGTACTCTGCCTCTACAAAACCAATCCATTGACCTGTCCATGCATCCATCCATCCACCCATCAATCTATACATCCATCCATCCATCCATCCATCCATGCATGCATCCATGCATGCATCCATCCATCCATCCATCCATCCATCCACCAGTCAACCAAGCTAAGTATAAAAGGAGATCTCTCCTTGAATGGTGAAGACAAACCAGGATGCATAGGTAGGTTGCAAAGGGGCGAGTTCGGCTGAATAGGGCAGAGGGGCTGAACCAGGGAATGTGTTGGGGGGTGTGGGTGTGGGTGGGGTGAGCGCGAGACCTGTGAGTTGGGTCACTTCAGGGGCAGGGAGGGGGTGGAAGGGGTTGCGAACAGCTGTCACTGGAGAACCATCACAAGTGCTGGAGCTGTTGAGCAGGGCACCCGGAAGAGAAGACAGACAAAGGAGAGAAGCAAAGTGCAGAGGAGAGGAGAGGGGGAGGATGGTGAGGGCAGGAGAGGACAGGGGAGGACAGGAGAGGACAGGAGTGTAGGGGACCTGAGAAACCTACCTGGACAAAGGCAGCATACAGACATCCAGCAAGGCAGGCAGGCATGCAGGCAACTCTGGACTGGGCTCCCTGGATCCCGGGCACACCTCCACCTGTCTTCTCTTGACTGCCAGCCTTGAGGTCCCTTGTCGGTCAGCACTGGCTTCCCATCCTTCCGTCCCTCTGTGCCAGGGCCCAGGCGTCTGGGCGCTGCTGGCTGACCTAGTGGCAGGGCAGTTGGGCTGCCCAGTGCCAGTGTGGCCTGCACAGAATGCCAGGGGCTAGGACATCACAGAGGGCTCCTGTGGTTGCTAGGCCACGGGGACCCCGCCCATCCAGTTGACCAGCAGCCATGACCCCCACCCTGAACTTGACTTGAGGGCTGGTGGCCAGCCACCAGAGCCAGAGCCCCAGGCCAAAGCAGGTGCAGGTCGGCCGGGCCAAGGGGCGATGGGCAGATTGGTGTGTGTCTGGGCATGGGGCTGGCATCTGACAGCCCAGGGCTGGGGACCAAGGTCCGCCAGGCCCCTGTCCCACCATTTGCACTGACACACAGTCTTGCTGACTGACTGACAGTCCCCGCCCCAGAGATACCCACACCAGGTCCCTGGGTGCCCTGAGCTGCCCCTGAGGATTGGTGGGTGCCTGCCTGGACACATGCCTCCGTAATGGAGGCCTCTATTAATCCCATTACCTACTGATAGCTGCCCTCCTGCCCCTACTCCTCCTCCTACTCCTCTTCCTCCTCCTCTTCTTCCTTCTTCTCTTCCTCCTCCTCCTCCTCCTCCACCTCCTCCTCCTTCTCTTCCTCATCCTCAGCGGGACTCATTCAGTGCCCTTGGCCTAGGCAAGCCAGGGCTGCTGCTCTGGCTGCTGCAGCTTCTATCCAGTGGGTGGGTGCAGGAATCTGTTCCTGTCAATCCCTGGTTCCTGGGACCTTCCATGCCTCCAGCTCTCCCCACTCTCTACTCCAGACCCCTGCTCAAGGATGCCCCCTTTCCCCTTGCCCTCTGTCCCCCAGCTCCCAAACTAACATCTACTGTGTGCCTCCATGCACTACTTTCCTGCCACCCTGCTTCTGCGCTTCAGCCCTGGGGGCCCAGAGCCAGCCCAGCTGCCATCTCACCATCCAGCAGGGGGACCTGCCCTAACCTCCTGCCACCACACCCACACACACAGCCCTGCACACACTCACGGGCTCCCCTGCCTGCAGCCTGCTCTCAAACAGTCTCCTTCTGCCCCCTAGCCCCCTTACAGCCTCTGCCACTGCCCCCCACAGACACCTGGGCATGAGCAGAGCAGACATGCAACAAACTCCACTCGCCCCTACTCCATTTGCTCTATGTTTGGTCAAGAACCTTTTTTTCATCCTGTAGGGGAGGGAGTTGAGAAAGTCCAATGTCCTGGGGAGCAAGCACTGCAAACAGTCCATCTACAATGTAACATTTGGGTCTCAGGCCGCCCAATCCCTAGTGCGCTGTGCAGACTTTTGACTGGCAAAAACACCCCATCTGAGTGTGAGATCTGGCTGGGCTAGTGGCTCTTTCTGTGGACTAGGACACAGACAGACAGAGTTTTCTGGTTCAAAACCTGTACTTCCCAGAAGATGGTCATTTGCTACGGCTAAAAAAAAAAAAAAAAAAAGGCTTTTTAATTATTTTTTTTTCCCCTTGCCTGGGAAACCTGTCTGCTGCTTGTTTCTCAGTGAAAAAAGGGAAAGATCTTTTTTGGAGGGAAAAGGACCAAAATGCAGGCAGGTGGACTCCGTGGACGGTGGATGGGGAGTTGCTCCTGTCCTGGCACTAGAGCCCCAGCTGCTGTTCCAGGTGCTGTCTGATACCAGAGATCTCCGTGTGTCGTGTCATGACGCTGTCTCCAGGACTGACCCTCAGGATAATGAGATTCAAAATGAGGCAGGGGATATTGCCTTCAAAAGTAAATCCCGGGAGGTTTGGTGGTATGTCAGAGGGTTAAGGCCTTGTGGAGCTCACGAAAAGAGGGGACAGGTGGAAGGGTCTGGGGTCTGGCGCCCAGACCCCCACCTGCAGGGGAGTCGCTTTACAGGGGGTGAAGCAGGTCTTTTGGGGGCTCTATCTTTCTCTCCCACTCTGTATTTCCCCATGCTCTCTCCTTTTCTCTCTGTCTGATGCAAGGTCAAAACAACAACAACAACCACAACAATAACCACCACAGTGACCAAGCAACAAGGGCAGCGAAAGGGGAACAAAAGGAGTGCAGGGGCTGTGGATTATTCGTGGCGCAGGCACTGAGCTGAGGCAATAACCCCTTGAGGCAATCAATCAATCAAAGAATAAGCAATACACGTTACAGAGATGTATATGTCCCTGTGTGTTTCCAGAGTTCATGTAAATGCACTTTTGTTTATTTCTTCATTTTTTTATTACCTTGCCACGAGAATTTCTTTTCATTGCTAAAAAAAAGTTTCCCATCAAGGGTACCAGGTGGTGCCACACCCAGTTAAGCACTCATGTTACAATGCAGGGGGACTGGGCTTCAAGACCCTGGTCCCCACCTGCCGGGGGAAATCTTTACAAGTGGTGCAGAAGTGCTGCAGGTGACTCTCTCTGTGTCACAAACTCTCTATCCCTCCCTTCCCTCTCAATTCCTGTCTATTTATTCCAATAAATAATCAAGAAAATTGAAAGTAAAAAAAGAAAAAGGAAATATTCCACTACTTCAATGGGGCAACTCAGGACAATGCTTTCCTTGTTAAGATCCTCACAGCATACCATATGCAGAAAGGCAAAGACGCCTTGTATTTTTTAACCCTGTTTTTATATTTATTTATTTATTTATTTATTTATTTATTTAGGTGCTTAATCATTTTTGTTATTGATGAATTAATGTTTTACATTTGACATAGACTCTGGCTCTGACACCAGCGGTCTCAAGTACCCCTAGATGGTACTCTGCCTCTACAAAACCAATCCATTGACCTGTCCATGCATCCATCCATCCACCCATCAATCTATACATCCATCCATCCATCCATCCATCCATGCATGCATCCATGCATGCATCCATCCATCCATCCATCCATCCATCCACCAGTCAACCAAGCTAAGTATAAAAGGAGATCTCTCCTTGAATGGTGAAGACAAACCAGGATGCATAGGTAGGTTGCAAAGGGGCGAGTTCGGCTGAATAGGGCAGAGGGGCTGAACCAGGGAATGTGTTGGGGGGTGTGGGTGTGGGTGGGGTGAGCGCGAGACCTGTGAGTTGGGTCACTTCAGGGGCAGGGAGGGGGTGGAAGGGGTTGCGAACAGCTGTCACTGGAGAACCATCACAAGTGCTGGAGCTGTTGAGCAGGGCACCCGGAAGAGAAGACAGACAAAGGAGAGAAGCAAAGTGCAGAGGAGAGGAGAGGGGGAGGATGGTGAGGGCAGGAGAGGACAGGGGAGGACAGGAGAGGACAGGAGTGTAGGGGACCTGAGAAACCTACCTGGACAAAGGCAGCATACAGACATCCAGCAAGGCAGGCAGGCATGCAGGCAACTCTGGACTGGGCTCCCTGGATCCCGGGCACACCTCCACCTGTCTTCTCTTGACTGCCAGCCTTGAGGTCCCTTGTCGGTCAGCACTGGCTTCCCATCCTTCCGTCCCTCTGTGCCAGGGCCCAGGCGTCTGGGCGCTGCTGGCTGACCTAGTGGCAGGGCAGTTGGGCTGCCCAGTGCCAGTGTGGCCTGCACAGAATGCCAGGGGCTAGGACATCACAGAGGGCTCCTGTGGTTGCTAGGCCACGGGGACCCCGCCCATCCAGTTGACCAGCAGCCATGACCCCCACCCTGAACTTGACCTTGAGGGCTGGTGGCCAGCCACCAGAGCCAGAGCCCCAGGCCAAAGCAGGTGCAGGTCGGCCGGGCCAAGGGGCGATGGGCAGATTGGTGTGTGTCTGGGCATGGGGCTGGCATCTGACAGCCCAGGGCTGGGGACCAAGGTCCGCCAGGCCCCTGTCCCACCATTTGCACTGACACACAGTCTTGCTGACTGACTGACAGTCCCCGCCCCAGAGATACCCACACCAGGTCCCTGGGTGCCCTGAGCTGCCCCTGAGGATTGGTGGGTGCCTGCCTGGACACATGCCTCCGTAATGGAGGCCTCTATTAATCCCATTACCTACTGATAGCTGCCCTCCTGCCCCTACTCCTCCTCCTACTCCTCTTCCTCCTCGTCTTCTTCCTTCTTCTCTTCCTCCTCCTCCTCCTCCTCCACCTACTCCTCCTTCTCTTCCTCATCCTCAGCGGGACTCATTCAGTGCCCTTGGCCTAGGCAAGCCAGGGCTGGTGCTCTGGCTGCTGCAGCTTCTATCCAGTGGGTGGGTGCAGGAATCTGTTCCTGTCAATCCCTGGTTCCTGGGACCTTCCATGCCTCCAGCTCCCCCCACTCTCTACTCCAGACCCCTGCTCAAGGATGCCCCCTTTCCCCTTGCCCTCTGTCCCCCAGCTCCCAAACTAACATCTACTGTGTGCCTCCATGCACTACTTTCCTGCCACCCTGCTTCTGCGCTTCAGCCCTGGGGGCCCAGAGCCAGCCCAGCTGCCATCTCACCATCCAGCAGGGGGACCTGCCCTAACCTCCTGCCACCACACCCACACACACAGCCCTGCACACACTCAGGGCTCCCCTGCCTGCAGCCTGCTCTCAAACAGTCTCCTTCTGCCCCCTAGCCCCCTTACAGCCTCTGCCACTGCCCCCCACAGACACCTGGGCATGAGCAGCGCAGACATGCAACAAACTCCAGTCGCCCCTACTCCATTTGCTCTATGTTTGGTCAAGAACCTTTTTTTCATCCTGTAGGGGAGGGAGTTGAGAAAGTCCAATGTCCTGGGGAGCAAGCACTGCAAACAGTCCATCTACAATGTAACATTTGGGTCTCAGGCCGCCCAATCCCTAGTGCGCTGTGCAGACTTTTGACTGGCAAAAACACCCCATCTGAGTGTGAGATCTGGCTGGGCTAGTGGCTCTTTCTGTGGACTAGGACACAGACAGACAGAGTTTTCTGGTTCAAAACCTGTACTTCCCAGAAGATGGTCATTTGCTACGGCTAAAAAAAAAAAAAAAAAAAAAAAAAAAAAAGGCTTTTTAATTATTTTTTTTCCCCTTGCCTGGGAAATCTGTCTGCTGCTTGTTTCTCAGTGAAAAAAGGGAAAGATCTTTTTTGGAGGGAAAAGGACCAAAATGCAGGCAGGTGGACTCCGTGGACGGTGGATGGGGAGTTGCTCCTGTCCTGGCACTAGAGCCCCAGCTGCTGTTCCAGGTGCTGTCTGATACCAGAGATCTCCGTGTGTCGTGTCATGACGCTGTCTCCAGGACTGACCCTCAGGATAATGAGATTCAAAATGAGGCAGGGGATATTGCCTTCAAAAGTAAATCCCGGGAGGTTTGGTGGTATGTCAGAGGGTTAAGGCCTTGTGGAGCTCACGAAAAGAGGGGACAGGTGGAAGGGTCTGGGGTCTGGCGCCCAGACCCCCACCTGCAGGGGAGTCGCTTTACAGGGGGTGAAGCAGGTCTTTAGGGGCTCTATCTTTCTCTCCCACTCTGTATTTCCCCATGCTCTCTCCTTTTCTCTCTGTCTGATGCAAGGTCAAAACAACAACAACAACCACAACAATAACCACCACAGTGACCAAGCAACAAGGGCAGCGAAAGGGGAACAAAAGGAGTGCAGGGGCTGTGGATTATTCGTGGCGCAGGCACTGAGCTGAGGCAATAACCCCTTGAGGCAATCAATCAATCAAAGAATAAGCAATACACGTTACAGAGATGTATATGTCCCTGTGTGTTTCCAGAGTTCATGTAAATGCACTTTTGTTTATTTCTTCATTTTTTTATTACCTTGCCACGAGAATTTCTTTTCATTGCTAAAAAAAAGTTTCCCATCAAGGGTACCAGGTGGTGCCACACCCAGTTAAGCACTCATGTTACAATGCAGGGGGACTGGGCTTCAACACCCTGGTCCCCACCTGCCGGGGGAAATCTTTACAAGTGGTGCAGAAGTGCTGCAGGTGACTCTCTCTGTGTCACAAACTCTCTATCCCTCCCTTCCCTCTCAATTCCTGTCTATTTATTCCAATAAATAATCAAGAAAATTGAAAGTAAAAAAAGAAAAAGGAAATATTCCACTACTTCAATGGGGCTACTCAGGACAATGCTTTCCTTGTTAAGATCCTCACAGCATACCATATGCAGAAAGGCAAAGACGCCATGTATTTTTTAACCCTGTTTTTATATTTATTTATTTATTTATTTATTTATTTATTTATTTAGGTGCTTAATCATTTTTGTTATTGATGAATTAATGTTTTACATTTGACATAGACTCTGGCTCTGACACCAGCGGTCTCAAGTACCCCTAGATGGTACTCTGCCTCTACAAAACCAATCCATTGACCTGTCCATGCATCCATCCATCCACCCATCAATCTATACATCCATCCATCCATCCATCCATCCATGCATGCATCCATGCATGCATCCATCCATCCATCCATCCATCCATCCACCAGTCAACCAAGCTAAGTATAAAAGGAGATCTCTCCATGAATGGTGAAGACAAACCAGGATGCATAGGTAGGTTGCAAAGGGGCGAGTTCGGCTGAATAGGGCAGAGGGGCTGAACCAGGGAATGTGTTGGGGGGTGTGGGTGTGGGTGGGGTGAGCGCGAGACCTGTGAGTTGGGTCACTTCAGGGGCAGGGAGGGGGTGGAAGGGGTTGCGAACAGCTGTCACTGGAGAACCATCACAAGTGCTGGAGCTGTTGAGCAGGGCACCCGGAAGAGAAGACAGACAAAGGAGAGAAGCAAAGTGCAGAGGAGAGGAGAGGGGGAGGATGGTGAGGGCAGGAGAGGACAGGGGAGGACAGGAGAGGACAGGAGTGTAGGGGACCTGAGAAACCTACCTGGACAAAGGCAGCATACAGACATCCAGCAAGGCAGGCAGGCATGCAGGCAACTCTGGACTGGGCTCCCTGGATCCCGGGCACACCTACACCTGTCTTCTCTTGACTGCCAGCCCTGAGGTCCCTTGTCGGTCAGCACTGGCTTCCCATCCTTCCGTCCCTCTGTGCCAGGGCCCAGGCGTCTGGGCGCTGCTGGCTGACCTAGTGGCAGGGCAGTTGGGCTGCCCAGTGCCAGTGTGGCCTGCACAGAATGCCAGGGGCTAGGACATCACAGAGGGCTCCTGTGGTTGCTAGGCCACGGGGACCCCGCCCATCCAGTTGACCAGCAGCCATGACCCCCACCCTGAACTTGACCTTGAGGGCTGGTGGCCAGCCACCAGAGCCAGAGCCCCAGGCCAAAGCAGGTGCAGGTCGGCCGGGCCAAGGGGCGATGGGCAGATTGGTGTGTGTCTGGGCATGGGACTGGAATCTGACAGCCCAGGGCTGGGGACCAAGGTCCGCCAGGCCCCTGTCCCACCATTTGCACTGACACACAGTCTTGCTGACTGACTGACAGTCCCCGCCCCAGAGATACCCACACCAGGTCCCTGGGTGCCCTGAGCTGCCCCTGAGGATTGGTGGGTGCCTGCCTGGACACATGCCTCCGTAATGGAGGCCTCTATTAATCCCATTACCTACTGATAGCTGCCCTCCTGCCCCTACTCCTCCTCCTACTCCTCTTCCTCCTCGTCTTCTTCCTTCTTCTCTTCCTCCTCCTCCTCCTCCTCCACCTCCTCCTCCTTCTCTTCCTCATCCTCAGCGGGACTCATTCAGTGCCCTTGGCCTAGGCAAGCCAGGGCTGGTGCTCTGGCTGCTGCAGCTTCTATCCAGTGGGTGGGTGCAGGAATCTGTTCCTGTCAATCCCTGGTTCCTGGGACCTTCCATGCCTCCAGCTCCCCCCACTCTCTACTCCAGACCCCTGCTCAAGGATGCCCCCTTTCCCCTTGCCCTCTGTCCCCCAGCTCCCAAACTAACATCTACTGTGTGCCTCCATGCACTACTTTCCTGCCACCCTGCTTCTGCGCTTCAGCCCTGGGGGCCCAGAGCCAGCCCAGCTGCCATCTCACCATCCAGCAGGGGGACCTGCCCTAACCTCCTGCCACCACACCCACACACACAGCCCTGCACACACTCACGGGCTCCCCTGCCTGCAGCCTGCTCTCAAACAGTCTCCTTCTGCCCCCTAGCCCCCTTACAGCCTCTGCCACTGCCCCCCACAGACACCTGGGCAAGAGCAGCGCAGACATGCAACAAACTCCACTCGCCCCTACTCCATTTGCTCTATGTTTGGTCAAGAACCTTTTTTTCATCCTGTAGGGGAGGGAGTTGAGAAAGTCCAATGTCCTGGGGAGCAAGCACTGCAAACAGTCCATCTACAATGTAACATTTGGGTCTCAGGCCGCCCAATCCCTAGTGCGCTGTGCAGACTTTTGACTGGCAAAAACACCCCATCTGAGTGTGAGATCTGGCTGGGCTAGTGGCTCTTTCTGTGGACTAGGACACAGACAGACAGAGTTTTCTGGTTCAAAACCTGTACTTCCCAGAAGATGGTCATTTGCTACGGCAAAAAAAAAAAAAAAAAGGCTTTTTAATTATTTTTTTTTCCCCTTGCCTGGGAAATCTGTCTGCTGCTTGTTTCTCAGTGAAAAAAGGGAAAGATCTTTTTTGGAGGGAAAAGGACCAAAATGCAGGCAGGTGGACTCCGTGGACGGTGGATGGGGAGTTGCTCCTGTCCTGGCACTAGAGCCCCAGCTGCTGTTCCAGGTGCTGTCTGATACCAGAGATCTCCGTGTGTCGTGTCATGACGCTGTCTCCAGGACTGACCCTCAGGATAATGAGATTCAAAATGAGGCAGGGGATATTGCCTTCAAAAGTAAATCCCGGGAGGTTTGGTGGTATGTCAGAGGGTTAAGGCCTTGTGGAGCTCACGAAAAGAGGGGACAGGTGGAAGGGTCTGGGGTCTGGCGCCCAGACCCCCACCTGCAGGGGAGTCGCTTTACAGGGGGTGAAGCAGGTCTTTAGGGGCTCTATCTTTCTCTCCCACTCTGTATTTCCCCATGCTCTCTCCTTTTCTCTCTGTCTGATGCAAGGTCAAAACAACAACAACAACCACAACAATAACCACCACAGTGACCAAGCAACAAGGGCAGCGAAAGGGGAACAAAAGGAGTGCAGGGGCTGTGGATTATTCGTGGCGCAGGCACTGAGCTGAGGCAATAACCCCTTGAGGCAATCAATCAATCAAAGAATAAGCAATACACGTTACAGAGATGTATATGTCCCTGTGTGTTTCCAGAGTTCATGTAAATGCACTTTTGTTTATTTCTTCATTTTTTTATTACCTTGCCACGAGAATTTCTTTTCATTGCTAAAAAAAAGTTTCCCATCAAGGGTACCAGGTGGTGCCACACCCAGTTAAGCACTCATGTTACAATGCAGGGGGACTGGGCTTCAACACCCTGGTCCCCACCTGCCGGGGGAAATCTTTACAAGTGGTGCAGAAGTGCTGCAGGTGACTCTCTCTGTGTCACAAACTCTCTATCTCTCCCTTCCCTCTCAATTCCTGTCTATTTATTCCAATAAATAATCAAGAAAATTGAAAGTAAAAAAAGAAAAAGGAAATATTCCACTACTTCAATGGGGCAACTCAGGACAATGCTTTCCTTGTTAAGATCCTCACAGCATACCATATGCAGAAAGGCAAAGACGCCATGTATTTTTTAACCCTGTTTTTATATTTATTTATTTATTTATTTATTTATTTAGGTGCTTAATCATTTTTGTTATTGATGAATTAATGTTTTACATTTGACATAGACTCTGGCTCTGACACCAGCGGTCTCAAGTACCCCTAGATGGTACTCTGCCTCTACAAAACCAATCCATTGACCTGTCCATGCATCCATCCATCCACCCATCAATCTATACATCCATCCATCCATCCATCCATCCATGCATGCATCCATGCATGCATCCATCCATCCATCCATCCATCCACCAGTCAACCAAGCTAAGTATAAAAGGAGATCTCTCCTTGAATGGTGAAGACAAACCAGGATGCATAGGTAGGTTGCAAAGGGGCGAGTTCGGCTGAATAGGGCAGAGGGGCTGAACCAGGGAATGTGTTGGGGGGTGTGGGTGTGGGTGGGGTGAGCGCGAGACCTGTGAGTTGGGTCACTTCAGGGGCAGGGAGGGGGTGGAAGGGGTTGCGAACAGCTGTCACTGGAGAACCATCACAAGTGCTGGAGCTGTTGAGCAGGGCACCCGGAAGAGAAGACAGACAAAGGAGAGAAGCAAAGTGCAGAGGAGAGGAGAGGGGGAGGATGGTGAGGGCAGGAGAGGACAGGGGAGGACAGGAGAGGACAGGAGTGTAGGGGACCTGAGAAACCTACCTGGACAAAGGCAGCATACAGACATCCAGCAAGGCAGGCAGGCATGCAGGCAACTCTGGACTGGGCTCCCTGGATCCCGGGCACACCTCCACCTGTCTTCTCTTGACTGCCAGCCCTGAGGTCCCTTGTCGGTCAGCACTGGCTTCCCATCCTTCCGTCCCTCTGTGCCAGGGCCCAGGCGTCTGGGCGCTGCGGGCTGACCTAGTGGCAGGGCAGTTGGGCTGCCCAGTGCCAGTGTGGCCTGCACAGAATGCCAGGGGCTAGGACATCACAGAGGGCTCCTGTGGTTGCTAGGCCACGGGGACCCCGCCCATCCAGTTGACCAGCAGCCATGACCCCCACCCTGAACTTGACTTGAGGGCTGGTGGCCAGCCACCAGAGCCAGAGCCCCAGGCCAAAGCAGGTGCAGGTCGGCCGGGCCAAGGGGCGATGGGCAGATTGGTGTGTGTCTGGGCATGGGGCTGGCATCTGACAGCCCAGGGCTGGGGACCAAGGTCCGCCAGGCCCCTGTCCCACCATTTGCACTGACACACAGTCTTGCTGACTGACTGACAGTCCCCGCCCCAGAGATACCCACACCAGGTCCCTGGGTGCCCTGAGCTGCCCCTGAGGATTGGTGGGTGCCTGCCTGGACACATGCCTCCGTAATGGAGGCCTCTATTAATCCCATTACCTACTGATAGCTGCCCTCCTGCCCCTACTCCTCCTCCTACTCCTCTTCCTCCTCCTCTTCTTCCTTCTTCTCTTCCTCCTCCTCCTCCTCCTCCTCCACCTCCTCCTCCTTCTCTTCCTCATCCTCAGCGGGACTCATTCAGTGCCCTTGGCCTAGGCAAGCCAGGGCTGGTGCTCTCGCTGCTGCAGCTTCTATCCAGTGGGTGGGTGCAGGAATCTGTTCCTGTCAATCCCTGGTTCCTGGGACCTTCCATGCCTCCAGCTCCCCCCATTCTCTACTCCAGACCCCTGCTCAAGGATGCCCCCTTTCCCCTTGCCCTCTGTCCCCCAGCTCCCAAACTAACATCTACTGTGTGCCTCCATGCACTACTTTCCTGCCACCCTGCTTCTGCGCTTCAGCCCTGGGGGCCCAGAGCCAGCCCAGCTGCCATCTCACCATCCAGCAGAGGGATGTGCCCTAACCTCCTGCCACCACACCCACACACACAGCCCTGCACACACTCACGGGCTCCCCTGCCTGCAGCCTGCTCTCAAACAGTCTCCTTCTGCCCCCTAGCCCCCTTACAGCCTCTGCCACTGCCCCCCACAGACACCTGGGCATGAGCAGCGCAGACATGCAACAAACTCCACTCGCCCCTACTCCATTTGCTCTATGTTTGGTCAAGAACCTTTTTTTCATCCTGTAGGGGAGGGAGTTGAGAAAGTCCAATGTCCTGGGGAGCAAGCACTGCAAACAGTCCATCTACAATGTAACATTTGGGTCTCAGGCCGCCCAATCCCTAGTGCGCTGTGCAGACTTTTGACTGGCAAAAACACCCCATCTGAGTGTTAGATCTGGCTGGGCTAGTGGCTCTTTCTGTGGACTAGGACACAGACAGACAGAGTTTTCTGGTTCAAAACCTGTACTTCCCAGAAGATGGTCATTTCCTACGGCTAAAAAAAAAAAAAAAAGAAAAAAAGACTTTTTAATTATTTTTTTTCCCCTTGCCTGGGAAACCTGTCTGCTGCTTGTTTCTCAGTGAAAAAAGGGAAAGATCTTTTTTGGAGGGAAAAGGACCAAAATGCAGGCAGGTGGACTCCGTGGACGGTGGATGGGGAGTTGCTCCTGTCCTGGCACTAGAGCCCCAGCTGCTGTTCCAGGTGCTGTCTGATACCAGAGATCTCCGTGTGTCGTGTCATGACGCTGTCTCCAGGACTGACCCTCAGGATAATGAGATTCAAAATGAGGCAGGTGATATTGCCTTCAAAAGTAAATCCCGGGAGGTTTGGTGGTATGTCAGAGGGTTAAGGCCTTGTGGAGCTCACGAAAAGAGGGGACAGGTGGAAGGGTCTGGGGTCTGGCGCCCAGACCCCCACCTGCAGGGGAGTCGCTTTACAGGGGGTGAAGCAGGTCTTTTGGGGGCTCTATCTTTCTCTCCCACTCTGTATTTCCCCATGCTCTCTCCTTTTCTCTCTGTCTGATGCAAGGTCAAAACAACAACAACAACCACAACAATAACCACCACAGTGACCAAGCAACAAGGGCAGCGAAAGGGGAACAAAAGGAGTGCAGGGGCTGTGGATTATTCGTGGCGCAGGCACTGAGCTGAGGCAATAACCCCTTGAGGCAATCAATCAATCAAAGAATAAGCAATACACGTTACAGAGATGTATATGTCCCTGTGTGTTTCCAGAGTTCATGTAAATGCACTTTTGTTTATTTCTTCATTTTTTTATTACCTTGCCACGAGAATTTCTTTTCATTGCTAAAAAAAAGTTTCCCATCAAGGGTACCAGGTGGTGCCACACCCAGTTAAGCACTCATGTTACAATGCAGGGGGACTGGGCTTCAAGACCCTGGTCCCCACCTGCCGGGGGAAATCTTTACAAGTGGTGCAGAAGTGCTGCAGGTGACTCTCTCTGTGTCACAAACTCTCTATCCCTCCCTTCCCTCTCAATTCCTGTCTATTTATTCCAATAAATAATCAAGAAAATTGAAAGTAAAAAAAGAAAAAGGAAATATTCCACTACTTCAATGGGGCAACTCAGGACAATGCTTTCCTTGTTAAGATCCTCACAGCATACCATATGCAGAAAGGCAAAGACGCCATGTATTTTTTAACCCTGTTTTTATATTTATTTATTTATTTATTTATTTATTTATTTAGGTGCTTAATCATTTTTGTTATTGATGAATTAATGTTTTACATTTGACATAGACTCTGGCTCTGACACCAGCGGTCTCAAGTACCCCTAGATGGTACTCTGCCTCTACAAAACCAATCCATTGACCTGTCCATGCATCCATCCATCCACCCATCAATCTATACATCCATCCATCCATCCATCCATCCATGCATGCATCCATGCATGCATCCATCCATCCATCCATCCATCCACCGGTCAACCAAGCTAAGTATAAAAGGAGATCTCTCCTTGAATGGTGAAGACAAACCAGGATGCATAGGTAGGTTGCAAAGGGGCGAGTTCGGCTGAATAGGGCAGAGGGGCTGAACCAGGGAATGTGTTGGGGGGTGTGGGTGTGGGTGGGGTGAGCCCGAGACCTGTGAGTTGGGTCACTTCAGGGGCAGGGAGGGGGTGGAAGGGGTTGCGAACAGCTGTCACTGGAGAACCATCACAAGTGCTGGAGCTGTTGAGCAGGGCACCCGGAAGAGAAGACAGACAAAGGAGAGAAGCAAAGTGCAGAGGAGAGGAGAGGGGGAGGATGGTGAGGGCAGGAGAGGACAGGGGAGGACAGGAGAGGACAGGAGTGTAGGGGACCTGAGAAACCTACCTGGACAAAGGCAGGATACAGACATCCAGCAAGGCAGGCAGGCATGCAGGCAACTCTGGACTGGGCTCCCTGGATCCCGGGCACACCTCCACCTGTCTTCTCTTGACTGCCAGCCCTGAGGTCCCTTGTCGGTCAGCACTGGCTTCCCATCCTTCCGTCCCTCTGTGCCAGGGCCCAGGCGTCTGGGCGCTGCTGGCTGACCTAGTGGCAGGGCAGTTGGGCTGCCCAGTGCCAGTGTGGCCTGCACAGAATGCCAGGGGCTAGGACATCACAGAGGGCTCCTGTGGTTGCTAGGCCACGGGGACCCCGCCCATCCAGTTGACCAGCAGCCATGACCCCCACCCTGAACTTGACCTTGAGGGCTGGTGGCCAGCCACCAGAGCCAGAGCCCCAGGCCAAAGCAGGTGCAGGTCGGCCGGGCCAAGGGGCGATGGGCAGATTGGTGTGTGTCTGGGCATGGGGCTGGCATCTGACAGCCCAGGGCTGGGGACCAAGGTCCGCCAGGCCCCTGTCCCACCATTTGCACTGACACACAGTCTTGCTGACTGACTGACAGTCCCCGCCCCAGAGATACCCACACCAGGTCCCTGGGTGCCCTGAGCTGCCCCTGAGGATTGGTGGGTGCCTGCCTGGACACATGCCTCCGTAATGGAGGCCTCTATTAATCCCATTACCTACTGATAGCTGCCCTCCTGCCCCTACTCCTCCTCCTACTCCTCTTCCTCCTCCTCTTCTTCCTTCTTCTCTTCCTCCTCCTCCTCCTCCTCCTCCACCTCCTCCTCCTAGTCTTCCTCATCCTCAGCGGGACTCATTCAGTGCCCTTGGCCTAGGCAAGCCAGGGCTGGTGCTCTGGCTGCTGCAGCTTCTATCCAGTGGGTGGGTGCAGGAATCTGTTCCTGTCAATCCCTGGTTCCTGGGACCTTCCATGCCTCCAGCTCCCCCCACTCTCTACTCCAGACCCCTGCTCAAGGATGCCCCCTTTCCCCTTGCCCTCTGTCCCCCAGCTCCCAAACTAACATCTACTGTGTGCCTCCATGCACTACTTTCCTGCCACCCTGCTTCTGCGCTTCAGCCCTGGGGGCCCAGAGAGAGCCCAGCTGCCATCTCACCATCCAGCAGGGGGACCTGCCCTAACCTCCTGCCACCACACCCACACACACAGCCCTGCACACACTCACGGGCTCCCCTGCCTGCAGCCTGCTCTCAAACAGTCTCCTTCTGCCCCCTAGCCCCCTTACAGCCTCTGCCACTGCCACCCACAGACACCTGGGCATGAGCAGCACAGACATGCAACAAACTCCACTCGCCCCTACTCCATTTGCTCTATGTTTGGTCAAGAACCTTTTTTTCATGCTGTAGGGGAGGGAGTTGAGAAAGTCCAATGTCCTGGGGAGCAAGCACTGCAAACAGTCCATCTACAATGTAACATTTGGGTCTCAGGCCGCCCAATCCCTAGTGCGCTGTGCAGACTTTTGACTGGCAAAAACACCCCATCTGAGTGTGAGATCTGGCTGGGCTAGTGGCTCTTTCTGTGGACTAGGACACAGACAGACAGAGTTTCCTGGTTCAAAACCTGTACTTCCCAGAAGATGGTCATTTGCTACGGCTAAAAAAAAAAAAAAAAAAAAAAAAAAAAAAAAGGCTTTTTAATTATTTTTTTTCCCCTTGCCTGGGAAACCTGTCTGCTGCTTGTTTCTCAGTGAAAAAAGGGAAAGATCTTTTTTGGAGGGAAAAGGACCAAAATGCAGGCAGGTGGACTCCGTGGACGGTGGATGGGGAGTTGCTCCTGTCCTGGCACTAGAGCCCCAGCTGCTGTTCCAGGTGCTGTCTGATACCAGAGATCTCCGTGTGTCGTGTCATGACGCTGTCTCCAGGACTGACCCTCAGGATAATGAGATTCAAAATGAGGCAGGGGATATTGCCTTCAAAAGTAAATCCCGGGAGGTTTGGTGGTATGTCAGAGGGTTAAGGCCTTGTGGAGCTCACGAAAAGAGGGGACAGGTGGAAGGGTCTGGGGTCTGGCGCCCAGACCCCCACCTGCAGGGGAGTCGCTTTACAGGGGGTGAAGCAGGTCTTTAGGGGCTCTATCTTTCTCTCCCACTCTGTATTTCCCCATGCTCTCTCCTTTTCTCTCTGTCTGATGCAAGGTCAAAACAACAACAACAACCACAACAATAACCACCACAGTGACCAAGCAACAAGGGCAGCGAAAGGGGAACAAAAGGAGTGCAGGGGCTGTGGATTATTCGTGGCGCAGGCACTGAGCTGAGGCAATAACCCCTTGAGGCAATCAATCAATCAAAGAATAAGCAATACACGTTACAGAGATGTATATGTCCCTGTGTGTTTCCAGAGTTCATGTAAATGCACTTTTGTTTATTTCTTCATTTTTTTATTACCTTGCCACGAGAATTTCTTTTCATTGCTAAAAAAAAGTTTCCCATCAAGGGTACCAGGTGGTGCCACACCCAGTTAAGCACTCATGTTACAATGCAGGGGGACTGGGCTTCAAGACCCTGGTCCCCACCTGCCGGGGGAAATCTTTACAAGTGGTGCAGAAGTGCTGCAGGTGACTCTCTCTGTGTCACAAACTCTCTATCCCTCCCTTCCCTCTCAATTCCTGTCTATTTATTCCAATAAATAATCAAGAAAATTGAAAGTAAAAAAAGAAAAAGGAAATATTCCACTACTTCAATGGGGCAACTCAGGACAATGCTTTCCTTGTTAAGATCCTCACAGCATACCATATGCAGAAAGGCAAAGACGCCATGTATTTTTTAACCCTGTTTTTATATTTATTTATTTATTTATTTATTTATTTAGGTGCTTAATCATTTTTGTTATTGATGAATTAATGTTTTACATTTGACATAGACTCTGGCTCTGACACCAGCGGTCTCAAGTACCCCTAGATGGTACTCTGCCTCTACAAAACCAATCCATTGACCTGTCCATGCATCCATCCATCCACCCATCAATCTATACATCCATCCATCCATCCATCCATCCATGCATGCATCCATGCATGCATCCATCCATCCATCCATCCATCCACCAGTCAACCAAGCTAAGTATAAAAGGAGATCTCTCCTTGAATGGTGAAGACAAACCAGGATGCATAGGTAGGTTGCAAAGGGGCGAGTTCGGCTGAATAGGGCAGAGGGGCTGAACCAGGGAATGTGTTGGGGGGTGTGGGTGTGGGTGGGGTGAGCGCGAGACCTGTGAGTTGGGTCACTTCAGGGGCAGGGAGGGGGTGGAAGGGGTTGCGAACAGCTGTCACTGGAGAACCATCACAAGTGCTGGAGCTGTTGAGCAGGGCACCCGGAAGAGAAGACAGACAAAGGAGAGAAGCAAAGTGCAGAGGAGAGGAGAGGGGGAGGATGGTGAGGGCAGGAGAGGACAGGGGAGGACAGGAGAGGACAGGAGTGTAGGGGACCTGAGAAACCTACCTGGACAAAGGCAGCATACAGACATCCAGCAAGGCAGGCAGGCATGCAGGCAACTCTGGACTGGGCTCCCTGGATCCCGGGCACACCTCCACCTGTCTTCTCTTGACTGCCAGCCCTGAGGTCCCTTGTCGGTCAGCACTGGCT
Source organism: Erinaceus europaeus (assembly GCF_950295315.1). Taxonomy (NCBI): domain Eukaryota; kingdom Metazoa; phylum Chordata; class Mammalia; order Eulipotyphla; family Erinaceidae; genus Erinaceus; species Erinaceus europaeus. The sequence goes on along the minus strand of NW_026647118.1, from coordinate 1,013,299 downwards.
TCCCATCCTTCCGTCCCTCTGTGCCAGGGCCCAGGCGTCTGGGCGCTGCTGGCTGACCTAGTGGCAGGGCAGTTGGGCTCCCCAGTGCCAGTGTGGCCTGCACAGAATGCCAGGGGCTAGGACATCACAGAGGGCTCCTGTGGTTGCTAGGCCACGGGGACCCCGCCCATCCAGTTGACCAGCAGCCATGACCCCCACCCTTAACTTGACCTTGAGGGCTGGTGGCCAGCCACCAGAGCCAGAGCCCCAGGCCAAAGCAGGTGCAGGTCAGCCGGGCCAAGGGGCGATGGGCAGATTGGTGTGTGTCTGGGCATGGGGCTGGCATCTGACAGCCCAGGGCTGGGGACCAAGGTCCGCCAGGCCCCTGTCCCACCATTTGCACTGACACACAGTCTTGCTGACTGACTGACAGTCCCCGCCCCAGAGATACCCACACCAGGTCCCTGGGTGCCCTGAGCTGCCCCTGAGGATTGGTGGGTGCCTGCCTGGACACATGCCTCCGTAATGGAGGCCTCTATTAATCCCATTACCTACTGATAGCTGCCCTCCTGCCCCTACTCCTCCTCCTACTCCTCTTCCTCCTCCTCTTCTTCCTTCTTCTCTTCCTCCTCCTCCTCCTCCTCCACCTCCTCCTCCTTCTCTTCCTCATCCTCAGCGGGACTCATTCAGTGCCCTTGGCCTAGGCAAGCCAGGGCTGGTGCTCTGGCTGCTGCAGCTTCTATCCAGTGGGTGGGTGCAGGAATCTGTTCCTGTCAATCCCTGGTTCCTGGGACCTTCCATGCCTCCAGCTCCCCCCACTCTCTACTCCAGACCCCTGCTCAAGGATGCCCCCTTTCCCCTTGCCCTCTGTCCCCCAGCTCCCAAACTAACATCTACTGTGTGCCTCCATGCACTACTTTCCTGCCACCCTGCTTCTGCGCTTCAGCCCTGGGGGCCCAGAGCCAGCCCAGCTGCCATCTCACCATCCAGCAGGGGGACCTGCCCTAACCTCCTGCCACCACACCCACACACACAGCCCTGCACACACTCACGGGCTCCCCTGCCTGCAGCCTGCTCTCAAACAGTCTCCTTCTGCCCCCTAGCCCCCTTACAGCCTCTGCCACTGCCCCCCACAGACACCTGGGCATGAGCAGCGCAGACATGCAACAAACTCCACTCGCCCCTACTCCATTTGCTCTATGTTTGGTCAAGAACCTTTTTTTCATCCTGTAGGGGAGGGAGTTGAGAAAGTCCAATGTCCTGGGGAGCAAGCACTGCAAACAGTCCATCTACAATGTAACATTTGGGTCTCAGGCCGCCCAATCCCTAGTGCGCTGTGCAGACTTTTGACTGGCAAAAACACCCCATCTGAGTGTGAGATCTGGCTGAGCTAGTGGCTCTTTCTGTGGACTAGGACACAGACAGACAGAGTTTTCTGGTTCAAAACCTGTACTTCCCAGAAGATGGTCATTTGCTACGGCTAAAAAAAAAAAAAAAAAAAAAAAAAAAAAAAGGCTTTTTAATTATTTTTTTTCCCCTTGCCTGGGAAATCTGTCTGCTGCTTGTTTCTCAGTGAAAAAAGGGAAAGATCTTTTTTGGAGGGAAAAGGACCAAAATGCAGGCAGGTGGACTCCGTGGACGGTGGATGGGGAGTTGCTCCTGTCCTGGCACTAGAGCCCCAGCTGCTGTTCCAGGTGCTGTCTGATACCAGAGATCTCCGTGTGTCGTGTCATGACGCTGTCTCCAGGACTGACCCTCAGGATAATGAGATTCAAAATGAGGCAGGGGATATTGCCTTCAAAAGTAAATCCCGGGAGGTTTGGTGGTATGTCAGAGGGTTAAGGCCTTGTGGAGCTCACGAAAAGAGGGGACAGGTGGAAGGGTCTGGGGTCTGGCGCCCAGACCCCCACCTGCAGGGGAGTCGCTTTACAGGGGGTGAAGCAGGTCTTTAGGGGCTCTATCTTTCTCTCCCACTCTGTATTTCCCCATGCTCTCTCCTTTTCTCTCTGTCTGATGCAAGGTCAAAACAACAACAACAACCACAACAATAACCACCACAGTGACCAAGCAACAAGGGCAGCGAAAGGGGAACAAAAGGAGTGCAGGGGCTGTGGATTATTCGTGGCGCAGGCACTGAGCTGAGGCAATAACCCCTTGAGGCAATCAATCAATCAAAGAATAAGCAATACACGTTACAGAGATGTATATGTCCCTGTGTGTTTCCAGAGTTCATGTAAATGCACTTTTGTTTATTTCTTCATTTTTTTATTACCTTGCCACGAGAATTTCTTTTCATTGCTAAAAAAAAGTTTCCCATCAAGGGTACCAGGTGGTGCCACACCCAGTTAAGCACTCATGTTACAATGCAGGGGGACTGGGCTTCAAGACCCTGGTCCCCACCTGCCGGGGGAAATCTTTACAAGTGGTGCAGAAGTGCTGCAGGTGACTCTCTCTGTGTCACAAACTCTCTATCCCTCCCTTCCCTCTCAATTCCTGTCTATTTATTCCAATAAATAATCAAGAAAATTGAAAGTAAAAAAAGAAAAAGGAAATATTCCACTACTTCAATGGGGCAACTCAGGACAATGCTTTCCTTGTTAAGATCCTCACAGCATACCATATGCAGAAAGGCAAAGACGCCATGTATTTTTTAACCCTGTTTTTATATTTATTTATTTATTTATTTATTTATTTATTTAGGTGCTTAATCATTTTTGTTATTGATGAATTAATGTTTTACATTTGACATAGACTCTGGCTCTGACACCAGCGGTCTCAAGTACCCCTAGATGGTACTCTGCCCCTACAAAACCAATCCATTGACCTGTCCATGCATCCATCCATCCACCCATCAATCTATACATCCATCCATCCATCCATCCATCCATGCATGCATCCATGCATGCATCCATCCATCCATACATCCATCCATCCATCCATCCACCAGTCAACCAAGCTAAGTATAAAAGGAGATCTCTCCTTGAATGGTGAAGACAAACCAGGATGCATAGGTAGGTTGCAAAGGGGCGAGTTCGGCTGAATAGGGCAGAGGGGCTGAACCAGGGAATGTGTTGGGGGGTGTGGGTGTGGGTGGGGTGAGCGCGAGACCTGTGAGTTGGGTCACTTCAGGGGCAGGGAGGGGGTGGAAGGGGTTGCGAACAGCTGTCACTGGAGAACCATCACAAGTGCTGGAGCTGTTGAGCAGGGCACCCGGAAGAGAAGACAGACAAAGGAGAGAAGCAAAGTGCAGAGGAGAGGAGAGGGGGAGGATGGTGAGGGCAGGAGAGGACAGGGGAGGACAGGAGAGGACAGGAGTGTAGGGGACCTGAGAAACCTACCTGGACAAAGGCAGCATACAGACATCCAGCAAGGCAGGCAGGCATGCAGGCAACTCTGGACTGGGCTCCCTGGATCCCGGGCACACCTCCACCTGTCTTCTCTTGACTGCCAGCCCTGAGGTCCCTTGTCGGTCAGCACTGGCTTCCCATCCTTCCGTCCCTCTGTGCCAGGGCCCAGGCGTCTGGGCGCTGCTGGCTGACCTAGTGGCAGGGCAGTTGGGCTGCCCAGTGCCAGTGTGGCCTGCACAGAATGCCAGGGGCTAGGACATCACAGAGGGCTCCTGTGGTTGCTAGGCCACGGGGACCCCGCCCATCCAGTTGACCAGCAGCCATGACCCCCACCCTGAACTTGACCTTGAGGGCTGGTGGCCAGCCACCAGAGCCAGAGCCCCAGGCCAAAGCAGGTGCAGGTCGGCCGGGCCAAGGGGCGATGGGCAGATTGGTGTGTGTCTGGGCATGGGGCTGGCATCTGACAGCCCAGGGCTGGGGACCAAGGTCCGCCAGGCCCCTGTCCCACCATTTGCACTGACACACAGTCTTGCTGACTGACTGACAGTCCCCGCCCCAGAGATACCCACACCAGGTCCCTGGGTGCCCTGAGCTGCCCCTGAGGATTGGTGGGTGCCTGCCTGGACACATGCCTCCGTAATGGAGGCCTCTATTAATCCCATTACCTACTGATAGCTGCCCTCCTGCCCCTACTCCTCCTCCTACTCCTCTTCCTCCTCGTCTTCTTCCTTCTTCTCTTCCTCCTCCTCCTCCTCCTCCACCTCCTCCTCCTTCTCTTCCTCATCCTCAGCGGGACTCATTCAGTGCCCTTGGCCTAGGCAAGCCAGGGCTGGTGCTCTGGCTGCTGCAGCTTCTATCCAGTGGGTGGGTGCAGGAATCTGTTCCTGTCAATCCCTGGTTCCTGGGACCTTCCATGCCTCCAGCTCCCCCCACTCTCTACTCCAGACCCCTGCTCAAGGATGCCCCCTTTCCCCTTGCCCTCTGTCCCCCAGCTCCCAAACTAACATCTACTCTTTGCCTCCATGCACTACTTTCCTGCCACCCTGCTTCTGCGCTTCAGCCCTGGGGGCCCAGAGCCAGCCCAGCTGCCATCTCACCATCCAGCAGGGGGACCTGCCCTAACCTCCTGCCACCACACCCACACACACATCCCTGCACACACTCACGGGCTCCCCTGCCTGCAGCCTGCTCTCAAACTGTCTCCTTCTGCCCCCTAGCCCCCTTACAGCCTCTGCCACTGCCCCCCACAGACACCTGGGCATGAGCAGCGCAGACATGCAACAAACTCCACTCGCCCCTACTCCATTTGCTCTATGTTTGGTCAAGAACCTTTTTTTCATCCTGTAGGGGAGGGAGTTGAGAAAGTCCAATGTCCTGGGGAGCAAGCACTGCAAACAGTCCATCTACAATGTAACATTTGGGTCTCAGGCCGCCCAATCCCTAGTGCGCTGTGCAGACTTTTGACTGGCAAAAACACCCCATCTGAGTGTTAGATCTGGCTGGGCTAGTGGCTCTTTCTGTGGACTAGGACACAGACAGACAGAGTTTTCTGGTTCAAAACCTGTACTTCCCAGAAGATGGTCATTTCCTACGGCTAAAAAAAAAAAAAAAAGAAAAAAAGACTTTTTAATTATTTTTTTTCCCCTTGCCTGGGAAACCTGTCTGCTGCTTGTTTCTCAGTGAAAAAAGGGAAAGATCTTTTTTGGAGGGAAAAGGACCAAAATGCAGGCAGGTGGACTCCGTGGACGGTGGATGGGGAGTTGCTCCTGTCCTGGCACTAGAGCCCCAGCTGCTGTTCCAGGTGCTGTCTGATACCAGAGATCTCCGTGTGTCGTGTCATGACGCTGTCTCCAGGACTGACCCTCAGGATAATGAGATTCAAAATGAGGCAGGTGATATTGCCTTCAAAAGTAAATCCCGGGAGGTTTGGTGGTATGTCAGAGGGTTAAGGCCTTGTGGAGCTCACGAAAAGAGGGGACAGGTGGAAGGGTCTGGGGTCTGGCGCCCAGACCCCCACCTGCAGGGGAGTCGCTTTACAGGGGGTGAAGCAGGTCTTTTGGGGGCTCTATCTTTCTCTCCCACTCTGTATTTCCCCATGCTCTCTCCTTTTCTCTCTGTCTGATGCAAGGTCAAAACAACAACAACAACCACAACAATAACCACCACAGTGACCAAGCAACAAGGGCAGCGAAAGGGGAACAAAAGGAGTGCAGGGGCTGTGGATTATTCGTGGCGCAGGCACTGAGCTGAGGCAATAACCCCTTGAGGCAATCAATCAATCAAAGAATAAGCAATACACGTTACAGAGATGTATATGTCCCTGTGTGTTTCCAGAGTTCATGTAAATGCACTTTTGTTTATTTCTTCATTTTTTTATTACCTTGCCACGAGAATTTCTTTTCATTGCTAAAAAAAAGTTTCCCATCAAGGGTACCAGGTGGTGCCACACCCAGTTAAGCACTCATGTTACAATGCAGGGGGACTGGGCTTCAAGACCCTGGTCCCCACCTGCCGGGGGAAATCTTTACAAGTGGTGCAGAAGTGCTGCAGGTGACTCTCTCTGTGTCACAAACTCTCTATCCCTCCCTTCCCTCTCAATTCCTGTCTATTTATTCCAATAAATAATCAAGAAAATTGAAAGTAAAAAAAGAAAAAGGAAATATTCCACTACTTCAATGGGGCAACTCAGGACAATGCTTTCCTTGTTAAGATCCTCACAGCATACCATATGCAGAAAGGCAAAGACGCCATGTATTTTTTAACCCTGTTTTTATATTTATTTATTTATTTATTTATTTATTTATTTAGGTGCTTAATCATTTTTGTTATTGATGAATTAATGTTTTACATTTGACATAGACTCTGGCTCTGACACCAGCGGTCTCAAGTACCCCTAGATGGTACTCTGCCTCTACAAAACCAATCCATTGACCTGTCCATGCATCCATCCATCCACCCATCAATCTATACATCCATCCATCCATCCATCCATCCATGCATGCATCCATGCATGCATCCATCCATCCATCCATCCATCCATCCACCGGTCAACCAAGCTAAGTATAAAAGGAGATCTCTCCTTGAATGGTGAAGACAAACCAGGATGCATAGGTAGGTTGCAAAGGGGCGAGTTCGGCTGAATAGGGCAGAGGGGCTGAACCAGGGAATGTGTTGGGGGGTGTGGGTGTGGGTGGGGTGAGCCCGAGACCTGTGAGTTGGGTCACTTCAGGGGCAGGGAGGGGGTGGAAGGGGTTGCGAACAGCTGTCACTGGAGAACCATCACAAGTGCTGGAGCTGTTGAGCAGGGCACCCGGAAGAGAAGACAGACAAAGGAGAGAAGCAAAGTGCAGAGGAGAGGAGAGGGGGAGGATGGTGAGGGCAGGAGAGGACAGGGGAGGACAGGAGAGGACAGGAGTGTAGGGGACCTGAGAAACCTACCTGGACAAAGGCAGCATACAGACATCCAGCAAGGCAGGCAGGCATGCAGGCAACTCTGGACTGGGCTCCCTGGATCCCGGGCACACCTCCACCTGTCTTCTCTTGACTGCCAGCCCTGAGGTCCCTTGTCGGTCAGCACTGGCTTCCCATCCTTCCGTCCCTCTGTGCCAGGGCCCAGGCGTCTGGGCGCTGCTGGCTGACCTAGTGGCAGGGCAGTTGGGCTGCCCAGTGCCAGTGTGGCCTGCACAGAATGCCAGGGGCTAGGACATCACAGAGGGCTCCTGTGGTTGCTAGGCCACGGGGACCCCGCCCATCCAGTTGACCAGCAGCCATGACCCCCACCCTGAACTTGACCTTGAGGGCTGGTGGCCAGCCACCAGAGCCAGAGCCCCAGGCCAAAGCAGGTGCAGGTCGGCCGGGCCAAGGGGCGATGGGCAGATTGGTGTGTGTCTGGGCATGGGGCTGGCATCTGACAGCCCAGGGCTGGGGACCAAGGTCCGCCAGGCCCCTGTCCCACCATTTGCACTGACACACAGTCTTGCTGACTGACTGACAGTCCCCGCCCCAGAGATACCCACACCAGGTCCCTGGGTGCCCTGAGCTGCCCCTGAGGATTGGTGGGTGCCTGCCTGGACACATGCCTCCGTAATGGAGGCCTCTATTAATCCCATTACCTACTGATAGCTGCCCTCCTGCCCCTACTCCTCCTCCTACTCCTCTTCCTCCTCCTCTTCTTCCTTCTTCTCTTCCTCCTCCTCCTCCTCCTCCTCCACCTCCTCCTCCTTCTCTTCCTCATCCTCAGCGGGACTCATTCAGTGCCCTTGGCCTAGGCAAGCCAGGGCTGGTGCTCTGGCTGCTGCAGCTTCTATCCAGTGGGTGGGTGCAGGAATCTGTTCCTGTCAATCCCTGGTTCCTGGGACCTTCCATGCCTCCAGCTCCCCCCACTCTCTACTCCAGACCCCTGCTCAAGGATGCCCCCTTTCCCCTTGCCCTCTGTCCCCCAGCTCCCAAACTAACATCTACTGTGTGCCTCCATGCACTACTTTCCTGCCACCCTGCTTCTGCGCTTCAGCCCTGGGGGCCCAGAGCCAGCCCAGCTGCCATCTCACCATCCAGCAGGGGGACCTGCCCTAACCTCCTGCCACCACACCCACACACACAGCCCTGCACACACTCACGGGCTCCCCTGCCTGCAGCCTGCTCTCAAACAGTCTCCTTCTGCCCCCTAGCCCCCTTACAGCCTCTGCCACTGCCCCCCACAGACACCTGGGCATGAGCAGCACAGACATGCAACAAACTCCACTCGCCCCTACTCCATTTGCTCTATGTTTGGTCAAGAACCTTTTTTTCATGCTGTAGGGGAGGGAGTTGAGAAAGTCCAATGTCCTGGGGAGCAAGCACTGCAAACAGTCCATCTACAATGTAACATTTGGGTCTCAGGCCGCCCAATCCCTAGTGCGCTGTGCAGACTTTTGACTGGCAAAAACACCCCATCTGAGTGTGAGATCTGGCTGGGCTAGTGGCTCTTTCTGTGGAATAGGACACAGACAGACAGAGTTTTCTGGTTCAAAACCTGTACTTCCCAGAAGATGGTCATTTGCTACGGCTAAAAAAAAAAAAAAAAAAAAAAAGGCTTTTTAATTATTTTTTTTCCCCTTGCCTGGGAAACCTGTCTGCTGCTTGTTTCTCAGTGAAAAAAGGGAAAGATCTTTTTTGGAGGGAAAAGGACCAAAATGCAGGCAGGTGGACTCCGTGGACGGTGGATGGGGAGTTGCTCCTGCCCTGGCACTAGAGCCCCAGCTGCTGTTCCAGGTGCTGTCTGATACCAGAGATCTCCGTGTGTCGTGTCATGACGCTGTCTCCAGGACTGACCCTCAGGATAATGAGATTCAAAATGAGGCAGGGGATATTGCCTTCAAAAGTAAATCCCGGGAGGTTTGGTGGTATGTCAGAGGGTTAAGGCCTTGTGGAGCTCACGAAAAGAGGGGACAGGTGGAAGGGTGTGGGGTCTGGCGCCCAGACCCCCACCTGCAGGGGAGTCGCTTTACAGGGGGTGAAGCAGGTCTTTAGGGGCTCTATCTTTCTCTCCCACTCTGTATTTCCCCATGCTCTCTCCTATTCTCTCTGTCTGATGCAAGGTCAAAACAACAACAACAACCACAACAATAACCACCACAGTGACCAAGCAACAAGGGCAGCGAAAGGGGAACAAAAGGAGTGCATGGGGCTGTGGATTATTCGTGGCGCAGGCACTGAGCTGAGGCAATAACCCCTTGAGGCAATCAATCAATCAAAGAATAAGCAATACACGTTACAGAGATGTATATGTCCCTGTGTGTTTCCAGAGTTCATGTAAATGCACTTTTGTTTATTTCTTCATTTTTTTATTACCTTGCCACGAGAATTTCTTTTCATTGCTAAAAAAAAGTTTCCCATCAAGGGTACCAGGTGGTGCCACACCCAGTTAAGCACTCATGTTACAATGCAGGGGGACTGGGCTTCAAGACCCTGGTCCCCACCTGCCGGGGGAAATCTTTACAAGTGGTGCAGAAGTGCTGCAGGTGACTCTCTCTGTGTCACAAACTCTCTATCCCTCCCTTCCCTCTCAATTCCTGTCTATTTATTCCAATAAATAATCAAGAAAATTGAAAGTAAAAAAAGAAAAAGGAAATATTCCACTACTTCAATGGGGCAACTCAGGACAATGCTTTCCTTGTTAAGATCCTCACAGCATACCATATGCAGAAAGGCAAAGACGCCATGTATTTTTTAACCCTGTTTTTATATTTATTTATTTATTTAGGTGCTTAATCATTTTAGTTATTGATGAATTAATGTTTTACATTTGACATAGACTCTGGCTCTGACACCAGCGGTCTCAAGTACCCCTAGATGGTACTCTGCCTCTACAAAACCAATCAATTGACCTGTCCATGCATCCATCCATCCACCCATCAATCTATACATCCATCCATCCATCCATGCATGCATCCATCCATCCATCCATCCATCCATCCACCCATCCACCAGTCAACCAAGCTAAGTATAAAAGGAGATCTCTCCTTGAATGGTGAAGACAAACCAGGATGCATAGGTAGGTTGCAAAGGGGCGAGTTCGGCTTAATAGGGCAGAGGGGCTGAACCAGGGAATGTGTTGGGGGGTGTGGGTGTGGGTGGGGTGAGCCCGAGACCTGTGAGTTGGGTCACTTCAGGGGCAGGGAGGGGGTGGAAGGGGTTGCGAACAGCTGTCACTGGAGAACCATCACAAGTGCTGGAGCTGTTGAGCAGGGCACCCGGAAGAGAAGACAGACAAAGGAGAGAAGCAAAGTGCAGAGGAGAGGAGAGGGGGAGGATGGTGAGGGCAGGAGAGGACAGGGGAGGACAGGAGAGGACAGGAGTGTAGGGGACCTGAGAAACCTACCTGGACAAAGGCAGCATACAGACATCCAGCAAGGCAGGCAGGCATGCAGGCAACTCTGGACTGGGCTCCCTGGATCCCGGGCACACCTCCACCTGTCTTCTCTTGACTGCCAGCCCTGAGGTCCCTTGTCGGTCAGCACTGGCTTCCCATCCTTCCGTCCCTCTGTGCCAGGGCCCAGGCGTCTGGGCGCTGCTGGCTGACCTAGTGGCAGGGCAGTTGGGCTGCCCAGTGCCAGTGTGGCCTGCACAGAATGCCAGGGGCTAGGACATCACAGAGGGCTCCTGTGGTTGCTAGGCCACGGGGACCCCGCCCATCCAGTTGACCAGCAGCCATGACCCCCACCCTGAACTTGACCTTGAGGGCTGGTGGCCAGCCACCAGAGCCAGAGCCCCAGGCCAAAGCAGGTGCAGGTCGGCCGGGCCAAGGGGCGATGGGCAGATTGGTGTGTGTCTGGGCATGGGGCTGGCATCTGACAGCCCAGGGCTGGGGACCAAGGTCCGCCAGGCCCCTGTCCCACCATTTGCACTGACACACAGTCTTGCTGACTGACTGACAGTCCCCGCCCCAGAGATACCCACACCAGGTCCCTGGGTGCCCTGAGCTGCCCCTGAGGATTGGTGGGTGCCTGCCTGGACACATGCCTCCGTAATGGAGGCCTCTATTAATCCCATTACCTACTGATAGCTGCCCTCCTGCCCCTACTCCTCCTCCTACTCCTCTTCCTCCTCCTCTTCTTCCTTCTTCTCTTCCTCCTCCTCCTCCTCCTCCTCCTCCACCTCCTCCTCCTTCTCTTCCTCATCCTCAGCGGGACTCATTCAGTGCCCTTGGCCTAGGCAAGCCAGGGCTGGTGCTCTGGCTGCTGCAGCTTCTATCCAGTGGGTGGGTGCAGGAATCTGTTCCTGTCAATCCCTGGTTCCTGGGACCTTCCATGCCTCCAGCTCCCCCCACTCTCTACTCCAGACCCCTGCTCAAGGATGCCCCCTTTCCCCTTGCCCTCTGTCCCCCAGCTCCCAAACTAACATCTACTGTGTGCCTCCATGCACTACTTTCCTGCCACCCTGCTTCTGCGCTTCAGCCCTGGGGGCCCAGAGCCAGCCCAGCTGCCATCTCACCATCCAGCAGGGGGACCTGCCCTAACCTCCTGCCACCACACCCACACACACAGCCCTGCACACACTCACGGGCTCCCCTGCCTGCAGCCTGCTCTCAAACAGTCTCCTTCTGCCCCCTAGCCCCCTTACAGCCTCTGCCACTGCCCCCCACAGACACCTGGGCATGAGCAGCACAGACATGCAACAAACTCCACTCGCCCCTACTCCATTTGCTCTATGTTTGGTCAAGAACCTTTTTTTCATGCTGTAGGGGAGGGAGTTGAGAAAGTCCAATGTCCTGGGGAGCAAGCACTGCAAACAGTCCATCTACAATGTAACATTTGGGTCTCAGGCCGCCCAATCCCTAGTGCGCTGTGCAGACTTTTGACTGGCAAAAACACCCCATCTGAGTGTGAGATCTGGCTGGGCTAGTGGCTCTTTCTGTGGAATAGGACACAGACAGACAGAGTTTTCTGGTTCAAAACCTGTACTTCCCAGAAGATGGTCATTTGCTACGGCTAAAAAAAAAAAAAAAAAAAAAAAGGCTTTTTAATTATTTTTTTTCCCCTTGCCTGGGAAACCTGTCTGCTGCTTGTTTCTCAGTGAAAAAAGGGAAAGATCTTTTTTGGAGGGAAAAGGACCAAAATGCAGGCAGGTGGACTCCGTGGACGGTGGATGGGGAGTTGCTCCTGTCCTGGCACTAGTGCCCCAGCTGCTGTTCCAGGTGCTGTCTGATACCAGAGATCTCCGTGTGTCCTGTCATGACGCTGTCTCCAGGACTGACCCTCAGGATAATGAGATTCAAAATGAGGCAGGGGATATTGCCTTCAAAAGTAAATCCCGGGAGGTTTGGTGGTATGTCAGAGGGTTAAGGCCTTGTGGAGCTCACGAAAAGAGGGGACAGGTGGAAGGGTCTGGGGTCTGGCGCCCAGACCCCCACCTGTAGAGGAGTCGCTTTACAGGGGGTGAAGCAGGTCTTTAGGGGCTCTATCTTTCTCTCCCACTCTGTATTTCCCCATGCTCTCTCCTTTTCTCTCTGTCTGATGCAATGTCAAAACAACAACAACAACCACAACAATAACCACCACAGTGACCAAGCAACAAGGGCAGCGAAAGGGGAACAAAAGGAGTGCAGGGGCTGTGGATTATTCGTGGCGCAGGCACTGAGCTGAGGCAATAACCCCTTGAGGCAATCAATCAATCAAAGAATAAGCAATACACATTACAGAGATGTATATGTCCCTGTGTGTTTCCAGAGTTCATGTAAATGCACTTTTGTTTATTTCTTCATTTTTTTATTACCTTGCCACGAGAATTTCTTTTCATTGCTAAAAAAAAGTTTCCCATCAAGGGTACCAGGTGGTGCCACACCCAGTTAAGCACTCATGTTACAATGCAGGGGGACTGGGCTTCAAGACCCTGGTCCCCACCTGCCGGGGGAAATCTTTACAAGTGGTGCAGAAGTGCTGCAGGTGACTCTCTCTGTGTCACAAACTCTCTATCCCTCCCTTCCCTCTCAATTCCTGTCTATTTATTCCAATAAATAATCAAGAAAATTGAAAGTAAAAAAAGAAAAAGGAAATATTCCACTACTTCAATGGGGCAACTCAGGACAATGCTTTCCTTGTTAAGATCCTCACAGCATACCATATGCAGAAAGGCAAAGACGCCATGTATTTTTTAACCCTGTTTTTATATTTATTTATTTATTTATTTATTTAGGTGCTTAATCATTTTTGTTATTGATGAATTAATGTTTTACATTTGACATAGACTCTGGCTCTGACACCAGCGGTCTCAAGTACCCCTAGATGGTACTCTGCCTCTACAAAACCAATCCATTGACCTGTCCATGCATCCATCCATCCACCCATCAATCTATACATCCATCCATCCATCCATCCATCCATCCATCCATGCATGCATCCATCCATCCATCCATCCATCCATCCATCCATCCATCCACCAGTCAACCAAGCTAAGTATAAAAGGAGATCTCTCCTTGAATGGTGAAGACAAACCAGGATGCATAGGTAGGTTGCAAAGGGGCGAGTTCGGCTGAATAGGGCAGAGGGGCTGAACCAGGGAATGTGTTGGGGGGTGTGGGTGTGGGTGGGGTGAGCCGGAGACCTGTGAGTTGGGTCACTTCAGGGGCAGGGAGGGGGTGGAAGGGGTTGCGAACAGCTGTCACTGGAGAACCATCACAAGTGCTGGAGCTGTTGAGCAGGGCACCCGGAAGAGAAGACAGACAAAGGAGAGAAGCAAAGTGCAGAGGAGAGGAGAGGGGGAGGATGGTGAGGGCAGGAGAGGACAGGGGAGGACAGGAGAGGACAGGAGTGTAGGGGACCTGAGAAACCTACCTGGACAAAGGCAGCATACAGACATCCAGCAAGGCAGGCAGGCATGCAGGCAACTCTGGACTGGGCTCCCTGGATCCCGGGCACACCTCCACCTGTCTTCTCTTGACTGCCAGCCCTGAGGTCCCTTGTCGGTCAGCACTGGCTTCCCATCCTTCCGTCCCTCTGTGCCAGGGCCCAGGCGTCTGGGCGCTGCTGGCTGACCTAGTGGCAGGGCAGTTGGGCTGCCCAGTGCCAGTGTGGCCTGCACAGAATGCCAGGGGCTAGGACATCACAGAGGGCTCCTGTGGTTGCTAGGCCACGGGGACCCCGCCCATCCAGTTGACCAGCAGCCATGACCCCCACCCTGAACTTGACCTTGAGGGCTGGTGGCCAGCCACCAGAGCCAGAGCCCCAGGCCAAAGCAGGTGCAGGTCGGCCGGGCCAAGGGGCGATGGGCAGATTGGTGTGTGTCTGGGCATGGGGCTGGCATCTGACAGCCCAGGGCTGGGGACCAAGGTCCGCCAGGCCCCTGTCCCACCATTTGCACTGACACACAGTCTTGCTGACTGACTGACAGTCCCCGCCCCAGAGATACCCACACCAGGTCCCTGGGTGCCCTGAGCTGCCCCTGAGGATTGGTGGGTGCCTGCCTGGACACATGCCTCCGTAATGGAGGCCTCTATTAATCCCATTACCTACTGATAGCTGCCCTCCTGCCCCTACTCCTCCTCCTACTCCTCTTCCTCCTCCTCTTCTTCCTTCTTCTCTTCCTCCTCCTCCTCCTCCTCCTCCTCCACCTCCTCCTCCTTCTCTTCCTCATCCTCAGCGGGACTCATTCAGTGCCCTTGGCCTAGGCAAGCCAGGGCTGCTGCTCTCGCTGCTGCAGCTTCTATCCAGTGGGTGGGTGCAGGAATCTGTTCCTGTCAATCCCTGGTTCCTGGGACCTTCCATGCCTCCAGCTCCCCCCACTCTCTACTCCAGACCCCTGCTCAAGGATGCCCCCTTTCCCCTTGCCCTCTGTCCCCCAGCTCCCAAACTAACATCTACTGTGTGCCTCCATGCACTACTTTCCTGCCACCCTGCTTCTGCGCTTCAGCCCTGGGGGCCCAGAGCCAGCCCAGCTGCCATCTCACCATCCAGCAGGGGGACCTGCCCTAACCTCCTGCCACCACACCCACACACACAGCCCTGCACACACTCACGGGCTCCCCTGCCTGCAGCCTGCTCTCAAACAGTCTCCTTCTGCCCCCTAGCCCCCTTACAGCCTCTGCCACTGCCCCCCACAGACACCTGGGCATGAGCAGCGCAGACATGCAACAAACTCCACTCGCCCCTACTCCATTTGCTCTATGGTTGGTCAAGAACCTTTTTTTCATGCTGTAGGCGAGGGAGTTGAGTAAGTCCAATGTCCTGGGGAGCAAGCACTGCAAACAGTCCATCTACAATGTAACATTTGGGTCTCAGGTCGCCCAATCCCTAGTGCGCTGTGCAGACTTTTGACTGGCAAAAACACCCCATCTGAGTGTGAGATCTGGCTGGGCTAGTGGCTCTTTCTGTGGACTAGGACACAGACAGACAGAGTTTTCTGGTTCAAAACCTGTACTTCCCAGAAGATGGTCATTTGCTACGGCTAAAAAAAAAAAAAAAAGGCTTTTTAATTATTTTTTTTTCCCCTTGCCTGGGAAACCTGTTTGCTGCTTGTTTCTCAGTGAAAAAAGGGAAAGATCTTTTTTGGAGGGAAAAGGACCAAAATGCAGGCAGGTGGACTCCGTGTACGGTGGATGGGGAGTTGCTCCTGCCCTGGCACTAGAGCCCCAGCTGCTGTTCCAGGTGCTGTCTGATACCAGAGATCTCCGTGTGTCGTGTCATGACGCTGTCTCCAGGACTGACCCTCAGGATAATGAGATTCAAAATGAGGCAGGTGATATTGCCTTCAAAAGTAAATCCCGGGAGGTTTGGTGGTATGTCAGAGGGTTAAGGCCTTGTGGAGCTCACGAAAAGAGGGGACAGGTGGAAGGGTGTGGGGTCTGGCGCCCAGACCCCCACCTGTAGGGGAGTCGCTTTACAGGGGGTGAAGCAGGTCTTTAGGGGCTCTATCTTTCTCTCCCACTCTGTATTTCCCCATGCTCTCTCCTTTTCTCTCTGTCTGATGCAAGGTCAAAACAACAACAACAACCACAACAATAACCACCACAGTGACCAAGCAACAAGGGCAGCGAAAGGGGAACAAAAGGAGTGCAGGGGCTGTGGATTATTCGTGGCGCAGGCACTGAGCTGAGGCAATAACCCCTTGAGGCAATCAATCAATCAAAGAATAAGCAATACACGTTACAGAGATGTATATGTCCCTGTGTGTTTCCAGAGTTCATGTAAATGCACTTTTGTTTATTTCTTCATTTTTTTATTACCTTGCCACGAGAATTTCTTTTCATTGCTAAAAAAAAGTTTCCCATCAAGGGTACCAGGTGGTGCCACACCCAGTTAAGCACTCATGTTACAATGCAGGGGGACTGGGCTTCAAGACCCTGGTCCCCACCTGCCGGGGGAAATCTTTACAAGTGGTGCAGAAGTGCTGCAGGTGACTCTCTCTGTGTCACAAACTCTCTATCCCTCCCTTCCCTCTCAATTCCTGTCTATTTATTCCAATAAATAATCAAGAAAATTGAAAGTAAAAAAAGAAAAAGGAAATATTCCACTACTTCAATGGGGCAACTCAGGACAATGCTTTCCTTGTTAAGATCCTCACAGCATACCATATGCAGAAAGGCAAAGACGCCATGTATTTTTTAACCCTGTTTTTATATTTATTTATTTATTTATTTATTTAGGTGCTTAATCATTTTTGTTATTGATGAATTAATGTTTTACATTTGACATAGACTCTGGCTCTGACACCAGCGGTCTCAAGTACCCCTAGATGGTACTCTGCCTCTACAAAACCAATCCATTGACCTGTCCATGCATCCATCCATCCACCCATCAATCTATACATCCATCCATCCATCCATCCATCCATGCATGCATCCATCCATCCATCCATCCATCCATCCACCAGCCAACCAAGCTAAGTATAAAAGGAGATCTCTCCTTGAATGGTGAAGACAAACCAGGATGCATAGGTAGGTTGCAAAGGGGCGAGTTCGGCTGAATAGGGCAGAGGGGCTGAACCAGGGAATGTGTTGGGGGGTGTGGGTGTGGGTGGGGTGAGCCAGAGACCTGTGAGTTGGGTCACTTCAGGGGCAGGGAGGGGGTGGAAGGGGTTGCGAACAGCTGTCACTGGAGAACCATCACAAGTGCTGGAGCTGTTGAGCAGGGCACCCGGAAGAGAAGACAGACAAAGGAGAGAAGCAAAGTGCAGAGGAGAGGAGAGGGGAGAGGATGGTGAGGGCAGGAGAGGAAAGGAGAGGACAGGAGTGGAGGGGACCTGAGAAACCTACCTGGACAAAGGCAGCATACAGACATCCAGCAAGGCAGGCAGGCATGCAGGCAACTCTGGACTGGGCTCCCTGGATCCCGGGCACACCTCCACCTGTCTTCTCTTGACTGCCAGCCCTGAGGTCCCTTGTCGGTCAGCACTGGCTTCCCATCCTTCCGTCCCTCTGTGCCAGGGCCCAGGCGTCTGGGCGCTGCTGGCTGACCTAGTGGCAGGGCAGTTGGGCTGCCCAGTGCCAGTGTGGCCAGCACAGAATGCCAGGGGCTAGGACATCACAGAGGGCTCCTGTGGTTGCTAGGCCACGGGGACCCCGCCCATCCAGTTGACCAGCAGCCATGACCCCCACCCTGAACTTGACCTTGAGGGCTGGTGGCCAGCCACCAGAGCCAGAGCCCCAGGACAAAGCAGGTGAAGGTCGGCCGGGCCAAGGGGTGTTGGGCAGATTGGTGTGTGTCTGGGCATGGGGCTGGCATCTGACAGCCCAGGGCTGGGGACCAAGGTCCGCCAGGCCCCTGTCCCACCATGTGCACTGACACACAGTCTTGCTGACTGACTGACAGTCCCCGCCCCAGAGATACCCACACCAGGTCCCTGGGTGCCCTGAGCTGCCCCTGAGGATTGGTGGGTGCCTGCCTGGACACATGCCTCCTTAATGGAAGCCTCTATTAATCCCATTGCCTACTTAAAGCTGCCCTCCTGCCCCTACTCCTCCTCCTACTCCTCTTCCTCCTCCTCTTCTTCCTTCTCCTCATCCTCCACCTCCTTCTCCTCTTCCTCCTCCACCTCCTCCTGCTTCTCTTCCTCATACTCAGCGGGACTCACTCAGTGCCCTTGGCCTAGGCAAGCCAGGGCTGGTGCTCTGGCTGCTGCAGCTTCTATCCAGTGGGTGGGTGCAGGAATCTGTTCCTGTCAATCCCTGGTTCCTGGGTCCTTCCATGCCTCCAGTTCCCCCCACTCTCTACCCCAGACGCCTGCTCAAGGATGCCCCCTTTCCCGCTGCCCTCTGTCCCCCAGCTCCCCTACTAACATCTACTGTGTGCCTCCATGCACTACTTTCCTGCCACCCTGCTTCTGCGCTTCAGCCCTGGGGGCCCAGAGCCAGCCCAGCTGCCATCTCACCATCCAGCAGGGGGACCTGCCCTAACCCCCTGCCACCACACCCACACACCCAGCCCTGCACACACTCACGGGCTCCCCTGCCTGCAGCCTGCTCTCAAACAGTCTCCTTCTGCCCCCTAGCCCCCTTATAGCCTCTGCCACGGCCCGCCACAGACACCTGGGCATGAGCAGCGCAGACATGCAATAAGCTCCACTCGCCCCTACTCCATTTGCTCTATGGTTGGTCAAGAACCTTTTTTTCATGCTGTAGGGGAGGGAGTTGAGTAAGTCCAATGTCCGGGGGAGCAAGCAATGCAAACAGTCCATCTACAATGTAACATTTGGGTCTCAGGCCGCCCAATCCCTAGTGCACTGTGCAGACTTTTGACTGGCAAAAACACCCCATCTGAGTGTGAGATCTGGCTGGGCTAGTGGCTCTTTCTGTGGACTAGGACACAGACAGACAGAGTTTTCAGGTTCAAAACCTGTGCTTCCCAGAAGATGGTCATTCGCTACGGTTAAAAAAAAAAAAAAAAAAAAAGGCTTTTTAATTTTTTTTTCCCCCTGCCTGGGTAACCTGTCTGCTGCTTGTTTCTCAGTGAAAAAAGGGAAAGATCTTGTTTGGAGGGAAAAGGACCAAAATGCAGGCAGGTGGACTCCGTGGACGGTGGATGGGGAGTTGCTCCTGCCCTGGCACTAGAGCCCCAGCTGCTGTTCCAGGTGCTGTCTGATACCAGAGATCTCCGTGTGTCATGTCATGACGCTGTCTCCAGGACTGACCCTCAGGATAATGAGATTCAAAATGAGGCAGGTGATATTGCCTTCAAAAGTAAATCCCGGGAGGTTTGGTGGTATGTCAGAGGGTTAAGGCCTTGTGGAGCTCACGAAAAGAGGGGACAGGTGGAAAGTCTGGGGTCTGGCGCCCAGACCCCCACCTGCAGGGGAGTCGCTTTACAGGGGGTGAAGCAGGTCTTTAGGGGCTCTATCTTTCTCTCCCACTCTGTATTTCCCCTGCTCTCTCCTTTTCTCTCTGTCTGATGCAAGGTCAAAACAACAACAACAACCACAACAATAACCACCACAGTGACCAAGCAACAAGGGCAGCGAAAGGGGAACAAAAGGAGTGCAGGGGCTGTGGATTATTCGTGGCGCAGGCACTGAGCTGAGGCCATAACCCCTTGAGGCAATCAATCAATCAATGAATAAGTAATACAGGTTACAGAGATGTACATGTCCCTGTGTGTTTCCAGAGTTCATGTAAATGCACTTTTGTTTATTTCTTCATTTATTTATTACCTTGCCACGAGAATTTCTTTTCATTGCTAAAAAAAAGTGTCCCATCAAGGGTACCAGGTGGTGCCACACCCAGTTAAGCACTCATGTTACAATGCAGGGGGACTGGGCATCAAGACCCTGGTCCCCACCTGCCGGGGGAAATCTTTACAAGTGGTGCAGAAGTGCTGCAGGTGACTCTCTCTGTGTCACAAACTCTCTATCCCTCCCTTCCCTCTCAATTCCTGTCTATTTCTTCCAATAAATAATCAAGAAAATTGAAAGTAAAAAAAGAAAAAGGAAATATTCCACTACTTCAATGGGGCTACTCAGGACAATGCTTTCCTTGTTAAGATCCTCACAGCATACCATATGCAGAAAGGCAAAGACGCCATGTATTTTTTAACCCAGTTTTTATATTTATTTATTTATTTATTTATTTATTTATTTAGGTGCTTAATCATTTTTGTTATTGATGAATTAATGTTTTACATTTGACATAGACTCTGGCTCTGACACCAGCGGTCTCAAGTACCCCTAGATGGTACTCTGCCTCTACAAAACCAATCCATTGACCTGTCCATGCATCCATCCATCCACCCATCAATCTATACATCCATCCATCCATCCATCCATGCATCCATCCATCCATCAATTCATCCATCCATCCATCCATCCATCCATCCACCAGTCAACCATGCTAAGTATAAAAGGAGATCTCTCCTTGAATGGTGAAGACAAACCAGGATGCATAGGTAGGTTGCAAAGGGGCGAGTTCGGCTGAATAGGGCAGAGGGGCTGAACCAGGGAATGTGTTGGGGGGTGTGGGTGTGGGTGGGGTGAGCCGGAGGCCTGTGAGTTGGGTCACTTCAGGGGCAGGGAGGGGGTGGAAGGGGTTGCGAACAGCTGTCACTGGAGAACCATCACAAGTGCTGGAGCTGTTGAGCAGGGCACCCGGAAGAGAAGACAGACAAAGGAGAGAAGCAAAGTGCAGAGGAGAGGAGAGGGGAGAGGATGGTGAGGGCAGGAGAGGACAGGAGAGGACAGGAGAGGACAGGAGTGGAGGGGACCTGAGAAACCTACCTGGACAAAGGCAGCATACAGACATCCAGCAAGGCAGGCAGGCATGCAGGCAGCTCTGGCCTGGGCTCCCTGGATCCCGGGCACACCTCCACCTGTCTTCTCTTGACTGCCAGCCCTGAGGTCCCTTGTCGGTCAGCACTGGCTTCCCATCCTTCCGTCCCTCTGTGCCAGGGCCCAGGCCTCTGGGCGCTGCTGGCTGACCTAGTGGCACGGCAGTTGGGCTGCCCAGTGCCAGTGTGGCCAGCACAGAATGCCAGGGGCTAGGACATCACAGAGGGCTCCTGTGGTTGCTAGGCCACGGGGACCCCGCCCATCTAGTTGACCAGCAGCCATGACCCCCACCCTGAACTTGACCTTGAGGGCTGGTGGCCAGCCACCAGAGCCAGAGCCCCAGGCCAAAGCAGGTGCAGGTCGGCCGGGCCAAGGGGCGATGGGTAGATTGGTGTGTGTCTGGGCATGGGGCTGGCATCTGACAGCCCAGGGCTGGGGACCAAGGTCCGCCAGGCCCCTGTCCCACCATGTGCACTGACACACAGTCTTGCTGACTGACTGACAGTCCCCGCCCCAGAGATACCCACACCAGGTCCCTGGGTGCCCTGAGCTGCCCCTGAGGATTGGTGGGTGCCTGCCTGGACACATGCCTCCGTAATGGAAGCCTCTATTAATCCCATTGCCTACTTAAAGCTGCCCTCCTGCCCCTACTCCTCCTCCTACTCCTCTTCCTCCTCCACTTCTTCCTTCTCCTCATCCTCCACCTCCTTCTCCTCTTCCTCCTCCACCTCCTCCTGCTTCTCTTCCTCATCCTCAGCGGGACTCACTCAGTGCCCTTGGCCTAGGCAAGCCAGGGCTGGTGCTCTGGCTGCTGCAGCTTCTATCCAGTGGGTGGGTGCAGGAATCTGTTCCTGTCAATCCCTGGTTCCTGGGACCTTCCATGCCTCCAGCTCCCCCCACTCTCTACCCCAGACGCCTGCTCAAGGATGCCCCCTTTCCCGCTGCCCTCTGTCCCCCAGCTCCCCTACTAACATCTACTGTGTGCCTCCATGCACTACTTTCCTGCCACCCTGCTTCTGCGCTTCAGCCCTGGGGGCCCAGAGCCAGCCCAGCTGCCATCTCACCATCCAGCAGGGGGACCTGCCCTAACCCCCTGCCACCACACCCACACACACAGCCCTGCACACACTCACGGGCTCCCCTGCCTGCAGCCTGCTCTCAAACAGTCTCCTTCTGCCCCCTAGCCCCCTTATAGCCTCTGCCATGGCCCGCCACAGACACCTGGGCATGAGCAGCGCAGACATGCAATAAGCTCCACTCGCCCCTACTCCATTTGCTCTATGGTTGGTCAAGAACCTTTTTTTCATGCTGTAGGGGAGGGAGTTGAGTAAGTCCAATGTCCGGGGGAGCAAGCACTGCAAACAGTCCATCTACAATGTAACATTTGGGTCTCAGGCCGCCCAATCCCTAGTGCGCTGTGCAGACTTTTGACTGGCAAAAACACCCCATCTGAGTGTGAGATCTGGCTGGGCTAGTGGCTCTTTCTGTGGACTAGGACACAGACAGACAGAGTTTTCAGGTTCAAAACCTGTGCTTCCCAGAAGATGGTCATTCGCTACGGTTAAAAAAAAAAAAAAAAAAAAGGCTTTTTAATTATTTTTTTTCCCCCTGCCTGGGTAACCTGTCTGCTGCTTGTTTCTCAGTGAAAAAAGGGAAAGATCTTTTTTGGAGGGAAAAGGACCAAAATGCAGGCAGGTGGACTCCGTGGACGGTGGATGGGGAGTTGCTCCTGCCCTGGCACTAGAGCCCCAGCTGCTGTTCCAGGTGCTGTCTGATACCAGAGATCTCCGTGTGTCGTGTCATGACGCTGTCTCCAGGACTGACCCTCAGGATAATGAGATTCAAAATGAGGCAGGTGATATTGCCTTCAAAAGTAAATCCCGGGAGGTTTGGCGGTATGTCAGAGGGTTAAGGCCTTGTGGAGCTCACGAAAAGAGGGGACAGGTGGAAGGGTCTGGGGTCTGGCGCCCAGACCCCCACCTGCAGGGGAGTCGCTTTACAGGGGGTGAAGCAGGTCTTTAGGGGCTCTATCTTTCTCTCCCACTCTGTATTTCCCCTGCTCTCTCCTTTTCTCTCTGTCTGATGCAAGGTCAAAACAACAACAACAACCACAACAATAACCACCACAGTGACCAAGCAACAAGGGCAGCGAAAGGGGAACAAAAGGAGTGCAGGGGCTGTGGATTATTCGTGGCGCAGGCACTGAGCTGAGGCAATAACCCCTTGAGGCAATCAATCAATCAATCAATAAGTAATACAGGTTACAGAGATGTACATGTCCCTGTGTGTTTCCAGAGTTCATGTAAATGCACTTTTGTTTATTTCTTCATTTATTTATTACCTTGCCACGAGAATTTCTTTTCATTGCTAAAAAAAAGTGTCCCATCAAGGGTACAAGGTGGTGCCACACCCAGTTAAGCACTCATGTTACAATGCAGGGGGACTGGGCATCAAGACCCTGGTCCCCACCTGCCGGGGGAAATCTTTACAAGTGGTGCAGAAGTGCTGCAGGTGACTCTCTCTTTGTCACAAACTCTCTATCCCTCCCTTCCCTCTCAATTCCTGTCTATTTATTCCAATAAATAATCAAGAAAATTGAAAGTAAAAAAAGAAAAAGGAAATATTCCACTACTTCAATGGGGCAACTCAGGACAATGCTTTCCTTGTTAAGATCCTCACAGCATACCATATGCAGAAAGGCAAAGACGCCATGTATTTTTTAACCCTGTTTTTATATTTATTTATTTATTTATTTATTTATTTATTTATTTAGGTGCTTAATCATTTTTGTTATTGATGAATTAATGTTTTACATTTGACATAGACTCTGGCTCTGACACCAGCGGTCTCAAGTACCCCTAGATGGTACTCTGGCTCTACAAAACCAATCCATTGACCTGTCCATGCATCCATCCATCCACCCATCAATCTATACATCCATCCATCCATCCATCCATGCATCCATCCATCCATCCATTCATCCATCCATCCATCCATCCATCCATCCATCCACCAGTCAACCATGCTAAGTATAAAAGGAGATCTCTCCTTGAATGGTGAAGACAAACCAGGATGCATAGGTAGGTTGCAAAGGGGCGAGTTCGGCTGAATAGGGCAGAGGGGCTGAACCAGGGAATGTGTTGGGGGGTGTGGGTGTGGGTGGGGTGAGCCGGAGGCCTGTGAGTTGGGTCACTTCAGGGGCAGGGAGGGGGTGGAAGGGGTTGCGAACAGCTGTCACTGGAGAACCATCACAAGTGCTGGAGCTGTTGAGCAGGGCACCCGGAAGAGAAGACAGACAAAGGAGAGAAGCAAAGTGCAGAGGAGAGGAGAGGGGAGAGGATGGTGAGGGCAGGAGAGGACAGGAGAGGACAGGAGAGGACAGGAGTGGAGGGGACCTGAGAAACCTACCTGGACAAAGGCAGCATACAGACATCCAGCAAGGCAGGCAGGCATGCAGGCAGCTCTGGCCTGGGCTCCCTGGATCCCGGGCACACCTCCAACTGTCTTCTCTTGACTGCCAGCCCTGAGGTCCCTTGTCGGTCAGCACTGGCTTCCCATCCTTCCGTCCCTCTGTGCCAGGGCCCAGGCCTCTGGGCGCTGCTGGCTGACCTAGTGGCACGGCAGTTGGGCTGCCCAGTGCCAGTGTGGCCAGCACAGAATGCCAGGGGCTAGGACATCACAGAGGGCTCCTGTGGTTGCTAGGCCACGGGGACCCCGCCCATCTAGTTGACCAGCAGCCATGACCCCCACCCTGAACTTGACCTTGAGGGCTGGTGGCCAGCCACCAGAGCCAGAGCCCCAGGCCAAAGCAGGTGCAGGTCGGCCGGGCCAAGGAGCGATGGGTAGATTGGTGTGTGTCTGGGCATGGGGCTGGCATCTGACAGCCCAGGGCTGGGGACCAAGGTCCGCCAGGCCCCTGTCCCACCATGTGCACTGACACACAGTCTTGCTGACTGACTGACAGTCCCCGCCCCAGAGATACCCACACCAGGTCCCTGGGTGCCCTGAGCTGCCCCTGAGGATTGGTGGGTGCCTGCCTGGACACATGCCTCCGTAATGGAAGCCTCTATTAATCCCATTGCCTACTTAAAGCTGCCCTCCTGCCCCTACTCCTCCTCCTACTCCTCTTCCTCCTCCACTTCTTCCTTCTCCTCATCCTCCACCTCCTTCTCCTCTTCCTCCTCCACCTCCTCCTGCTTCTCTTCCTCATCCTCAGCGGGACTCACTCAGTGCCCTTGGCCTAGGCAAGCCAGGGCTGGTGCTCTGGCTGCTGCAGCTTCTATCCAGTGGGTGGGTGCAGGAATCTGTTCCTGTCAATCCCTGGTTCCTGGGACCTTCCATGCCTCCAGCTCCCCCCACTCTCTACCCCAGACGCCTGCTCAAGGATGCCCCCTTTCCCGCTGCCCTCTGTCCCCCAGCTCCCCTACTAACATCTACTGTGTGCCTCCATGCACTACTTTCCTGCCACCCTGCTTCTGCGCTTCAGCCCTGGGGGCCCAGAGCCAGCCCAGCTGCCATCTCACCATCCAGCAGGGGGACCTGCCCTAACCCCCTGCCACCACACCCACACACCCAGCCCTGCACACACTCACGGGCTCCCCTGCCTGCAGCCTGCTCTCAAACAGTCTCCTTCTGCCCCCTAGCCCCCTTATAGCCTCTGCCATGGCCCGCCACAGACACCTGGGCATGAGCAGCGCAGACATGCAATAAGCTCCACTCGCCCCTACTCCATTTGCTCTATGGTTGGTCAAGAACCTTTTTTTCATGCTGTAGGGGAGGGAGTTGAGTAAGTCCAATGTCCGGGGGAGCAAGCACTGCAAACAGTCCATCTACAATGTAACATTTGGGTCTCAGGCCGCCCAATCCCTAGTGCGCTGTGCAGACTTTTGACTGGCAAAAACACCCCATCTGAGTGTGAGATCTGGCTGGGCTAGTGGCTCTTTCTGTGGACTAGGACACAGACAGACAGAGTTTTCAGGTTCAAAACCTGTGCTTCCCAGAAGATGGTCATTCGCTACGGTTAAAAAAAAAAAAAAAAAAAAAAGGCTTTTTAATTATTTTTTTTCCCCCTGCCTGGGTAACCTGTCTGCTGCTTGTTTCTCAGTGAAAAAAGGGAAAGATCTTTTTTGGAGGGAAAAGGACCAAAATGCAGGCAGGTGGACTCCGTGGACGGTGGATGGGGAGTTGCTCCTGCCCTGGCACTAGAGCCCCAGCTGCTGTTCCAGGTGCTGTCTGATACCAGAGATCTCCGTGTGTCGTGTCATGACGCTGTCTCCAGGACTGACCCTCAGGATAATGAGATTCAAAATGAGGCAGGTGATATTGCCTTCAAAAGTAAATCCCGGGAGGTTTGGCGGTATGTCAGAGGGTTAAGGCCTTGTGGAGCTCACGAAAAGAGGGGACAGGTGGAAGGGTCTGGGGTCTGGCGCCCAGACCCCCACCTGCAGGGGAGTCGCTTTACAGGGGGTGAAGCAGGTCTTTAGGGGCTCTATCTTTCTCTCCCACTCTGTATTTCCCCTGCTCTCTCCTTTTCTCTCTGTCTGATGCAAGGTCAAAACAACAACAACAACCACAACAATAACCACCACAGTGACCAAGCAACAAGGGCAGCGAAAGGGGAACAAAAGGAGTGCAGGGGCTGTGGATTATTCGTGGCGCAGGCACTGAGCTGAGGCAATAACCCCTTGAGGCAATCAATCAATCAATGAATAAGTAATACAGGTTACAGAGATGTACATGTCCCTGTGTGTTTCCAGAGTTCATGTAAATGCACTTTTGTTTATTTCTTCATTTATTTATTACCTTGCCACGAGAATTTCTTTTCATTGCTAAAAAAAAGTGTCCCATCAAGGGTACAAGGTGGTGCCACACCCAGTTAAGCACTCATGTTACAATGCAGGGGGACTGGGCATCAAGACCCTGGTCCCCACCTGCCGGGGGAAATCTTTACAAGTGGTGCAGAAGTGCTGCAGGTGACTCTCTCTTTGTCACAAACTCTCTATCCCTCCCTTCCCTCTCAATTCCTGTCTATTTATTCCAATAAATAATCAAGAAAATTGAAAGTAAAAAAAGAAAAAGGAAATATTCCACTACTTCAATGGGGCAACTCAGGACAATGCTTTCCTTGTTAAGATCCTCACAGCATACCATATGCAGAAAGGCAAAGACGCCATGTATTTTTTAACCCTGTTTTTATATTTATTTATTTATTTATTTATTTATTTATTTAGGTGCTTAATCATTTTTGTTATTGATGAATTAATGTTTTACATTTGACATAGACTCTGGCTCTGACACCAGCGGTCTCAAGTACCCCTAGATGGTACTCTGCCTCTACAAAACCAATCCATTGACCTGTCCATGCATCCATCCATCCACCCATCAATCTATACATCCATCCATCCATCCATCCATGCATCCATCCATCCATCCATTCATCCATCCATCCATCCATCCATCCATCCATCCATCCATCCATCCACCAGTCAACCATGCTAAGTATAAAAGGAGATCTCTCCTTGAATGGTGAAGACAAACCAGGATGCATAGGTAGGTTGCAAAGGGGCGAGTTCGGCTGAATAGGGCAGAGGGGCTGAACCAGGGAATGTGTTGGGGGGTGTGGGTGTGGGTGGGGTGAGCCGGAGGCCTGTGAGTTGGGTCACTTCAGGGGCAGGGAGGGGGTGGAAGGGGTTGCGAACAGCTGTCACTGGAGAACCATCACAAGTGCTGGAGCTGTTGAGCAGGGCACCCGGAAGAGAAGACAGACAAAGGAGAGAAGCAAAGTGCAGAGGAGAGGAGAGGGGAGAGGATGGTGAGGGCAGGAGAGGACAGGAGAGGACAGGAGAGGACAGGAGTGGAGGGGACCTGAGAAACCTACCTGGACAAAGGCAGCATACAGACATCCAGCAAGGCAGGCAGGCATGCAGGCAGCTCTGGCCTGGGCTCCCTGGATCCCGGGCACACCTCCACCTGTCTTCTCTTGACTGCCAGCCCTGAGGTCCCTTGTCGGTCAGCACTGGCTTCCCATCCTTCCGTCCCTCTGTGCCAGGGCCCAGGCCTCTGGGCGCTGCTGGCTGACCTAGTGGCACGGCAGTTGGGCTGCCCAGTGCCAGTGTGGCCAGCACAGAATGCCAGGGGCTAGGACATCACAGAGGGCTCCTGTGGTTTCTAGGCCACGGGGACCCCGCCCATCTAGTTGACCAGCAGCCATGACCCCCACCCTGAACTTGACCTTGAGGGCTGGTGGCCAGCCACCAGAGCCAGAGCCTCAGGCCAAAGCAGGTGCAGGTCGGCCGGGCCAAGGGGCGATGGGTAGATTGGTGTGTGTCTGGGCATGGGGCTGGCATCTGACAGCCCAGGGCTGGGGACCAAGGTCCGCCAGGCCCCGGTCCCACCATGTGCACTGACACACAGTCTTGCTGACTGACTGACAGTCCCCGCCCCAGAGATACCCACACCAGGTCCCTGGGTGCCCTGAGCTGCCCCTGAGGATTGGTGGGTGCCTGCCTGGACACATGCCTCCGTAATGGAAGCCTCTATTAATCCCATTGCCTACTTAAAGCTGCCCTCCTGCCCCTACTCCTCCTCCTACTCCTCTTCCTCCTCCTCTTCTTCCTTCTCCTCATCCTCCACCTCCTTCTCCTCTTCCTCCTCCACCTCCTCCTGCTTCTCTTCCTCATACTCAGCGGGACTCACTCAGTGCCCTTGGCCTAGGCAAGCCAGGGCTGGTGCTCTGGCTGCTGCAGCTTCTATCCAGTGGGTGGGTGCAGGAATCTGTTCCTGTCAATCCCTGGTTCCTGGGACCTTCCATGCCTCCAGCTCCCCCCACTCTCTACCCCAGACGCCTGCTCAAGGATGCCCCCTTTCCCGCTGCCCTCTGTCCCCCAGCTCCCCTACTAACATCTACTGTGTGCCTCCATGCACTACTTTCCTGCCACCCTGCTTCTGCGCTTCAGCCCTGGGGGCCCAGAGCCAGCCCAGCTGCCATCTCACCATCCAGCAGGGGGACCTGCCCTAACCCCCTGCCACCACACCCACACACCCAGCCCTGCACACACTCACGGGCTCCCCTGCCTGCAGCCTGCTCTCAAACAGTCTCCTTCTGCTCCCTAGCCCCCTTATAGCCTCTGCCACGGCCCGCCACAGACACCTGGGCATGAGCAGCGCAGACATGCAATAAGCTCCACTCGCCCCTACTCCATTTGCTCTATGGTTGGTCAAGAACCTTTTTTTCATGCTGTAGGGGAGGGAGTTGAGTAAGTCCAATGTCCGGGGGAGCAAGCACTGCAAACAGTCCATCTACAATGTAACATTTGGGTCTCAGGCCGCCCAATCCCTAGTGCGCTGTGCAGACTTTTGACTGGCAAAAACACCCCATCTGAGTGTGAGATCTGGCTGGGCTAGTGGCTCTTTCTGTGGACTAGGACACAGACAGACAGAGTTTTCAGGTTCAAAACCTGTGCTTCCCAGAAGATGGTCATTCGCTACGGTTAAAAAAAAAAAAAAAAGAAGGCTTTTTAATTATTTTTTTCCCCCTGCCTGGGTAACCTGTCTGCTGCTTGTTTCTCAGTGAAAAAAGGGAAAGATCTTTTTTGGAGGGAAAAGGACCAAAATGCAGGCAGGTGGACTCCGTGGACGGTGGATGGGGAGTTGCTCCTGCCCTGGCACTAGAGCCCCAGCTGCTGTTCCAGGTGCTGTCTGATACCAGAGATCTCCGTGTGTCGTGTCATGACGCTGTCTCCAGGACTGACCCTCAGGATAATGAGATTCAAAATGAGGCAGGTGATATTGCCTTCAAAAGTAAATCCCGGGAGGTTTGGCGGTATGTCAGAGGGTTAAGGCCTTGTGGCGCTCACGAAAAGAGGGGACAGGTGGAAGGGTCTGGGGTCTGGCGCCCAGACCCCCACCTGCAGGGGAGTCGCTTTACAGGGGGTGAAGCAGGTCTTTAGGGGCTCTATCTTTCTCTCCCACTCTGTATTTCCCCTGCTCTCTCCTTTTCTCTCTGTCTGATGCAAGGTCAAAACAACAACAACAACCACAACAATAACCACCACAGTGACCAAGCAACAAGGGCAGCGAAAGGGGAACAAAAGGAGTGCAGGGGCTGTGGATTATTCGTGGCGCAGGCACTGAGCTGAGGCAATAACCCCTTGAGGCAATCAATCAATCAATGAATAAGTAATACAGGTTACAGAGATGTACATGTCCCTGTGTGTTTCCAGAGTTCATGTAAATGCACTTTTGTTTATTTCTTCATTTATTTATTACCTTGCCAGGAGAATTTCTTTTCATTGCTAAAAAAAAGTGTCCCATCAAGGGTACAAGGTGGTGCCACACCCAGTTAAGCACTCATGTTACAATGCAGGGGGACTGGGCATCAAGACCCTGGTCCCCACCTGCCGGGGGAAATCTTTACAAGTGGTGCAGAAGTGCTGCAGGTGACTCTCTCTGTGTCACAAACTCTCTAACCCTCCCTTCCCTCTCAATTCCTGTCTATTTATTCCAATAAATAATCAAGAAAATTGAAAGTAAAAAAAGAAAAAGGAAATATTCCACTACTTCAATGGGGCTACTCAGGACAATGCTTTCCTTGTTAAGATCCTCACAGCATACCATATGCAGAAAGGCAAAGACGCCATGTATTTTTAACCCAGTATTTATATTTATTTATTTATTTATTTATTTATTTAGGTGCTTAATCATTTTTGTTATTGATGAATTAATGTTTTACATTTGACATAGACTCTGGCTCTGACACCAGCGGTCTCAAGTACCCCTAGATGGTACTCTGCCTCTACAAAACCAATCCATTGACCTGTCCATGCATCCATCCATCCACCCATCAATCTATACATCCATCCATCCATCCATCCATGCATCCATGCATCCATCCATCCATCCATCCATCCATCCACCAGTCAACCAAGCTAAGTATAAAAGGAGATCTCTCCTTGAATGGTGAAGACAAACCAGGATGCATAGGTAGGTTGCAAAGGGGCGAGTTCGGCTGAATAGGGCAGAGGGGCTGAACCAGGGAATGTGTTGGGTGGTGTGGGTGAGGGTGGGGTGAGCCGGAGACCTGTGAGTTGGGTCACTTCAGGGGCAGGGAGGGGGTGGAAGGGGTTGCGAACAGCTGTCACTGGAGAACCATCACAAGTGCTGGAGCTGTTGAGCAGGGCACCCGGAAGAGAAGACAGACAAAGGAGAGAAGCAAAGTGCAGAGGAGAGGAGAGGGGAGAGGATGGTGAGGGCAGGAGAGGACAGGAGAGGACAGGAGAGGACAGGAGAGGACAGGAGTGGAGGGGACCTGAGAAACCTACCTGGACAAAGGCAGCATACAGACATCCAGCAAGGCAGGCAGGCATGCAGGCAGCTCTGGCCTGGGTTCCCCGGTTCCCGGGCACACCTCCACCTGTCTTCTCTTGACTGCCAGCCCTGAGGTCCCTTGTCGTTCAGCACTGGCTTCCCATCCTTCCGTCCCTCTGTGCCAGGGCCCAGGCCTCTGGGCGCTGCTGGCTGACCTAGTGGCAAGGCAGTTGGGCTGCCCAGTGCCAGTGTGGCCAGCACAGAATGCCAGGGGCTAGGACATCACAGAGGGCTCCTGTGGTTGCTAGGCCACGGGGACCCCGCCCATCTAGTTGACCAGCAGCCATGACCCCCACCCTGAACTTGACCTTGAGGGCTGGTGGCCAGCCACCAGAGCCAGAGCCCCAGGCCAAAGCAGGTGCAGGTCGGCCGGGCCAAGGGGCGATGGGCAGATTGGTGTGTGTCTGTGCATGGGGCTGGCATCTGACAGCCCAGCGCTGGGGACCAAGGTCCGCCAGGCCCCTGTCCCACCATGTGCACTGACACACAGTCTTGCTGACTGACTGACAGTCCCCGCCCCAGAGATACCCACACCAGGTCCCTGGGTGCCCTGAGCTGCCCCTGAGGATTGGTGGGTGCCTGCCTGGACACATGCCTCCGTAATGGAAGCCTCTATTAATCCCATTACCTACTGATAGCTGCCCTCCTGCCCCTACTCCTCCTCCTACTCCTCTTCCTCCTCCTCTTCTTCCTTCTTCTCTTCCTCCTCCTCCTCCTCCTCCACCTCCTCCTCCTTCTCTTCCTCATCCTCAGCGGGACTCATTCAGTGCCCTTGGCCTAGGCAAGCCAGGGCTGGTGCTCTGGCTGCTGCAGCTTCTATCCAGTGGGTGGGTGCAGGAATCTGTTCCTGTCAATCCCTGGTTCCTGGGACCTTCCATGCCTCCAGCTCCCCCCACTCTCTACTCCAGACCCCTGCTCAAGGATGCCCCCTTTCCCCTTGCCCTCTGTCCCCCAGCTCCCAAACTAACATCTACTGTGTGCCTCCATGCACTACTTTCCTGCCACCCTGCTTCTGCGCTTCAGCCCTGGGGGCCCAGAGCCAGCCCAGCTGCCATCTCACCATCCAGCAGGGGGACCTGCCCTAACCTCCTGCCACCACACCCACACACACAGCCCTGCACACACTCACGGGCTCCCCTGCCTGCAGCCTGCTCTCAAACAGTCTCCTTCTGCCCCCTAGCCCCCTTACAGCCTCTGCCACTGCCCCCCACAGACACCTGGGCATGAGCAGCGCAGACATGCAACAAACTCCACTCGCCCCTACTCCATTTGCTCTATGTTTGGTCAAGAACCTTTTTTTCATCCTGTAGGGGAGGGAGTTGAGAAAGTCCAATGTCCTGGGGAGCAAGCACTGCAAACAGTCCATCTACAATGTAACATTTGGGTCTCAGGCCGCCCAATCCCTAGTGCGCTGTGCAGACTTTTGACTGGCAAAAACACCCCATCTGAGTGTGAGATCTGGCTGGGCTAGTGGCTCTTTCTGTGGACTAGGACACAGACAGACAGAGTTTTCAGGTTCAAAACCTGTGCTTCCCAGAAGATGGTCATTCGCTACGGTTAAAAAAAAAAAAAAAAAAGAAGGCTTTTTAATTATTTTTTTTCCCCCTGCCTGGGTAACCTGTCTGCTGCTTGTTTCTCAGTGAAAAAAGGGAAAGATCTTTTTTGGAGGGAAAAGGACCAAAATGCAGGCAGGTGGACTCCGTGGACGGTGGATGGGGAGTTGCTCCTGCCCTGGCACTAGAGCCCCAGCTGCTGTTCCAGGTGCTGTCTGATACCAGAGATCTCCGTGTGTCGTGTCATGACTCTGTCTCCAGGACTGACCCTCAGGATAATGAGATTCAAAATGAGGCAGGTGATATTGCCTTCAAAAGTAAATCCCGGGAGGTTAGGCGGTATGTCAGAGGGTTAAGGCCTTGTGGAGCTCACGAAAAGAGGGGACAGGTGGAAGGGTCTGGGGTCTGGCGCCCAGACCCCCACCTGCAGGGGAGTCGCTTTACAGGGGGTGAAGCAGGTCTTTAGGGGCTCTATCTTTCTCTCCCACTCTGTATTTCCCCTGCTCTCTCCTTTTCTCTCTGTCTGATGCAAAGTCAAAACAACAACAACAACCACAACAATAACCACCACAGTGACCAAGCAACAAGGGGAGCGAAAGGGGAACAAAAGGAGTGCAGGGGCTGTGGATTATTCGTGGCACAGGCACTGAGCTGAGGCAATAACCCCTTGAGGCAATCAATCAATCAATGAATAAGTAATACAGGTTACAGGGATGTACATGTCCCTGTGTGTTTCCAGAGTTCATGTAAATGCACTTTTGTTTATTTCTTCATTTATTTATTACCTTGCCACGAGAATTTCTTTTCATTGCTAAACAAAATTGTCCCATCAAGGGTACAAGGTGGTGCCACACCCAGTTAAGCACTCATGTTACAATGCAGGGGGACTGGGCGTCAAGACCCTGGTCCCCACCTGCCGGGGGAAATCTTTACAAGTGGTGCAGAAGTGCTGCAGGTGACTCTCTCTGTGTCACAAACTCTCTATCCCTCCCTTCCCTCTCAATTCCTGTCTATTTATTCCAATAAATAATCAAGAAAATTGAAAGTAAAAAAAGAAAAAGGAAATATTCCACTACTTCAATGGGGCTACTCAGGACAATGCTTTCCTTGTTAAGATCCTCACAGCATACCATATGCAGAAAGGCAAAGACGCCATGTATTTTTTAACCCAGTTTTTATATTTATTTATTTATTTATTTATTTAGGTGCTTAATCATTTTTGTTATTAATGGATTAATGTTTTACATTTGACATAGACTCTGGCTCTGACACCAGCGGTCTCAAGTACCCCTAGATGGTACTCTGCCTCTACAAAACCAATCCATTGACCTGTCCATGCATCCATCCATCAACCCATCAATCTATACATCCATCCATCCATCCATCCATGCATCCATCCATCCATCCATCCATCCATCCATCCATCCACCAGTCAACCAAGCTAAGTATAAAAGGAGATCTCTCCTTGAATGGTGAAGACAAACCAGGATGCATAGGTAGGTTGCAAAGGGGCGAGTTCGGCTGAATAGGGCAGAGGGGCTGAACCAGGGAATGTGTTGGGGGGTGTGGGTGTGGGTGGGGTGAGCCGGAGACCTGTGAGTTGGGTCACTTCAGGGGCAGGGAGGGGGTGGAAGGGGTTGCGAACAGCTGTCAATGGAGAACCATCACAAGTGCTGGAGCTGTTGAGCAGGGCACCCGGAAGAGAAGACAGACAAAGGAGAGAAGCAAAGTGCAGAGGAGAGGAGAGGGGAGAGGATGGTGAGGGCAGGAGAGGACAGGAGAGGACAGGAGTGGAGGGGACCTGAGAAACCTACCTGGACAAAGGCAGCATACAGACATCCAGCAAGGCAGGCAGGCATGCAGGCAGCTCTGGCCTGGGCTCCCTGGATCCCGGGCACACCTCCACCTGTCTTCTCTTGACTGCCAGCCCTGAGGTCCCTTGTCGATCAGCACTGGCTTCCCATCCTTCCGTCCCTCTGTGCCAGGGCCCAGGCCTCTGGGCGCTGCTGGCTGACCTAGTGGCACGGCAGTTGGGCTGCCCAGTGCCAGTGTGGCCAGCACAGAATGCCAGGGGCTAGGACATCACAGAGGGTTCCTGTGGTTGCTAGGCCACGGGGACCCCGCCCATCTAGTTGACCAGCAGCCATGACCCCCACCCTGAACTTGACCTTGAGGGCTGGTGGCCAGCCACCAGAGCCAGAGCCCCAGGCCAAAGCAGGTGCAGGTCGGCCGGGCCAAGGGGCGATGGGCAGATTGGTGTGTGTCTGGGCATGGGGCTGGCATCTGACAGCCCAGGGCTGGGGACCAAGGTCCGCCAGGCCCCTGTCCCACCATGTGCACTGACACACAGTCTTGCTGACTGACTGACAGTCCCCGCCCCAGAGATACCCACACCAGGTCCCTGGGTGCCCTGAGCTGCCCCTGAGGATTGGTGGGTGCCTGCCTGGACACATGCCTCCGTAATGGAAGCCTCTATTAATCCCATTGCCTACTTAAAGCTGCCCTCCTGCCCCTACTCCTCCTCCTACTCCTCTTCCTCCTCCTCTTCTTCCTTCTCCTCATCCTCCACCTCCTTCTCCTCTTCCTCCTCCACCTCCTCCTGCTTCTCTTCCTCATCCTCATCGGGACTCACTCAGTGCCCTTGGCCTAGGCAAGCCAGGGCTGGTGCTCTGGCTGCTGCAGCTTCTATCCAGTGGGTGGGTGCAGGAATCTGTTCCTGTCAATCCCTGGTTCCTGGAACCTTCCATGCCTCCAGCTCCCCCCACTCTCTACCCCAGACGCCTGCTCAAGGATGCCCCCTTTCCCGCTGCCCTCTGTCCCCCAGCTCCCCTACTAACATCTACTGTGTGCCTCCATGCACTACTTTCCTGCCACCCTGCTTCTGCGCTTCAGCCCTGGGGGCCCAGAGCCAGCCCAGCTGCCATCTCACCATCCAGCAGGGGGACCTGCCCTAACCCCCTGCCACCACACCCACACACACAGCCCTGCACACACTCACGGGCTCCCCTGCCTGCAGCCTGCTCTCAAACAGTCTCCTTCTGCCCCCTAGCCCCCTTATAGCCTCTGCCACGGCCCGCCACAGACACCTGGGCATGAGCAGCGCAGACATGCAATAAGCTCCACTCGCCCCTACTCCATTTGCTCTATGGTTGGTCAAGAACCTTTTTTTCATGCTGTAGGGGAGGGAGTTGAGTAAGTCCAATGTCCGGGGGAGCAAGCACTGCAAACAGTCCATCTACAATGTAACATTTGGGTCTCAGGCCGCCCAATCCCTAGTGCGCTGTGCAGACTTTTGACTGGCAAAAACACCCCATCTGAGTGTGAGATCTGGCTGGGCTAGTGGCTCTTTCTGTGGACTAGGACACGGACAGACAGAGTTTTCTGGTTCAAAACCTGTGCTTCCCAGAAGATGGTCATTCGCTACGGTTAAAAAAAAAAAAAAAAGAAGGCTTTTTAATTATTTTTTTTCCCCCTGCCTGGGTAACCTGTCTGCTGCTTGTTTCTCAGTGAAAAAAGGGAAAGATCTTTTTTGGAGGGAAAAGGACCAAAATGCAGGCAGGTGGACTCCGTGGACGGTGGATGGGGAGTTGCTCCTGCCCTGGCACTAGAGCCCCAGCTGCTGTTCCAGGTGCTGTCTGATACCAGAGATCTCCGTGTGTGGTGTCATGACGCTGTCTCCAGGACTGACCCTCAGGATAATGAGATTCAAAATGAGGCAGGTGATATTGCCTTCAAAAGTAAATCCCGGGAGTTTTGGCGGTATGTCAGAGGGTTAAGGCCTTGTGGTGCTCACGAAAAGAGGGGACAGGTGGAAGGGTCTGGGGTCTGGCGCCCAGACCCCCACCTGCAGGGGAGTCGCTTTACAGGGGGTGAAGCAGGTCTTTAGGGGCTCTATCTTTCTCTCCCACTCTGTATTTCCCCTGCTCTCTCCTTTTCTCTCTGTCTGATGCAAGGTCAAAACAACAACAACAACCACAACAATAACCACCACAGTGACCAAGCAACAAGGGCAGCGAAAGGGGAACAAAAGGAGTGCAGGGGCTGTGGATTATTCGTGGCGCAGGCACTGAGCTGAGGCAATAACCCCTTGAGGCAATCAATCAATCAATGAATAAGTAATACAGGTTACAGAGATGTACATGTCCCTGTGTGTTTCCAGAGTTCATGTAAATGCACTTTTGTTTATTTCTTCATTTATTTATTACCTTGCCACGAGAATTTCTTTTCATTGCTAAACAATAGTGTCCCATCAAGGGTACAAGGTGGTGCCACACCCAGTTAAGCACTCATGTTACAATGCAGGGGGACTGGGCATCAAGTCCCTGGTCCCCACCTGCCGGGGGAAATCTTTACAAGTGGTGCAGAAGTGCTGCAGGTGACTCTCTCTGTGTCACAAACTCTCTATCCCTCCCTTCCCTCTCAATTCCTGACTATTTATTCCAATAAATAATCAAGAAAATTGAAAGTAAAAAAAGAAAAAGGAAATATTCCACTACTTCAATGGGGCTACTCAGGACAATGCTTTCCTTGTTAAGATCCTCACAGCATACCATATGCAGAAAGGCAAAGACGCCATGTATTTTTTAACCCAGTTTTTATATTTATTTATTTATTTATTTAGGTGCTTAATCATTTTTGTTATTGATGAATTAATGTTTTACATTTGACATAGACTCTGGCTCTGACACCACCGGTCTCAAGTACCCCTAGATGGTACTCTGCCTCTACAACACCAATCCATTGACGTGTCCATGCATCCATCCATCCACCCATCAATCTATACATCCATCCATCCATCCATCCATGCATCCATGCATCCA
Organism: Erinaceus europaeus; assembly: GCF_950295315.1. Taxonomy (NCBI): domain Eukaryota; kingdom Metazoa; phylum Chordata; class Mammalia; order Eulipotyphla; family Erinaceidae; genus Erinaceus; species Erinaceus europaeus. Next base: position 976,009 of record NW_026647118.1, on the reverse strand, counting down.
TCCATCCATCCATCCATCCATCCATCCATCCACCAGTCAACCAAGCTAAGTATAAAAGGAGATCTCTCCTTGAATGGTGAAGACAAACCAGGATGCATAGGTAGGTTGCAAAGGGGCGAGTTCGGCTGAATAGGGCAGAGGGGCTGAACCAGGGAATGTGTTGGGGGGTGTGGGTGTGGGTGGGGTGAGCCGGAGACCTGTGAGTTGGGTCACTTCAGGGGCAGGGAGGGGGTGGAAGGGGTTGCGAACAGCTGTCACTGGAGAACCATCACAAGTGCTGGAGCTGTTGAGCAGGGCACCCGGAAGAGAAGACAGACAAAGGAGAGAAGCAAAGTGCAGAGGAGAGGAGAGGGGAGAGGATGGTGAGGGAAGGAGAGGACAGGAGAGGACAGGAGAGGACAGGAGTGGAGGGGACCTGAGAAACCTACCTGGACAAAGGCAGCATACAGACATCCTGCAAGGCAGGCAGGCATGCAGGCAGCTCTGGCCTGGGCTCCCTGGATCCCGGGCACACCTCCACCTGTCTTTTCTTGACTGCCAGCCCTGAGGTCCCTTGTCGGTCAGCACTGGCTTCCCATCCTTCCGTCCCTCTGTGCCAGGGCCCAGGCCTCTGGGCGCCGCTGGCTGACCTAGTGGCACGGCAGTTGGGCTGCCCAGTGCCAGTGTGGCCAGCACTGAATGCCAGGGGCTAGGACATCACAGAGGGCTCCTGTGGTTGCTAGGCCACGGGGACCCCGCCCATCTAGTTGACCAGCAGCCATGACCCCCACCCTGAACTTGACCTTGAGGGCTGGTGGCCAGCCACCAGAGCCAGAGCCCCAGGCCAAAGCAGGTGCAGGTCGGCCGGGCCAAGGTGCGATGGGCAGATTGGTGTGTGTCTGGGCATGGGGCTGGCATCTGACAGCCCAGGGCTGGGGACCAAGGTCCGCCAGGCCCCTGTCCCACCATGTGCACTGACACACAGTCTTGCTGACTGACTGACAGTCCCCGCCTCAGAGATACCCACACCAGGTCCCTGGGTGACCTGAGCTGCCCCTGAGGATTGGTGGGTGCCTGCCTGGACACATTCCTCAGTAATGGAAGCCTCTATTAATCCCATTGCCTACTTAAAGCTGCCCTCCTGCCCCTACTCCTCCTCCTACTCCTCTTCCTCCTCCTCTTCTTCCTTCTCCTCATCCTCCACCTCCTTCTCCGCTTCCTCCTCCACCTCCTCCTGCTTCTCTTCCTCATCCTCAGCGGGACTCACTCAGTGCCCTTGGCCTAGGCAAGCCAGGGCTGGTGCTCTGGCTGCTGCAGCTTCTATCCAGTGGGTGGGTGCAGGAATCTGTTCCTGTCAATCCCTGGTTCCTGGGACCTTCCATGCCTCCAGCTCCCCCCACTCTCTACCCCAGACGCCTGCTCAAGGATGCCCCCTTTCCCGCTGCCCTCTGTCCCACAGCTCCCCTACTAACATCTACTGTGTGCCTCCATGCACTACTTTCCTGCCACCCTGCTTCTGCGCTTCAGCCCTGGGGGCCCAGAGCCAGCCCAGCTGCCATCTCACCATCCAGCAGGGGGACCTGCCCTAACCCCCTGCCACCACACCCACACACACAGCCCTGCACACACTCACGGGCTCCCCTGCCTGCAGCCTGCTCTCAAACAGTCTCCTTCTGCCCCCTAGCCCCCTTATAGCCTCTGCCACGGCCCGCCACAGACACCTGGGCATGAGCAGCGCAGACATGCAATAAGCTCCACTCGCCCCTACTCCATTTGCTCTATGGTTGGTCAAGAACCTTTTTTTCATGCTGTAGGGGAGGGAGTTGAGTAAGTCCAATGTCCGGGGGAGCAAGCACTGCAAACAGTCCATCTACAATGCAACATTTGGGTCTCAGGCCGCCCAATCCCTAGTGCGCTGTGCAGACTTTTGACTGGCAAAAACACCCCATCTGAGTGTGAGATCTGGCTGGGCTAGTGGCTCTTTCTGTGGACTAGGACACAGACAGACAGAGTTTTCAGGTTCAAAACCTGTGCTTCCCAGAAGATGGTCATTCGCTACGGTTAAAAACAAAAAAAAAAAAAAGAAGGCTTTTTAATTATTTTTTTTCCCCCTGCCTGGGTAACCTGTCTGCTGCTTGTTTCTCAGTGAAAAAAGGGAAAGATCTTTTTTGGAGGGAAAAGGACCTAAATGCAGGCAGGTGGACTCCGTGGACGGTGGATGGGGAGTTGCTCCTGCCCTGGCACTAGAGCCCCAGCTGCTGTTCCAGGTGCTGTCTGATACCAGAGATCTCCGTGTGTGGTGTCATGACGCTGTCTCCAGGACTGACCCTCAGGATAATGAGATTCAAAATGAGGCAGGTGATATTGCCTTCAAAAGTAAATCCCGGGAGGTTTGGCGGTATGTCAGAGGGTTAAGGCCTTGTGGTGCTCACGAAAAGAGGGGACAGGTGGAAGGGTCTGGGGTCTGGCACCCAGACCCCCACCTGCAGGGGAGTCGCTTTACAGGGGGTGAAGCAGGTCTTTAGGGGCTCTATCTTTCTCTCCCACTCTGTATTTCCCCTGCTCTCTCCTTTTCTCTCTGTCTGATGCAAGGTCAAAACAACAACAACAACCACAACAATAACCACCACAGTGACCAAGCAACAAGGGCAGCGAAAGGGGAACAAAAGGAGTGCAGGGGCTGTGGATTATTCGTGGCGCAGGCACTGAGCTGAGGCAATAACCCCTTGAGGCAATCAATCAATCAATGAATAAGTAATACAGGTTACAGAGATGTACATGTCCCTGTGTGTTTCCAGAGTTCATGTAAATGCACTTTTGTTTATTTCTTCATTTATTTATTACCTTGCCACGAGAATTTCTTTTCATTGCTAAAAAAAAGTGTCCCATCAAGGGTACAAGGTGGTGCCACACCCAGTTAAGCACTCATGTTACAATGCAGCGGGACTGGGCATCAAGTCCCTGGTCCCCACCTGCCGGGGGAAATCTTTACAAGTGGTGCAGAAGTGCTGCAGGTGACTCTCTCTGTGTCACAAACTCTCTATCCCTCCCTTCCCTCTCAATTCCTGTCTATTTATTCCAATAAATAATCAAGAAAATTGAAAGTAAAAAAAGAAAAAGGAAATATTCCACTACTTCAATGGGGCTACTCAGGACAATGCTTTCCTTGTTAAGATCCTCACAGCATACCATATGCAGAAAGGCAAAGACGCCATGTATTTTTTAACTCAGTTTTTATATTTATTTATTTATTTATTTATTCATTTAGGTGCTTAATCATTTTTGTTATTGATGAATTAATGTTTTACATTTGACATAGACTCTGGCTCTGACACCAGCGGTCTCAAGTACCCCTAGATGGTACTCTGCCTCTACGAAACCAATCCATTGACCTGTCCATGCATCCATCCTTCCACCCATCAATCTATACATCCATCCATCCATCCATCCATACATCCATCCATTCATCCATCCATCCATCCATCCATCCATCCACCAGTCAACCAAGCTAAGTATAAAAGGCGATCTCTCCTTGAATGGTGAAGACAAACCAGGATGCATAGGTAGGTTGCAAAGGGGCGAGTTCGGCTGAATAGGGCAGAGGGGCTGAACCAGGGAATGTGTTGGGGGGTGTGGGTGTGGGTGGGGTGAGCCGGAGGCCTGTGAGTTGGGTCACTTCAGGGGCAGGGAGGGGGTGGAAGGGGTTGCGAACAGCTGTCACTGGAGAACCATCACAAGTGCTGGAGCTGTTGAGCAGGGCACCCGGAAGAGAAGACAGACAAAGGAGAGAAGCAAAGTGCAGAGGAGAGGAGAGGGGAGAGGATGGTGAGGGCAGGAGAGGACAGGAGAGGACAGGAGAGGACAGGAGTGGAGGGGACCTGAGAAACCTACCTGGACAAAGGCAGCATACAGACATCCAGCAAGGCAGGCAGGCATGCAGGCAGCTCTGGCCTGGGCTCCCTGGATCCCGGGCACACCTCCACCTGTCTTCTCTTGACTGCCAGCCCTGAGGTCCCTTGTCGGTCAGCACTGGCTTCCCATCCTTCCGTCCCTCTGTGCCAGGGCCCAGGCCTCTGGGCGCTGCTGGCTGACCTAGTGGCACGTCAGTTGGGCTGCCCAGTGCCAGTGTGGCCAGCACAGAATGCCAGGGGCTAGGACATCACAGAGGGCTCCTGTGGTTGCTAGGCCACGGGGACCCCGCCCATCTAGTTGACCAGCAGCCATGACCCCCACCCTGAACTTGACCTTGAGTGCTGGTGGCCAGCCACCAGAGCCAGAGCCCCACGCCAAAGCAGGTGCATGTCGGCCGGGCCAAGGGGCGATGGGCAGATTGGTGTGTGTCTGGGCATGGGGCTGGCATCTGACAGCCCAGGGCTGGGGACCAAGGTCCGCCAGGCCCCTGTCCTACCATGTGCACTGACACACAGTCTTGCTGACTGACTGACAGTCCCCGCCCCAGAGATACCCACACCAGGTCCCTGGGTGCCCTGAGCTGCCCCTGAGGATTGGTGGGTGCCTGCCTGGACACATGCCTCCGTAATGGAAGCCTCTATTAATCCCATTGCCTACTTAAAGCTGCCCTCCTGCCCCTACTCCTCCTCCTACTCCTCTTCCTCCTCCTCTTCTTCCTTCTCCTCATCCTCCACCTCCTTCTCCTCTTCCTCCTCCACCTCCTCCTGCTTCTCTTCCTCATCCTCAGCGGGACTCACTCAGTGCCCTTGGCCTAGGCAAGCCAGGGCTGGTGCTCTGGCTGCTGCAGCTTCTATCCAGTGGGTGGGTGCAGGAATCTGTTCCTGTCAATCCCTGGTTCCTGGGACCTTCCATGCCTCCAGCTCCCCCCACTCGCTACCCCAGACACCTGCTCAAGGATGCCCCCTTTCCCGCTGCCCTCTGTCCCCCAGCTCCCCTACTAACATCTACTGTGTGCCTCCATGCACTACTTTCCTGCCACCCTGCTTCTGCGCTTCAGCCCTGGGGGCCCAGAGCCAGCCCAGCTGCCATCTCACCATCCAGCAGGGGGACCTGCCCTAACCCCCTGCCACCACACCCACACACCCAGCCCTGCACACACTCACGGGCTCCCCTGCCTGCAGCCTGCTCTCAAACAGTCTCCTTCTGCCCCCTAGCCCCCTTATAGCCTCTGCCACGGCCCGCCACAGACACCTGGGCATGAGCAGCACAGACATGCAATAAGCTCCACTCGCCCCTACTCCATTTGCTCTATGGTTGGTCAAGAACCTTTTTTTCATGCTGTAGGGGAGGGAGTTGAGTAAGTCCAATGTCCGGGGGAGGAAGCACTGCAAACAGTCCTTCTACAATGTAACATTTGGGTCTCAGGCCGCCCAATCCCTAGTGCGCTGTGCAGACTTTTGACTGGCAAAAACACCCCATCTGAGTGTGAGATCTGGCTGGGCTAGTGGCTCTTTCTGTGGACTAGGACACAGACAGACAGAGTTTTCAGGTTCAAAACCTGTGCTTCCCAGAAGATGGTCATTCGCTATGGTAAAAAAAAAAAAAAAAAAAAAGGCTTTTTAATTATTTTTTTTCCCCCTGCCTGGGTAACCTGTCTGCTGCTTGTTTCTCAGTGAAAAAAGGGAAAGATCTTTTTTGGAGGGAAAAGGACCAAAATGCAGGCAGTTGGACTCCATGGACGGTGGATGGGGAGTTGCTCCTGCCCTGGCACTAGAGCCCCAGCTGCTGTTCCAGGTGCTGTCTGATACCAGAGATCTCCGTGTGTCCTGTCATGACGCTGTCTCCAGGACTGACCCTCAGGATAATGAGATTCAAAATGAGGCAGGTGATATTGCCTTCAAAAGTAAATCCCGGGAGGTTTGGCGGTATGTCAGAGGGTTAAGGCCTTGTGGCGCTCACGAAAAGAGGGGACAGGTGGAAGGGTCTGGGGTCTGGCGCCCAGACCCCCACCTGCAGGGGAGTCGCTTTACAGGGGGTGAAGCAGGTCTTTAGGGGCTCTATCTTTCTCTCCCACTCTGTATTTCCCCTGCTCTCTCCTTTTCTCTCTGTATGATGCAAGGTAAAAGCAACAACAACAACCACAACAATAACCACCACAGTGACCAAGCAACAAGGGCAGCGAAAGGGGAACAAAAGGAGTGCAGGGGCTGTGGATTATTCGTGGCACAGGCACTGAGCTGAGGCAATAACCCCTTGAGGCAATCAATCAATCAATGAATAAGTAATACAGGTTACAGAGATGTACATGTCCCTGTGTGTTTCCAGAGTTCATGTAAATGCACTTTTGTTTATTTCTTCATTTATTTATTACCTTGCCACGAGAATTTCTTTTCATTGCTAAAAAAAAGTGTCCCATCAAGGGTACAAGGAGGTGCCACACCCAGTTAAGCACTCATGTTACAATGCAGGGGGACTGGGCATCAAGACCCTGGTCCCCACCTGCCGGGGGAAATCTTTACAAGTGGTGCAGAAGTACTGCAGGTGACTCTCTCTGTGTCACAAACTCTCTATCCCTCCCTTCCCTCTCAATTCCTGTCTATTTATTCCAATAAATAATCAAGAAAATTGAAAGTAAAAAAAGAAAAAGGAAATATTCCACTACTTCAATGGGGCTACTCAGGACAATGCTTTCCTTGTTAAGATCCTCACAGCATGCCATATGCAGAAAGGCAAAGACGCCATGTATTTTTTAACCCAGTTTTTATATTTATTTATTTATTTATTTAGGTGCTTAATCATTTTTGTTATTGATGAATTAATGTTTTACATTTGACATAGACTCTGGCTCTGACACCACCGGTCTCAAGTACCCCTAGATGGTACTCTGCCTCTACAACACCAATCCATTGACGTGTCCATGCATCCATCCATCCACCCATCAATCTATACATCCATCCATCCATCCATCCATGCATCCATCCATCCATCCATCCATCCATCCATCCATCCACCAGTCAACCAAGCTAAGTATAAAAGGAGATCTCTCCTTGAATGGTGAAGACAAACCAGGATGCATAGGTAGGTTGCAAAGGGGCGAGTTCGGCTGAATAGGGCAGAGGGGCTGAACCAGGGAATGTGTTGGGGGGTGTGGGTGTGGGTGGGGTGAGCCGGAGACCTGTGAGTTGGGTCACTTCAGGGGCAGGGAGGGGGTGGAAGGGGTTGCGAACAGCTGTCACTGGAGAACCATCACAAGTGCTGGAGCTGTTGAGCAGGGCACCCGGAAGAGAAGACAGACAAAGGAGAGAAGCAAAGTGCAGAGGAGAGGAGAGGGGAGAGGATGGTGAGGGAAGGAGAGGACAGGAGAGGACAGGAGAGGACAGGAGTGGAGGGGACCTGAGAAACCTACCTGGACAAAGGCAGCATACAGACATCCAGCAAGGCAGGCAGGCATGCAGGCAGCTCTGGCCTGGGCTCCCTGGATCCCGGGCACACCTCCAACTGTCTTTTCTTGACTGCCAGCCCTGAGGTCCCTTGTCGGTCAGCACTGGCTTCCCATCCTTCCGTCCCTCTGTGCCAGGGCCCAGGCCTCTGGGCGCCGCTGGCTGACCTAGTGGCACGGCAGTTGGGCTGCCCAGTGCCAGTGTGGCCAGCACTGAATGCCAGGGGCTAGGACATCACAGAGGGCTCCTGTGGTTGCTAGGCCACGGGGACCCCGCCCATCTAGTTGACCAGCAGCCATGACCCCCACCCTGAACTTGACCTTGAGGGCTGGTGGCCAGCCACCAGAGCCAGAGCCCCAGGCCAAAGCAGGTGCAGGTCGGCCGGGCCAAGGGGCGATGGGCAGATTGGTGTGTGTCTGGGCATGGGGCTGGCATCTGACAGCCCAGGGCTGGGGACCAAGGTCCGCCAGGCCCCTGTCCCACCATGTGCACTGACACACTGTCTTGCTGACTGACTGACAGTCCCCGCCTCAGAGATACCCACACCAGGTCCCTGGGTGACCTGAGCTGCCCCTGAGGATTGGTGGGTGCCTGCCTGGACACATTCCTCCATAATGGAAGCCTCTATTAATCCCATTGCCTACTTAAAGCTGCCCTCCTGCCCCTACTCCTCCTCCTACTCCTCTTCCTCCTCCTCTTCTTCCTTCTCCTCATCCTCCACCTCCTTCTCCGCTTCCTCCTCCACCTCCTCCTGCTTCTCTTCCTCATCCTCAGCGGGACTCACTCAGTGCCCTTGGCCTAGGCAAGCCAGGGCTGGTGCTCTGGCTGCTGCAGCTTCTATCCAGTGGGTGGGTGCAGGAATCTGTTCCTGTCAATCCCTGGTTCCTGGGACCTTCCATGCCTCCAGCTCCCCCCACTCTCTACCCCAGACACCTGCTCAAGGATGCCCCCTTTCCCGCTGCCCTCTGTCCCCCAGCTCCCCTACTAACATCTACTGTGTGCCTCCATGCACTACTTTCCTGCCACCCTGCTTCTGCGCTTCAGCCCTGGGGCCCAGAGCCAGCCCAGCTGCCATCTCACCATCCAGCAGGGGGACCTGCCATAACCCCCTGCCACCACACCCACACACACAGCCCTGCACACACTCACGGGCTCCCCTGCCTGCAGCCTGCTCTCAAACAGTCTCCTTCTGCCCCCTAGCCCCCTTATAGCCTCTGCCACGGCCCGCCACAGACACCTGGGCATGAGCAGCGCAGACATGCAATAAGCTCCACTCGCCCCTACTCCATTTGCTCTATGGTTGGTCAAGAACCTTCTTTCATGCTGTAGGGGAGGGAGTTGAGTAAGTCCAATGTCCGGGGGAGCAAGCACTGCAAACAGTCCATCTACAATGTAACATTTGGGTCTCAGGCCGCCCAATCCCTAGTGCGCTGTGCAGACTTTTGACTGGCAAAAACACCCCATCTGAGTGTGAGATCTGGCTGGGCTAGTGGCTCTTTCTGTGGACTAGGACACAGACAGACAGAGTTTTCAGGTTCAAAACCTGTGCTTCCCAGAAGATGGTCATTCGCTACGGTTAAAAAAAAAAAAAAAAAAAAAAAAAAAGGCTTTTTAATTATTTTTTTCCCCCTGCCTGGGTAACCTGTCTGCTGCTTGTTTCTCAGTGAAAAAAGGGAAAGATCTTTTTTGGAGGGAAAAGGACCAAAATGCAGGCAGGTGGACTCCGTGGACTGTGGATGGGGAGTTGCTCCTGCCCTGGCACTAGAGCCCCAGCTGCTGTTCCAGGTGCTGTCTGATACCAGAGATCTCGGTGTGTCGTGTCATGACGCTGTCTCCAGGACTGACCCTCAGGATAATGAGATTCAAAATGAGGCAGGTGATATTGCCTTCAAAAGTAAATCCCGGGAGGTTTGGCGGTATGTCAGAGGGTTAAGGCCTTGTGGCGCTCACGAAAAGAGGGGACAGGTGGAAGGGTCTGGGGTCTGGCGCCCAGACCCCCACCTGCAGGGGAGTCGCTTTACAGGGGGTGAAGCAGGTCTTTAGGGGCTCTATCTTTCTCTCCCACTCTGTATTTCCCCTGCTCTCTCCTTTTCTCTCTGTCTGATGCAAGGTCAAAACAACAACAACAACCACAACAATAACCACCACAGTGACCAAGCAACAAGGGCAGCGAAAGGGGAACAAAAGGAGTGCAGGGGCTGTGGATTATTCGTGGCGCAGGCACTGAGCTGAGGCAATAACCCCTTGAGGCAATCAATCAATCAATGAATAAGTAATACAGGTTACAGAGATGTACATGTCCCTGTGTGTTTCCAGAGTTCATGTAAATGCACTTTTGTTTATTTCTTCATTTATTTATTACCTTGCCACGAGAATTTCTTTTCATTGCTAAAAAAAAGTGTCCCATCAAGGGTACCAGGTGGTGCCACACCCAGTTAAGCACTCATGTTACAATGCAGGGGGACTGGGCATCAAGACCCTGGTCCCCACCTGCCGGGGGAAATCTTTACATGTGGTGCAGAAGTGCTGCAGGTGACTCTCTCTGTGTCACAAACTCTCTATCCCTCCCTTCCCTCTCAATTCCTGTCTATTTATTCCAATAAATAATCAAGAAAATTGAAAGTAAAAAAAGAAAAAGAAAATATTCCACTACTTCAATGGGGCTACTCAGGACAATGCTTTCCTTGTTAAGATCCTCACAGCATACCATATGCAGAAAGGCAAAGACGCCATGTATTTTTTAACCCAGTTTTTATATTTATTTATTTATTTATTTATTTAGGTGCTTAATCATTTTTGTTATTGATGAATTAATGTTTTACATTTGACATAGACTCTGGCTCTGACACCAGCGGTCTCAAGTACCCCTACATGGTACTCTGCCTCTACAAAACCAATCCATTGACCTGTCCATGCATCCATCCATCCACCCATCAATCTATACATCCATCCATCCATCCATCCATGCATCCATGCATCCATCCATCCATCCATCCATCCATCCACCAGTCAACCAAGCTAAGTATAAAAGGAGATCTCTCCTTGAATGGTGAAGACAAACCAGGATGCATAGGTAGGTTGCAAAGGGGCGAGTTCGGCTGAATAGGGCAGAGGGGCTGAACCAGGGAATGTGTTGGGGGGTGTGGGTGTGGGTGGGGTGAGCCGGAGGCCTGTGAGTTGGGTCACTTCAGGGGCAGGGAGGGGGTGGAAGGGGTTGCGAACAGCTGTCACTGGAGAACCATCACAAGTTCTGGAGCTGTTGAGCAGGGCACCCGGAAGAGAAGACAGACAAAGGAGAGAAGCAAAGTGCAGAGGAGAGGAGAGGGGAGAGGATGGTGAGGGAAGGAGAGGACAGGAGAGGACAGGAGAGGACAGGAGAGGACAGGAGTGGAGGAGACCTGAGAAACCTACCTAGACAAAGGCAGCATACAGAAATCCAGCAAGGCAGGCAGGCATGCAGGCAGCTCTGGCCTGGGCTCCCTGGATCCCGGGCACACCTCCAACTGTCTTCTCTTGACTGCCAGCCCTGAGGTCCCTTGTCGGTCAGCACTGACTTCCCATCCTTCCGTCCCTCTGTGCCAGGGCCCAGGCCTCTGGGCGCTGCTGGCTGACCTAGTGGCACGACAGTTGGGCTGCCCAGTGCCAGTGTGGCCAGCACTGAATGCCAGGGGCTAGGACATCACAGAGGGCTCCTGTGGTTGCTAGGCCACGGGGACCCCGCCCATCTAGTTGACCAGCAGCCATGACCCCCACCCTGAACTTGACCTTGAGGGCTGGTGGCCAGCCACCAGAGCCAGAGCCCCAGGCCAAAGCAGTTGCAGGTCGGCCGGGCCAAGGGGCGATGGGCAGATTGGTGTGTGTCTGGGCATGGGGCTGGCATCTGACAGCCCAGGGCTGGGGACCAAGGTCCGCCAGGCCCCTGTCCCACCATGTGCACTGACACACAGTCTTGCTGACTGACTGACAGTCCCCGCCCCAGAGATACCCACACCAGTTCCCTGGGTGCCCTGAGCTGCCCCTGAGGATTGGTGGGTGCCTGCCTGGACACATGCCTCCGTAATGGAAGCCTCTATTAATCCCATTGCCTACTTAAAGCTGCCCTCCTGCCCCTACTCCTCCTCCTACTCCTCTTCCTCCTCCTCTTCTTCCTTCTCCTCATCCTCCACCTCCTTCTCCTCTTCCACCTCCTCCTCCTCCTGCTTCGATTCCTCATCCTCAGCGGGACTCACTCAGTGCCCTTGGCCTAGGCAAGCCAGGGCTGGTGCTCTGGCTGCTGCAACTTCTATCCAGTGGGTGTGTGCAGGAATCTGTTCCTGTCAATCCCTGGTTCCTGGGACCTTCCATGCCTCCAGCTCCCCCCACTCTCTACCCCAGACGCCTGCTCAAGGATGCCCCCTATCCCGCTGCCCTCTGTCCCCCAGCTCCCTACTAACATCTACTGTGTGCCTCCATGCACTACTTTCCTGCCACCCTGCTTCTGCGCTTCAGCCCTGGGGGCCCAGAGCCAGCCCAGCTGCCATCTCACCATCCAGCAGGGGGACCTGTCATAACCCCCTGCCACCACACCCACACACACAGCCCTGCACACACTCACGGGCTCCCCTGCCTGCAGCCTGCTCTCAAACAGTCTCCTTCTGCCCCCTAGCCCCCTTATAGCCTCTGCCACGGCCCGCCACAGACACCTGGGCATGAGCAGCGCAGACATGCAATAAGCTCCACTCGCCCCTACTCCATTTGCTCTATGGTTGGTCAAGAACCTTTTTTCATGCTGTAGGGGAGGGAGTTGAGTAAGTCCAATGTCCGGGGGAGCAAGCACTGCAAACAGTCCATCTACAATGTAACATTTGGGTCTCAGGCCGCCCAATCCCTAGTGCGCTGTGCAGACTTTTGACTGGCAAAAACACCCCATCTGATTGTGAGATCTGGCTGGGCTAGTGGCTCTTTCTGTGGACTAGGACACAGACAGACAGAGTTTTCAGGTTCAAAACCTGTGCTTCCCAGAAGATGGTCATTCGCTACGGTTAAAAAAAAAAAAAAAAAAAAAAGGCTTTTTAATTATTTTTTTCCCCCTGCCTGGGTAACCTGTCTGCTGCTTGTTTCTCAGTAAAAAAAGGGAAAGATCTTTTTTGGAGGGAAAAGGACCAAAATGCAGGCAGGTGGACTCCGTGGATGGTGGATGGGGAGTTGCTCCTGCCCTGGCACTAGAGCCCCAGCTGCTGTTCCAGGTGCTGTCTGATACCAGAGATCTCCGTGTGTCGTGTCATGACGCTGTCTCCAGGACTGACCCTCAGGATAATGAGATTCAAAATGAGGCAGGTGATATTGCCTTCAAAAGTAAATCCCGGGAGGTTTGGCGGTATGTCAGAGGGTTAAGGCCTTGTGGCGCTCACGAAAAGAGGGGACAGGTGGAAGGGTCTGGGGTCTGTCGCCCAGACCCCCACCTGCAGGGGAGTCGCTTTACAGGGGGTGAAGCAGGTCTTTAGGGGCTCTATCTTTCTCTCCCACTCTGTATTTCCCCTGCTCTCTCCTTTTCTCTCTGTCTGATGCAAAGTCAAAACAACAACAACAACCACAACAATAACCACCAGAGTGACCAAGCAAAAAGGGCAGCGAAAGGGGAACAAAAGGAGTGCAGGGGCTGTGGATTATTCGTGGCGCAGGCACTGAGCTGAAGCAATAACCCCTTGAGGCAATCAATCAGTCAATGAATAAGTAATACAGGTTACAGAGATGTACATGTCCCTGTGTGTTTCCAGAGTTCATGTAAATGCACTTTTGTTTATTTCTTCATTTATTTATTACCTTGCCATGAGAATTTCTTTTCATTGCTAAAAAAAAGTGTCCCATCAAGGGTACAAGGCGGTGCCACACCCAGTTAAGCACTCATGTTACAATGCAGGGGGACTGGGCATCAAGACCCTGGTCCCCACCTGCCGGGGGAAATCTTTACAAGTGGTGCAGAAGTGCTGCAGGTGACTCTCTCTGTGTCACAAACTCTCTATCCCACCCTTCCCTCTCAATTCCTGTCTATTTATTCCAATAAATAATCAAGAAAATTGAAAGTAAAAAAAGAAAAAGGAAATATTCCACTACTTCAATGGGGCTACTCAGGACAATGCTTTCCTTGTTAAGATCCTCACAGCATACCATATGCAGAAAGGCAAAGACGCCATGTATTTTTTAACCCAGTTTTTATATTTATTTATTTATTTAGGTGCTTAATCATTTTTGTTATTGATGAATTAATGTTTTACATTTGACATAGACTCTGGCTCTGACACCACCGGTCTCAAGTACCCCTAGATGGTACTCTGCCTCTACAAAACCAATCCATTGACCTGTCCATGCATCCATCCATCCACCCATCAATCTATACATCCATCCATCCATCCATCCATGCATCCATCCATCCATTCATCCATCCTTCCATCCATCCATCCATCCATCCACCAGTCAACCAAGCTAAGTATAAAAGGAGATCTCTCCTTGAATGGTGAAGACAAACCAGGATGCATAGGTAGGTTGCAAAGGGGCGAGTTCGGCTGAATAGGGCAGAGGGGCTGAACCAGGGAATGTGTTGGGGGGTGTGGGTGTGGGTGGGGTGAGCCGGAGGCCTGTGAGTTGGGTCACTTCAGGGGCAGGGAGGGGGTGGAAGGGGTTGCGAACAGCTGTCACTGGAGAACCATCACAAGTGCTGGAGCTGTTGAGCAGGGCACCCGGAAGAAAGAAAGACAAAGGAGAGAAGCAAAGTGCAGAGGAGAGAAGAGGGGAGAGGATGGTGAGGGAAGGAGAGGACAGGAGAGGACAGGAGAGGACAGGAGAGGACCGGAGAGGACAGGAGTGGGGGGGACCTGAGAAACCTACCTGGACAAAGGCAGCATACAGACATCCAGCAAGGCAGGCAGGCATGCAGGCAGCTCTGGCCTGGGCTCCCTGGATCCCGGGCACACCTCCAACTGTCTTCTCTTGACTGCCAGCCCTGAGGTCCCTTGTCGGTCAGCACTGGATTCCCATCCTTCCGTCCCTCTGTGCCAGGGCCCAGGCCTCTGGGCGCCGCTGGCTGACCTAGTGGCACGGCAGTTGGGCTGCCCAGTGCCAGTGTGGCCAGCACAGAATGCCAGGGGCTAGGACATCACAGAGTGCTCCTGTGGTTGCTAGGCCACGGGGACCCCACCCATCTAGTTGACCAGCAGCCATGACCCCCACCCTGAACTTGACCTTGAGGGCTGGTGGCCAGCCACCAGAGCCAGAGCCCCAGGCCAAAGCAGGTGCAGGTCGGCCGGGCCAAGGGGCGATGGGTAGATTGGTGTGTGTCTGGGCATGGGGCTGGCATCTGACAGCCCAGAGCTGGGGACCAAGGTCCGCCAGGCCCCTGTCCCACCATGTGCACTGACACACAGTCTTGCTGACTGACTGACAGTCCCCGCCCCAGAGATACCCACACCAGTTCCCTGGGTGCCCTGAGCTGCCCCTGAGAATTGGTGGGTGCCTGCCTGGACACATGCCTCCGTAATGGAAGCCTCTATTAATCCCATTGCCTACTTAAAGCTGCCCTCCTGCCCCTACTCCTCCTCCTACTCCTCTTCCTCCTCCTCTTCTTCCTTCTCCTCATCCTCACCTCCTTCTCCTCTTCCTCCTCCTCCTCCTCCTGCTTCTCTTCCTCATCCTCAGCGGGACTCACTCAGTGCCCTTGGCCTAGGCAAGCCAGGGCTGGTGCTCTGGCTGCTGCAACTTCTATCCAGTGGGTGGGTGCAGGAATCTGTTCCTGTCAATCCCTGGTTCCTGGGACCTTCCATGCCTCCAGCTCCCCCCACTCTCTACCCCAGACGCCTGCTCAAGGATGCCCCCTTTCCCGCTGCCCTCTGTCCCCCAGCTCCCCTACTAACATTTACTGTGTGCCTCCATGCACTACTTTCCTGCCACCCTGCTTCTGCGCTTCAGCCCTGGGGGCCCAGAGCCAGCCCAGCTGCCATCTCACCATCCAGCAGGGGGACCTGCCATAACCCCCTGCCACCACACCCACACACACAGCCCTGCACACACTCACGGGCTCCCCTGCCTGCAGCCTGCTCTCAAACAGTCTCCTTCTGCCCCCTAGCCCCCTTATAGCCTCTGCCACGGCCCGCCACAGACACCTGGGCATGAGCAGCGCAGACATGCAATAAGCTCCACTCGCCCCTACTCCATTTGCTCTATGGTTGGTCAAGAACCTTTTTTCATGCTGTAGGGGAGGGAGTTGAGTAAGTCCAATGTCCGGGGGAGCAAGCACTGCAAACAGTCCATCTACAATGTAACATTTGGGTCTCAGGCCACCCAATCCCTAGTGCGCTGTGCAGACTTTTGACTGGCAAAAACACCCCATCTGAGTGTGAGATCTGGCTGGGCTAGTGGCTCTTTCTGTGGACTAGGACACAGACAGACAGAGTTTTCAGGTTCAAAACCTGTGCTTCCCAGAAGATGGTCATTCGCTATGGTTAAAAAAAAAAAAAAAAAAAAGGCTTTTTAATTATTTTTTTTCCCCCTGCCTGGGTAACCTGTCTGCTGCTTGTTTCTCAGTGAAAAAAGGGAAAGATCTTTTTTGGAGGGAAAAGGACCAAAATGCAGGCAGGTGGACTCCGTGGATGGTGGATGGGGAGTTGCTCCTGCCCTGGCACTAGAGCCCCAGCTGCTGTTCCAGGTGCTGTCTGATACCAGAGATCTCCGTGTGTCGTGTCATGACGCTGTCTCCAGGACTGACCCTCAGGATAATGAGATTCAAAATGAGGCAGGTGATATTGCCTTCAAAAGTAAATCCCGGGAGGTTTGGCGGTATGTCAGAGGGTTAAGGCCTTGTGGCGCTCACGAAAAGAGGGGACAGGTGGAAGGGTCTGGGGTCTGGCGCCCAGACCCCCACCTGCAGGGGAGTCGCTTTACAGGGGGTGAAGCAGGTCTTTAGGGGCTCTATCTTTCTCTCCCACTCTGTATTTCCCCTGCTCTCTCCTTTTCTCTCTGTCTGATGCAAGGTCAAAACAACAACAACAACAACCACAACAATAACCACCACAGTGACCAAGCAACAAGGGCAGCGAAAGGGGAACAAAAGGAGTGCAGGGGCTGTGGATTATTCGTGGCGCAGGCACTGAGCTGAGGCAATAACCCCTTGAGGCAATCAATCAATCAATGAATAAGTAATACAGGTTACAGAGATGTACATGTCCCTGTGTGTTTCCAGAGTTCATGTAAATGCACTTTTGTTTATTTCTTCATTTATTTATTACCTTGCCACGAGAATTTCTTTTCATTGCTAAAAAAAAGTGTCCCATCAAGGGTACAAGGTGGTGCCACACCCAGTTAAGCACTCATGTTACAATGCAGGGGGACTGGGCATCAAGACCCTGGTCCCCACCTGCCGGGGGAAATCTTTACAAGTGGTGCAGAAGTGCTGCAGGTGACTCTCTCTGTGTCACAAACTCTCTATCCCTCCCTTCCCTCTCAATTCCTGTCTATTTATTCCAATAAATAATCAAGAAAATTGAAAGTAAAAAAAGAAAAAGGAAATATTCCACTACTTCAATGGGGCTACTCAGGACAATGCTTTCCTTGTTAAGATCCTCACAGCATACCATATGCAGAAAGGCAAAGACGCCATGTATTTTTTAACCCAGTTTTTATATTTATTTATTTATTTATTTATTTAGGTGCTTAATCATTTTTGCCAAGAGTTTTGCACAAAATCACCTGTGCCACAGTGATTCTGTTGTTCTCTCTGTCTCTCCCTCACACACACACACACACACACACACACACACACACAAACACATACTCTCACAGTCACACACTCACACATCCACAGAGGCACAGGCACAAACTGAGTTATACACATGCGCGCTGGACAGCTTCTGCAAGGCAGGGCCCTGGGCTGAACCCTGCTTCTCACTTCCTGGAAGAACGCCCAGCCTTTTAAGGACAGCTCTGAGCTCTCAAAGTCAGGCTTCCTTCAAATGGCCCACTCACAGGGCGCCAGCCATGCTCTGATAGGCCAGAGGCCTAGGCCAAGTCCAGAACCCCTGCCAGCAATCTCATTGGCCAGTGTGCTTAGACACGCCCAGGAGGGTCCGGGCCCCTAGTGAGCGATTGGCCAGTGGCCTTGAGCACCACCAACACGGCCTTGGAGCACGCTCATTGGGCAGCCTCTGGAAGGCCCGCCCACCAGCCACATCATCTCGACTTTGATTGGCCTGTTGTTTCAGGGACACGCCCCCAGCCAGCCAGAGAATGTGAGAGTTAGAGAAGGTGAGTAGAGAAATAGATGAGTTGGAAAGAGACCAGAATGAAAAAACCTCCTACACTGTGTTCATAGATGACAGGTTCAAACCTGGCTTGTAGAGATTGTAAGGCAGCAGCTCTCATGCCCACAGACCCCAGACAGCCCCAGTCTTCACCATATGCTGTACTACCAGACCTGAGAGTAATGTGTGTGTGTTTGTGTGTCTGTCTGTCTGTGTGTGTCTTTGTGTGCTCAGAGCTCACCTGTAGTAGTCTCAGAGCATGGGTGTCAAGGTAGCCAGCCTCACCTGCAACTTATGTACAGAGAACATAGCTGGTCAGGGCAAGCCAGCTAGCCCAGATTCTGGCTAAGCAAGAATGCCAGAGAACTATGTGGAAGCTCAAGACCCCATTTTGAGACCCTGGTCACCACTTACCCAGCTAGGGAAAAGCTGGGCTAGTGGCAAATCAGAGCTGCAGCTGTCTCTCTGTCACTCTTCCTGCTTGGGCCCTGCTCTCTCAATTTATGACAGTTTCCTTCTCCTCAATAGGAAAGTTACAAATGATGTACAGAAATACAGGGAAAGTGGGAAAAATTACCCCCATAGCCACTATTACATGTAACTGTTGACTGTAAACCATTCATCCCCCATGAAAGAACAGAATAAATATTTGTGAGGTTAAAAACTTTGTAGGTTAAATAGGAAACATTCTTTTGAGCCATGCAATACTAATCCATTGTGCATTGGATGTCACTGTCAAAAACAGTGCAGTAGTAGTTGTAGTAGTGTGTAGTATCTGCAAAAGGAAATGTATTGTGTGTCCAAATTTCCCTTCAATTATAAGAGAAAATCTATCAGGCAGAAGAAATGACCCCTCATGTGATATCGGACTAAATATATAAATAAATATGCAAATATTTGGTGATGATCTAGGAGGATTTGAAAACATAAAAAATAATAAAAACAACAGGACTACATCAAATTGAAAAGCTTCTGCACATTCAAAGAAACTATTAAACAAACAGAGAGACCCCTCACAGAATGGGAGAATATCTTCACATGCCAGACATCAGACAAGAAACTAATCACCAAAATATATAAAGAGCTCAGCAAACTTAGCACCAAAAAAGCAAATGACACCATCCAAAAATGGGCAGAGGAAATGAACAAAACATTCACCTCAGAGGAGATCCAAAAGGCTAACAAACATATGAAAAACTGCTCTAGGTCACTGATTGTCAGAGAAATGCAAATTAAGACAACACTAAGATACCACCTCACTCCTGTAAGAATGGCATACATCAAAAAGGACAGCAGCAACAAATGCTGGAGAGGATGTGGGGACAGAGGAACCCTTTTACATTGCTGGTGGGAATGTAAATTGGTACAGCCTCTGAGGAGAGCAGTCTGGAAAACTCTCACAAGGCTAGACATGGACCTTCCATATGATCCAGTAATTCCTCTCCTGGGGTTATACCCCAAGGACTCCATAATACCCAACCAAAAAGAGGTGTGTACTCCTATGTTCATAGCAGCACAATTCATAATAGCTAAATCCTGGAAGCAACCCAGGTGCCCAAGAACAGATGAGTGGCTGAGAAAGCTGTGGTATATATACACAATGGAATACTATGCAGCTATCAAGAACAATGAACCCACCTTCACTGACCCATCTTGGACAGAGCTAGAAGGAATTATGTTAAGTGAACTAAGTCAGAAAGATAAAGATGAGTATGGGATGATCCCCCTCATCAACAGAAGCTGACTAAGAAGATCTGAAAGGGAAACTAAAAGCAGGACCTGATCAAATTGTAAGTAGGGCACCAAAGTAAAAACCCAGTGGTGAGGGGTAGACATGCAGCTTCCTGGGCCAGTGCGGGGTGGGAGTGGGCGGGGGGGGGATGGGTCACAATCCTTTGGTGGTGGGAATGGTGTTTATGTACACTCCTAGCAAAATGTAGACATATAAATCAGTAGTTAATTAATATGAGAGGGAGGAAATCAATTGTATGTCTCAAAGTTTCTCAAAAGACAAACTGAATCTTTTTAATATATAGGCTACGTATTTGATATGCGGACTCTCTCAAAAGCCTAGACCAAGTAGATTAGAAGCATCCAATAGCACAGCTATATACAAGATACTGGATACTGTACAGCAAACCATAACAAAGGGACTTTTCAAAGTTAACCCAATTAACAAATAATGTGATGATAATATTAACTATCGATTATCTGTTTGAACCCTAAGACAGCAGGAACCTCACATTTCCACTATAGAGCCCCTAATTCCCCCAGTCCTGGAACCCTTGGATAGGTCCCACTTTCCCGTATGCATCTCCCAATCCAAACCAAATAATATTGCATCCGCTGATCACAACCTAACCAAAGCAACGATTGCCACCTCAACATGCTTCACCTCAGACTGTATCCAGAGACTTCACGTGTGGAATGACAACCCTTAAGCTTCATTACTCGGGTGAGACCTTTCCTTTTATAGTACACTCTAATTTCATCTCAGGTAGTTCACTTTCTAACAAAGTCCCATAACCTAGATATACACCAGTTTCTGTGAGAGAGAGCTTATGTGCACACGTATCCATAAACTACTGAAAAATATATACCTGAAAGCAGAAGTACACTAGAGTTTGCAGTGAGTACCTCCCTAACACTTCCTCTCTACTATTCCAAGCTTGGAATCCATGATTGCTCAACAAATTGTTTGGCTTCATATGGTAACTCACTTTTCAATCACCAGGTTCTAGAAGCGACCAGGATGCTGGCTAGGCTTCCCTGTATTGAAGACCCCACCAATGTGTCCGGGAGCTCTGCTTCCCCAGAGACACACCTTACTAGGGAAAGAGAAAGGCAGACTGGGAGTATGGACTGACCAGTCAATGCCCATGTTCAGTGGGGAAGCAATTACAGAAGCCAGACCTTCTACCTTCTGCAACCCTCAATGACCCTGGTTCCATGCTCCCAGAGGGCTATAGAATGGGAAAGCTATCATGGGAGGAGGTGGGTTATGGGGATTGGGTGGTGGGAATTGTGTGGAGTTGTAACCCACCTACCTTATGTTTTTGTTCATTAATCCTTTCTTAAATAAAAAATTAAAAAAAGAAATGCTACTGAAAGGTTCTATTATTTATTTTTGTATTTAATGCTGCTCCAACTATATGGCCAATTATTTCTGGAAAACTAGGCTGTTATAAATGTGGTAATTCTGAATTAAGGTCAAATACATAGGTCGACAATTCTAAAAATGACAGATATATAAATATATATGTGTATATATATGTATATCTTTATTATAAACTCTGAGTGATACTGGCATAGAAATGAGGAGACAGAATACGGCTTGTGTCAGAAAGACTTACAAACTGAAGCTCCATTAGCCTAGTGTTAGAGGCAGTAACTCTAAAATAGTTATAGTTGCTTTTTAAGTTTGAGTTTTAAGAATAGTTTAAATATAGTTGCTTTTTGCCTTCCTGACCAGTGAGGTGGAAAATTCCTTGCCCTTTTCCCCTCGCCAGAACCTGAGAGGCCATCAATTATTTTGACAGACCCTGCAGCAAGCAGGACTCCTCATGACCTCTGCAACAGAATACTGTTACCAGACAGTTAAAAATGGCCTGACAAATGATGGCCCGATAGATTGCAAACAGATGGTGGGTGGTCCCAACAAAGAACTAAGGAATGTGGTGACCCCCACTTTGGCAATGACCTATTGGTCTGGTGTAATGTTTAGAAATAGCCCATGCTTTGCTCTGAATGGATCAGGCTTTTGTTAAGTTTGAAATGATTGGATATAGGCAGATAAGGTGATGTGTTCCCCCTCCCTGAGTGTAGTCAGAATTCCTATAAATTGTATGGTTTGAGCTTTGTTCAGGGTCGATCTTGGTAGACTAACACCAGTCACCATCTCGGCCCGGATTGCAATACGTGAATAAACATCTTTTACTTCCTTGCAGTGGATGGTGGTTTGATTTCACTCGCTAACACCTAGGTGAAATCACCAACACAACAAGCCAGCAGTGCTATGGTAACTCTCTTTGTATATCTGGGTCTGTCAGTAAAATAAGTATATGAGTAAAATATTAATGAGTGAAGACAGAGTGTGTGATAGCATGTGAGAGTTAGAGACAGAGAAGGCGAGAAGAGAAATAGATGAGTTGGAAAGAGAACAGAATTCAAAAACCTCCTACACTGTGTTCATTGATGACAGGTTCTAATCTGGCTTGTAGAGATTGTAAGGCAGCAGCTCTCATGCCCACAGACCCCAGACAGCCCCAACCTTCACCATATGCTGTACTACCAGACCTGACAGTAATGTGTGTGTCTGCCTGTCTGTCTGTCTGTGTGTGTGTGTGTCTGTGTGTGCTCAGAGCTCACCTGTAGTAGTCTCAGAGCATGGGTGTCAAGGTAGCCAGCCTCTGAAGCAACTTATGTACAGAGAACCTAGCTGGTCAGGGCAAGCCAGCTAGCCCAGATTCTAGTTAAGAAAGAATGCATATGCAAAGGGACTCTCATGTCTTGCTCTCTTGAGTTCCCGATTCAATCCCATGCCTCACTATCATCCAAACACTGCCAAGGGGGGAAGCTGGGGCACCCATCATAATTCAGGCACATGAACCTGTCCAGTCACGTTTGGCTGCCTACTCAGCCTCCAGGTTCTCAGTTCTCTGCTCAGGGAAGAAGACTACATGCCCAGAAAGTACCCAGAGCTGTGTTTTAACATAGATGGGAACTGTGTTCGACCAAACATTAGTGAATGAACCCGGCCCCTTACAACTACCCTTTGGGTCCAGGTAAGGCAATTGCTCCTGTTGCCTCACATCCCTGATCATGGTGTCCTGGTTTCCACACATCACACTCAGAGAGATTCCTAGAAGTAGGCATCCATGATTGTCCCACACAAAGTTGCTCTGCTTACAGGAAGCACAAACTCCCGGGCCCTTGCTATGCAGAGACAAAAGGAAGATGGATGCCTCCATTGGCTGAATTAGGAGCTTCCAGTGGAGATCACAACCCCGCCCCTCACCTGAGGGCCTGGCTGCTGCTAATAAAGGCAATTGGAAACACCTGTTACCACTTGGGCCCTGAGGACATACTCAGGAATCCCTCCAGGAGCTAGCAGGCTGGCAGACCTCCAGACACCGGGATAGATGTGCTCCTAGTTGGGCGGCCCTTCTGGTTAGAGATGAGAATATTCTCTAGATACAAGAAAGAACCTCAGGTTTCAAAAGGATTTGAAACCCCATGAGGCACTTGGAAAAGACATTTCACAGCCATTAAAAAACCCTATTTCTGAACCCTGGAAGCTTCCATTTTGCGTGGAAAATCTGGACACTGGCGTGGCCATCAGTACCACAGATCCTTTACATTTGGCCCAATAGAGGGAAAGCACAATGTGTGTGCCAGGGGGATAGAGTTTCACTTCTCTTGACCTGGGCTCTCATTGAATAAGGACAAGGATGCGGTGCAGGAAATTGAGGAGGGCTGCAATTAGGCGGAATGTCAGCCTCAGGGCCCAGGAGAATGGGAGTCAAGCATAGAGGGCCTGGACAGCTGCAGCTGGAGATGGAAATATGCCTGGAACCTGCAGCAGGAATGCTGTCTCCACATTTCCCCAATGTACTACACCATACGCACGAGACTAAATAATCCAAAGGGCAAAGAAAGGAAAATTTCAACACCAGAAAGTCTGAGTTCACGATGCATGCACTGACTTCCGATAAGGGTCCAGTGAAGAAGGCACGTAGAGACAGTCAGAGAGACAGGATGACAGAGACAGAAAAGGACTGAAATTCTGGCCCTGTGTTGATCAGTGCCAGAGCACTAAAGACAAACCCTCAATGCCCATGCATACTTCTTACAAGTGGCATTGCTATTTTATGTTTGTGAGGAAAGGTAACACTTAGGACATCTAGGATTTAGCCACTCTGAGAAGCAACACTTGACTGGCAGCCCACTCTCCAAAACTTCCCTCGCCTCTCCAAATTGGAAGTAGTCTTAGTGAAGCTCCAGCCAAGATGCAGGCTGGAGTATTACATCTCCCTGATCCACCCTTAGCCTGTCCTGTCTGCAGGGAACTACACTATTTCTATTACTTCTTTGATTTACAGATTTGGGATAGGACTCGGTGGACAAAAAGAGCAAGAGGGAAATAGATGATTGGCAGCGGTAGTTTGTGCTGAGAGAGATTTTTAGAGTGATAAGAGGTATACGAATGGCTCTGCGAGATGTCTCACATGACTGTGGCTCAGAAGGGCCAGGTGTATCCGCATTACTACCCTAATCCAGATTTGTGCAGGTCTCTAGATAAAAAATATTTTCAGACCTCTACATGTTACATATATATATATATAGAGAGAGAGTGCTAGACACTGATGTAGTCATTTTCTACAATGGATTATATAAGACACTCAAAGAATTCATTGCTAAAACCTGGAGAGAAACTGTGCATCAGGAAAAGATTGTCCAAAGGAGTAAAATCTCCAAATCATTAGCTAGATGCAGCTCCAATGGGACAGAGCGAAAAAGGCTTGAGAAGTAACTCATCAAGGAGACTCTCCACATGG
This sequence comes from Erinaceus europaeus, assembly GCF_950295315.1. Classification (NCBI taxonomy): domain Eukaryota; kingdom Metazoa; phylum Chordata; class Mammalia; order Eulipotyphla; family Erinaceidae; genus Erinaceus; species Erinaceus europaeus. Next base: position 951,853 of record NW_026647118.1, on the reverse strand, counting down.
ACAGGCACCACAAGTTTCCTAGTTTGGAAACACACACAGGGCAGCTGCTAGTTCCCAGTGCAAGCCTCAGGGCAAAAACCTCACCCTCTTCAGTGTTTTTACATCTGAAAAGAAGGAAAGTGACCAAGGGCCAAAGAGAACTACAATGGTGTCAATATTGAGCTGTAAATCAGAATGTACCAAGTGTTTTGCAAAAAAAATCACTTTATTATTAAACTCTGAGTGATACTGGCATGGAAATGAGGAGACAGAATATGGCTTGTGTCAGAAAGACTTACAAACTGAGGCTCCAGTAGCCTAGGTGAAATCGCCAACACAACAAGCCAGAGCCCAGCAGTGCTCTGGTAACTCTCTTTGTATATCTGGGCCTGTCAGTAAAATAAGTATATAAGTAAAATATTAATGAGTGAAGACAGAGTGTGTGAGAGCATGTGAGAGTTAGAGACAAAGAAGGCTAGAAGAGGAATGATGTGTTGGAAAGAGACCAGAATTCAAAAACCTCCTACACTGTTCATTGATGAAAGGTTCAAACCTGGTTTGTAGAGATTGTAAGGCAGCAGCTCTCATGCCCACAGACCCCAGACCGCCCCAGCCTTTACCATATGTGGTACTACCAGACCTGACAGTAATGTGTGTGTGTGTGTTTGTCTGTCTGTCTGTCTGTCTGTCTGTGTGTGTCTGTGTGTGCTCAGAGCTCTCCTATAGTAGTCTCAGAGAAAGGGTGGCAAGGTAGCCAGCCTCACCTGCAACTTATTTACAGAGAACCTAGCTCGTCAGGGCCAGCCAGCTAGCCCAGATTCTGGCTAAGCAAGAATGCATATGCCAAGGGACTCTCATTTCTCGCTCTCCTGAGTTCCCGATTCAATCTCATGCCTCACTATCATCCAAAAACTGCCAACGGGGGAAGCTGTGCACACCTCAGAATTCAAGGGCAGGACGTTGTCCAGTCACATTTGGCTACCTACTCAGCCTCCAGGCTCTCAGTCCACTGCTCAGAGCAGCAGGTTACAGGCCCAGAAAGAGCTGTGTTTCATCATAGATGGGAACTGTGTTTGACCAAGCAATAGTGGATGAACCCGGCCCCTTACACCTACCCTTTGGGTCCGACTAAGGAAATTGCTCCTTTGGCCTCACAATCCCTGATCATGGTGTCCTGGTGTCCACACATCACACTCAGAGAGATTCCCAGAAGTAGGCATGCATGAGTGCCCCATACAATGTCGCTTTGCATTCAGGAAGCACAAACTCCCAGGGCCCTTGCTATGGACTGACAAAAGAAGATGGATGCCTCCATTGGCTAAATAAGGAGCATCCAGTGTAGATCACAGCCCCGCCCCTCACCTGAGGGTCTGGATGCAGTTAATAAATGCAATTTGAAACACCTGTTGCCACTTGGGACCTGAGGACATACTCAGGAATCCCTCCAGGAGCTAGCAGGCTGGCAGACCTCCTGACCCTGGGAGAGCTGTGCTCCTAGTTGGGAGGGCCTTTGGGTCAGAGGTGAGAATATTCCCTAGATACAAGAAAGAACTTCCTGTTTCAAAAGGATTTGAAACCCCATGAGGCACTTGGAAAAGACATTCCACAGCCATCAAAACACCCTCTTTCTGAACCCTGGAAGCTTCTGTTTTGCGTGGAAAATCTGGACACTGGTGAGGCCATCAGTACCACAGATCCCTTACATTCGGCCCATTAGATGAAAAAACAATGTGTGTGCCAGGGGGATAGAGTTTCACTACTCTTGACCTGGGCTGTCATGGAATAAGGACAAGGATGTCATGCAGGAAATTGAGGAGGGCTGCATTTAGGCTGAGTGTCAGTCTCAGGGTCCTGGAGAGTGGGAGTGAAGCACAGAGGGCCTGGGCATCTGCAGTTGGAGATGGACATATGACTATTACCAGCAGCAGGATCGCTGTCTCCTCAGTTCCCCTCTGTACTAAGCCATATGCACGAGACCATATAATCCAAAGGGCAAAGAAAGAAAAATTTCAACATCAGGAAAACCGAGTTCATGATTCATGCACTTACTTCCAGTAAGGTCCCAGTGAAGAAGGCACGTAGAGACAGTCAGAGAGATGAATAACAGTGACTGAAAAGGACAGAAATTCTGGCCCTCCATGCCCATGCATACTTCTTAAAAATGGCATTGATATTTTATGTTTGTGAGGAAAGATTACACTTAGAACATCTAGGTTTTAGCCCACTCTGAGAAGCAACACTCGGCCTTCAGCCCACTCTCCAAAACTGCCCTCGCTTCTCCAATTTGGACTTAGACTTAGTGATGCTCCAGCCAAGATGCAGGCTGGCATAATGCATCTCCTTGGTCCAGCCTCAAACTGTCCTGTGTGCAGGGAACTGCACTGTCTATTTCTTCTTTGATTTACAATTTTGGCATAGGACTCGGTGGACAAATAGTGCAAGAGGGAAGTAGATGATTTGGCAGTGGTAGTTTGTGCTGAGAGAGATTTGTAGAGTGATAAGAGGTATACGAATAGCTCTGTGAGATGTCTCTCATGACTGTGGCTCAGAAGGGCCAAGTGTATCCGCATTATTAACTTAATCCAGAGCTGTGCAGTTCTCTAGCTAAAAAAAAATTTTCAGACCTCTACATGTTACATGTATATGCATATGTATATGCATATGCATATGTATATGTATATGTATATATATATATATATATATATATATATATAGAGAGAGAGAGAGAGAGAGAGAGACACTGATGTAGTCATTTTCGACAATGGATTCGATATGACATAAAGACAACTGATTGCTAAAACCTGGAGAGAAACTGTGCATCAGGAAAATAATTGTCCAAAGGAGTAAAATCTCTAAATCATTAGCTATATGCAGCTCCAATGGGACAGAGCGAAAAAGGATTGAGAAGTAACTCATCAAGGAGACTCTCCACATGGACAGGCACCACAAGTTTCCTAGTCTGGCAACAGACACAGTGCATCTCCTAGTTCCCAGTGAAAGCCTCAGGGCAAAAACCTGTCTCTCTTCAGTGTTTTTACATCTGAAAAGAAGAAATGTGACCAAGGGCCAAAGAGCTACAGGGTGTCAATATTGAGATGTAAATCAGAATGTATTTGCAAAAAAATCACTTTATTATAAACTCTGAGTGATACTGGCATGGAAATGAGGAGACAGAATATGGCTTGTGTCAGAAAGACTTACAAAGACTTACAAACTGAGGCTCCAGTAGCCTAGGTGAAATCGCCAACACAACAAGCCAGAGCTCAGCAGTGCTCTGGTAACTCTCTTTGTATATCTGGGCCTGTCAGTAAAATAAGTATATAAGTAAAATATTATTGAGTGAAGACAGAGACCAGAATTCAAAAACCTCCTACACTGTGTTCATTGATGACAGGTTCAAACCTGACTTATAGAGATTGTAAGGCAGCAACTCTCATGCCCACAGATCCCAGACATCCCCAGCCTTCACCATATGCTGTACTACAAGACCTGACAATAATGTGTATGTGTGTGTGTGTGTGTGTGTCTGTGTGTCTGTCTGTCTGTCTGTCTGTCTGTATGTGTGTCTGTGTGTGCTCAGAGCTCACCTGTAATAGTCTCAGAGCATGGGTGTCAAGGTAGCCAGCCTCATCTGCAACTTACGTCTAGAGAACCTAGCTGGTCAGGGAAAGTCAATAGCCCAGATTCTGGCTAAGCAAGAATGCCAGAGAACTATGTGGAAGCCCAGGACCCCATTTTGAGCCCCTGGTAACCACTTACCCAGCTAGAGAAAATCTGGACTAGGGGCAATTCAGAGCTGCAGCTGTCTCTGTCTCTCTTCCTGCTTGGGCCCTGCTCTCTCAATTTATGACTGTTTCCTTCTCCTCAATAAGAAAGTTACAAATGATGTACAGAAATACAGGGATAGTGGGAAAAATTACCCCCTTAGCCACTATTACATGTAACTGTTGACTGTAAATCATTCATCCCCCAAGAAAGAACAGAATAAATATTTGTGAGGTTAAAAACACTGTAGGTTAAATATGGAACACTCTTTAGAGCCATGCAATACTAATACATTGTGCATTTGGATGTCACTTTCAAAAACAGTGCAGTAGTAGCTGTAGAAGTGTTTAGTATCTGCAAAAGGATATGTATTGTGTGTTGCCAGGAGCCATTTCTCTGCTTTATAGATGATAAGCTTTGAGACAATGGAACCCCTCAAGACAAATGTTAATTCCCCCCTGGGCAGGCCATTTCCCCTTAGGTAAACCATTTATCAGTAATCAAATGAGTCAACACAAGTGAGTCAACACACAGTTTGGTTCCTGCCATTTGTTGCAAGGAACATTCCTCTTTGAAGTTTGCTCCCCCTTCCCCTCCTCCAGCATTCCCCTTCCTTCCCCAAAGCCTTATAATGCCTGTATTCTCAATAAAATTTTAGAGCTTGATCAGAAACTTGACTTGCTCTCGTTCTTCGTGTCTCTTGTCCCTATCATTTCAGGTTTCATTGGGTTCCTAGCCCCTGTTCACCGCCCTGCTGGTCGGGGCATTCTGGCGCCTGGATCATGGGGTGAAGAAGCCTTCTAGACCTAGAAACTCCGCTGATAGAGAGGGTAGGCCTACCCGAATTCACAGAGTCACCGCAGCCCGAGGGGGGTAACGCAAAGACTCGCAGAGATCGCCACGGAAATACCCGCCTGTGAGACGCATCTGGAGGAGAGTGTTCACAGCGGCTGAGGTAAGCAAAACCATGGGACATGAATTTAGCAAACAAGATTTATTCATTAAAGGACTCAAGGAGTCACTCAAGACACGAGGAACTAGGGTTAAAAAGAAAGAATTAAAGAAGTTTTTAGATTATATTAAAAATATTTGCCCCTGGTTCCCCCAGGAAGGCACTATATATGAGAAACGTTGGAGAATTGTTGATTGTCTTAACGATCACTATCAGTCTTTTGGTTCTGAACGTGTACCTGTTTCTGCCTTTTGTTACTGGAATTTAATTAATGATATCTTAAAAATCTATAATAATCACCCTGATATTAAAAACCTTATTACAGAGGGTGAAAAAGTCCTCCGGCAACTTTCTAGTCCGCCTTTCAGGACAAAGTCCCCATCCCCATGCCCTTCTGTGATTATTGATCTTGATCCCCCAGTACCCAGTCAAAATAAAAGCCTCCCAGCACCCATTGAAAGTAAAAGCCCTGTTCCCATCCCTACAGGTTCCACCTCACTGACTAAAGTTCCCTTCATTGACCCTCCTATTGCTAATTCACATGAGGAAGAAACCCAGCATTCTTTCCCCTGCCTCTATCCAGTTTTACAAAACCTCCCACAAAGCCCCCCCTCTCCTGAAGCACTTCCCGCAGAGAATGAGGCTTTGCTGAAAAAGAGGCTGCCAGATACTACAATCCCGATTGGTATCCTCCTCCCTTTAATTCCCCTCCCTATATCCGTGCCCCTGCTCTCCAGCCTGACCCTCTTCTTGACAATCCCTCTGACAGGTGGGCACGCTCAGGAGCCCTTACAGGAATTTCCACCCTCCGCAAGGTCCTTGCTGACCGGAGAGAGCAGCTTCAATTAATGAAAGAAATAGCTGCAGTTACAGAAGAGCTTACATTTTAGCCTCACCAAAAAGCCCAATCCCTAAAGCTAAAACTAAACCATCCAAATCAAACCCGGTTTTGGCTTTCCCTGTTACTCGGAGCCAGGCTCAAACTGGCTAGCCCTAACCCCTACGCTCTTCCTTGTCCAGACTGCCTCCCTACACCACCGCCCCTCCGTTTTGTGCTCCGGTCCTTGACTTGGCCAATAATACTGATTAGACCACTTTCTTTAAAACTGTAAAATGTACCTTAGCCCAGAAAAAGAATTTTAAAGATTTTTCTCTGCGCGGTGGCAGTAAACTAAGCCCGCCTGTTCCGCCCAAACAGCCAATCACGGCACAGAGCCCCTGATCCACAGATTGGCAAATTCAGTCAGTCAATCATTCCCCTAAGCCACAAAGGCCCCTCCATGGGGGGGTAGCGAGTCTGTGAGTTAGGAATCCAAAATCCAAAGCGGTTTTTCAAAGGGAAAATTTTCCTTTCACCAAGAATGTATGTTTTAAGTCTGTGCTAACCTTGTTTTCATTAATGTGTGTTAACCCCTAAGTAACTAAAGTTTGTTTTAAGTTTTAAATAAGATTTAGTTAAGCTAAATGTGGTTTTAAAGATACAGACTCATAGAGTTGGCACACCTTTACCAGAGTAAAATATAAGACAATTTCGTCCTTCTGATAGCTAATATCAGCATCAATTCATTAGTTTAAAAGATTTTCTGAGATATCTATGCATGGTAAAATGCCTCTGTAGTCTCACTCTTGTGAAAATTGTAGATATTACCAGCACCTCAATACCAACTGCCACTGTTTGTTAATTTAATTCCATGCTTGAACTGACTTTCTAATAACCCAGTCAGTGTAGAGCAGTGGCCTTGCCAGGAAAAAAAGGGTTAAACGTGCTATTCCTGGCCTGATAAAAATTTTTTTTATTCAACAGATGTGATTCAACAAAATTATTTAGTGTAAAATGGTCATCTAAAAGAAATGTTAACAGTAAAAATTTATTTTAACATTTCAGCTTTAAGGTTTATCTTAGCTTTTTAAGTTACTTATCTAAATCAAAGTGAAAGATCAATTAAGTTGTGTACCCACCCTTGTTCATAGCTGCCCTAAGGGTGTGATAGCTTTGTGATAAACAAAGATCCTAACAAACAAAGTTTAACATTTTACTTAAAATTGTTTAAGTGATTTCAAAAAAAAAAAAAACTTTTAAAATACATTCTCAACTAAACAGGCAAAACTGGCTTGGGTTAGTAAAAGATAACACAATAGTTATGTTGATTATTTACATGCCAGAGGCTCTTGCACTGGTTTTCCTCTTTATATCTTTCTGCTTTTAAAAATTATCTGGTTTGTTTTAAGACACTGCCAGAGGTTTATTCTTGATAAATTAAGGTAATACATTATGTTTTTGGTCTGATAGAAGATTTGTTTTGGCAAATCCTGATTTAACAAAATTAATATTTTGAATATTTAAACTATGAGGTTTTATTTTAGCCTTTTAAGTTGCCATATTAGAGTTCTAAGGAACAAAATCTATTAAACGTTTTATATCTATGCTTACTCATGATAGCCTTGTGATGAGTAAAGATCTTAGTAAAGTAAATGTATAATAGTGTACTTAAACTGTCTAATCAGTTTAAAATAATGCTAAAAATGGTAAATATTTTATTATGTCAACACATTAGGTATTGACTTTCTATAACATATTGGTTTATTCTAATAAAGAGCCTTCTAAAATTATATAAAAAAACAAGTCAATTCTAACCATTAGATCATCAATTAAATTGGTACAAGTTCTCTCCCTAAGTAAATAATTATAGGTACATCTTCACATGAAGAACTGACTGCTCATATGGTAAGATTTAAAACTAAACATTTTTAATTTTTATTTATGGGTGTGTGATGACTCCTAAAGTCACTCATATCCTAATTTTTTCTCATTTTTTACAAGCCTCTTAAAATTATAACGCTTGACCTGCCATAGTGAGAGCACTTTACTGGCTCCTACATTGTTTAATTAAGATCTTGCTATTCAGACTTTTAAGATTCATCTCCATTGATAAAAGCCAATGCACCCCTCAGTATTCAGTTGGCTAAAGTGTCAATGAAGTAACATACTAAATCTTTTTAATATTTACAAAAATTTGAATTGTCCATTTATTATATCTCATTGACAAAGCCACCCACTTTTCCAGTCACAGAGACATATTTCCTTTTTCTCTTTTTTCAACACTGGATGTCCATGTTTGTTTTCCTTTTATTATGGTGGATGACATTGCTCTTGCAAAATCCAGAGTCCCTGTTGGCAAGTCCTTACCACAAAGGACGCCATGGCAGTATATACTCCAGCTAACCTCACCAGCTTATCCAAGTCTTCTCTTTCTGCTGACCTACCACTGCTGACTTCATCTTTGCATGCTTATTGACTGATCACTTTTCTCAAATATTCCTCAATGTTCAAGGAACCTCACCTTGACTTCTAATGTGTATGCACCTCCTCTGTGTTTTGGTAAACACCATCCTATATTTTCATGTAAATTCTTCTCTACCTGGTCCTTGCCTCCTAGTTTTGCTTGTTCCACAGCTGACCAGAAGAAGAAAATTTCATCAGTTGGCGCTGACCAGAAGACCAGATGTGCTGTGTTTCTTCCCCTGGACATCACATCCACTGACTGCTTCCCATAAACTTGCTGGTGGCACGCTAGGACACTCTATATATTCCTCCCATAAATTTTCTGACAAATTACAACAGGTTATAGACTCCACCACAAATAGTCTTGAGTCACTACATAGCCCCTTATGAGGCCCTTATTAGTCTTTTGTTAATGGTTACCTTAGGACCCTTTATTTTTAATAAGATTACTGATTTTATAAAACAGCAGATTGACTCCTTGGCATTAAACCCTTTGCAAATACATTATCACAGACTTGATTTGGCTGACAGAGGCCTAGCTGAACCTGAGGATGACAGACCCCCTTTTCGGATGGCATAAAACTCAGAATTATGCATTGAGACATCCAACCATGGCAGGGAAAGGACACCAGTAAGGTGTGCAAGGCAAAGCACTGCAGGGGGAGGACCCTATTGTCCGCCTCTGAGTCCCCCGTGAAGCAAACCTGATTTGCATGGAGGTTGGTGTCAGCAACAAAAATCGTTTCCCTAGAAACTGTGGCTCTGCCTCCCCTCCCCAAAAAGACACCAAGAGCCTTATAAGATGCGGGAAGGTTGGTTTTGCACCAACCCCGTGGGAGGAATCAGGTCAATACTTCCCTCCTCTGGTTAAGCCCACCAAACCTGCTGTCAGGGTCTCTGCTCCTCACCCACATTGCCTGCCTCAATTTTAAAATTATAACAAAGGGAGGATATGCCAGGAGCCATTTCTCTGCTTTATAGATGATAAGCTTTGAGACAATGGAACCCCTCAAGACAAATGTTAATTCCCCCCTGGGCAGGCCATTTCCCCTTAGGTAAACCATTTATCAGTAATCAAGTGAGTCAACACAAGTGAGTCAACACACAGTTTGGTTCCTGCCATTTGTTGCAAGGAACATTCCTCTTTGAAGTTTGCTCCCCCTTCCCCTCCTCCAGCAGTCCCCTTCCTTCCCCAAAGCCTTATAATGCCTGTATTCTCAATAAAATTTAGAGCTTGATCAGAAACTTGACTTGCTCTCGTTCTTCGTGTCTCTTGTCCCTATCATTTCAGGTTTCATTGGGTTCCTAGCCCCTGTTCACCGCCCTGCTGGTCGGGGCAGTGTGTCAGAAGTTCCCTTCAATTATAAGAGAAAATCTATCAGGCAGAAGAAATGACCCCTCATGTGATATCAGAGTAAATATATAAATAAATATGCAAATATATGGGGATGATCTAGGAGGATATGAAAAAAATAAAAAATAAAAACAAAAACCACAGGAAGACCTGATTACAGCAGAAATATAGAAAACATCTGCTGAGAAACAGAGGGCTGCTTCAAATATTCCTCGACAATTCAGGGTCCAGGCAAATTAAGAATCCCTGAGAAAGAAAAGAAACACATACATATTGAAGCTTACACTAGAAAATGGTGGCAAGTTCTGTGCTATGATAATTACAATAAGGATACTGATACAAAGGCTATTGGAAATGCTCCTGGAAGGTTTCTAATTTATAATTGTAGTGAATCCTGCTCCAACTATATGACCAATTATTTTGAATAAGGAGGCTGCTATAAATGTGGTAATTCTGCATTAAGATCAAATAAAAGGTCAACAATTCTAAAAATGACTGATATATATATATATATATATATATACATACATACATATATGTATGTGTTTCTTTATTATAAACTATGAGGTATACTGGCATGGCTATGAGGAGACAGAGTATGGCTTGTGCCAGAGAGTCTTACAAAGCTGAGGCTCCAGAAACATAGGTAAAATCGCCAACAAAACAAGCCAGAGCTCAGCAGTGCCCTGGTGACTCTCTTTGTATATCAGGGCCTGTCAGTAAAATAATAAATACGTAAAATATTAATGAGTGCAGACAGAGTGAGTGAGAGCCTGTGAGTGTCAGAGAAAGAGAAGGCAAGAAGAGAAATAGAAGACTTGGAAATAGACCATAAGTCAAAAAACCCCTAGACTGTGTTCATTCATGACAGGTTCAAACCTGGGTTGTAGAGATTGTAAGGCAACAGCTCTAATGCCCACAGAACCCAGACAACCCAAGCCTTCACCATATGTGTGTATTCTTTGCCCCAGGAAATGTATTGTGTGTCAAAAGTTCCCTTCAATTATAAGAGAAAATCTATCAAGCAGAAGAAATGACCCCTCATGTGATACCTGAATAAATAAATAAATATGCAAATGAATGGGGATGATCTAGGAGGACTTGAGAAAATAAAAAAAGGAAACCAAAACCACAAGAAGACCTGATTACAGCAGAAACATAGAAACCATCTGCTGGGAAACAGAGGGTTGCTTCAAAAATTACCTAACACTTCAGGATCCGGGGAAATTAAGATTTCTGGAAAAAGAAAACACACACATACGTATTAAAGCTTACACTAGGAAAAGACGGGAAGTTCTGGGCTATGATAATTACAATAAGGATGATGATAGAAACTCGATTAGAAATGCTATTGGAAGGTTCTATTATTTATATTTGTATTGAATGCTGCTCCAATTATATGGCCAATTATTTCTGAAAAACTAGCCTGTTATAAATGTGGTAATTCTGAATTAATGTCAAGTACTTACGTCGACAATTCTAAAAATGACAGATATACAAATATATCTGTATAAATATATATGTATGCATATCTTTATTATAAACTCTGAGTGATACAGGCATGGAAATGAGGAGACAGAATATGGCTTGTGTCAGAAAGACTTTCAAACTGAGGCTCCAGTAGCCTATGTGAAAGCACCAACACAACAAGCCAGAGCTCAGCAGTGCTCTGGTAACTCTCTTTGTATATCCTTGCCTGTCAGTAAAATAAGTATATAAGTAAAATATTAATGAGTGAAGACAGAGTGTGTGAGAGCATGTGAGAGTTAGAGACAGAGAAGGCAAGAAGAGAAATAGATGAGTTGGAAAGAGACCAGAATTCAAAAACCTCATACACTATGTTCATTGATGACAGGTTCAAACCTGGCTTGTAGAGATTGTAAGGAAGCAGCTCTCATGCCCACAGACCCCAGACAGCCCCAGCCTTCACCATATGCTGTACTACCAGACCTGACAGTAATGTGTGTGTGTATGTGTTTGTGTGTTTGTGTTTGTCTGTCTGTATGTGTGTGCTCAGAGCTCACCTGTAGTAGTCTCAGAGCATGGGTGTCAAGGTAGCCAGCCTCACCTGCAACTTATGTACAGTGAACCTAGCTAGTCAGGGCAAGCCAGCTAGCCCAGATTCTGGCTAAGCAAGAATGCATATGCAAAGGGACTCTCATGTCTTGCTCTCCTGAGTTCCCCATTCAATCCCATGCCTCACTATCATCCGAACACTGCCAATGGGGTAGCTGGGGCACCCCTTATAATTCAGGGGCATGAGCCTGTCCAGTCATGTTTGGCTGCCTACTCTGCCTCCAGGCTCTCAGTCCACTGCTCAGGGCAGCAGATTACTAGCCTGGAAAGAACCCAGAGACAGCTGTGTTTCAACATAGATGGGAACTGTGTTTGACCAAACAATAGTGGATGAACCCGGCCCCTTAAACCTACCATTTGGGTCCGGCTAGGTAATTGCTGCTGTGGAATCACAATCCCTGATCATGGTGTACTGGTGTCCACTCATCACACTCAGAGAGATTCCCAGAGGTAGGCATGCATGAGTGTCCCATACAAAGTCGCTCTGCTTGCAGGAAGCACAAACTCCCTGGGCCCTTGCTATGGAGAGACAAAAGGAAGATGGATGCCTCCATTGGCTGAATTTGGAGATTCCAGTGGAGATCACAGCCCCACCCCTCACCTGAGGGCCTGGCTGCTGCTAATAAAGGCAATTGGAAACACCTGTTACCACTTGGTGCCTGAGGACATACTCAAGAATCCCTCCAGGAGCTAGCAGGCTGGCAGACGTCCTGACCCAGGGATAGCTGTGCTCCTACTTGGGAGGTCCTTCAGGCCAGAGGTAAGAATATTCCCTAGATATAAGAACGAACTTCAGGATTCAAAAGGATTTGAAACCACATGAGGCACTTGGAAAAGACATTTCACAGCCATCAAAACACCCTCTTTATGCACCCTGGAAGCTTCCAATTTGCGTGGAAAATCTGGACACTGGTGTGGCCATCAGTACCAGAGATCCTTTACATTAGGCTTAATAGAGGGAAAGCACAATGTGTGTGCCATGGGGATAGAGTTTCACTTCTCTTGACCTGGTCTGTCATGGAATAAGGACAAGGATGCGGTGCAGGAAATTGAGGAGGGCTGCATTAAGACTGAGTGTCAGCCACAGGGCCCTGGAGAATGGGAGTCAAGCACAGAGGGCCTGGACAGCTGCAGCTGGAGATGGACATATGCCTGTTACCTGCAGCAGAAACACTGTCTCCTCACTTCCCCTCTGTACTACGCCATATGCATGAGACTAAATAATCCAAAGGGCAAAGAAAAGAAAATTTCAACACCAGGAAGACCGAGTTCATGATGCATGCACTGACTTCCATGAAGGGTCCAGTGAAGAAGGCAGGCAGAGACAGTCAGAGAGACAGAATGACAGTGACTGAAAAGGACAGAAATTCTGGCCCTATGTTGATCAGTGCTAGAGCACTGAAGACAAACCCTCTGCCCATGCATACTTCTTACAATTGGCATTGCTATTTTATGTTTGTGAGGAAAGGTTACACTTAGAACATCTAGGTCTTAACCCACTCTGAGAAGCAACACTTGGCCTGCAGCCCACTCTCCAAAACTGCCCTTGCCTCTCCAAATTGGAAGTAATTTTAGTGATGCTCCAGCCAAGATGTAGGCTGGTGTATTGCATCTCCCTGGTCCAGCCTCAGCCTGTCCTGTGTGCAGGGAACTGAACTATGTCTATTTCTTATTTTATTTAAAGTTTTGGGATAGGATCTGTGGACAAAAAGAGCAAGAGGGAAGTAGATATTTGGCAGCTGTAGTTACTGCTAAGAGAGATTTGTAGAGTGACAAGAGGTATACGAATAGCTATGTGAGATGTCTCTCATGACTGTGGTTCAGAAGGGCCAGGTGTATCCGCATTACTACGCTAATCCAGAGCTGTGCAGGTCTCTAGCTAAAATATATTTTCAGACCTCTACATGTTACATATATACATATATATATATATATATATATATATAGAGAGAGAGAGAGAGAGAGAGAGAGACAGAGAGAGAGAGAGAGGGTGAGAGAGAGAGAGACACTGATGTAGTCATTTTCTACAATGTATTAGATATGACATTCAGACAATTGATGGCTAAAACCTGGAGAGAAACTGTGCATCAGGAAAAGAATTGTCCAAAGGAGTAAAATCTCCAAATCATTAGCTAGATGCAGCTCCAGCGGGACCAAGCAAAAATGGCTCAAGAAGGAACTCATCCAGGAGACTCTCCACATGGACAGGCACCACAAGTTTCCTAGTCTGGCAACACACACAGGGAAGCTGCTAGTTCATTGTGGAAGCCTCAGGGCAAAAACCTCTCCCTCTTCAGTGTCTTTACATCTGAAAAGAAAAAAAATGACCAAGGGCCAAGGAGAGCTACAATGGTGTCAATATTGAGATGTAAATCAGAATGTGCCAAGTGTTTTGCACAAAATCACCTGTGCCACAGTGATTCTGTTGTTCCCTCTCTCTCTCCCTCCCACACACACACACACACACAAACACACAAACACACACAAACACACACTCTCACAGTGACACACAATTCCACAGAGGCACAGGCACAAACGGAGTTATACACATGCTCACTGGACAACTTCTGCAAGGGAGGGCCCTGGGCTGAACCCTGCTTCGCTCTTCCTGGAAGCATGCCCAGCCTTTTAAGGCCAGCTCTGAGCTCCCATTGGTGGGCTTCCTTCAGAAGGCTGCTCTCCTAGTCCTGCCCTTGCAACTCCTCCTCTGTTCTCATTGGCCAGCTCTTGGTTCACACCCCTGAGGGTGATGTTCCTCTTCTCTAATTGGCCAGCTGTCTCTATGAATACACACTGGGCCCTCCCCTCAGGCTCAGAGGGCACAGGCTCTTAGACTCGCCCCCTGGGACTGTCTGTCTTCCCTGAAGGCCCTGTTTCTGCCAACACGACCCACACAGCTCCTGTATGGAACCGTCCTTAGGACACTGCCTGCTTGCGCTAGGCTGGCCATGCTCTTGGGGCACACCCAGAAACACTGTCTCCACTCTCATAGCCCAGTGCCTCAGGGCACATGCCCCATGGAGCCTTAGTCCCGCACTGGTGCTGCCCTCTTGTGGACACCCAGCAGAATTCAGCTGAGCACAGGGATTCACAAGCTCCCAGTAGAGTCATCCCAGACAAAGAGAGAAACCCCTTCCACTTGCAAAGCCAAATGGGGGATCCCGCCACCCCACAGGAAAGAACAGATGTCTAGGGCCCTCTACGTCAATTTCAACCTTGCTGTCCATGGGCCACAAATCCCAGAGTTCTCCTCATTCCACAGAATCACTACACTCATCTATGGGCTTTTCTGCCACCTTGTGTACACACAGCAGAATGCAGCTGAGCTCCCCCATGCCACTCCTCTTTGAGTCTACACAGAAAATTACACACAGCATGGGAATAGCAAAGGAAAGAACCCATCTGAGGACCACCTGGGAGAATGCACAACAGTGTCCAGAATATCCAATGTGCCATTCATATTTGAAAAACCACTTGTGCAGTGGAAACTTCCTTTGTCATAGCACAACCCAGTTCCTAAGAATCTACGTCAGGAATAAAGAAACAACAGCAGTAATCATAACTGAAACACACTTATGTACACTTACACACACACACACACCCTCCCACAGAGACGCACACACTTTTCCCTGAAATAATGTGGACTGCAGTTGCTGTTTTGCACTCAAGTAAAAGGTCAAAGTTTCATGTGTGGAGGGGACAAGTGTTAAGTTTCTGGCATATGAAGGTGAGAATTGCCTAGAGCAGATCGATAGTTACATGGACAACGAAGGGAGCTTGGGTTGGAGGCACAGTTGGTCGAGATGCCAGGGAACTATGTGGAAGCCCAGGACCCCGTTTTGAGCCCCTGGTCACCACTTACCCAGCTAGGGAAAAGCTGGGCTAGTGTCAAATCAGAACTGCAGCTGTCTCTCTGTCTCTCTTCCTGCTTGGGCCCTGATATCTCAATTTATGACTGTTTCCACTTCCTCAATAAGAAAGTTACAAATGATGTACAGAAATACAGGGAAAGTGTGAAAAATTACCCCCCCTGCCCACTATTACATGTAATAGTTGACTGTAAAGCATTCATCCCCCAAGAAATAACAGAATAAATATTTGTGAAGTTAAAAACATTGTAGTTTAAATAGTGAACATTCTTTAGAGCCATGCAATACTAATCCATTGTGCATTGGATGTCACTGTCAATAACAGTGCAGCAGTAGTTGTAGTAGTGTGTAGTATCTGCAAAAGGAAATGTATTGTGTGTCCAAAGTTCCCTTCAATTATAAGAGAAAATCTATCAGGCAGAAAAAATGACCCCTCATGTGATATGAGACTAAATATATAAATAAATATGCAAATAAATGGGGATGATCTAGGAGGATATGAAAAAAATAAAAACAAAAACCACAGGAAGACCTGATTACAGCAGAAATATAGAAAACGTCTGCTGAGAAACAGAGGGCTGCTTCAAAACTTCCATGACACTTCAGGGTCCAGGCAAATTAAGAATTCCCGAGAATGAAAAGAAAGGCATACGTATTGAAGCTTACACTAGAAAATGTAGACAAGTTCTGTGCTATGATAATTACAATGAGGATACTGATAGAAAGGCTATTGGAAATGCTCCTGGAAGGTTTATAATTTATAATTGTAGTGAATCCTGCTCCCACTATGTGACCAATTATTTAAGAATAAGGAGGCTGTTATAAATGTGGTAATTCTGCATTAAGATCAAGTAAAAAGGTCAACAATTCTAAAAATGACTGATATATATATATATATGTATATATGTACATATATGTAAGTGTATCTTTATTATAGACTGAGGGATACTGGCATGGCTATGAGGAGACAGAGTATGGCTTGTGCCAGAGAGACTTACAAAGCTGAGGCTCCAGAAACCTAAGTGAAATTGCCAACAAAACAAGCCAGGTCTCTGCAGTGCCTTGTTGACTCTCTTTATATATCAGGGCCTGTCAGTAAAATAAGTATATAAGTAAAATATTAATGAGTGCAGACAGAGTGAGTGAGAGCCTGTGAGAGTCAGAGACAGAGAAGGGAAGAATAAAAATAGAAGAGTGGGAAAGAGACCAAAAGTCAAACACCTCCCACACTGTGTTCATACATAACAGGTTCAAACATGGGTTGTCGAGATTGTAAGGCAGCAGTCTCACGTCCACAGACCCTGGACCACCCCAGCCTTCACCATATGTGTGTAGTATTTACGACACGAAATGTATTGTGAGTGTAAACTTCCCTTCAATTATAAAAGAAAAATCTACCAAGCAGAAGAAATGACCCCTCATGTAATATAGGACTAAATAAATAAATAAATATGCAAATAAATAGGGATGATCTAGGAGGATTTGAAAAAAATGAAAAATAAAAACAAAAAGCACAAGAAGACCTGATTACAGCAGAAAATGGAAACCATCTGCTGAGAAACAGAGGGATGCTTCAAAAATTTTGAGACACTTCAGAGTCCAGGGAAATTAAGATTTGAGGAGAATGAAAAGAAACTTATATGTACTGAAGCTTACACTAGAGAAAGGAGGCAAGTTCTGTACTATGATAGTTACAATAAGGATGCTGATAGAAATGCTATTAGAAATGCTACTGGAAGGTTTTATTATTTATAATTGTATTGAATCCTGCTCCAACTAGGTGGCCAATTATTAATGAAAAAGGAAGCTGTTAAAAGTGGTAATTCTGATAAAGATCAACATAGGTCGACAATTCTAAAAATGACATATATATATATATAAAGTCTTTAATATATATATATATATATATATATATATATATATAAACTCTTTACTGTAAAGTCTGAGAGATACTGCCATGGAAATGAGGAGACAGAATATGTCTTGTGTCAGAGAGACATACAAAGCTGTGGCTCCAGTAGCCTAGGTGATATCACCAACAAAACAAGCCAGAGCTCAGCAGTGCTCTGGTAACTCTCTTTGTATATCTGGGCCTGTCAGGAAAATAATTATTAAGTAAAATATCAATGAGTGAAGACAGAGTGTGTGATATCATGTGAGAGTTAGAGACAGAGAAGGCAAGAAGAGAAATAGATGAGTTGGAAAGAGACCAGAAGTCAAAAAGCTCCTACACTCTGTTCATTGATGACAGGTTCAAAGCTGGCTTGTAGACATTGTACGGCAACAGATCTCATTCCCACAGACCCCAGACAGCCCAAGCCTTCACCAGATGCTGTACTACCCGACCTGACAGTAATTTGTGTGTGTGTGTGTCTGTCTGTGTGTGTGTGTGTCTGTGTGTGCTCAGAACTCACCTATAGTAGTCTCAGAGCATGGGTGGGAAGGTAGCCAGCCTCACCTGCAACTTATGTACAGAGAACCTAGCTGGTCATGAAAAGCCAGCTAGCCCAGATTCTGGCTAAGCAAGAATGCACATGCAAAAGGACTCTTATGTCTCCCTCTCCTGAGTTCCTGATTCAATATCATGCCTCACTATCATCCAAACACTGTCAACGGGGTAAGCTGGGGCACCCCTGAGAATTCAAGGGAAGGAGCCTGTCCAGTCAAGTTTGGCTGCCTACTCTGCCTCCAGACTCTCAGTCCCCTGCTCAGGGCTGCAGATTACAAGCCCAGAATGAACCCAGAAAGAGCTGTGTTTCAACATAGATGGGAATTGTGTTTGACCAAACAATAGTGGATGAACCCGGACCCTTACACCTACCCTTTGGGTCTGGCTAAGGCAATTGCTCCTGTGGCCTCACAATCCCTGATCATAGTGTCCTAGTGTCCACACATCACACTCAGAAAGATTCCCAGAAGTAGGCATGCATGAGTGTCCCATACAAAGTCGCTCTGCTTGCAGGAAGCACAAACTCCCTGGGCCCTTGCTATGGAGAGACAAAAGGAAGATGGATGCCTCCATTGGCTGAATTAGGAGCTTCCAGTGGAGATCACAGCCCCGCTCCTCACCTGCGGGCCTGGCTGCTGCTAATAAAGGCAATTGGAAACACCTGTTACCACTTGGGGCCTGAGGACATACTCAGGAGTCCCTCAAGGAGCTAGCAGGCTGGCAGACCTCCTGACCCCGGGATAGGTGTGCTCCTAGTTGAGAGGGCCTTCGGACGAGAGGTGAGAATATTCCCTAGATACAAGAACGAACTTCAGGTTTCAAAAGGATTTGAAACCCCAGGAGGCACTTGGAAAAGACATTTCACAGCCGTCAAAACACCCTCTTTCTGAACCCTGGATGCTTCCGTTTTTCATGGAAAATCTGGACACTCGCGTGGCCATCAGTACCACAGATCCTTTACATTTGGCCCAATAAAGGGAAAGCACAATGTGTGTGCCAGGGTGGTAGAGTTTCACTTCTTGGCACTGCTGGTGGCGATGCAAGGGAACTATGTGGAAGCCCAGGACCCCATTTTGAGTCCCTGCTCACCACTTACTCAGCTAGGGAAAAGCTGGGCTAGTGTCAAATCAGAGCTGCAGCTGTCTCTCTGTCTCTCTTCCTGCTTGGGCCATGCTCTCTCAATTTATGACTGTTTCCTTCTCCTGAATAAGAAAGTTACAAATGATGTACAGAAATACAGATAAGAGGGAAAAATTACCCCCCTTGCCCACTATTACATGTAACTGTTGACTGTAAACCATTCATCCCCCAAGAAATAACAGAATAAATATTTGTGAGGTTAAAAACATTGTAGGTTAAATAGTGAACATTCTTTAGAGCCATGCAATACTAATCCATTGTGCATTGGATGTCACTGTCAAAAACAGTGCAGTAGTAGTTGTAGTAGTGTGTAGTATCTGCAAAAGGAAATGTATTGTGTGTCAAAAGTTCCCTTCAATTATAAGAGAAAATCTATCAGTCAGAAAAAATGACCCCTCATGTGATAACGAAATAAATAAATATGCAAATAAATGGGGATGATCTAGGAGGATTTGAAAAAAATAAAAACAAAAACCACAGGAAGACCTGATTACAGCAGAAATATAGAAAACATCTGCTGAGAAACAGAGGGCTGCTTCAAAACTTCCCTGACACTTCAGGGTCCAAGCAAATTAAGAATTCCTGAGAATGAAAAGAAAGGCATACGTATTGAAGCTTACACTAGAAAATGGAGGCAAGTTCTGTGCTATGATAATTACAATGAGGATACTGATAGAAAGGCTATTGGAAATGCTCCTGGAAGGTTTACAATTTATAATTGTACTGAATCCTGCTCCAACTATGTGACCAATTATTTATGAATAAGTAGGCTGTTATAAATGTGGTAATTCTGCATTAAGATCAAATAAAAAGGTCAACAATTCTAAAAATGACTGATATATATGTATATATATGTACATATATGTAAGTGTATCTTTATTATAGACTCTGAGGGATACTGGCATGGCTATGAGCAGACAGAGTATGGCTTGTGCCAGAGAGACTTACAAAGCTGAGGCTCCAGAAACCTAGGTGAAATTGGCAACAAAACAAGCCAGAGCTCAGCAGTGCCCTGGTGACTCTCTTTGTATATCAGGGCCTGTCAGTAAAATAAGTATATAAGTAAAATATTAATGAGTGCAGACAGAATGAGTGAGAGCCTGTGAGAGTCAGAGACAGAGAAGGCAAGAATAGAAATAGAAGAGTGGGAAAGAGACCAAAAGTCAAAAACCTCCCACACTGTGTTCATACATGACAGGTTCAAACCTGGGTTGTCGAGACTGTAAGGGAGCAGTCTCATGTCCACAGACCCTGGACCACCCCAGCCTTCACCATATGTGTGTAGTATTTACGACATGAAATGTATTGTGAGTGTAAACTTCCCATAAATAATAAAAGAAAAATCTATCAAGCAGAAGAAATGACCCCTCATGTATTATAGGACTAAATAAATATGCAAATAAATGGGGATGATATAGGAGAATTTGAAAAAAATGAAAAATAAAAACAAAAAGTACAAGAAGACCTGATTACAGTAGAAAATGGAAACCATCTGCTGAGAAACAGAGGGCTGCTTCAAAAATTCCGAGACACCCCAGAGTCCAGGGAATTTAAGATGTCAGAAGAATGAAAAGAAACTCATATGTACTGAAGCTTACACTAGAGAAAGGAGGCAAGTTCTGTACTATGATAATTACAATAAGGATGCTGATAGAAATGCTATTAGAAATGCTACTGGAAGGTTCTATTATTTATAATTGTATTGAATTCTGTTCCAACTAGGTGGCCAATTATTAATGAAAAAGGAAGCTGTTATAAATGTGTGAATTCTGATAAAGATCAATTACATAGGACGACAATTCTAAAAATGACAGATATATATATGTATATTTATATATACATATATGGATGTATATGTTTATTATAAAGTCTGAGAGATACTGCCATGGATATGAGGAGACAGAATATGGCTTGTGTCATAGAGTCTTACAAAGCTGTGACTCCAGTACACTAGGTGATATCACCAAAAAAGCAAGCCAGAGCTCAGCAGTGCTCTCGTAACTCTCTTAGTATATCTGGGCCTGTCAGTAAAATATCAATGAGTGTATACAGAGTGTGTGAGAGCATGTGAGAGTTAGAGACAGAGAATGCGAGAAAGAAATAGATAAGTAGGAAAGACCAGAAGTCAAAAACCTCCTACACTGTGCTCATTGATGACAGGTTCAAACCTGGCTTGCAGAGATTGTAAGGCAGCAGCTCTCATGCCCAGAGACCCCATACAGCCCCAGCCTTCACCATATGCTGTACTACCAGACCTGACAGTAATGTGTGTGTGAGTGTGTGTCTGTCTGTCTGTGTGTGTCTGTGTGTGCTCAGAGCTCACCTATAGTAGTCTCAGAGCATGGGTGTCAAGGTATTCAGCCTCATGTGCAACTTATGTACAGAGAACCTAGCTGGACAGGGCAAGCCAGCTAGCCCAGATTGTGGCTAAGCAAGAATGCATATGCAAAGGGATTCTCAAGTCTCCCTCTCCTGAGTTCCCGATTCAATCCCATGCCTCACTTTCATCCAAACACTGACAACGGGATTAGCTGGGGCACCCATCAGAATTCAGGGGCATGAGGCTGAGTAGGCAGTCATGTTTGGCTGCCTACTAAGCCTCCAGACTTTCAGTCCACTGCTCAGGGCAGCAGATTAGAAGCCCTGAAGGAACCCAGAGAGAGCTGTGTTTCAACATAGATGGGAACTGTGTTTGACCAAACAATAGTGGATGAATCCGGCCCCTTACACCTACCCTTTGGGTCCGGCTAAGGCAATTGCTCCTGTGGCCTCACAATCCCTGATCATGGTGTCCTGGTGTCCACACATCACACTCAGAGAGATTCCCAGAAGTAGGCATGCATGAGTGTCCCATACAAAGTCGCTCTGCTTGCAGGAAACACAAACTCCCTGGGCCCTTGCTATGGAGAGACAAAAGGAAGATGGATGTCTCCATTGGCTGAATTAGGAGCTTCCAGTGGCGATCACAGCCCTGCCCCTCACCGGAGGGCCTGGCTGCTGCTAATAAAGGCAATTGGAAACACCTGTTACCACTTGGGGCCTGAGGACATACTCAGGAATCCCTCCAGGAGCTATCAGGCTGGCAGACCTCCTGACCCCGGGATAACTGTGCTCCTAGTTGGGAGTGCCTTTGGGCCAGAGGTGAGAATATTCCCTAGATACAAGAAAGAACTTCAGGTTTCAAAAGGATTTGAAACCCGAGGAGGCACTTGGAAAAGACATTTCACAGTCATCAAAACACCCTCTTTCTAAACCCTGGAATCTTCCGTTTTGCGTGGAAAATCTGGACACTGGTGTGGCCATCAGTACCACAGATCCTTTACATTCAGCCCAATAGAGGGAAAACACAGTGTGTGTGCCAGGGTGGTAGAGTTTCACTTCTCTTCACCTGGGCTCTCATGGAATAAGGACAAGGATACGGTGCAGGAAATTAGGGAGTCTTGTTAAAATTCTTAAGCTCTAGCCGGGCGGGTTAGCTTTGCAGTGGTGAACAGAGACTCAAGGACAACGGCTGGGCAGGGAGGCTGTATTTCTTTATTCAGGAACAACGATTCATAAACTAAGACAAACTAATCACCAAACAGAACTCTGCTGTCTCTTTGCGGCGGCGCAAGCACTCTCTCTCTTACTCTGGAACTCAGGAACCCTCGAACTCTCTCAATCTGGAACTCTGGAACTCTCTTACTGGGGAACCCTCTGAAACTCTCCAACTCTGGAACTCTGGCGGGCTTCCTAGGGGCGGGGCTAAGCGGGCCCGCGAAATTAGCAGGCCTGATCTAATTCTCTTGGCGTGGGAGAACTAGCACCCAATGTAAAGCATACAACAATTCTCCCTTTTCTTTTAACTAAATGGATACAGTATCAAGGGTGTGGGGTGAACAGAAACCTATATCGTACAGGCATTTTTTAAAAAAGAAACTGGCACAAACTAAACTTTATCAGCTTAAAAAAATTTCTTGCCTCTGGGGGGCGTACTTTCTTTGACGGGCATTTGCATGGGGGCGGGGAACGGCCTAGAGTCCCACAGGCAGCTGGCTGCAACTTACTTACTATGAAAAAAAAACTTGTTATTAGCATATCTAATGCACGATCCAACGTTTCTAATAGAGAAGGAATTTGAGACTTTTACATATCAACAAGGTCTTTTAACCTTTTGTTACACCCATTCAAGATGGAGACACACCCTAGGTGTGGGCTGGAGAGGAAACCTCAGGCATGAGAATAATTAGCATAGCCACTGTGCGATCTACCATTTCTAATAGAGAAGGTAATGGAGAGTTTTACACATCAACAACTCTATTTAACCTTTTGTTTAGACTAACTTAGTTAAAATATATTGATTGTTAACTAATTTTTACCTTAGACTTTAAATGTAAGTTAATTTTATCTTTATGAGAATTACATTGAAAACCTTTTTCATTTAACTTTGACTAGTAAGAATTTAGCCTTAAAGCTACTGTTTACCAAACTTTAAACATACACATAAACATGGTCATTAATACACAAGGAGAGAAACCTTTGTTACGAAGACATGTCATTTTAAACACGAATGTAAATCTGTACTGTCTTAGTTGTTGGGGGGGTTCACCATCCGGAGGTGGCTTACCATGCAGCTCCATTTCCGAGCAGCTCCACTTCTAGGAATTGCAGGTTGTGATCTCTGCACAAGTCTCTGCGTACTACAGCTTGTCTGTCATCAGACCCGACCGGCGGCTGGAGATCTCGTGTGCCCAGTTTTGGCAGGGAGCCCGGGGGTCCGGGAGGCCCGGGATGGTTCCAGAATTCATAGAAAGAGGGCAGGCAGGCCATCTTTGTAGAAGGTGTGGGCCTAGGTGCCCAGGGGTGGCGGCCATGATGGGCCGCCGCGGCCCTGCCCCATGGCCCTGCCTTGTCTGTTGCCCTGTTCGCAGTGGCCAAGCAGCGTGGAGGGATCACACGTCCAGTGCCCTGTGCCACGCAGTGGAGAGCCGGCTCCTGTGGGCTGGCCTCGGGCTCTTGCGTGTTGGCCTCGGGCTCCAGGGGCTCTTGTGTGCTGGCTTCGGCCTCCTGCGGGCTGCAGGGCTGCGGGGCTGCGGGCGCGGTGCGCGGGGTTGTCTGGGCGCAGCCGGCTGGCTGGCCGTTTAACCAGGTGGAAACGGCAGCTCCGCGTCTCGCCTCCCGCCCGCTGGCTCTTCCCGCTGGCTGTTCTGAGTTCGCCCGAGCGAGTGGAAACCACAGAGTGGTCCAGAGATAAATGTTCCAGAAACAGCAAAACAGTCTCGTGAAGAAAGAGCAGAGGCCTTTGGAGATCTCTTCACAAGCAGAAGAGAAGGCCATAGTGCCTATGTAGCCAAATTGTCTTTACTTATCTGAGAGATGCGCAGGTCAGCCCCACGTTGGGCGCCATTTGTTGTTAAAATTCTTAAGCTCTAGCCTGGCGGGTTAGCTTCGCAGTGGTGAACAGAGACTCAAGGACAAAGGCTGGGCAGGGAGGCTGTATTTCTTTATTCAGCAACAACGATTCATAAACAAAGACAAACTAATCACCAAACAGAACTCTGCTGTCTCTTTGCAGCGGTGCAAGCACTCTCTCTCTTACTCTGGAACTCAGGAACCCTAGAACTCTCTCACTCTGGAACTCTGGAACTCTCTTACTGGGGAACCCTCTGAAACTCTCCAACTCTGGAACTCTGGGGGGCTTCATAGAGGCGGGGCTAAGCGGGCCCGCAAAATTAGCAGGCCTGATCTAATTCTCTTGGTGGGGGAGAACTAGCACCCAATGTAAAGCATACAACAGAGGAGGGCTGCATT
This sequence comes from Erinaceus europaeus, assembly GCF_950295315.1. Taxonomy (NCBI): domain Eukaryota; kingdom Metazoa; phylum Chordata; class Mammalia; order Eulipotyphla; family Erinaceidae; genus Erinaceus; species Erinaceus europaeus. The sequence continues at coordinate 927,196 of NW_026647118.1, read as the reverse complement.
TAGGCTGAGAGTCAGCCACAGGGCCCTGGAGAATGGAAGTCAAGCACAGAGGGCCTGTACAGCTGCAGCTGGAGATGGACATATGCCTGTTACCTGCAGCAGGAAAGCTGTCTCCTCAGTTCCCCTCTGTACTACGCCATATGCACGAGACTAAGTAATCTAAAGGGCAATGAAAGGATAATTTCAACACCAGGACGACCGAGTTCATGATGCATGCACTGACTTCTACGAAGGGTCCAGGGAAGAAGGCACGCAGAGACAGTCAGAGAGACAGAATGACAGTGACGGAAAAGGACAGAAATTCTGGCCCTGTGTTGATCAGTGCCAGAGCACTGAAGACAAACCCTCCATGCCCATGCATACTTCTTACAAGTGGCATTGTTATTTTATGTTTGTGAGGAAAGGTAACACTTAGAACATCTAGGTCTTAGCCCACTCTGAGAAGCAACAGTAAGCCTCCAGTCCACTCTGCAAAACTGCCCTTGCCTCTCCAAATTGGAAGTAGTTTTAGTGATGTTCCAGCCAAGATGCAGGCTTGTGTATTTCATCTCCCTGGTCCAGCCTCAGCCTGTCCTGTGTGCAGGGAACTGAACTATGTATATTTCTTCTTTGATTTACAGTTTTGGGATAGGACTCTGTGGACAAAAAAAGCAAGAGGGAAGTAGATGATTTGGCAGCTGTAGTTTGTGCTGAGAGAGATTTGTAGAGTGACAAGAGGTAAACGAATGTTCTGTGAGATGTCTCTCATGACTCTGGCTCAGAGGGCCAGGTGTATCCGCATTACTACCTGAATCCAGAGCTGTGCAGTTCTCTAGCCAAAATATATTTTCAGACCTCTACATCTTACATATATATATATATATATATATATATATATATATAGAGAGAGAGAGAGAGAGAGAGAGAGAGAGAGAAAGAGAGAGAGAGAGAGAGAGAGAGAGAGAGAGAGACTGACGTAGTCATTTTCTACAATGGATGCGATATGACATTCAGACAATTGATTGATAAAACCTGGAGAGAAACTGTGCATCAGGAAAATAATTGTCCAAAGGAGTAAATTCTCCAAATCATTAGCTATATGCAGCTCCAACGGCACTTAGCGAAAAAGGATCAAGAGGAACTCATCAAGGAGACTCTCCACATGGACAGGCACCACAAGTTTCCTAGTCTGGCAACACACACAGAGCAGCTGCTAGTTCCTTGTGTAAGCCTCAGGGCAAAAACCTCTTCCTCTTCAGTGTCTTTACTTCTGAAAAGAAAAATAGTGTCCAAGGGCCAAGGAGAGCTACAAGGGTGTCAATATTGAGTGGTAAATCAGAATGTGCCAAGTGTTTTACAAAAATTTCCTGTGCCACAGTGATTCTGTTGTTCTCTTTCTCTCCCTACCACACACATACACACACACACAAACAAACACAAACGCACACTCTCACAGTCACTCAAGCACACATCCACAGAGGCACAGGCATAAATGGAGTTATACGCATGCACACTGGACAGCTTCGGCAAGGCATGGCCCTGGGCTGAACACTGCTTCGCACTTCCGGGAAGCACGCCCAGCCTTTTAAGGCCATCTCTGAGCTCCCATTGGCGGGCTTCCTTCAGAAGGCTGCTCTCTGAGTCCCGCCCTCGCAACTTCTCCTCTGTTCTCATTGGACAGCTCTTGGTTCACGCCCCTGAGGGTGATGTTCTTCTCTAATTGGCCAGCTGTCTCTATGAATACACACTGGGCCTTCCCCTCCGGCTCAGAGGGCACGGTCTCTTAGACCCGCCCCCGGGGACTGTCTGCCGTCCTCTGAAGGCCCTGTTTCTGCCAACACAACCCAACAGCTCCTGTCTGGATGCGTCCTTAGGACACTGTCTGCTTGAGCTAGGCTGGCCATGCTCTTGGGGCACAACCATAAACACTGTCTCCACTCTCATAGCCCAGTGCCTCAGGGCACATGCCCCATGGAGCCTTAGTCCCGCACTGGTGCTGCCCTCTTGTGGACACCCAGCAGAATTCAGCTGAGCACAGGGATTCACAAGCTCCCAGTAGAGTCATCCCAGACAAAGAGAGAAACCCCTTCCACTTGCAAAGCCAAATGGGGGATCCCCCCACAGGAAAGAACAGATGTCTAGGGCCCTCTACGTCAATTTCAACCTTGCTGTCCATGGGCCACAAATCCCAGAGCTCTGCTCATTCCACAGAATCACTACACTCATCTATGGGCTTTTCTGCCACCTTGTGGACACACAGCAGAATGCAGCTGAGCTCCCCAATGCCACTCCGATTTGAGTCTACACAGAAAATTACACACAGCATGGGAATAGCAAAGGAAAGAACCCATCTGAGGACCACCTGGGAGAATGCACAACAGTGTCCAGAATATACAATGTGCCATTCATATTTGAAAAACCACTTGTGCAGTGGAAACTTCCTTTGTCATAGCAAAACCCAGTTCCTAAGAATCTGCATCAGGAATAAAGAAACAACAGCCGTAATCATAACTGAAACACACTTATGTACACTTACACAGACACACACACACACACACACACACACACACACACACTCACACCCTCCCACAGAGACGCACACACATTTCCCTGAAATAACGTGGATTGGGGTTGCTGTTTTGCACTCAAGTAAAAGGTCAAAGTTTCATGGGTGGAGGGGACAAGTGTTAAGTTTCTGGCATATGAAGGTGAGAAGTGCCTAGAGCAGATCTATAGTTACATGGACAATAAAGGAAGCATGGGTTGGAGGCACAGCTGGTGGAGATGCCAGGGAACTATGTGGAAGCCTAGGACCCCGTTTTGAGCTCCTGCTCACCACGTACCCAGCTCGGGAAAAGCTGTGCTAGTGTCAAATCAGAACTGCAGCTGTTTCTCTGTCTCTCTTCCTGCTTTGGCCCTGCTCTCTCAATTTATGACTGTTTCCTTCTACTCCGTAAGAAAGTTACAAATGATGTACAGAAATACAGGGAAAGTGGGAAAATTACCCCCGTGCCCACTTTTACATGTAACTGTTGACGGTAAACCATTCATCCCCCAAGAAAGAACAGAATAAATATTTGTGAGGTTAAAAACATTGTAGGTTAAATAGTGAACATTCTTTAGAGCCATGCAATACTAATCCATTGTGCATTGGATGTCACTGTCAAAAACAGTGCAGTAGTAGTTGTAGTAGTGTGTAGTATCTGGAAAAGGAAATGTATTGTGTGTCAAAAGTTCCCTTCAATTATAAGAGAAAATCTGTCAGGCAGAACAAATGACCAGTCATGTGATATGGGACTAAATAAATAAATATGCAAATTAATGGGGATGATCTAGGAGGATTTGAAAAAAATAAAAATAAAAACCACAGGAAGATCTGATTACAGCAGAAATATAGAAAACGTCTGCTGAGAAACAGAGGGCTGCTTCAAAACTTCACTGACACTTCAGCGTCCAGGGAAATTAAGAATTCCCGAGAATGAAAAGAAAGGCATATGTATTGAAGCTTACACTAGAAAATGGAGGCAAGTTCTGTGCTATGATAATTACAATGAGGATACTGATAGAAAGGCTATTGGAAATGCTCCTGGAAGGCTTATAATTTATAATTGTAGTGAATCCTGCTCCAACTATGTGACCAATTATTTATGAGTAAGGAGGCTGTTATAAATTTGGTAATTCTGAATTAAGATAAAATAAAAAGGTCACCAATTCTAAAAATGACTGATATATATATATATATATATATATATATGTACATATATGTAAGTGTATCTTTATTATAGTCTCTGAGGGATACTGGCATGGCTATGAGGAGACAGAATATGGCTTGAGCCAGAGAGACTTACAAAGCTGAGGCTCCAGAAACCTAGGAGAAATCGCCAACAAAACAGCCAGAGATCAGCAGTGTCCTGGTGATTCCTTTTGTATATCTGGGCCTGTCAGTAAAATAATGTATAAGTAAAATATTAATGAGTGCCGACAGAGTGAGTGAGAGCCTGTGAGAGTCAGAGACAGTGAAGGCAAGAAGAGAAATAGAAGAGTGGGAAAGAGACCAGAAGTCAAAAACCTCCCACACTGTGTTCATACATGAAAGGTTCAAACCTTGGTTGTAGAGATCTATGGCAGAAGTCTCAAGTCCACAGAACCCAGACCACCCCAGCCTTCACCATATGTGTGTAGTATTTACCACACGAAATGTATTGTGAGTGTAAACTTCCCTTCAATTATAAGAGAAAAATCTATCAAGCAGAAGAAATGACCCCTCATGTAATATAGGACTAAATAAATAAATAAATATGCAAATAAATGGGGATGATCTAGGAGGATTTGAAAAAAATGAAAAATAAAAACAAAAAGCCCAGGAAGACCTGATTACAACAGGTAATGTAAACCATCTGCTGAGAAACAGAGGGCTGCTTCAAAAATTCTGAGACACTTCATAGTCCAGGGAAATTAAGATTTCAAGAGAATGAAAAGAAACTCATATGTACTGAAGCTTACACTAGAGAAAGGAGGCAAGTTCTGTACTATGATAATTACAATAAGGATGCTGATAGAAATGCTATTAGAAATGCTACTGGAAGGTTCTATTATTTATAATTGTATTGAATCCTGCTGTAACTAGGTGGCCAATTATTAATGAAAAAGGAAGCTGTTATAAATGTGATAATTCTGATAAAGATCAATTACATAGGTTGACAATTCTAAAAATAACATATATATATATATATGGATGTATATGTTTATTATAAAGTCTGAGAGATACTGCCATGGATATGAGGAGACAGAATATGGCTTGTGTCAGAAAGACTTACAAAGCTGAGGCTCCAGTAGCCTAGGTGAAATCACCAACACAACAAGCCAGAGCTCAGCAATGCTCTGGCAATTCTCTTTGTATATCTGGGCCAGTCAATAAAATAAAAATATAAGTAAAATATTACTGAGTGTAGACAGAGTGAGTGAGAGCCTGTGAGAGTCAGAGACAGTGAAGGCAAGAAGAGAAATAGAAGAGTGGGAAAGAGACCAGAAGTCAAAAACCTCCCACACTGTGTTCATACATGAAAGGTTCAAACCTTGGTTGTAGAGATCTATGGCAGAAGTCTCAAGTCCACAGAACCCAGACCACCCCAGCCTTCACCATATGTGTGTAGTATTTACCACACGAAATGTATTGTGAGTGTAAACTTCCCTTCAATTATAAGAGAAAAATCTATCAAGCAGAAGAAATGACCCCTCATGTAATATAGGACTAAATAAATAAATAAATATGCAAATAAATGGGGATGATCTAGGAGGATTTGAAAAAAATGAAAAATAAAAACAAAAAGCCCAGGAAGACCTGATTACAACAGGTAATGTAAACCATCTGCTGAGAAACAGAGGGCTGCTTCAAAAATTCTGAGACACTTCATAGTCCAGGGAAATTAAGATTTCAAGAGAATGAAAAGAAACTCATATGTACTGAAGCTTACACTAGAGAAAGGAGGCAAGTTCTGTACTATGATAATTACAATAAGGATGCTGATAGAAATGCTATTAGAAATGCTACTGGAAGGTTCTATTATTTATAATTGTATTGAATCCTGCTGTAACTAGGTGGCCAATTATTAATGAAAAAGGAAGCTGTTATAAATGTGATAATTCTGATAAAGATCAATTACATAGGTTGACAATTCTAAAAATAACATATATATATATATATATGGATGTATATGTTTATTATAAAGTCTGAGAGATACTGCCATGGATATGAGGAGACAGAATATGGCTTGTGTCAGAAAGACTTACAAAGCTGAGGCTCCAGTAGCCTAGGTGAAATCACCAACACAACAAGCCAGAGCTCAGCAATGCTCTGGCAATTCTCTTTGTATATCTGGGCCAGTCAATAAAATAAAAATATAAGTAAAATATTACTGAGTGTAGACAGAGTGAGTGAGAGCCTGTGAGAGTCAGAGACAGAGAAGGAGAGAAAAGAAATAGATGAGTTAGAAAGTGACCAGAGGATTTGACTTCCGGAGGCAGAGCTGCGAGCAGCAGATCACTTTCTCTCCTCTCCTCTCCTCTGCCGGATCAACTAGGAATACCAAAGGAGACCACCTGGACCGAAACAAGACAGGACTAGAATGACCACAGAAACCCAGTAAATCACCCGTGAGTACAAACACACATGGCTGGTGACAGAGAGGAGAGAGGGGCCTAAGGAGAGATTAAGTGACTGCTAACAGTTCGACAGTTTGTCAGTGGAGACACCACCTCCAGTCTGCTCCACCAACAAGGGGACAGGTGAAGGGAGGAAAGGACTCCCCAGAGACTCACCAAGTACAACTCTGAGTCTCCATTGCTACTACCCTCAGAATCTGGAGCAGCAACAGGGAGGGACACCAGGGCACAGAGATCTAACAGGGAAACTCAGGAGAAGACCTATACCTCAGTGGCATAGCTGAAGGGCTGTGAAAGTCTCTTTGCATAACCACTGGATTATCTCTGCCACACCCTGCTTTATCTCTTGGTCAGGAGTCATTGATTAAGCCAAGAAGCCTATTGATAGTTTAAAAGCCCTCAGGCTACCATAGCCTACAGGGGAAAAAAAAAGGCTTTTACACCACTGAACTCCAACTCAGGGATGGAAAAAACCGTTAACTTATATAAAATGGTTAACACAACAAGAAAAAATATTGGAGACTCGAACCAGGACAAGAGTCCAGCTAAAAGTCCTCCAGAGGGCGAAGCACAAAACAACGAGTTCAACATCCAAATATTAGCTAAGGAAATAATAACAGGAGTGAGTAAAGAATTTGAAAAAATTGTAATCAGTACTGCAGGAAAAACAAATGAGAATATGGAAGAAAATTCTAATAATCTCATGGTTATTAGAGAGCTGAAAGCTGAAATTGATGAGCTAAGAAGGCAACTAGCTGAACAAGCTAAAACAGTATCAGAGCAGGGCAACAAAATAGATGAACTCCATAAAGCAGTAGAGGGCAGAGAGAATAGAATCAATGAGGCTGAAGACAGAATTAGCAAGATTGAGGATGAATTAGAGACAACTAAAGAAGAAGTAAGAGATCTCAAAAAGAGATTAAGAGATGCTGAAAACAACAACAGAGTCCTATGGGATGACTTCAAAAGAAACAATATACACATTATTGGCTTACCAGAGGAAGAAAGAGAAGGGGAGGAAGAAAGCGTTCTCCAGGCCATAATAGCTGAAAATTTCTCTAGTCTAGACAACACCAAAGACATAAAGATTCAAGAAGCCCAGAGCGTCCCAAACAGAATTAACCCAGACCTAAAGACACCAAGACATGTCATACTTAGATTGGAAAGGAATAAGGAAAAAGAAAGGATCCTCAAGGCTGCAAGAGAAAAACAGAGTCACCTACAAAGGAAAACCCATAAGATTAGCAGCAGACTTCTCCATACAAACACTACAGGCCAGAAGAGAATGGCAAGATATCTATCGAGTGCTCAATGAGAAAGGCTTTCAGCCAAGAATACTATATCCTGCTAGATTGTCATTCAGACTAGATGGAAGCATCAAAACCTTCTCAAACAAGCAACAGTTGAAGGAAGCAACCATCACCAAGCCTGCCTTGAAAGAAGTTCTGAAAGGTTTCCTATAAACAACCAGACCACCACAAATAGAACATATATCAAAACACTCTAAAACTCTACAAGAATGGCGTTAAAATATCTTCAATCTTTGATATCAATAAATGTGAATGGCCTGAATTCACCTATTAAAAGACACCGAGTAGAAAGATGGATCAGAAAACACAACCCAACAATATGTTGTCTACAGGAAACTCACCTAACGCAACAAGACAAACACAGACTTAAAGTGAAAGGATGGAAAACTATCATTCAAGCCAATGGCTCACAAAAAAGGGCAGGAACAGCTATTCTCATATCTGACATGATAGACTTTAAAATAGATAAGATTAAAAAAGATAGGAATGGACACTACTTAATGCTAAGAGGATCAGTCAATCAAGAGGACTTAACAATTATTAATATCTATGCACCCAATGAGAAGCCATCTAAATACATCAAACTTCTACTGAAAGAGCTACAGCATTATATTAACAGTAACACAATCATAGTAGGGGACTTCAACACCCCATTATCTCAACTTGACAGATCATCCAGGAAGAAAATCAGTAAAGACATAAGGGAGCTAAATGAAGAGATAGATAAACTAGAACTATTGGACATTTTCAGAGTCATTCATCCCAAGAAACTGGAATACACATTTTACTCAAATCCACATGGATCATTCTCAAGGATAGACCATATGTTAGGCCACAAAGACAGCATCAGCCTATTCAAGAGCACTGAAATCATCCCAAGCATCTTCTCAGACCACAGTGGAATTAAACTAACACTTAACAATCAACAAAAGATTAGTAACAGTGCCAAAATGTGGAAGCTCAACAGTACACTTCTTAACAACTTCTGGGTCAAAGAGGAAATCAAGGAAGAAATCAAAATGTTTCGAGAGTTCAATGAAAATGAAGACACAAGCTATCAAAATATTTGGGACACAGCTAAAGCAATCCTAAGAGGGAAGTTCATAGCTATACAAGCACACATTAGGAAACAAGAAAAGGCACAAATAAACAGCCTGATTGCACATCTTAAAGACCTAGAAGAAGAACAACAAAGGAACCCTAAAGCAACCAGAAGGACAGAAATTACTAAAGTTAGGGCAGAAATAAATAACATTGAGAATAGGAAAACCATACAAAAGATCAATGAAAGTAAATGTTGGTTCTTCGAAAGAGTAAACAAAATCGACAAACCTTTAGCCAGACTCACAAAACATAAAAGGGAGAAGACCCAAATCAGATAGTAAATGAAAGAGGAGATATCATAACAGACACTGCAGAAATTCAACATATCATGCGAGGCTTCTATGAACAAATATATGCCACAAAGTTAGAGAACCTGGAAGAAATGAATGATTTCCTAGATACCTACCAACTTCCAGAACTAAGTAAAGAGGAAGTGGATAACATGAACAGGCCCATCACAGCTAATGAAATTGAAACAGTTATCAAAAATCTTCCCAAAAATAAAAGTCCTGGACCAGATGGTTTTACAAATGAATTCTACAAAACTTTCAAAGAAGAACTAATACCTCTACTTTTAAAAGTCTTCCAGAAGATTGAAGACACTGGAATACTCCCTGCCAGCTTCTATGAAGCCAACATCACCCTGATATCAAAAGCAGACAGGGACACAACCAAAAAAGAAAACTACAGACCAATATCTCTGATGAACATAGATGCGAAAATATTGAACAAAATTCTAGCCAACCGGATACAGCAGTATATCAAAAAGATTGTTCATCATGACCAAGTGGGGTTTATCCCAGGCATGCAAGGTTGGTTTAATATACGTAAATCAATCAATGTGATCCACCACATCAACAAAAGCAAGACCAAAAACCACATGGTCATATCAATAGATGCAGAGAAAGCCTTTGACAAAATACAACATCACTTTATGATCAAAACACTACAAAAAATAGGAATAGATGGAAAATTCCTGAAGATAGTGGAGTCTATATATAGCAAACCTACAGCCAACATCATACTCAATGGTGAAAAACTGGAAGCATTTCCCCTCAGATCAGGTACTAGATAGGGCTGCCCACTATCACCATTACTATTCAACATAGAGTTGGAAGTTCTTGCCATAGCAATCAGGCATGAGCAAGGAATTAAAGGCATACAGATTGGAAGAGAAGAAGTCAAACTCTCCTTATTTGCAGATGACATGATAGTATACATGGAAAAACCTAAGGAATCTATCAAGAAGCTTTTGGAAATCATCAGGCAATACAGTAATGTGTCAGGCTATAAAATTAACATTCAAAAGTCAGTGGCATTCCTCTATGCAAACACTAAGTTAGAAGAAATTGAAATCCAGAAATCAGTTCCTTTTTCTATAGCAACAAAAACAATAAAATATCTAGGAATAAACCTAACCAAAGAAGTGAAAGACTTGTATACTGAAAATTATGAGTCACTACTCAAAGAAATTGAAAAAGACACAAAGAAGTGGAAAGATATTCCATGCTCATGGGTTGGAAGAATTAACATCATCAAAATGAATATATTACCCAGAGCCATCTACAAATGTAATGCTATCCCCATCAAGATCCCAAGCACATTTTTTAGGAGAATAGAACAAATGCTACAAATGTTTATCTGGAACCAGAAAAGACCTAGAATTGCCAAAACAATCTTGAGAAAAAAGAACAGAACTGGAGGCATCACACTGCCAGATCTCAAACTATATTATAGGGCCATTGTCATCAAAACTGCTTGGTACTGGAACATGAACAGACACACTGACCAGTGGAATAGAACTGAGAGCCCAGAAATGAGGCCCCACACCTATGGACATCTAATCTTTGACAAAGGGGCCCAGACTATTACATGGGGAAAGCAGAGTCTCTTCAACAAATGATGTTGGAAACAATGGGTTGAAACATGCAGAAGAATGAAGCTGAATCACTGTATTTCACCAAATACTAAAGTAAATTCCAAGTGCATCAAGGACTTGGATGTTAGACCAGAAACTATCAGATACTTAGAGTAAAATATTGGAAGAACTTTTTTCCGCATAAATTTTAAAGACATTTTCAATGAAATGAATCCAATTACAAGGAAGACTAAGGCAAGTATAAACCTATGGGACTACATCAAATTAAAAAGCTTCTTCACAGCAAAAGAAACCACTACCCAAATCAAGAGACCCCTCACAGAATGGGAGAAGATCTTTACATGCCATACATCAGATAAGAGTTTAATAACCAACATATATAAAGAGCTTACCAGACTCAACAACAAGACAACAAATAACCCCATCCAAAAATGGGGGGAGGAATTGGACAGAATATTAACCACAGAAGAGATCCAAAAGGCCGAGAAACACATGAAAAAATGCTCCAAGTCTCTGATTGTCAGAGAAATGCAAATCAAGACAACAATGAGATATCACTTCACTCCTGTGAGAATGTCACACATCAGAAAAGGTAACAGCAGCAAATGCTGGAGAGGATGTGGGGTCAAAGGAACCCTCCTGCACTGCTGGTGGGAATGTCAATTGGTCCAACCTCTGTGGAGAACAGTCTGGAGAACTCTCAGAAGGCTAGAAATGGACCTACCCTATGACCCTGCAATTCCCCTCCTGGGGATATATCCTAAGGAACCCAACACATCCATCCAAAAAGATCTGTGTACACATATGTTCTTGGCAGCACAATTTGTAATAGCCAAAACCTGGAAGCAACCCAGGTGTCCAACAACAGATGAGTGGCTGAGCAAGTTGTGGTATATATACACAATGGAATACTACTCAGCTGTAAAAAATGGTGACTTCACCGTTTTCAGCCGATCTTGGATGGACCTTGAAAAAATCATGTTGAGTGAAATAAGTCAGAAACAGAAGGATGAATATGGGATTATCTCACTCTCAGGCCGAAGTTGAAAAACAAGATTAGAAAAGAAAACACAAGTCGAACCTGAAATGGAATTGGAGTATTACACCAAAGTAAAAGACTCTGGGGTGGGTGGGTGGGTGGGTGGGGAGAATACAGGTCCATGAAAAATGATGAATGAAATAGTGGGGGTTGTATTGCTAAATGGGAATCTGGGGAATGTTATGCATGTAAAAAAAAAAAAGAAGTAGAAACGCAAAGCAGAAATTGACTGAGTTTGGAGTATGGCACCAAAGTAAGAAAGCAGAAGTATACTAGAGTTTGCAGAGAGTTCCTCCCTAATACTTCCTCTCCACTTTTCCAAGCTTTGGGTCCATGATTGCTCAACAATTTGTTTGGCTTTGTATGTTAACTCTCTTTTCAGTCACCAGGTTCCAGGTGTCATCAGGATGCCAGCCAGACTTCCCTGGATTGAAGACACCACCAATGTGTCCTGGAGCTCAGCTTCCCCAGAGACCCATCCTACTAGGGAAAGAGAGAGGCAGACTGGGAGTATGGACCGACCAGTCAACGCCCATGTTCAGGAGGAAGCAATTACAGAAGCCAGACCTTCTACCTTCTGCAACCCTCAATGACCCTGGGTCGATGCTCCCAGAGGGATAGAGAATGGGAAAGCTATCGGGGGAGGGGGTCGGATATGGAGATTGGGCGGTGTGAATTGTGTGGAGTTGTACCCCTCCTACCCTATGGTTTTGTTAATTAATCCTTTCTTAAATAAAATAAAGAAAGAAAGAAAGAAAGAAAGTGACCGGAAATCAAAATCCTCCTACACTATGTTCATTGATGACAGGTTCAAAGCTGGCTTTTAGAGATTGTAAGGCAGCAGCTCTCATGCCCACAGACCCCAGAGAGCCCCAGCCTTCACCATAAGCTGTACTACCAGACCTGACTGTAATGTGTGTGTGTGTGTGTGTGTGTGTGTGTGTCTGTCTGTCTGTATGTATCTGTGTGTGCTCAGAGCTCACCTATAGTAGTCTCAGAGCATGGGTGTCAAGGTAGCCAGCCTCACCTGCAACTTATGTACAGAGAACCTAGCTGGTAAGGGCAAGCCAGCTAGCCCAGATTCTGGCTAAGCTAGAATGCATATGCAAAGGGACTCTCATGTCTCACTCTCCTGAGTTCCCCATTCAATCCCATGCCTCACTATCATCCAAACACTGCCATTGAGTGAAGCTGGCGCAACACTTAGAATTAAGGGGCATGAGCCTGGCCAGTCATGTTTGGCTGCCTACTCAGCCTCCAGGCTCTCAGTCCACTGTTCAGGGCTTCAGATTACAAGCCCAGAAAGAACCCAGAGAGAGCTGTGTTTCAATATAGATGGGAACTGTGTTTGACCAAACAATAGTGGATGAACCCTGCCCCTTACACCTACCCTTTGTGTCCGGCTAAGGCAATTGCTCCTGTGGTCTCACAAGCCCTGATCATGGTGTACTGGTGTCCACTCATGACACTCGGAGAGATTCCCAGAAGTAGGCATGCATGAGTGTCCCATACAAAGTCGCTCTGCTTGCAGGAAGCAGAAAATCCCCGGGACCTTGCTATGGAGAGACAAAAGGAAGATGGATGCCTCCATTGGATGAATAAGGAGCTTCCAGTGGAGATCACAGTCCCGCCCCTCACCTGAGGGCCTGGCTGATGCTAATAAAGGCAATTGGAAACACCTGTTACCACTTGGGACCTGAGGACATACTCAGGAATCCCTCCAAGAGCTAGCAGGCTGGCAGACCGCCTGACCCCAGGATAGGTGTGCTCCTAGTTGGGAAGGCCATCTGTCCAGAGGTGAGAATATTCCCTAGATACAAGAAAGAACTTCAGGTTTCAAAAGGATTTGAAACCCCATGAGGCACTTGGAAAAGACATTTCACAGCCATCAAAACACCCTCTTTCTGAACCCTGGAAGCTTCCGTTTTGCATGGAAAATCTGGACACTGGTGTGGCCATCAGTACCACAGATCCTTTACATTCGGCCCAACAGAGGGAAAGCACAATGTGTGTGCCAGGGGGATAGAGTTTCACTTCTCTTGACCTTGGCTCTCATGGAATAAGGACTAGGATGCTGTGCAGGAAGGTGAGGAGGGCTGCATTTAGGCTGAGTGTCAGCCTCAGGGTCCTGGATAATGGGAGTCAATCACAGAGGACCTGGACAGCTGCAGCTGGTGATGGACACATGCCTGTTACCTGCAGTAGGATCGCTGCCACCACAGTTCCCCACTGTACTATGCCATATGCACGAGATTAAATAATCCAAAGCACAAAGAAAGGAAAATTTCAATACCAGGATGAACGAGTTAACGATGCATGCACGTAATTCCAGTAAGGGCCCAGTGAAGAACACATTTAGAGACAGTCAGAGAGACAGAATGACAGTGACAGAAAAGTACAGAATTTCTGGACCTGTGTTGATCAGTGCCGGAGCACTGAAGACAAATCCTCCATGCCCATGCATACTTCTAACAAGTGGCATTGCTATTTTATGTTTGTGAGGAAAGGTTACACTTAGAACATCTAGGTCTTACCCAACTCTGAGAAGCAACACTTGGCCTGCAGCCAACTCTCCAAAACTGCCCTCACCTCTCCAAATTGGAAGTAGTCTTGAGAGAGAGAGAGAGAGAGAGAGACACTGATGTATTCATTTTCTATAATGGATTCGTTATGACATTCAAACAATTTATTGCTAAAACCTGGAGAGAAAGTGTGCATCAAGAAAAGAATTGTCCAAAGGAGTAAAATCTCCAAATCATTAGCTCTATGCAGCTCCAAGGGTATAGTTTGTGCTGAGAGAGATTTGTAGACTGATAAGACGTATAGGAATGGCTCTGTGAGATGTCTCTCATGACTGTGTCTCAGAAGGGCCAGGTGTATCCGAATACTTACAATAATCCAGAGCTGTGCAGGTCTCTAGCTAAAAATATTTTCAGACCTCTACATATATATATATATATATATATATATATATATATATATATATATATAGAGAGAGAGAGAGAGAGAGAGAGAGAGTGAGACACTGATGTATTCATTTTCTATAATGGATTCGTTATGACATTCAAACAATTTATTGCTAAAACCTGGAGAGAAACTGTGCATCAAGAAAAGAATTGTCCAAAGGAGTAAAATCTCCAAATCATTAGCTCTATGCAGCTCCAAGGGTACCGAGCGAAATAGGCTTTAGAAGGAACTCATCCAGGAAACTCTCCACATGGACAGGCACCACAAGTTTCCTAGTCTGGCACACACACAGGGCAGCTGACAGTTCCCAGTGCAAGCCTCAGGGCAAAAACCTCTCCCTCTTCAGTGTCTTTACATCTGAAAAGAAGAAAGGTGACCGAGGGCCAAGGAGAGCTACAATGGTGTCAATATTGAGCTGTACATCAGAATGTGCCAAGTGTTTTGCACAAAATCACCTGTGCCACAGTAATTCTGTTTTTCTCTGTCTCTCCCTCCCTCACACACACACACAAACACACACAAACACACACTCTCACAGTCACACACACACACACACATCCACAGATGCACAGGCAGAAACAGAGTTATACACATGCGCACTGGACAGCTTCTGCAAGGCAGGGCCCTGGGCTGAACCCTGCTTCGCACTTCCTGGAAGCACGCCCAGCCTTGTAAGGCCAGCTCTGAGCTCCCATAGTCGGGCTTCCTTCAAAAGGCCCGCCCACAGGGCGATAGTCATGCTCTGATAGGCCAGAGGCCTCGGCCACACCCAGAACCCCTGCCAGCAATCTCATTGCCCAGTGTGCTTGGACACGCCCAGGAGGGTCTGCACTCCTAGTGATTGATTGGCCAGTGGCCTTGAGCACCACCACCACTGCTGCCTTGGAGTATGCTCATTGGACATCCTCTGGAAGGCCCACCCACCAGCCACATCAGCTCGACTCTGATTGGCCTGTTGTCCCAGGGACACGCCCCCAGCCAGCCAGAGAATATGAGAGTTAGAGAAGATGAGAAGAGAAGTAGATGAATTGGAAAGAGACCAGAATTCAAAAACCTCCTACACTGTGTTCACTGATGACAGGTTCAAACCTGGCTTGTAGAGATTGTAAGGCAGCAGCTCTCATGCCCACAGACCCCAGACAGCTCCAGTCTTCACCATATACTGTACTACCAGACCTGGCAGTAATGTGTGTGTGTCTGTCTGTGTGTGCTCAGAGCTCACCTGTAGTAGTCTAAGAGCATGGGTGTCAAGGTAGCCAGCCTCACCTGCAACTTATGTACAGAAAACCTAGCTGGTCAGGGCAAGCCAGCTAGCCCATTTTCTGGCTAATGAAGAATGCCAGAGAACTATGTGGAAGCCCAAGAACCCATTTGAGCCTCTGGTCACCACTTACGTGTCATATGCTTTACATTGGCTTGTTCTAGCCCTCCCCCCGCCAAGAGAATTGGATCAGGCCTGCTAATTTTGCGGGCCCACTTGGCCCCGACCCAGAGGAACCCCGGGAGAGGGTTCCTGAGTTCGAGAGTGCCAGAGTTCCTGAGTTCCGGAGTTCGAGAGTTTCAGAGTTACAGAGTAAGAGAGAGTTCCACAGTGGAAGAGTTTCAGAGGGCTCTCAAGCACGAGAGTTCCAGAGTGCCAGAGTTGGAGAGATCCTGAGTTAGAGAGTAAAAGAAAGAGTGCTTGTGCCGCCGCAAAGAGACAGCAGAGTTCTGTTTGGTGATTAGTTTGTCTTAGTTTATGAATCGTTGTTCCTGAATAAAGAAATACAGCTTCCCTGCCCAGCCATTGTCTCCCCGTCTCTGTTACCCGCCCGTGAAGCAAGCCAGCCCGGCCAGAGCCACCAAATTTTAACAACAAATGGCGCCCACGTGGACCTGACCTGCGCATCTCTCAGATAAGTAAAGACAATTTGGCTACCTATGCACTATGGCCTTCTCTTATGCTTGTGAAGAGATCTCGAAAGGCCTCTGTTCTTTCTTCACGAGACTGTTTTGCTGTTTCTGGAACATTTATCTCTGGACCACTCTGTGGTTTCCACTCGCTCGGGCGAACTCAGAACAGCCAGTGGGAAGAGCCAGTGGGAGGGAGGCGAGGCGCAGAGCTGCTGTTTCCACCTGGTCAAACAGCCAGCCAGCTGGCTGCGCCCAGACAACCCGCGCACCGCGCCTGCAGCCCGCAGCCCCACAGCCCGCAGGGGGCTACGCCACCATGCAAGAGCCCAATGCCAACATGCTGGAGCCCGATGCCAACATGCTGGAGCCCAAGGCCAACATGCAAGAGCCCGAGGCCAACATGCAAGAGCCTGAGGCCAGCCCACAGGAGCCGGCTCTCCACCGCGTGGCGCAGGGCACTGGACGCGTGATCCCTCCACACTGCTCGGACACTGCGAACAGGGCAGCAGACATGGCAGGGCCATGGGGCAGGGCCACGGCGGCCTATCATGGCCGCCACCCCTGGGCACCTAGGCCCACAACTTCTACAAAGATGGCCTGCCTGCCCTCTTTCTATGAATTCTGGAACCATCCCGGACCTCCTGGACCCCCGGGCTCCCTGCTGAAACTGGGCACACGAGATCTCCAGCCGCCGGTCCGGTCTGAAGGCAGACAAGCTGGAGTACGCAGAGATTTGTGCAGAGATCGCAACCTGCAATTCCTAAAAGTGAAGCTGCGCAGGAAGCCACCTCTGGATGGTGAACCCCCCCAACAACTAAGACAGTACAGACTTAAATTCGTGTTTAAAATGACATGTCTTCATAACAAAGGTTTCTCTCCTTGTGTATTAATGACCATGTTTATGTGTATGTTTAAAGTTTGTTAAACAGTAGCTTTAAGGCTAAATTCTTACTAGTCAAAGTTAAATGAAAAAGGTTTTCAATATAATTCTCATAAAGATAAAATTAACTTACATTTAAAGTCTAAGGTAAAAATTAGTTAGCAATCAATATATTTTAACTAAGTTGGTCTAAACAAAAGGTTAAATAGACTTGTTGATATGTAAAACACTACCTTCTCTATTAGAAATGGTAGATCACACAATGGCTATGCTAATTATTCTCATGCCTGAAGTTTCCTCTCCGGCCCACACCTAGGGTATGTCTCCATCTTGAATGGGTGTAACAAAAAGTTAAAAGACGTTGTTGATATGTAAAAGTCTCAATTTCCTTCTCTATTAGAAACGTTGGATCGTGCAGTAGATATGCTAATAACAAGTTTTGTTTCATAGTAAGTATGTTGCAGTCAGCTGCCTTTGGGACCCTAGGCCATTCCCCGCCCCCATGCAATTGCCCGTCGAGGCAAGTAGCCCCCCAGAGGCAAGAAATGTTTTTTTTTCATATATGGCCCCCTCAGGCCTTCCCTTGGCAACATGCTGGTTTTTGTTATATATGTTTCTGTTCACCCCACACCCTTGATACTATAGTCATTTAGTTAAAAAGAAAAGGGGGAATTGTCGTATGCTTTACATTGGCTTGTTCTAGCCCTCCCCCCGCCAAGAGAATTGGATCAGGCCTGCTAATTTCGCGGGCCCGCTTGGCCCCGCCCCAGAGGAACCCCGGGAGAGGGTTCCTGAGTTCGAGAGTGCCAGAGTTCCTGAGTTCCGGAGTTCGAGAGTTTCAGAGTTACAGAGTAAGAGAGAGTTCCACAGTGGAAGAGTTTCAGAGGGCTCTCAAGTACGAGAGTTCCAGAGTGCCAGAGTTGGAGAGTTCCTGAATTAGAGAGTAAAAGAAAGAGTGTTTGTGCCGCCGCAAAGAGACAGCAGAGTTCTGTTTGGTGATTAGTTTGTCTTAGTTTATGAATCGTTGTTCCTGAATAAAGAAATACAACTTCCCTGCCCAGCAGTTGTCTCCGCGTCTCTGTTACCCGCCCTTGAAGCTAGCCGGCCCGGCAAAAGCCTCCAAAATTTTAACAATACTTACCGAATTAGGGAAAAGCTGGGCTAGTGGCAAATCAGAGCTGCAGCTGTCTCTCTGTCTCTTTTCCTGCTTGGGCCCTGCTCTCTCAATTTATGACTGTTTCCTTCTCCTCAATAGGAAAGCTACTAATGATGTACAGAAATACAGGGAAAGTGGGAAAAATTACCCCCATTGCCACTATTACATGTAACTGTTGACTGTAAAGCATTCATCCCCCAAGAAAGAACAGAATAAATATTTGTGAGGTTAAAAACATTGTAGGTTAAACAGGGAACATTCTTTGAGCCATGCAATACTAATCCATTGTGCATTGGATGTAACTGTCAAAAACAGTGCAGTAGTAGTTCTAGTAGTGTATAGTATCTGCAAAAGGAAATGTATTGTGTGTCCAAAGTTCCCTTCAATTATAAGAGAAAATCTGTCAGGCAGAAGAAATGACCCCTTATGTGATATCGGACTAAATATATTGTTGTGGTGGTCTATTTTCGGGCTGCACCGCGGAGAAGAGAGCGGACGTCTAGAGCAAATGGGTACACAAATCTTTATTATAGGATGGGGGGGTTTGGTTCAGACCATGTGGAGCCAGCCGACAATGGCCGTCCCCACTATCTGACCACGGGGGTAGAGCAGGAGCCAGACCTCAGAGAGGGAGAGCTGAGAGCCCAGAGAGAAAGGGTGGATGAGGGGGCTTTTTATTGGGTGACAACCAGGGGTGACGTGTAGGGCCAGTATTGGTTGAAAGGGGGCACTCTAGGATTTTGCGGGGCGTAGAAAAACCTGGGGGCGGAGACTGCATCAGAATAACTCTTCAGCAACATCTCCTCCTATCCCTTTATATCTAAATGGACACAGTAAAGAAAAATGGAATGAAGCAGGCTTAAATGTTTTAGAGGAATGCCATGCTCAGGTTGGAAGATGTAGGACTTTCTGTGGAGGAGGGAAGGCTTAAATGGCTGCAAACCTTGTGAGATTTATGCGTCCTCCTGTGCTCACCCCCTCTTTAGAAAGAGAGACTTACCTGGAGAGACTCATCTCATAGGTTTAAGCGCAGCCTGCTCAACCATCCCTTCACAATATCTCTACATCTTTTCTATCTTTCTATCTAGTCATTGAATAAGATGTACAAAGTCTGTAAAGGACTATCATGGGGCAGAAACCTTTTGGGCATAAGCCTAAATGATATAACAAAATAGGAAGGGACAAGTAGGGGAGTAGTAAAAGGCAGTGTGGTGTGAAGGGAAGTATTGGTGTGTAAACGAAAATTCCCTGCTTGGGTGGGGAAAGGGGCAAGTGTACATAATGAGGGGTAGGCGGGAGGCATGACCTACCAAACAGAGGGGCTATTTGGCATTGTATAGTCCTCAAGGCAATAGTCAGTAAAGTCTATGAATTACTCAGGATCAGTCTATGAAAAACCAGCAGCGTGAAGGGAAATAAGCTGCTTCAAAATTGTGTAAAATGTATATAAGGTACGTCAGAAAGTCCGATACAAGTCTCAGTCCGAAGTAGATGGCTAGGGGAAGAATTGGCAGGGGATGCAATGCTGCATGAGGGAGGTCAGCCGCTGGAATGTTGCTTTTCTGTAGATAGCCAGCTGGAACTGCCAACACGTGCCAAGCAGGTCAGAAGCAGGAACGGTAACCAGGCATGAAGAAAGTTCTGTCCTTGGAGTCTGTGTATCAGGTACTTCAGATCGTGTTGAGTGACATCTAGGGTTTCGGGGGGTGTGCTATGGTAGTCGTGCCATCTAGTGGGTGACGTCAGGGTGTGCAGGGGTTCAGATGGTTTTTCCGGGATTCCTGTGAATGAAACACAATCTGCTTCTCGTGGTTAATTTGAACTTGTAACAAGTTATAGGTTTGTTATAGTTGATACCTCGATGATTATAATTGGTTTAGAATCTCTTTATGATTTTATTTAAAGGCCATCTAATGTGACCTCCTGTAGCAGCCTCTACCACAGGATCTTGAGACCAATTTTAGCTAAAATATGTATTTTAAACAGACTCAAATGGCTTAGAGAGTTAATGCATATTCGTGACAATGATTTTAACGTTTATAGTGCCAGATTGATGCCAGATCTGTTGTGGATTAATTTCCACAAGATAGTTTACAGGGCAACTTTGGGGGCCCTTCAAAGGTGTCCTGTATATAAAATTTATATAGTTTAGTTTTGGGAATGAATAATCACATTGAGCATTTAGACTTTTACCTAAATAGTAAGTTACCTTAACAATGTTAAGTAAGTTACCTTAACATGGCGGGCAGGAACTCAGACAGGTTTAGAGAAATTTTGAGGCAAAATGCATGCGAAACCCATTCCCATGGTCAATAATCGGTCAGGCCCTTTCCAAATTTTATCGAGTGGGTCTCTCCATTTGACCTTAATAGATGGGAGGGTAGATGGTGTTTGCCAGTGAAGAATAATAGGGGGTAAGGCCGAGTTATTGTAAATATTAAAGAGATTTAACGTAGTTAAGGCTTTGCTAGCTGGATATTGGGGGGATATGTTCCTCCTTTATCTTTCTTTACTTGAGCCTTCAGAGTTTGATGGGCACTCTCAACAATGCCTTGTCCCTGTGGATTGTAGGGAATGCCCGTGGTATGAGTAATATTCCAGAGGGAACAAAAATCTTTAAATTGTTTGCTTGTAAACATAGGTACATTGTCTGTTTTCAAAAATAATGTGACCCCCATAACGGTAAAACAAGAGCATATGGCTTACAAGCTTTTTAGCACTTTCTCCTGTCTGAGCTGTAGCCCACATAAATTTAGAAAAGGTATCAATTGAGACAAACACATATTTTTGTTTGCCAAAGTTTGGTATGTGGGTGACATCAATTTGCCAAATAGTATTAGCTTTTAAACTTCGGGGGTTAACCCCAAGGGTTCTGTATAGCAGGTGTCTTTATGAGACTTGCACAAGAAGAGCATGTAGCGAGGATATGTTTTAACTGTGGTACAGGAACACCAGGGAATCGAGCTCGAAGGCCTTTAAGATTAACATGGGTTAGAGAATGAAAATTAGCAGGATCAGAGATAGAGACTGGGAAAGTTCCCATGAAGGCAAGGTGGTCAACTGCAGCATTCCCTTTGGACAGGGAACCAGGAAGAGGGCTGTGGGAACGAAGGTGTTCAATATACGGTGGTTGGGTTCAAGAACAGAGCATAGAGGCGATTTGAATCAAGAGAGGGGAAAGTGGGTTGTCATCAATTTTCACATAAGAACGAGCAAGCCATGGAAGTAAGTTAACAGTATACACACTGTCAGAAAAAAGGTTGAAGGATTCTGGTACAGCTTTTAGTGCAAGAAAAACAGCATAAATTTCTTTGAACTGAGGGGAATTATCAGGAAGCTCAGTAAAGAGAGGTTTAGGAGATTGTTTGTCTGGGTAATATATAAGGGCAGCAGCTCCCCTTTTTCCGCCATCAGTAAAGATTGTAGGAGCAGAGGTAATGGGATCCCGAGAGAAAAGTTTAGGTGCTAGTAGAGGCAGAAGAGGTAAAGAAGCTATCAATTTATTAGAAGGAAAATGGTTATCTATTTGTCCTGGAAACCCCACGAAGCTTATGGCAAAGCGGAAATGATGGTGTATAAGCCACTCTGTATCTGTGAGAGAAAAGGGCAGAATGATTAAATCCGGTTCTTTCCCTAAGACCTGCACAGACCTATTTCTCCCTTGGTGAAACATGAATGCTAACGTGTCTATCTCAGTGAGGAGTCTTGGAGCCCCTCCTACTGGCGTGTGAAGCCATTCGAGAACCCCATGGCTTGCCACAGTGCCCGTACTACTGTGGGGGTGGAGTTGAAGATTAGAAGGTTTACCGGAGAGGAGGGGGAGAATCGAACAAGGTGCATGTACTGGAGGGCCTGGTTAACCCTTTCCAGTGCCAAGGAGGCCTCAGGAGTTAACTTATGTTTTGAAGAGGGCTGTTTGTTTACTTTCAACAGGTCAAACAGTGGTTGGAGGCAGCTTGTGGGCAGATAGATATACTGCCTAAGCCAATTTAAATTTCCTAGAAAACTTTGTAAAGAAGCAAGAGTAAGGTTAGAAGGGAAGGTAACATTAGGTTTTAAGGGACGAATTTGCGTTAGAGAAATCTCTGAACCTAGGAAGGATATTGGAGGGATTAGCTGTATCTTCTCAGGGGCTACATTAAGGCCGCTTTTCTTTAATGCAGGAATGAGAAAATCACGTAAGGCATAGAGATCTGTATCTGATTTTCCCCATATTAAAATATCATCTGTATAATGAAAAATATTAAGGCCCTTATGAATATATGGTACAAGGGTAGATTTAACAGCCTCCTGACAAATTGTAGGACTATTGGCCATACCCCGGGGCAGCACCACCCATTCAAATCTATCAGCAGGGCTGGCATTATTAATAGACAGAACAGAGAAGGCAAAACGTTTACAATCTCTCGGATGCAAGGGGATAGAGAAAAAACAATCTTGTATATCAATAGCTATGATTGGAATTCCCGTGGGAATTGCAGAAGCAAGAGGCAAACCCCTTTGGGGGGAGCCCCAGACCTGCATGGTTTTATTTACTGCACTGAGATCTTGAAGGAGGCGCCATTTTTCTGAGCGCTTTTTAATCACAAAGACAGGAGTATTCCATGGGCTTCGAGAATGACGAATGTGTCCCAAGGACAACTGCTCTCGGATGAGCTCTTTTAAAAATTTTAGCTTATCCCTAGGTAAAGGCCACTGTTCCACCAAGACAGGCTCATTATAAAGCCAGCTTAAACGGGGTGTTTGGCTACGAACTATTGCATTTAGTATTGGGGGTGCTGAATAGACCTGGTATAGCAGGAATGAGTTTTACGCTCTGCAGAGGCATCTGTGGATATCATAATATTAAGACATTCCAGAAGATCCCTGCCCAGTAAGTTGGTGCTAATATTAGCTACCAAATGGCGTAAGTGTCCAGTAGAACCTTCTGGGTCTTCCCACATAAGCGAGTCTCGTGTGCAAAATGCTCTCGTCATCCCTCCTATTCCATATAAACTGCGTCAAGGGATGAGTTTCCAATCTTGGGGAACCTCTTCTTGCCTTTAAATCGTCTTTGCTGCCCCCATGTCAATCAAAAATTCAAAAGGAATATTGCCAATCTTTACTGTCATAGAAGGGTGACCTTGTTCTAAAACAGGAGTGGTCCAAAAAATCTCAGGCCCCGGATAGGTACCATTCAGGGGCGAACCATCTTTATGAAATTGGGACCAACAATCTCTCTTCCAATGAAGCCCCTTACGACATTTTGGACAAACAGTACGTGGTCTCTGGCTCCCTGACTGAAAGCGTGGTTGCTCTGGCTGGAGGCGTGGTTTCCCTGACTGGAGGCGTGGTCGCAACTCATCAGGACATTGGTTACGCCAATGTCCTTGGCGACCGCCCTGAAAGCAGGTCCCGTTTTGCTTACATGGGGTAATTGCATAGACCTGCGTCATAGCGGGTGCCCCATAATTGCCTGATGTAAGTTCCTGTGTCACTAGAATCCAATTATCTGGGTCTAGGTGTTTAAGATTAAGGCATACCTGATGGAACTGTGGTGTCATGCCTTCCCAGACAATAGAGCACAGGAGTAGTGTGCGGACGTCAGGATTATAAACCTTTCTCTCTAAGCTTCTCTTCACCCTTGAGATGAAGCTCGCCAATGATTCATCAGAGCCTTGGTGAAAAGAGTTAATGGGAGCTGATGGATCTACATTGGGTGTGGAAACCCTTTCCCATGCTTGTGTTGCACAGATGCTTACCTGTTCAAAATAACTGGTTGGAAACCTGGCTTCTGCCTGCTGAGCTCCAGATTCATAAGCTCCTGCTCCAAACAAAGCATCAGAATTCTATTCTACCTGTTTCTTACTGTTTTCCTGCGATTGCCTTAGAGCACTCATCCTGGAAGCATGCCTGCCACTGAAGATAGAGTGGGTCTGGGAGTGCAGCACGAGCCAGATATTTCCTGTCTTGTGGTGTATTTAAATGCTGGTAAAAACTCCTCAAGACGGACTTGGTCCATGGAGAAGAGAGCAGACGTCCAGAGCAAAGGGGTACACAAATCTTTATTATAGGATGGGGGCTTGATTCAGACCACGTGGAGCCAGCAGGCAATGGCCGTCCCCACTATCTGACCATAGGGGGGAGAACAGGGAGCCAGACCTCAGAGAGGGAGAGCTGAGAGACCAGAGAGAGGGGGGGTGAGGGGGCTTTTTATTGGGCGACAACCAGGGGTGACATATAGGGCCAGGATTGGTTGAAAGGGGGCACTCTAGGATTTTGCGGGGTGTAGAAAAACCTGGGGGAGGAGACTGCATCAGAATAACACATCAGCAACAATATATAAACAAATATGCAAATATATGGGGATGATCTAGGAGGATTTAAAAAAATAAAAAAATAATAAAAACCACAGGAAGACCATAGGTCGACAATTCTAAAAATGACAGATATATATGTATATTTATATATGTATATGGATGTACATCTTTATTATAAAGTCTGAGAGATACTGCCATGGATATGAGGAGACAGAATATGGTTGTGTCAGAGAGACTTACAAAGCTGAGGCTGCAGTAGCCTAGGTAAAATCACCAACAAAACAAGACAGAGCTCAGCAGTGCTCTGGCAACTCTTTTTGTATATCTGGGCCTGTCAAGAAAATAATTATTAAGTAAAATAGTCCCGGGGTGGACTGCACATAGAGAAAAAATAAAAAATAATAAAAACAAAAACAACAAGAAGACCTGATTACAGCAGAAACATAGAAACCATCTGCTGAGAAACAGAGGGCTGCTTCAAAAATTCCCTAACACTTCAGTGTCCAAGGAAATTAAGATTTCTGGAAAAAGAAAACAAACACATATGTATTGAAGCTTACACTAGAAACAGGAGGGAAGTTCTGGGCTATGATAATTACAATAAGGCTGCTGATAGAAACACGATTAGAAATGCTACTAGAAGCTTCTATTATTTATAATTGTATTGAATCCTGCTCCAACTATATGGCCAATTATTTCTGAAAAACTAGGCTGTTATAAATGTGTAATTCTGAATTAAGGTCAAATACATAGGTCAAAATTTCTAAAAATGACATATATATAAATATATATGTATATATATATGTATGTATATCTTTATTATAAACTCTGAGTGATACTGGCATGGAAATGAGGAGACAGAATATGGCTTGTGTCAGAAAGACTTACAAACTGAGGCTCCAGTAGCCTAGGAGAAATCGCCAACACATCAAACCAGAGCTTAGCAGTGTTCTGGTAACTCTCTTTGTATATCTGGGCCTGTCAGTAAAATAAGTATATAAGTGTAATATAAATGAGTGAAGACAGAGTGTATGAGAGCATGTGAGAGTTAGAGACAGAGAAGGAGAGGAGAGAAATATATGAGTTGGAAAGAGACCAGAATTCAATAATCTCCTACACTGTGTTCATTGATGACAGGTTCAAACCTAGCTTGTAGAGATTGTAAGGCAGCAGCTCTCATGCCCACAGAACCCAGACAGCCCCAGCCTTCACCATATGCTGTACTACCATACCCGACATTAATGTGTGTGTGTGTGTGTGTGTGTGTGTGTGTGTGTGTGTGTGTGTGTGTCTGTCTGTCTGTGTGTATCTGTGTGTGCTCTGAGCTCAACTATAGTAGTCTCACAGCATGGGTGTCAAGGTAGCCAGCCTCACCTGCAACTTATGAACAGAGAACCTAGATGGTCAGGGCAAGCCAGATAGACCAGATTCTGGCTAAGCAAGAATGCATGTGCAGAGGGACTCTCATGTCTCGCTCTCCTGAGTTCCCATTCAATCCCATGCCTCACTATCGTACAAACACTGCCAATGGGTAGCTTAGAATTCAGGGGCATGAGCCTGTCCAGTCATGTTTGGCTGCTTACTCAGCTTCCAGGCTCTCAGTCAACTGCTCAGGGCAGCAGATTATATGCCTGGAAAGAACACAGAGACAGCTGTGTTTCAACATAGATGGAAACTGTGTTTGACCAAACAATAGTGGATGAACCCGGCCCCTTGCACCTACCATTTCGGTCCAGCTAAGGCAATTGCTGTTGTGGCCTCACAAGCCCTGATCATGGTGTCCTGGTGTCCACTCATCACACTCAGAGAGCTTCCCAGAAGTAGGCATGCATGAGTGTCCCATATAAAGTCGCTCTGCTTGCAGGAAGCACAAACTCCCCAGGCACTTGCTATGGACAGACAAAAGAAAGATGGATGCCTCTACTGGCTGAATTCGGAGCTTCCAGTGGAGATCACAGCCCTGCACCTCACATGAGGGCCTGGCTGCTGCTAATAAAGGCAATTGGAAACACTTGTTACCACTTGGGGCCTGAAGACATACTCAGGAATCCCTCCAGGAGCTAGCAGGCTGGCAGACCTCCTGAACCCGGGATAGGTGTGCTCCTAGTTGGGAGGGCCTTCAGGCCAGAGGTAAGAATATTCCCTAGATACAGGAAAGAACTTCATGTTTCAAAAGGATTTGAAACCCCATGAGGCACTTGGAAAAGACATTTCACAGCCATCAAAACACCCTCTTTCAGAACCCTGGAAGCTTCCATTTTGCGTGGAAAATTTGGACACTGATGTGGCCATCAGTACCACTGATCCTCTACATTTGGCCCAATACAGGGAAAGCACAATGTGTGTGCCAGGGGGATAGAGTTTCACTTCTCTTGACCTGGGCTCTCATGGAATAAGGACAAGGATGCAGTGCTGGAAATTGAGGAGGGCTGCATTAAGGCTGAGTGCCAGCCACAGGGCCCTGGAGAATGGGAGTCAAGCACTGAGGGCCTGGACAGCTGCAGCTGGACATGGACATATGCCTGTTACCTGCAGCAGGAACACTGTCTCCTTAGTCCCCCTCTGTACTACGCCATATGCAGGAGACTAAATAATCCAAAGGGCAAAGAAAGGAAAATTTCAACACCAGAAAGACCGAGTTCACGATGCATGCACTAACTTCCACGATGGGTCCAGGGAAGAAGGCACGCAGAGACAGTCAGAGAGACAGAATGACAGTGCCTGAAAAGGACAGAAATTCTGGCCCTAGTTTGATCAGTGCCAGAGCACTGAAGACAAACCCTCCATGCACATGCATACTTCTTACAAGTGGCATTGCTATTTTATGTTTGTGAGGAAAGGTTACACTTAGAACATCTAAGTGGCCTTATCCCACTCTGAGAAGCCTGCAGCCCACGCTCTGAAACTGCCCTTGCCTCTCCAAATTGGAAGTAATTTTAGTGATGCTCCACCCAAGATGTAGGCTGGCGTATTGCATCTCCCTGGTCCAGCCTCAACCTGTCCTGTGTGCAGGGAACTGAACTATGTCTATTTATTCTTTGATTTACAGTTTTGGGATAGGATCTTTGGACAAAGAGGGCAAGAGGGAAGTAGATGATTTGGCAGCTGTAGTTATTGCTGAGAGAGATTTGTAGAGTGACAAGAGGTATACGAATGGCTATGTGAGATATCTCTCATGACTGTGGTTCAGAAGGGCCAGGAGTATCCACATTACTACTCTAATCCAGAGCTGTGCAGGTCTCTAGCTAAAATATATTTTCAGACCTCTACATGTTATATATATATATATATATATATATATATATATATAGAGAGAGAGAGAGAGAGAGAGAGAGAGAGGGAGGGAGAGAGAGAGAGAAAGACACTGATGTAGTCATTTTCTACAATGGATGCAATATGACATTCAGACAATTGATTGCTAAAAGCTGGAGAGAAACTGTGCATCAGGAAAAGAATTGTCCAAAGGAGTAAAATCTCCAAATCATTAGCTATATGCAGCTCCAACAGGACCTAGCAAAAAATGCTCCAGAAGGAACTCATCCAGGAGACTCTCCACATGGACAGTAACCACAAGTTTCCTAGTCTGGCAACACACACAGGACAGCTGCTAATTCCCAGTGCAAGCCTCAGGGCAAAAACCTCTCCCTCTTCAGTGTCTTTACATCTGAAAAGAAAAACGTGTCCAAGGGCCAAGGAGAGCTACAATGG
Source organism: Erinaceus europaeus (assembly GCF_950295315.1). Taxonomy (NCBI): domain Eukaryota; kingdom Metazoa; phylum Chordata; class Mammalia; order Eulipotyphla; family Erinaceidae; genus Erinaceus; species Erinaceus europaeus. Next base: position 898,820 of record NW_026647118.1, on the reverse strand, counting down.
TGTCAGTATTGAGTGGTAAATCACAATGTGCCAAGTGTTTTGCACAAATTCACCTGTGCCACAGTGACTCTGTTGTTCTCTCTCTCTCCCTACCACACACATACACACACACAAACAAACACAAACACACACTCTCACAGCCATGCACGCACACATCCACAGAGGCACAGGCACAAACGGAGTTATACACATGCGCACTTGACAGATTCTGCAAGGCAGGGCTCTGGGCTGAACCCTGCTTCGCACTTCTTGGAAGCACGCCCAGCCTTTTAAGGGCAGCTCTGAGCTCCCATTGGTGGGCTTCCTTCAGAAGGCTGCTCTCTTTGTCCCGCCCTCGCAACTTCTCCTCTGTTCTCATTGGCCAGCTCTTGGTTCACTCCCCTGCAGGTGATGTTCTTCTCTAATTGGCCAGCTGTCTCTATGAATACACACTGGGCTCTCCCCTCAGGCTCAGAGGGCAGGATCTCTTAGACCCGCCCCCGGGGACTGTCTGCCGTCCTCTGACGGCCCTGTTTCTGCCAACACGACCCACATAGCTCCTGTCTGGATGCGTCCTAAGGACACTGCCTGCTTGAGCTAGGCTGGCCATGCTCTTGGGGTACACCCAGATCACTGTCTCCACTCTTGTAGCCCAGTGCCTCAGGGCACTTGTCCCATGGAGCCTTAGTCCCTCACTGCTGCTGCCCTCTTGTGGGCACCCAGCAGAATGCAGCTGAGCACAGGGATTCACAAGCTCCCAGTAGAGTCATCCCAGACAAAGAGAGAAACCCCTTCCACTTGCAAAGCCAAATGGGGCATCCCCCCACCCCACAGGAAAGAACAGATGTCTAGGGCCCTCTACGTCAACTTCAACCTTGCTGTCCATGGGCCACAAATCCCAGAGTTCTCCTCATTCCACAGAATCACTACACTCAACTATGGGCTTTGCTGCCACCTTGTGGACATGCAGCAGAATGCAGCTGAGCTCCTCCATGCCACACCTCTTTGAGTCTACACAGAAAATTACACACAGCATGGGAATAGTAAAGGAAAGAACCCATCTGAGGACCACCTGGGAGAATGCACAACAGTGTCCAGAATATCCAATGTGCCATTCATATTTGAAAAACCACTTGTGCAGTGGAAACTTTTTTGTCATAGCACATCCCAGTTCCTAGGAATCTGCATCAGGAATAAAGAAACAACAGTGCTAATCATAACTGAAACACACTATGTACACTTATACACACACATACACACACACCCTCCCACAGAGACGCCCACACTTTTCCCTGAAATAACGTGGATTGGGGTTGCTGTTTTGCACTTTTGCACTCAAGTAAAAGGTCAAAGTTTCATGGGTGGAGGGGAGAAGTGTTAAGTTACTGGCATATGAAGGTGAGAAGTGCCTAGAGCAGATCTATAGTTACATGGACAACAAAGGAAGCATGGGTTGGAGGCACAGCTGTTGGAGATGCCAGGGAACTATGTGGAAGCCCAGGACCCCGTTTTGAGCCCCTGCTCACCACGTACCCAGCTTGGGAAAAGCTGTGCTAGTGTCAAATCAGAACTGCAGCTGTTTCTCTGTCTCTCCTCCTGCTTGGGCCCTGCTCTCTCAATTTATGACTGTTTCCTTCTACTCAGTAAGAAAGTTACAAATGATGTACAGAAATACAGGGAAAGTGGAAAAATTACCCCCGTGCCCACTATTACATGTAACTGTTGACGGTAAACCATTCATCCCCCATGAAAGAACAGAATAAATGTTTGTGAGGTTAAAAACATTGTAGATTAAATTGTGAACATTCTTTAGAGCCATGCAATACTAATCCATTGTGCATTGGATGTCACTGTCAAAAACAGTGCAGTAGTAGTTGTAGTAGTGTGTAGTATCTGGAAAAGGAAATGTATTGTGTGTCAAAAGTTCCCTTCAATTATAAGATAAAATCTATCAGGCAGAAGAAATGACCCCTTATGTGATATCGGACTGCCTGCCTGCTAGCTCCTGGAGGGATTCCTGAGTATGTCCTCAGGGCCCAAGTGGTAACAGGTGTTTACAATTGCCTTTATTAGCAGCAGCCAGTCCCTCAGGTGAGAGGCGGGGCTTTCATCTCCACTGGAAGCTCCCTATTCAGCCAATGGAGGCATCCATCTTTCTTTTGTCTCTCCATAGCAAGGGCCTGGGGAGTTTTCTGCTTCCTGCAAGCAGAGCAACTTTGTATGGGACACTCATGCATGCCTACATCTGGGATTCTCTCTGAGTGTGACGTGTGGACACCAGGACACCATAATCAGGGAATGTGAGGCCACAGGAGCAATTGCCTTAGCCGGACCCAAAAGGAAGGTGTAAGGGGCCGGGTTCATCCACTATTGTTTGGTCAAACACAGTTCCCATCTATGTTGAAACACAGCTCTTTCTGGGTTCTTTCAGGGCTTGTAATCTGCTGCACTGATCAGTGGACTGAGAGCCTCGAGGCTGAGTAGGCAACCAAATGTGACTGCCTACTCAGCCTCATGCCCCTGAATTCTGAGGGGTGCCCCAGCTTACCCCTTTGTCAGTGTTTGGATGATAGTGAGGCATGGGATTTAATTGGGAACTCAGGAGAGGGAGACATGAGAATCCCTTTGCATTTGCATTTTTTCTTAGCCACAATCTGGGCTAGCTGGCTTGCCCTGTCCAGCTGGGTTCTCTGTACATAAGTTGCTGGTGAGGCTGGCTATATTGACACCCATGGTCTGAGACTAGTATAGGTGAGCTCGGAGCACACACAGACACACACAGACAGACAGACACACACACACACACATTAATGTCAGGTCTGATAGTACAGCATATGGTGAAGGCTGGGGCTGTATGGGTTCTGTGGGCATGAGAGCTGCTGCCTTACAATCTTTACAAGCCAGGTTTGAACCTGTCATCAATGAACACAGTGTAGGAGGTTTTTGACTTCTGGTCACTTTCCAACTCATCTATTTCTTTTCTCTCCTTCTCTGTCTCTGACTCTCACAGGCTCTCACTCACTCTGTCTACACTCAGTAATATTTTACTTATATCCTTATTTTATTGACAGGCCCAGATATACAAAGGGAGTTGCCAGAGCACTGCTGAGCTCTGGCTTGTTGTGTTGGTGATTTCACCTAGGCTACTGGAGCCTCAGCTTTGTAAGTCTCTCTGACACAAGCCATATTCTGTCTCCTCGTATCCATGGCAGTATCTCTCAGACTATATAATAAACATATATATATATATATATCTTTTATTTTTACAATTGTCGACCTATGTAATTGATCTTTATCAGAATTAACACATTTATAACATCTTCCTTTTTCATTAATAATTGGCCACCTAGTTTGAACAGAATTCAATACAATTATAAATAATAGAACCTTCCAGTAGCATTTCTAATAGCATTTCTATCAGCATCCTTATTGTAATTATTATAGTACAGAACTTGCCTCCTTTCTCTAGTGTAAGCTTCAGTACATATGAGTTTCTTTTCATTCTGCTGAAATCTTAATTTCCCTGGACTCTGAAGTGTCTCGGAACTTTTGAAGCAGCCCTCTGTTTCTCAGCAGACAGTTTCCATTTTCTGCTGTAATCACGTCTTCTTGTGCTTTTTGTTTTTCTTTTTCTTTTTTTTTCAAATCCTCCTAGATCATCCCCATTTATTTGCATATTTATTTATTTATTTAGTCCTATATTACATGAGGGGTCATTTCTTCTGCTTGATAGATTTTTATCTTATAATTGAAGGGAAGTTTACACTCACAATACATTTCGTGTGGTAAATACTACACACATATTGTGAAGGCTGGGGTGGTCTGCGTTCTGTGGACTTGAGACTTCTGCCTTACAATCTCTACAACCCAGGTTTGAACCTGTCATGTATGAACACAGTGTGGGAGGTTTTGGACTTCTGGTCTCTTTCCCACTCTTCTATTTCTCTTCTTGCCTTCTCTGTCTCTGACTCTCACAGGCTCTCATTCACTCTGTCAGCACTCAGTAATATTTTACTTATACATTATTTTACTGACAGGCACAGATATACAAAGGGAATCACTAGGACACTGCTGATCTCTGGCTGTTTTGTTGGCGATTTCTCCTAGGTTTCTGGAGCCTCAGCTTTGTAAGTCTCTCTGGCACAAGCCATACTCTGTCTTCTCATAGCCATGCCAGTATCCCTCAGTGTCTATAATAAAGATACACTTACATATATGTACATATATATACATATATATATATATATATCAGTCATTTTTATAATTGTTGACCTTTTTATTTGATCTTATTGCAGAATTACCACATTTATAACAGCCTCCTTATTCATAAATAATTGGTCACATAGTTGGAGCAGGATTCACTACAATTATAAATTATAAACCTTCCAGGGGCATTTCCAATAGCCTTTCTATCAGTATCCTCATTGTAATAATCATAGCACAGAACTTGCCTCCATTTTCTAGTGTAAGCTTCTATACGTATGCCTTTCTTTTCATTCTCAGGAATTCTTAATTTGCCTGGACCCTGAAGTTTCAGGGAAGTTTTGAAGCAGCCCTCTGTTTCTCTGCAGACTTTTTCTATATTTCTGCTGTAATCAGGCCTTCCTGTGGTTTTTGTTTTTATTTTTTTCAAATCCTCCTAGATCATCCCCATTCATTTGCATATTTATTTATTTATTTAGTCCCATATCACATGAGGGGTCATTTCTTCTGCCTGATAGATTTTCTCTTATAATTGAAGGGAACTTCTGACACACAATACATTTCCTTTTGCAGATACTACACACTACTACAACTACTACTGCACTGTTTTTGACAGTGACATCCAATGCACAATGGATTAGTATTGCATGTCTCTAATGAATGTTCACTATTTAACCTACAATGTTTTTAACCTCACAAATATTTATTCTGTTCTTTCTTGGGATGAATGGTTTACTGTCAACAGTTACATGTAATAGTGGGCACGGGGGTAATTTTTCCCACTTTCCCTGTATCTCTGTACATCATTTATAACTTTCTTATTGAGGAGAAAGAAACAGTCATAAATTGAGAGAGCAGGGCCCAAGCAGGAAGAGAGACAGAGAGACAGCTGCAGTTCTGATTTGACACTAGCCCAGCTTTTCCCTAGCTGCGTAAGTGGTGACCAGGGGCTCAAAACGGGGTCCTGGGCTTCCACATAGTTCCCTGGCATCTCCAACAGCTGTGCCTCCAACCCATGCTTCCTTTATTGTCCATGTAACTATAGATCAGCTCTAGGCACTTCTCACCTTCATATGCCAGAAACTTAACACTTCTCCCCTCCACCCATGAAATGTTGACCTTTTACTTGAGTGCAAAACAGCAACCCCAATCCAGGTTATTTCAGGGAAAAGTGTGTGCATCTCTGTGGGAGGGAGTGTGTGTGTGTGTGTGTGTGTGTGTGTGTGTGTGTGTGTGTGTAAGTGTACATAAGTGTGTTTCAGTTATGATTTCCGCTGTTGTTTCTTTATTCCTGACACAGATTCTTCGGAACTGGGTTGTGCTATGACAAAGGAAGTTTCCACTGCACAATTGGTTTTTAACATATGAATGGCACATTGGATATTCTGGACACTGTTGTGCATTCTCCCAGGTGGTCCTCAGATGGGTTCTTTACTTTGCTATTCCCATGCTATGTGTAATTTTCTGTGGAGACTCAAAGAGGAGTGGCATGGGGGAGTTCAGCTGCATTCTGCTGTGTATCCACACAAGTTGGCAGCAAAACCCATAGTTGAGTGTAGTGATTCTGTGGAATGAGGAGAACTCTAGGATTTGTGGCCCATGGACAGAAAGGTTGAAATTGACTTAGGGTGCCCTAGACATCTGTTCTTTCCTGTGGGGTTTGGGGATCCCCCATTTGGCTTTGCAAGTGGAATGGGTTTCTCTCTTTGTCTGGGATGACTCTACTGGGAGCTTGTGAATCCCTGTGCTCAGCTGCATTCTGCTTGGTGTCCAAAAGAGGGCAGCACCAGTGTGGGAATAAGGCTCCATGGGGCAAGTGCCCTGAGGCACTGGGCTACGAGAGTGGAGACAGTGTTTCTGGGTGTGCCCCAAGAGCATGGCCAGCCTAGCTCAAGCAGGCAGTGTCCTAAGGACGGGTCCAGACAGGAGCTGTGTGGGTCCTGTTGGCAGAAACAGGGCCTTCAGAGGATGGCAGACAGTCCCCTGGTGCGGGTCTAAGAGACCGTGTCCTTGAGCCTGAGGGGAGGTCCCAAGTGTATTCATAGAGACAGCTGGCCAATTAGAGAAGAAGAAAATCACCCTCAGGGGCATGAATCAAGAGCTGGCCAATGAGAACAGAGGAGAAGTTGCGAGGGCGGGACAAAGAGTGCAGCCTTCTGAAGGAAGCCTGCCAATGGGAGCTCAGAGCTGGCCTAAAAAGGCTGGGCGTGCTTCCAGGAAGTGCGAAGCAGGGTTCAGCCCAGGGCCCTGCCTTGCAGAAGCTGTCCAGTGCGCATGTGTATAACTCCGTTTGTGCCTGTGCCTCTGTGGATGTGTGCATGCGTGGCTGTGAGAGTGTGTGTTTGTGTTTATTTGTGTGTGTATGTGTGTGGTAGGGAGAGAGAGAGAACAACAGAATCACTGTGGCACAGGTGAATTTGTGCAAAACACTTGGAACATTCTGATTTACAGCTCAATATTGACACCATTGTAGCTCTCCTTGGCCCTTGGACACTTTTTTCTTTTAAGATGTAAAGACACTGAAGAGGGAGAGGTTTTTGCCCTGAGGCTTGCACTGGGAACTAGCAGCTGCCCTGTGTGTGTTGCCAGACTAGGAAACTTGTGGTGCCTTTCCATGTGGAGAGTCTCCTGGATGAGTTCCTTCTTGAGCCTTTTACGATCGGTCCCGGTGGAGCTGCATATAGCTAATGATTTGGAGATTTTACTCCTTTGGACAATTCTTTTCCTGATGCACGGTTTCTCTCCAGGTTTTAGCAATCAATTGTCTGAATGTCATATCGCATCCATTGTAGAAAATGACTACATCAGTGTCTTGATCTCTCTCTCTCTCTCTCTCTCCATATATATATATATACACACACACAAATATGTAAGATGTAGAGGTCTGAAAATATATTTTAGCTAGAGACCTGCAGAGCTCTGGATTCGGGTAGTAATGCAGATACACCTGGCCCTTTAGAGCCACAGTCATGAGAGACATCTCACAGAGCATTCTTTACCCCTTGTCACTCTACAAATCTCTCTCAGCACAAACTACAGCTACAAAATCATCTACTTCCCTCTTGCTCTTTTTTTCCACAGAGTCCTATACCAAAACTGTAAATCAAAGAAGAAATAGACATAGTGCAGTTCCCTGCACACAGGACAGGCTGAGGCTGGACCAGGGAGATGAAATATGCTAGCCTGCTTCTTGGCTGGAACATCACTAAAACTACTTCCAATTTGGAGAGGCGAGGGAAGTTTTGGGGAGTGGGCTGCAGGCCAAGTGTTGCTTCTCAGAATGGGCTAAGACCTAGGTGTTCTAAGTGTAACCTTTCCTCAGAAAGATAAAATAACAATGCCACTTGTAAGAAGGATGCATGGGCATGGAGGCTTTGTCTTCAGTGCTCTGGCACTGATCAACACAGGACCAGAATTTCTGTCCTTTTCAATCACTGTCATTCTATCTCTCTGACTGTCTCTGTGTGCCTTCTTCCCTGGACCCTTTGTGAAAGTCAGTGCATGCATCATGAACTCGGTCTTCCTGGTATTGAAATTTTCCTTTCTTTGCCCTTTGGATTACTTAGACTCGTGCATATGGCGTAGTACAGAGTGGAACTGAGGAGACAGCGTTCCTGCTGCAGGTAACAGGCATATGTCCATCTGCATCTGCAGCTGTCCATGCCCTCTGTGGTTGACTCCCATTATCCAGGGCAATGTGGGTGACACTCAGCCTAAATGCAGCCCTCCTTAATTTCCTGCACTGCATCCTTGTCCTTATTACGTGAGAGCCCAGGTCAAGAGAAGTGAAACTCTACTACCTTGGCACACACATTGTGCTTTCCCTCTATTGGGCCGAATGTAAAGGATCTGTGGCACTGATGGCCACACCAGTGTCCAGATTTTGAACGCAAAACGGAAGCTTCCAGGGTTCAGAAAGAGGGTGTTTTGTTGTCTGTGAAATCACTTTTCCAAGTGCCTCCTGGGGTTTCAAATCCTTTTGAAACCTGAAGTTCTTTCTTGTATCTAGGGAATATTCTCACCTCTGGCCCGAAGGACCTCCCAACTAGGGCACAGCTATCCTGGGGTCAGGAGGGCTGCCATCCTGCTAGCTCCTGGAGAGATTCCTGAGTATGTCCTCCGGCCCAGATTGGTAACAGGTGTTTCCAATTGTCTTTATTAGCAGCAGCCAGGCCCTCAGTTGAGGTGCAGGGCTTTGATCTCCACTGGAAGCTCCTAATTCAGCCAATGGAGGCATCCATCTTCCTTTTGTCTCTCCATAGCAAGGGCCCCGGGAGTTTGTGCTTTCTGCAAGCAGAGCAACTTTGTATGGGACACTCATGCATGTCTACTTCTGGGAATCTCTCTGAGTGTGATGTGTGGACACCAGGACACCATGATCAGGGATTGTGAGGCCACAGGAGCACTTGCCTTAGCTGGACCCAAAGGGTAGGTATAAGGGACAGGGTTCATCCACTATGTTTGGTCGAACACAGTGCCCATCTATGTTGAAACACAGCTATTTCTGGGTTCTTTCTGTGCTTCTAATCTGCTGCCCTGAGCAGTGGACTGAGAGTCTGGAGGCTAAGTAGGCAGCCAAACGTGACTGGACAGGGTCATGACCCTGAATTCTGAGGGGTGCCCCAGCTTCCCCCGTTGGCAGTGTTTGGATGAGAGATAGTGAGGCATGGGATTGAATAGGGAACTCAGGAGATTTAGACCTGAAAGTCCCTTTGCATATGCATTCTTGCTTAGACAGAATCTGGGGTAGCTGGTTTGCCCTGACCAGCTAGGTTCTCTGTACATAAGTTGCATATGAGGCTGGCTACCTTCCCAACCATGCTCTTAGACTACTATAGTTGAGTTCTGAGCACACACAGACACACACAGACAGACAGACACACACACACACACACACACACACACATTACTGTCAGGACTGATAGTATAGCATATGGTGAAGGCTGGGGCTGTCTGGGGTCTGTGGGCATGAGAGCTGCTGCCTTACAATATCTACAAGCCACGTTTGAACCTGTCATCAATAAAAACAGTGTAGGAGGTCTTTGAATTCTCACTCTTTCCAGCAGAAGTGGCTGGTGGGCGGGCCTTCCAGAGGCTGCCCAATGAGCGTGCTGCATGGCCGTGTGCGCGGTGCTCAAGGTTGCTGGCCATTCACTGACTATGGGCTTTGACAATCCTGGGCTTGTCCTAGCATACTGGCCAATGATATTGATGGCAGAGGTTCTGGGCGTGGCCTAGGCCTCTGGCCTATCAGAGCATGGCTGGTGCCCTGTCTGCAGGCCTTCTGAAGTTAGCCCAACAATGGGAGCTCAGAGCGGGCCTTAAATGCAGCGCGTGATTCCAGGAAGTGTGAAGCAGGGTTCAGCCCAGGACCCTGCCTTGCAGAAGCTGTCCAGTGTGCATGTGTGTAACTCCATTTGTTCCTGTGCCTCTGTGGATGTGTGTGTGTGTGAGAGAGAGAGTGTGTGTTTGTGTGTGTTTGTGTGTGTGAGGGAGGGAGAGAGAGAACAACAGAATCACTGTGGCACAGGTGATTTTGTACAAAACACTTGGCACATTCTGATTTACAGCTCAATATTGACACCATTGTGGCTCTCCTTGGCCCTTGGTCACTTTTCTTATTTTCAGCCTCACCTGCAACTTATGTACAGAGAACCTAGCTGGTTACAGAAAGCCAGCTAGCCCAGATTCTGGCTAAGCAAGAATGCATATCCAAAGGGACTCTCATGTCTTGCTCTCCTGAGTTCCCGATTCAATCACATGCTTCACTAATATCCAAACACTGCCAACGGGGGAAGCTTGGGCACCCCTCAGATTTCAGGGGCAGGACCCTGTAGAGTCACGTTTGGCTGCATACTCAGCCTACAGACTCCCAGTCCACTTCTCAGGGCAGCAGATTACAAGCCCATAAAGAACCCAGAAAGAGCTGTGTCTCAACATAGATGGGAACTGTGTTTGACCAAACAATAATGGATGAACCCGGCTCCTTACACTTCCCCTTTGGGTTCGGCTAAGGCAAGTGCTCCTGTGGCCTCACAATCCCTGATCATGGTGTCCAGCTTTACACCCATCACACTCAGAGAGATTCACAAAAGTAGGCATCCATGAGTGTCCCATACAAAGTCGCTCTGCTTGCAGGAAACTCAAACTCCCCGGGCCCTTGCTATGGAGAGACAAAAGGAAGATGGATGCCTCCATTGGCGGTATAAGGAGTTTCCAGTGGAGATCACAGCCCCGCCCCTCACCTGAGGGCCTGGCTTCTGCTAATAAAGGCAATTGGAAACACATGTTACCACTTGGGCCCTGAGGACATACTCAGGAATCCCTCCAGGAGGTAGCAGGCAGGCAGACCTCCTGACACCAGGATAGCTGTGCTCCTAGTTTGGAGGGCATTCTGGCTAGAGGTGAGAATATACCCTAGATACAAGAAGGAACTTCAGTTTTCAAAAGGATTTGAAACCCCATGAGGCACTTGGAAAAGACTTTTCACAGCCATCAAAACACCCTCTTTCAGAACTCTGGAAGCTTCAGGTTTGCGTGGAAAATCTGGATACTGGTGTTAATCAGTACCACAGATCCTTTACTTTCGGCCCAATAGAGGGAAAGCACATGTCTGTGCCAGGGGGATAGAGTTTCACTTCTCTTGACCTGGGCTCTCATGGAATAAGGACAAGGATGCGGTGCAGGAAATTGAGGAGGGTTGCATTTAGGCTGAGTGTCAGCCTCAGGGCCCTGGAGAATGGGAGTCAAGCACAGAGGGCCTGGACAGCTGCAGCTGGAGATGGACATATGCCTGTTACCTGCAGCAGGATCACTGTCTCCTCAGTTCCCCAATGTACTACGCCATATGCAGGAGACTAAATAATCCAAAGGGCAAAGAAAGGAAAATTTCAACACCAGGAAGTCGAGATCACGATGCATGCACTGACTTCCAATAAGGGCCCAGTGAAGAAGGCACGTACAGACAGTCAGAGAGACATAATGACAGTGACTGAAAGGACAGAAATTCTGGACCTGTGTTGATCATTGCCAGAGCACTGAAGACAAACCCTCCATGCCCATGCATACTTCTTACAAGTGGCATTGTTATTTTATGTTTGAGGGGAAAGTTTACGCTAGGAACATCTAGGTCTTAGCCCACTCTGAGAAGCAACACTTGGCCTGCAGCCCACTCTCAAAACTCCCCTCGCCTCTCCATTTGGAAGTAGTCTTAGTGATGCTCCAGCCAAGATGCAGGATGGTGTATTGCATCTCCCTGGTCCAGCCTTAGACTGTGCTGTGTGCAGGGAACTGCACTATGTCTATTTCTTTTTTGATTTGCAGTTCTGGGATAGGACTCGGTGGACAAAAAGAGCAAGAGGGAAGTAGATAATTTGGCAGCAGTAGTTTGTGCTGAGAGAGATTTGTAGAGTGATAAGAGGTATATGAATGGCTCCGTGAGATGTCTCCCATGACTGTAGCTCAGAAGGGCCAAGTGTATCCGCATTCTTACCCTAATCCAGAGCTGTGCAGGTCTCTACCTAAAAATATTTTCAGATCTCTACACGTTACTTATATATATATATAGAGAGAGAGAGATAAAGAGAGAGAGACAGAGAGAGAGACACTGATGTAGTCATTTTCTACAATGGATTCGGTATGACATTCAGACAATTGATTGCTAAATCCTGGAGAGAAACTGTCCAGAGGAAAACTGGAGAGGAAAAGAATTGTCCAAAGGAGTAAAATCTCAAAATCATTAGCTATATGCAGCTCCAAGGAGACATAGAGAAAAAGGCTTGAGAAGGAACTCATTAAGGAGACTCTCCACATGGACAGGCACCACAAGTTTCCTAGTCTGGAAACAGACACAGTGCATCTGGTAGTTCCCATTGCAAGCCTCAGGTCAAAAACCTCTCCCTCTTCAGTTTTTTTTACATCTGAAAAGAAGCAAAGTGACCAAGGGCCAAAGAGAGCTACAATGGTGTCAGTATTGATCTGTAAATCAGAATGTACCAGGTTTTATGCAAGAAATCACTTTATTATAAACTGTGAGTAATACTGGCATGGAAATGAGGAGACAGAATATGGCTTGTGTCAGAAAGACTTACAAACTGAGACTCCAGTAGCCTAGGTGAAATCGCCAACACAACAGGCCAGAGCTCAGCAGTGCTCTGGTAACTCTCTTTGTATATCTGGGCCTGTCAGTAAAATAAGTATATAAGTAAAATGTAAATGAGTGAAGACAGAGTGTGTGAGAGCATGTGAGAGTTAGAGACAGAGAAGGCGAGAAGAGAAATAGATGGGTTGGAAAGAGACCAGAATTCAAAAACCTCCTACACTGTGTTCATTGATGACAGGTTAAAACGTGGCTTGTAGAGATTGTAAGGCAGCAGCTCTCATGCCCACAGACACCAGACAGCCCCAGCCTTCACAATATGGTATACTACCAGACCTGACCGTAATGTTTGTGTGTGTGTGTCTGTCTGTCTGTCTGTGTGTGTCTGTGTGTGCTCAGAACTCACCTGTAGTAGTATAAGAGCATGGGTGGCAAGGTAGCCAGCCTCACCTGCAACTTATGTACAGAGAACCTAGCTGGTTAGGGAAAGCCAGCTAGTCCAGATTCTGGCTAAGCAAGAATGCATATGCAAAGGGACTCTCATGTCTTGCTCTCCTGAGTTCCCGATTCAATCTCATGCCTCACTATCATCCAAACACTGCCAACGGGGGAAACTGGGGCACCCGTCAGAATTCAGGGGCAGGACTCTGTCCAGTCACGTTTGGCTGCATACTCAGCCTCCAGGCTCCCAGTCCACTTCTCAGTGGACAGCAGATTACAAGCCCAGAAAGAACCCAGAAATAGATGTGTCTCAACATAGATGGGAACTGTGTTTGACCAAACAATAGTGGATGAACCCGGCCCCTTACACCTCCCCTTTGGGTCCTGCTAAGGCAAATGCTCCTCTGACCTCACAATCCCTGATCATGGTGTCCTGGTGTACACACATCACACTCAGAGATTCCCAGAAGTAGGCATCCATGTGTGTCCCATACAAAGTCGCTCTGCTTGCAGGAAGCACAAACGCCCTGGGCCCTTGCTATGGAGAGACAAAAGGAAGATGGATGCCTCCATTTGCTGAATTAGGAGTTTCCAGTGGAGATCACAGCCCCGCCCCTGAACTGAGGGCCTGGCTGCTGCTAATACAGGAAATTGGAAACACCTGTTACCACTTGAGACCTGAGGACATACTCAGGAATCCCTCCAGGAGCAAGCAGGCTGGCAACATCCTGACCCCAGGATAGCTGTGCTCCTAGTTGGGAGGGCCTTCTGGCCAGAGGTGAGAATATTCCCTAGATACAAGAAAGAACTTCTGGTTTCAAAAGGATTTGAAACCCCATGAGGCACTTGGAAAAGACTTTTCACAGCCATCAAAAAACCCTCCTTCAGAACCCTGGAAGCTTCCGTTTTGCTTGTAAAATCTGGACACTGGTGTGGCCATCACTACCACAGATACTTTACATTAGGCCCAATAGAGGGAAAGCACAATGTGTGTGCCAGGGGGAAAGAGTTTCACTTCTCTTGACCTGGGCTCTCATGGAATAAGGACAAGGATGCGGTGCAGGAAATTGAGGAGGGCTGCATTTAGGCTGAGTGTCAGCCTAAGGGCCCTGGAGAATGGGAGTCAAGCATAGAGGGCCTGGACAGCTGCAGCTGGAGATGGACATATGCCTCTTAACTGCAGCAGAATTGCTGTCTCCTCAGTTCCCCAATGTACTATGCCATATGCAGGAGACTGAATAATCCAAAGGACAAAGAAAGGAAAATTTCAACACCAGGAAGTCCGAGTTCACGATGCATGCACTACCTTTCATAAGGTCCAGTGAAGAAGGCACGTAGAGACAGTCAGAGAGACAGGATGACAGAGACAGAAAAGGACTGAAATGCTGGCCCTGTGTTGATCAGTGCCAGAGCACTGAAGACAAACCCTCCATGTCCATGCATACTTCTAAAAAGTGGCATTGTTATTTTATGTTTGTAAGGAAAGGTTACACTTAGAACATCTAGGTCTTAGCCCACTCTGAGAAGCAACACTTGGCCTGCAGCCCACTCTCCAAAACTGCCATCGCCTCTCCAATTTCGAAGTAGTCTTAGTGATGTTCCAGCCAAGATGCAGGCTGGTGTATTGCATCTCCCTGGTCCCGCCTCAGACTGTCCTGTGTGCAGAGAACTGCACTATGTCTATTTCTTCTTTGATTTACAGTTTTGGGATAGGACTTGGTGGACAAAAAGAGCAAGAGGGAAGTAGATGATTTGGCAGCGATAGTTTGTGCTGAGAGATATTTGTAGAGTGATAAGAGGTATACGAATGGCTCTGTGAGATGTCTCTCATGACTGTGGCTCAGAAGGGCCAGGTGTATCCACATTACTACCCTAATCCAGAGCTGTTCAGGTCTTTAGCTAAAAAATATTTTCAGACCTCTACATGTTACATATATATACATATACATATACATATATATATATATATATATAGAGAGAGAGAGAGAGACTGATGTAGTCATTTTCTACAATGGATTCGATATGATATTCAAACAATTGATTGCTAAAACCTGGAGAGAAGCTGTGCATCAGGGAAAGAATTGTCCAAAGGAGTAAAATCTCCAAATCATTAGCTATATACAGCTCCAACGAGACCGATCGAAAAATGCTCGAGAAGGTTCTCATCCAGGAGACTCTCTACATGGACTGGCACCACAAGTTTCCTAGTCAGGCAACACACACAGTGTAGCTGCTAGTTCCCAGTAAAAGCCTCAGAGCAAAAACCTCTCCCTATTCAGTGTCTTTAGATCTGAAAAGAAAAGCGACCAAGGGCCAAGGAGGGCTACAATGGTGTCGATATTGAGCTGTAATTCAGAATGTGCCATGTGTTTTGCACAAAATTACCTGTGCCACAGTGATTCTGTTGTTCTTTCCCTCTCTCCCTCCCTCACACACTCACACACACATAAACACACACAAACACACACTGTCACAGTCACAGACACATCCATCGAGGCACTGGCATGATATATATATATAATGACTGATATGTATATATATATATATACATATATGTATATGTTTCTTTATTAAAAACTATGAGGTATAGGCATGGCTATGAGGAGACAGAGTATGGCTTGTGCCAGAGAGACTTACAAAGCTTAGGCTCCAGAAACCTAGGTGAAATCGCCAACAAAACAAGCCAGAGTTCAGCAGTGGCCTGCTGACTGACTTCGTATATCTGGGCCTATCAGTAAAATAATATTTAAGTAAAATATTAATGAGTGCAGACAGAGTGAGGTAGAGCCTGTGAGAGTCAGAGACAGAAAAGGCAAGAAGAGAAAAAGAAGAGTTGGAAAGAGACCAGAATTCAAAAACCTCCCACACTGTATTCATACATGACAGTTTCAATCCTGGGTTGTAGAGATTGTAAGGCAGCAGTCTCATGTCCACAGACCCCAGACAACCACAGCCTTCAGCATATGTGTGTAGTATTCATGACAGGAAATGTATTGTGAATGTAAACTTCCCTTCAATTATAAGAGAAAAATCTATCAAGCAGAAGAAATGCCCTCTCATGGAATTTAGGACTAAATAAATAAATATGCAAATAAATGGGGATGATCGAGGAGGATTTGAAAAAAAAATAAAGCAGAAGAAGACCTGATTACAGCAGAAACATAGAAACCATATGCTGGGAAACAGAGGGCTGCTTCAAAAATTCTGAGACACTTCAGATTCCAGGGAAATTAAGATTTCAGGATAATGAAAAGAAACACATATGTATTGAAGCTTACACTTGAGAAAGGAGGCAAGTTCTGTACTATGGTAATTTCAATAAGGATGCTGATAGAAATGCTATTAGAAATGCTACTGGAGGAGGATTCGACTTCCGGAGGCGGAGCTAGGAGCAGCAGATCGCTTTCTCTCCTCTACTCTCCTCTCCTGGATCAACTAGGGATACCAGAGGAGACCACCCGGACCGAAACAAGACAGGACTAGAATGACCACAGAAACCCAGTAAATCACCTGTGAGTACAAACATGCGTGGCTGGTGACAGAGAGGAGAGAGGGGCCTAAGGAGAGATTAAGTGACTGCTAACAGTTCAACAGTTTGTCAGTGGAGACACCACCTCCAGTCTGCTCCACCAACAAGGGGACAGCTGAAGGGAGGAAAGGACTCCCCAGAGACTCACCAAGTGCAACTCTGAGTCTCCATTGCTACTACCCTCAGAATCTGGAGCAGCAACAGGGAGGGACACCAGGGTACAGAGATCTAACCGGGAAACTCAGGAGAAGACCTTTACCTTGGTGGCATAGCTGAAGGGCTGTGAAAGTCTCTTTGCATAACCACTGGATTATCTCTGCCACACCCTGCTTTATCTCTTGGTCAGGAGTCAGTGATTAAGCTAAGAAGCCTATTGATAGTTTAAAAGCCCTCAGGCTCCCATAGCCTACAGGGGAAAAAAAAAGGCTTTTACACCACTGAACCCCAACTCAGGGATGGAAAAAAAATGTTAACTTATATAAAATGGTTAAAAACAACAAGAAAAAATATTGGAGACTCGAACCAGGACAAGAGTCCAGCTAAAAGTCCTCCAGAGGGTGAAGCACAAAACAACGAGTTCAACATCCAAACATTAGCCAAGGAAATAATAACAGGAGTGAGTAAATAATTTGAAAAAATTGTAATCAGAAATGCAGGAACAACAAATGAGAATATGGAAGAAAATTCTAATTATCTCATGGTTATTAGAGAGCTGAAAGCTGCAATCTCTGAGCTAAGAAGGCAACTAGCTGAACAAGCTAAAACAGTATCAGAGCAGGGCAACAAAATAGATGAACTCCAGAAAGCAGTAGAGTGCAGAAAGAATAGAATCAATGAGGCTGAAGACAGAATTAGCAAGATTGAGGATGAATTAGAGACAACTAAAAAATAAGTAAGAGATCTCAAAAAGAGATCAAGGGATGCTGAAAACAACAACAGAGTCCTATGGGATGACTTCAAAA
Source organism: Erinaceus europaeus (assembly GCF_950295315.1). NCBI lineage: Eukaryota > Metazoa > Chordata > Mammalia > Eulipotyphla > Erinaceidae > Erinaceus > Erinaceus europaeus. Next base: position 881,608 of record NW_026647118.1, on the reverse strand, counting down.
GAAACAATATACGCATTATTGGCCTACCAGAGGAAGAAAGAGAAGTGGAGGAAGAAAGCGTTCGCCAGGCCATAATAGCTGAAAATTTCTCTAGTCTAGACAACACCAAAGACATAAAGATTCAAGAAGCCCAGAGGGTCCCAAACAGAATTAACCCAGACCTAAAGACACCAAGACATGTCATACTTAGATTGGAAAGGAATAAGGATAAAGAAAGGATCCTCAAAGCTGCAAGAGAAAAACAAAGAGTCACCTACAAAGGAAAACCCATAAGATTAGCAGCAGACTTCTCCATACAAACACTACAAGCCAGAAGAGAATGGCAAGATATCTATCGAGTGCTCAATGAGAAAGGCTTTCAGCCAAGAATACTATATCCTGCAAGATTGTCATTCAGACTAGATGAAAGCATCAAAACCTTCTCATACAAGCAACAGTTGAAGGAAGCAACCATCACCAAGCCTTTCCTGAAAGAAGTTCTGAAAGGTCTCCTATAAACAACCAGACCACCTCAAATAGGACATATATCAAAACACTCTAAAACTCTACAAGAATGGCATTAAAATATCTTCAATCTTTGATATCAAAAAATATCAATGGCCTGAATTCATCTATTAAAAGACACAGAGTAGGAAGATGGATCAGAAAACACAACCCAACAATATGTGGTCTACAGGAAACTCACCTAACGCAACAAGACAAACACAGACTTAAAGTGAAAGGATGGAAAACTATCATTCAAGCCAATGGCCCACAAAAAAGGGCAGGAACAGCTATTCTCATATCTGACATGATAGACTTTAAAATAGATAAGATTAAAAAAGATAGGAATGGACACTACTTAATGCTCAGAGGATCAGTCAATCAAGAGTACTTAACAATTATTAGTATTTATGCACCCAATGAGAAGCCATCTAAATACATCAAACTTCTACTGAAAGAGCTACAGCAATATATTAACAGTAACACAATCATAGTAGGGGACTTCAACACCCCACTATCTCAACTTGACAGATCATCCAGGCAGAAAATCAGTAAAGACATAAGGGAGCTAAATGAAGAGATAGATAAACTAGAACTATTGGACATTTTCAGAGTCATTCATCCCAAGAAACTGGAATACACATTTTACTCAAATCCACATGGATCATTCTCAAGGATAGACCATATATTAGGCCACAAAGACAGCATCAGCCTATTCAAGAGCACTGAAATCATCTCAAGCATCTTCTCAGACCACAGTGGAATTAAACTAACACTTAACAATCAACAAAAGATTAGTAACAGTGCCAAATGTGGAAGCTCAACAGTACACTTCTTAACAACTTCTAGGTCAAAGAGGAAATTTAGGAAGAAATCAAAATGTTTCGAGAGTTCAATGAAAATGAAGGCACAAGCTATCAAAATATTTGGGACACAGCTAAAGCAGCCCTAAGAGGGAAGTTCATAGCTATACAAGCACACATTAGGAAACAAGAAAAGGCACAAATAAACAGCCTGATTGCACATCTTAAAGACCTAGAAGAAGAACAACAAAGGAATCCAAAAGCAACCAGAAGGACAGAAATTACTAAAGTTAGGGCAGAAATAAATAACATTGAGAATAGGAAAACCATACAAAAGATCAATGAAAGTAAATGTTGGTTCTTCGAAAGAGTAAACAAAATCGACAAACCTTTAGCCAGACTCACAAAACAAAAAAGGGAGAAGACCCAAATAAATCGGATAGTAAATGAAAGAGGAGAAATCACAACAGACACTGCAGAAATTCAACATATCATGCGAGGCTTCTATGAACAACTATATGCCACCAAGCTAGAGAACCTGGAAGAAATGAATGATTTCCTAGATACCTACCAACTTCCAAAACTAAGTAAAGAGGAAGTGGATAACATGAACAGGCCCATCACAGCTAATGAAATTAAAACAGTTATCAAAAATCTTCCCCAAAATAAAAGTCCTGGACCAGATGGTTTTACAAATGAATTCTACAAAACTTTCAAAGAAGAACTAATACCTCTACTTTTAAAAGTCTTCCAGAAGATTGAAGACACTGGAATACTGCCTGCCAGCTTCTATGAAGCCAACATCACCCTGATACCAAAAGCAGACAGGGACACAACCAAAAAAGAAAACTACAGACCAATATCTCTGAAGAACATAGATGCAAAAATATTGAACAAAATTCTAGCCAACCGGATACAGCAGTATATCAAAAAAATTGTTCATCATGACCAAGTGGGGTTTATCCCAGGCATGCAAGGTTGGTTTAATATACGTAAATCAATCAATGTGATCCACCACATCAACAAAAGCAAGACCAAAAACCACATGGTCATATCAATAGATGCAGAGAAAGCCTTTGACAAAATACAACATCCCTTTATGATCAAAACACTACAAAAAATAGGAATAGATGGAAAATTCCTGAAGATAGTGGAGTCTATATATAGCAAACCTACAGCCAACATCATACTCAATGGTGAAAAACTGGAAGCATTTCCCCTCAGATCAGGTACTAGACAGGGCTGCCCACTATCACCATTACTATTCAACATAGTGTTGGAAGTTCTTGCCATAGCAATCAGGCAGGAGCAAGGAATTAAAGGCATACAGATTGGAAGAGAAGAAGTCAAACTCTCCTTATTTGCAGATGACATGATAGTATACATGGAAAAACCTAAGGAATCCAGCAAGAAGCTTTTGGAAATCATCAGGCAATACAGTAATGTGTCAGGCTATAAAATTAACATTCAAAAGTCAGTGGCATTCCTCTATGCAAACACTAAGTTAGAAGAAATTGAAATCCAGAAATTAGTTCCTTTTTCTATAGCAACAAAAACAATAAAATATCTAGGAATAAACCTAACCAAAGAAGTGAAAGACTTGTATACTGAAAATTATGAGTCACTACTCAAAGAAATTGAAAAAGACACAAAGAAGTGGAAAGATATTCCATGCTCATGGGTTGGAAGAATTAACATCATCAAAATGAATATATTACCCAGAGCCATCTACAAATTTAATGCTATCCCCATCAAGATCCCAAGCACATTTTTAGGAGAATAGAAAAAATGCTACAAATGTTTATCTGGAACCAGAAAAGACCTGGAATTGCCAAAACAATCTTGAGAAAAAAGAACAGAACCGGAGGCATCACACTGCCAGATCTCAAACTGTATTATAGGGCCATTGTCATCAAAACTGCTTGGTACTGGGACATGAACAGACGCACTAACCAGTGGAATAGAATTGAGAGCCCAGAAATGAGGCCCCACACGTATGGACATCTAATCTTTGACAAAGGGGCCCAGACTATTATATGGGGGAAGCAGAGTCTCTTCAACAAATGGTGTTGGAAACAATGGGTTGAAACATGCAGAAGAATGAAACTGATTCACTGTATTTCACCAAATACAAAAGTAAATTCCAAGTGGATCAAGGACTTGGATGTTAGACCAGAAACTATCAGATACTTAGAGGAAAATATTGGAAGAACTTTTTTCCGCATAAATTTTAAAGACATTTTCAATGAAACGAATCCAATTACAAGGAAGACTAAGGCAAGTATAAACCTATGGGACTACATCAAATTAAAAAGCTTCTTAACAACAAAAGAAACCACTACCCAAATCAAGAGACCCCTCACAGAATGGGAAAAGATCTTTACATGTCATACATCAGATAAGAGTTTAATAACCAACATATATAAAGAGCTTACCAGACTCAACAACAAGACAACAAATAACCCCATCCAAAAATGGGGGGAGGACTTGGACAGAATATTCACCACAGAAGAGATCCAAAAGGCCGAGAAACACATGAAAAAGTGCTCCAAGTCTCTGATTGTCAGAGAAATGCAAATCAAGACAACAATGAGATATCACTTCACTCCTGTGAGAATGTCACACATCAGAAAAGGTAACAGCAGCAAATGCTGGAGAGGGTGTGGGGTCAAAGGAACCCTCCTACACTGCTGGTGGGAATATCAATTGGTCCAACCTCTGTGGAGAACAGTCTGGAGAACTCTCAGAAGGCTAGAAATGGACCTACCCTATGACCCTGCAATTCCCCTCCTGGGGATATATCCTAAGGAACCAACACATCCATCCAAAAAGATCTGTGTACACATATGTTCTTGGCAGCACAATTTGTAATAGCCAAAACCTGGAAGCAGCCGAGGTGTCCAACAACAGATGAGTGGCTGAGCAAGTTGTGGTATATATATACACAATGGAATACTACTCAGCTGTAAAAAAAGGTGTCTTCACCGTTTTCAGCCGATCTTGGTTGGACCTTGAAAAAATCATGTTGAGTGAAATAAGTCAGAAACAGAAGGATGAATATGGGATGATCTCACTCTCAGGCCGAAGTTGAAAAACAAGATTAGAAAAGAAAACACAAGTCGAACCTGAAATGGAATTGGAGTATTACACCAAAGTAAAAGACTCTGGGGTGGGTGGGTGGGTGGGTGGGTGGGGAGAATACAGGTCCATGAAAAACGATGAATGAAATAGTGGGGGTTGTATTGCTAAATGGGAATCTGGGGAATGTTATGCATGTAAAAAAAAAAAAAAGAAGTAGAAACGCAAAGCAGAAATTGACTGAGTTTGGAGTATGGCACCAAAATAAGAAAGCAGAAGTATACTAGAGTTTGCAGTGAGTACCTCCCTAATACTTCCTCTCCACTTTTCCAAGCTTTGGGTCCATGATTGCTCAACAATTTTTTTGGCTTTGTATGTTAACTCTCTTTTCAGTCACCAGGTTCCAGGTGTCATCAGGATGCCGGCCAGACTTCCCTGGATTGAAGACACCACCAATGTGTCCTGGAACTCAGCTTCCCCAGAGACCCATCCTACTAGGGAAAGAGAGAGGCAGACTGGGAGTATGGACCGACCAGTCAACGCCCATGTTCAGCGAGGAAGCAATTACAGAAGCAAGACCTTCTACCTTCTGCAACCCACAATGACCCTGGGTCCATGCTCCCAGAGGGATAGAGAATGGGAAAGCTATCGGGGAGGGGGTGGGATATGGAGATTGGGCGGTGAGAATTGTGTGGAGTTGTACCCCTCCTACCCTATGGTTTTGTTAATTAATCCTTTCTTTAATAAAAAAAAGAAAAAAAATTCAATTGTCCATTTATTATATCACATTGACAAAGCCACCCACTTTTACAGTTAGAGAAATATTTCCCTTTTCTCTTTTTTCAACACTGGATGTTCATGTTTGTTTTCCTTTTATTATGGTGGATGGCATTGCTCTTGCAAAATCCACAGAGTCCCTGTTGGTAAGTCCTTACCACAAAGTATGCCAAGGCAGTATATAGTCCAGCTAACCTCACCAGCTTATCCAAGTCTTCTCTTTCTTCGGACCTACCACTGCTGACTTCATCTTTGCATGTTTATTGACTGCTCACTTTTCTCAAAATATTCCTAGATGTTCAAGGAACCTCACCTTGACTTCTAATGTGTATGTACCTCCTCTGTGTTTTGGTACAACAGCATCCTATATTTTCATGTCAATTCTTCTCTACCTGGTCCTTGCCTCCTAGTTTTGCTTGTTCCACAGCTGACCCTCTATGAAGAAGAAAAATTTCATCAGTTGGCGCTGACCAGACCAGACATGCTGTGTTTCTTCCCCTGGACATCACATCCACTGACTGCTTCCCTTAGACTTGCTGGTGGCATGCTAGGACACTCTATATATTCATCCCATGAATTTTTTGACAGATCACAACAGGTTATAGACTCCACCACAAATAGTCTTGAGTCACTACAGAGCCCCTTATGAGACCCTTATTAGTACTTTGTTAATGATTACCTTAAGACCCTTTATTTTTAATAATATTACTGATTTTATAAAACGGCAGATTGACTCCTTGGCATCAAAACCTTTGCAAATACATTATCACAGACTTGATTTTGCTGACAGAGGCCTGGATGAACCTGAGGATGACAGACCCCCTTTTCGGATGGCATAAAACTCAGAATTATGCATTGAGACATACAACCATGGCAGGGCAAGGACACCAGTAAGGTGTGCAAGGCAAAGCACTGCAGGGAGATGACCCTATCGTCTGCCTCTAAGTCCCCCGTGAAGCAAACCTGATTTGCATGGAGGTTGGTGTCAGCAACAAAAATTGTTTCCCTAGAAACTGTGGCTCTGCCTCCCCTCCCCAAAAAGACACCAAGACCCTTATAAGATGCGGAAATGTTGGTTTTCCACCCACTCACAGGAGGAATCAGGTCAATACATCCCTCCTCTGGTTACTCCCACCAAACCTGCTGTTAGGATCTCTGCTCCTCACCCCCATTTCCTGCCTCAATTTAAAATTATAACAAAGGGAGGATATGCCAGGAGCCATTTCTCTGCTTGATAGATGATAAGCTTTGAAACAATGGAACCCCTCAAGACAAGTGTTAATTGACCCCTGGGCAGGCCATTTCCCCTTAGGTAAACCATTTATCAGTAATCAAGTGAGTCAACACAAGTGAGTCAACACACAGTTTGGTTCCTGCCATTTGTTGCAAGGAACATTCCTCTTTGAAGTTTGCTACCCCTCCCCGCTCCTCCAGCATTCCATCTCCTTCCCCAAAGAATTATAATGCCTGTATTCACAATAAAATTTTACAGCTTGATCAGAAACTTAAATTGCTGTCATTCTTCGTGTCTCATGTTCCTTTATTTCAGGTCTCATTGGGTTCCTAACCCCTGTTCACCGCCCTGCTGGTCGGGGCACATCGTGATCTCGGACTTCCTGGTGTTGAAATTTTCCTTTCTTTGCCCTTTGGATTATTTAGTATCCTGCATATGGCATAGTACATTGGGGAACTGACAAAACAGCGATCCTGCTGCATATAATAGGCATATGTCCATCTCCAGCTGTAGCTGTCCAGGCCCTCTGTGCTTGACTCCCATTCTCCAGGGCCCTGAGGCTGACACTCAGCCTAAATGCAGCCCTCCTCAGTTTCCAGCACCACATACTTGTCCTTATTCCATGAGATCCCAGGTCAAGAGAAGTGAAACGCTATCCCACTGGCACACACATTGTGCTTTCCCTCTATTGGGCCGAATGTAAAGGATCTGTGGTACTGATGGCCACATCAGAGTCCAGATTTTCGACACAAAACGGAAACTTCCAGGGTTCTGAAAGAGGGTGTTTGATGGCTGTGAAAAGTCTTTTCCAAGTGCCTCATGGGGTTTCAAATTCTTTTGAAACCTGAAGTTCTTTCTTGTATCTAGGGAATATTCTCACTTCTGGCCAAAGGCCCGCCCAAAAGGAGCATGGCTATCCTGGGGTCAGGACATCTGCCAGCCTGCTAGCTCCTGGAGCGATTCCTGAGAATTATGTCCTCAGGTCCCAAGTGGTAACAGGTGTTTCCAATTGCCTTTATTAGAGCAGCCAGGCCCTCAGGTGAGGGGCGGGGATGTGATCTCCACTGGAAACTCCTAATTCAGCCAATGGAGGCATCCAACTTGCTTTTGTCTTTCCATAGCAAGAGCCCGGGGAGTTTGTGCTTCCTGCAATCAGAGCGACTTTGTATGGGACACTCATGGATGCCTACTTCTGGGAATCTCTCTGAGTGTGATGTGTGGACACCAGGACACCGTGATCAGGGATTGTGAGGCCACAGGAGCAATTGCCTTACCCAGAACCAAAGGGAAGGTGTAAGGGGCCGGGTTCATCCACTATTGTTTGGTCAAACACAGTTCCCATCTATGTTGGCACTCTTTCTGGGTTCTTACTGGGCTTGTAATCTGCTGCCCTGAGAAGTTGTCTGGGAGGCTGGAGGCTGAGTAAGCAGACAAACGTGACTGGACAGGGTCCTGCCCCTGAATTCTGAGTTGGTGCCCCAGCTTCCCCTGTTGGCAGTGTTTGGATGATAGTGAGGCATGAGATTGAATCGGGAACTCAGGAGAGCGAGCCATGAGAGTCTCTTTCCATATGCATTCTTGTTGAGCCAGAATCTGGGATAGCTGTCTTTCCCTAACCAGCTAGGTTCTCTGTAGACAAGTTGCAAGTGAGGCTGGCTACCTTGCCACCCATGCTCTGAGACTACTATAGGTGAGTTATGAGTACACACAGACACACACTGACAGACACACACACACACACATTACTGTCAGGTCTGGTAGCACAGCATATGGTGAAGGCTCAGGCTGTCTGGGGTCTGTGGGAATGAGAGCTGCTGCCTTACAATCTCTACAAGCCAGGTTTGAACCTGTCAGCAATGAACACAGTGTAGGAGGTTTTTGAATTCTGGTCTCCTTCCAACTCATCTATTTCTCTTCTCGCCTTCTGTTTTCTCTAACTCTCACATGCTCTCACACACTCTGTCTTCACTCATTAATATTTTACTTATATACTTATTTTACTGACAGGAAAATATATACAAAGAGAGTTACCAGAGCACTGCTGAGCTCTGGCTTGTTGTGTTGGCGATTTCACCTAGGCTACTGGAGCCTCAGTTTGTAAGTCTTTCTGACACAAGCCATATTCTGTCTCCTCATTTCAATGCCAGTATCACTCAGAGTTTATAATAGTGATTTTTTTCCAAACACTTGGTACATTCTGAATTTCAACTCCATATTGACACCAATGTAGCTCTCTTTGGCCCTTGGTGACTTTTGTTCTTTTCAGACTTAAAAACACTGAAGAGGGATAGGTTTTTGCCCTGAGGCTTGCACTGGGAACTACCAGATGCACTGTGTCTGTTGCCAGTCTAGGAAACTTGTCTTGCCTTTCTTGTGGAGAGTCTCCTGGATGAGTTCCTTCTCAAGCTTTTTCACTCTGTCCCGTTGGAGCTGCATATAGCTAATGATTTGGAGATTTTACTCCTTTGGACAATTCTTTTCCTGATTCACAGGTTCTCTCCAGGTTTTAGCAATCAATTGTCTGAATGTCATATCGAATCCATTGTAGAAAATGACTACATCAGTCTCTCTCTCTCTCTCTCTCTCTCTCTCTCTATATATATATATATATATATATATATATATATAACATGTAGAGATCTGAAAATATTTTTTAGCTAGAGACCTGCACAGCTCTGGATTAGGGTAGTAATGAGGATAAACCTGGCCCTCTGAGCCACAGTCATGAGAGACATCTCACAGAGCCATTCATATACCTCTTATCACTCTACAAAAGTTTCTCAGCACAAACTACCGCTGGCAAAACATCTACTTCCCTCGTGCTCTTTTTGTCCACAGAATCCATTCCCAAAACTGTAAATCAAAGAAGAAATAGACATAGTGCAGTTCCCTGCACACAGGACAGTCTGAGGCTGGACCAGGGAGATGCAATACGACAGCCTGCATCTTGGTTGGAGCATCACTAAGACTACTTCGAAATAGGAGAGGCGAGGGCAGTTTTGGAGAGTGGGCTGCAGGCCAAGTGTTGCTTCTCAGAGTGGGCTAAGACCTAGATGTTCTAAGTGTAATCTTTCCTCACAAACATAAAATAACAATGACACTTGTTAGAAGTATGCATGGGCATGGAGGGTTTGTCTTCAGTGCTCTGGCACTAATCAACACAGGGACAGAATTTGTCCTTTTCAGTAACTGTTATTCTGTCTCTCTGACTGTCTCTACGTGCCTTCTTCCATGGACCCTTCATGGAAGTCAGTGCATGCATCTTGAACTTGGTCTTCCTGGTGATGAAATTTTCCTTTCTTTGCCCTTTGGTTTAGTTCGTCTCCTGAATATGGCGTAGTACAGAGGAGAACTTAGGAGACAGCATTCCTGCTGCAGCTAACAGTCATATGTCCATCTCCGCCTGCAGCTGTCCAGGCCCTCTGTGTTTGACTCCCACTCTCCAGGGCCTTGTGGCTGACACTCAGCCTAAATGCAGCCCTCCTCAATTTCTTGCACCACATCCTTGTTCTTATTCCATGAGAGCCCAGGTCAAGAGAAGTGAAACTCTACCACCCTGGCACACACATTGTGCTTTCCCTATATTGGGCTGAATGTAAAGGATCTGTGGTACTGATGGCCACACCAGTGTCCACATTTTGCATGCAAAACGGAAGCTTCCAGGGTTCAGAAAGAGGGTGTTTTAATGGCTGTGAAATGTCTTTTCCAGGTGCCTCCTGGGGTTTCAAATCCTTTTGAAACCTGAAGTTCGTTCTTGTATCTAGGGAATATTCTCACCTCTGTCCAGAAGGCCCTCCCAACTAGGAGCACAGCTATCCTGGCGTCAGGAGGTCTGCCAGCCTGCTAGCTCCTGGAGGGATTCCTGAGTATGTCCTCAGGCCCCAAGTGGTAACAGGTGTTTCCAATTGCCTTTATTAGCAGCAGCCAGACCCTCAGTTGAGGTTCGGGTCTGTGATCTCCACTGGAAGCTCCTAATTCAGCCAATGGAGGCATCCATCTTTCTTTTGTCTCTCCATAGAAAGTGCCCGGGGAGTTTGTGCTTCCTGCAAGCAGAGCGACTTTGTATGGGACACTCATGCATGCCTACTTCTGGGAATCTCTCTGAGTGTGATGTGTGGACACAAGTATACCATGATCAGGGATTGTGTGGCCAAAGGAGCAATTGCCTTAGCCGGAACCAAAGGGTAGGTGTAAGGGGACGGGTTCATCCACTATTGTTTGGTCAAACACAGTTCCCATCTATGTTGAAACACAGCTCTTCCTGGGTTCATTCTGGGCTTGTAATCTGCTGCCCTGAGCAGTGGACTGAGAGTCTGGGGGCTGAGTATGCAGCCAAATGTGACTGGACAGGCTCCTGTCCCTGAATTCTGAGGGGTGCCCCAGCTTACCCTGTTGACAGTGTTTGGATGATAGTGAGTTATGAGGTTGAATTGGGAACTCAGGAGAGGGAGACATGAGAGTCCCTTTGCATGTGCATTCTTGCTTAGCCAGGATCGGGGCTACCTGGCTTGCCCTTACCAGCTAGGTTCTCTGTACATAAGTTGCAGGTGAGGCTGGCTTCCTTCCCACCCATGCTCTGAGACTACTATAGGTGACCTCTGAGCACACACAGACACAGACAGATAGACAGACACACACACACATTACTGTCAGGTCTGATAGTACAGCATATGGTGAAGGCTGGGGCTGTCTGGGGTCTGTGGGCATGAGAGCTGCTGCCTTACAATCTCTACAAGCCAGCTTTTTACCTGTCATCAATGAACACAGTGTAGGAGGTTTTTTAATTCTCATCTCTTTCCAGCAGAAGTGGCTGGTGGGCGGGCCTTTCAGAGGCTGCCCAAAGAGCATGCTGCAGGGCCGTGTGGGCGGTGCTCAAGGTTGCTGGCCAATCACTGACTAGGGGCCTTGACACTCCTGGTCGTGTCCAAGCACACAGGCCAATGATATTTGGCAGGGGTCCTGGGTGTGTCCTAGGCCTCTGGCATATTGAGCATGGCTGGTGCCTCTCTGCGGGCCTTCTGAAGTAAGCCTGACAATGGGAGCTCAGAACTGGCCTTAAAAGGCTGGGCGTGTTTCAAGGAAGTGTGAAGCAGGGTTCACCCAGGGCCCTGCCTTGCAGAAGCTGTCCAGTGTGCATGTGTATAACTCCGTTTGTGCCTGTTCCTCTGTGGATGTGTGCGTGTGTAACTGTGAGATTGTGTGTTTGTGTGTGTTTGTGTGTGTGTGTGAGGGAGGGAGAGAGAGAGAGAACAACAGAATCACTGTGGCACAGGTGATTTTGTGCAAAACACTTGGCACATTCTGATTTACAGCTCAATATTGACACCATTGTAGCTCTCCTTGGCCCTTGGTCACTTTTCTTCTTTTCAGATGTAAAGACACTGAGGAGGGAGAGGTTTTTGCCCAGAGGCTTGCACTGGGAACTAGGAGCTGCCCTGTATGTGTTGCCAAACTAGGAAACTTGTGGTGCGTGTCCATGTGGAGACTGTCCTGGATGAGTTCCTTCTCGAGCCTTTTTAGCTAGTTCCCGTTGGATCTGCATATAGCTAATGATTTGGAGATTTTACTCCTTTGGACAATTCTTTTCCTGATGCACAGTTTCTCTCCAGGTTTTATCAATCAATTGTCTGAATGTCATATCGAATCCATTGTAGAAAATGACTACTTCAGTGTCATTTTCTCCCTCTCTCTCTGTCTCCATATGTATATATATATATATATATATATATATATATATATATATATATATGTAACATGTAGAGATCTGAAAATATTTTTAGCTAGAGACAGGCACAGCTCTGTATTAGGGTAGTAATGAGGATAAACCTGGCCCTCTGAGCCACAGTCATGAGAGACATCTCACAGAGCCATTCATATACCTCTTATCACTCTACAAAAGTTTCTCAGCACAAACTACCACTGGCAAATCATCTACTTCCCTCGTGCTCTTTTTGTCCACAGAATCCATTCCCCAAACTGTAAATCAAAGAAGAAATAGACATAGTGCAGTTCCCTGCACACAGTGCAGTCTGAGGCTGGACCAGGGAGATGCAATACGCCAGCCTGCTTCTTGGCTGGAGCTTCACTAAGACTACTTCGAAATTGGAGAGGCGAGGGCAGTTTTGGAGAGTGGGCTGCAGGCCAAGTGTTGCTTCTCAGAGTGGGCTAAGACATAGATGTTCTAAGTGTAACCTTTGCTCACAAACATAAAATAACAATGCCACTTGTTAGAAGTATGCATGGGCATGGAGGGTTTGTCTTCAGTGCTCTGGCACTGATCAACACAGGGACAGAATTTGTTCTTTTCAGTCACTGTTATTCTGTCTCTCTGACTGTCTCTACATGCCTTCTTCCATGGACACTTCGTGGAAGTCAGTGCATGCATCGTGAACTTGGTCTTCCTGGTGATGAAATTTTCCTTTCTTTGCCCTTTGGTTTAGTTCGTCTCATGCATATGGCGTAGTACAGAGGAGAACTTAGGAGACAGCATTCCTGCTGCAGCTAACAGTCATATGTCCATCTCCACCTGCAGCTGTCCAGGCCCTCTGTGCTTAACTCCCATTCTCCAGGGCCCTGTGGCTGACACTCAGCCTAAATGCAGCCCTCCTCAATTTCTTGCACCATATCCTTGTTCTTATTCCATGAGAGCCCAGGTCAAGAGAAGTGAAACTCTACCACCCTGGCACACACACTGAGCTTTCCCTATATTGGGCTGAATGTAAAGGATCTGTGGTACTGATGGCCACACCAGTGTCCACATTTTGCATGCAAAACGGAAGCTTCCAGGGTTCAGAAAGAGGGTGTTTTAATGGCTGTGAAATGTCTTTTCCAGGTGCCTCCTGGGGTTTCAAATCCTTTTGAAACCTGAAGTTCGTTCTTGTATCTAGGGAATATTCTCACCTCTGTCCAGAAGGCCCTTCCAACTAGGAGCACAACTATCCTGGGGTCAGGAGGTCTGCCAGCCTGCTAGCTCCTGGAGGGATTCCTGAGTATGTCCTCAGGCCCCAAGTGGTAACAGGTGTTTCCAATTGCCTTTATTAGCAGCAGTCAGACCCTCAGTTGAGGTGCGGGTCTGTGATCTCCACTGGAAACTCCTAATTCAGCCAATGGAGGCATCCATCTTTCTTTTGTTTCTCCATGGAAAGTGCCCGGGGAGTTTGTGCTTCCTGCAAGCAGAGCGACTTTGTATGGGACACTCATGCATGCCTACTTCTGGGAATCTGAGTGTGATGTGTGGACACCAGTATACTATGATCAGGGATTGTGTGGCCACAGGAGCAATTGCCATAGCCGGAACCAAAGGGTAGGTGTAAGGGGATAGGTTCATCCACTATTGTTTGGTCAAACACAGTTCCCATCTATGTTGAAACACAGCTCTTTCTGGGTTCATTCTTGGTTTGTAATCTGCTGCCCTGAGCAGTGGACTGGGAGTCTGGGGGCTGAGTAGGCAGCCAAATGTGACTGGACAGGCTCCTGTCCCTGAATTCTGAGGGGTGCCCCAGCTTACCCCATTGACAGTGTTTGGATGATAGTGAGTCATGAGATTGAATTGGGAACTCAGGAGAGGGAGACATGAGAGTCCCTTTGCATGTGCATTCTTGCTTAGCCAGAATAGGGGCTAGCTGGCTTGCCCTTACCAGCTAGGTTCTCTGTACATAAGTTGCAGGTGAGGCTGGCTATCTTCCCACCCATGACCTGAAACTACTATAGGTGAGCTCTGAGCACACTCAGACACAGACAGATAGACAGACACACACACACACACACACACACACACACACACATTACTGTCAGGTCTGGTAGTACAGCATATGGTGAAGGCTGGGGCTGTCTGGGGTCTGTGGGCATGAGAGCTGCTGCCTTACAATCTCTACAAGCCAGCTTTGAACCTGTCATCAATGAACACAGTGTAGGAGGTTTTTGAATTCTCATCTCTTTCCAACAGAAGTGTCTGGTGGGCGGGCCTTTCAGAGGCTGCACAAAGAGCATGCTGCAGGGCTGTGTGGGCGGTGCTCAAGGTTGCTGGCCAATCACTGACTAGGGGCCTTGACACTCCTGGTCGTGTCCAAGCACACAGGCCAATGATATTTGGCAGGGGTCCTGGGTGTGTCCTAGGCCTCTGGCATATCAGAGCATGGCTGGTGCCCTGTCTGCAGGCCTTCTGCAGTAAGCCCGACAATGGGATCTCAGAGCTGGCCTTAAAAGGCTGTTCGTGCTTCCAGAAAGTGTGAAGCAGGGTTCACCAAGGGTCCTGCCTTGCAGAAGCTGTCCAGTGTGCATGTGTATAACTCCGTTTGTGCCTGTTCCTCTGTGGATGTGTGCATGTAACTGTGAGAGTGTGTGTTTGTGTGTGTTTATGTGTGTGTGTGAGGGAGGGAGAGAGAGAGAGAACAACAGAATCACTGTGGCATAGGTGATTTTGTGCAAAACACTTGGCACATTCTGATTTACAGCTCAATATTGACACCATTGTAGCTCTCCTTGGCCCTTGGTCACTTTTCTTCTTTTCAGATGTAAAGACACTGAAGAGGGAGAGGTTTTTGCCCTGAGGCTTGCACTGGGAACTAGCAGCTGCCCTGTGTGTGTTGCCAAACTAGGAAACTTGTGGTGCGTGTCCATGTGGAGAGTCTCCTGGATGAGTTCCTTGGAGCCTTTATAGCTAGTTCCCGTTGAATCTGCGTATAGCTAATGATTTGGAGATTTTATTCCTTTGGACAATTCTTTTCCTGATGCACAGTTTCTCTCCAGGTTTTAGCAATCAATTGTATGAATGTCATATCGCATCCATTGTAGAAAATGACTACATCAGAGTCTCTCTCTCTCTCTCTCTCTCTCTCTCTATATATATATATATATATATATATATATATATATATATATATCATGTAGAATTCTGAAAATATATATTTTAGCTAGAGACCTGCACAGCTCTGGATTCGGGTAGTAATGCGGATACACCTGGCCCTTCTGATCCAGAGTCATGAGAAACATCTCACAGAGCCATTCATTTACCTCGTCACACTACAAATCTCTCTCAGCACGAACTACAGCTGCCAAATCATCTAGTTCACTCTTGCTCTTTTTGTCCACCGAGTCTTATCCCAAAACTGTAAATCAAAGAAGAAATAGATATAGTTCAGTACCCTGCACACAGGACAGGGTGAGGCAGGACCGGGGAGATGAAATACGCTAGCTTGCGTTTGGCTGGAGCATCACTAAAACTACTTCCAATTTGGAGAGGGAAGAGCAGTTTTGGAGAGTGGGGTGCAGGCCAAGTGTTGCTTCTCAGAGTGGGCTAAGACCTAGATGTTCTAATTGTAACCTTTCCTCACAAACATAAAATCACAATGCCACTTGTAAGATGTATGCATGGAAATGGACGGTTTGTCTTCAGTGCTCTGGAACTGATCAACACAGGGACAGAATTTGTCCTTCTCCGTCACTGTCATTCTGTCTCTCTGACTGTCTCTATGTGCCTTCTTCCATGGACCCTTCGTGGAAGTCACTGCATGCATCGTGAACTCGGTCTTCCTGGTGTTGAAATTTTCCTTTCTTTGCCCTTTGGATTACTTAGTCTCGTGCATATGGCGTAGTACAGAGGAGAACTTAGGAGTCAGCGTTCCTGCTGCGGGTAATAGGCATATGTCCAACTCCAGCTGCAGCTTTCCAGGCCCTCTGTGCTTGACTCCCATTCTCCAGGGTCCTGTGGCTGACACTCAGCCTAAATGCAGCCCTCCTCCATTTCCTGCACCACATCCTTGTCCCTATTCCATGAGAGCTCAGGTCAAGAGAAGTGAAACTCTACCACCCTGGCACACACATTGTGCTTTCCCTATATGGGACGAATGTAAAGGATCTGTGGTACTGATGGCCACACCAGTGTCCAGATTTTCCATGCAAAATGGAAGCTTCCACGGTTCAGAAAGAGGGTGTTTTGATGGCTGTGAAATGTCTTTTCCAAGTGCCTCCTGGAGTTTCAAATCCTTTTGAAACCTGAAGTTAGTTCTTGTATCTGCGGAATATTCTCATCTATGGCCCAAAGGCCCTCCCAACTAGGAACACAGCTATCCCGGGATCAGGAGGTCTGCCATCCTGCTAGCTCCTGGAGGGATTCCTGAGTATGTCCTCAGGCCCCAAGTGGTAACAGGTGTATCCAATTGCCTTTATTAGCAGCAGCCAGGCCCTCAGGTGAGGGGCGGGACTGTGATCTCCACTGTAAGCTCCTAATTCAGCCAATGGAGGCATCCATCTTCCTTTTGTCTCTCCATAGCAAGGGCCCAGGGAGTTTGTGCTTCCTGCAAGCAGAGCGACTTTGTATGGGACACTCATGCATGCCTACTTCTGGGAATCTCTCTGAGTGTGATGTGTGGACACTAGGACACCATGATCAGGGATTGTGAGGCCACAGGAGCAATTGCCTTAGCCTGACCCAAAGGGTAGGTGTAAGGGGCCGGGTTCATCCACTATTGTTTGGTCAAACACAGTTCCCATCTATGTTGAAACACAGCTCTTTCTGGGTTCATTCTGGGCTTGTAATCTGCTGCCCTGAGCAGTGGACTGAGAGTCTGGAGGCTGACTAGGTAGCCAAATGTGAGTAGACTTGCGCCTGCCCCTGAATTCTGAGGCGTGACCCAGCTTACCCCTTTGACAGTGTTTGGATGATAGTGAGGCATGAGATTGAATCGTTAACTCAGGAGAGGGAGACATGAGAGTCCCTTTGCATGTGCCTTATTGCTTAGCCAGAATCTGAGCTAGCTGGCTTGCCCTGACCAGCTAGCTCAGTCGGTAGAGAATGAGACTCTTAATCTCAGGGTTGTGGGTTCGAGCCCCACGTTGGGCGCCAGAATGCCCCAGCCAGCAGGGCGGTGAGCAGGGGCTAGGAACCCAATGAGACCTAAAATGATAGGAACAAGAGACACGAAGAACGAGAGCAAGACAGGTTTCTGATCAAGCTCTAAATTTTATTGTGAACACAGGCATTATAAGGCTTTGGGGAAGGAGGGGGAAGTGCTGGAGGAGGAGGAGGGGGAGCAATCTTCAAAGGGGGAATGTTCCTTGCAACATACAATGGATGAAATCATGTTTGCTACCACAACTATGTGTTGTGTCACTGTTTCTGATAAATGGTCTACCTGTGGGGAAAATGGCCTGCCCAGGGGGAAATGAAACTTGTCTCGAGGGCTTCCATTGTTTCAAAGCTAATCATCTATCAAAGCAGAGAAATGGCTCCTGCCAGGTTCTCTGTAAATAAGTTGCAGGTGAGGCTGGCTACCTTCCCACCCATGCTCTGAGACTACTATAGGTGAGCTCTGAGCACACACAGACACAGACAGACAGACAGACAGACAGACACACACACACATTACTGTCAGGTCTGGTAGTACAGCATATGGCTGGGGCTGTCTGGGGTGTGTGGGCATGAGAGCTGCTGCCTTACAATCTCTACAAGCCAGCTTTGAACTTGTCATCAATGAACACAGTGTAGGAGGTTTTTGAATTCTGGTGTCTTTCCCACTCATCTATTTCTCTTCTCGCCTTCTCTGTCTCTAACTCTCACATGCTCTCACACACTCTGTCTTCAATCATTAATTTTTTACTTATATAATTATTTTACTGACTTCTGGTTGAAGTCCGCCGTGGCACCCCCAGACCCCGGACCGACTTCTTTTTGGAGCCAGTGGGTCGACCAGCAGTCCCTTGGGACTTGGTCGCTGCCGGAGCGGCTCGAAGGTCGACCAGCACTCCCTTGGGACTTGGTCGCTGGTGTAGTGCCTATGGGTCGACCTGGCATCTGGATGAAGTCTGCCTTGGCACCCCTGGACCCCGGATCCCGAATCTCAGACTGCCTTCGTTGTGGAGCTGGCGGGTCGACCAGAACTCACTTGGGACTTAATCGCTGGATGAAGTCCACGGTGGCATCTCAGGATCTCAGGACCCCACCACCACACCACCCCGAAACCCCACCGTTTCCTGGACTGCCGCCTTGTGGAGCCGGCGGGTCGACCAGCACTCCCCTGGGACTTAGTCTCTGGCAGAAGAATTTGTGAGTTGGAACGGAAGTCTGAATGATGTTGCACCCTGGCTCCTTGAATCGCAGCAGGCTTCCTGGCCATGGTTGTGGAGCCTCAGGAATGAGGTTCTCTTAGCATAACCATTATCCTCTCTACCCCTGTTTGGCAACACTTTGTATCTTTCTGGGCAGAAATTTGCATTGTAAATGAGTGGGTGGGTTGGGGTGGAGTGGAGTGGAGTGAAGTGAAGGGTGAAGGGTGGTGGTGAGCAGAGTGTTGGGGATTCCTCAGAGAAAGGGTACCTGGTAGGTAGCCACCACCCCCAATTTCCTTTCCCTCACCCCCCGCCATTTTTTATTCACTGGATTTATATATCTATATATTTTTATATATGAGCAGAAAATAAATGTCTGTATATAATATGTATCATGTCTGTCCAAGACCACACACACATTCCTTTAGAAAATAAAACTGGGGGAGGGGAGCAACACACATTGCTTGCTTGCTTGCTGAATGTATGAATGAATAAAGCTGGGGGTTGTGTGTCACAAAGCCTTATTTCTGCTGTTGTTCATCTCAAGAGCTACTGAGGAACAGGATTCCCTGTCTTGCATGTACAGGTTTTGTGAAGGCACCAGGGACTGACTGAAGTTGTAACCTCAGAGGAGTCCAATATATGAAAGTCTTTTGCATAATCTTGGTATCACCGGGGTCCCTTTCTCTCGTGTCTGATTCTATTTTAGTATATTCATTGTCTATTACATGCATGAGAAAGCTTAACAGATTTTGTGTGTGTGTGTGTGTGTGTGTGTGTGTGTGTGTTGGGGGGTGCGGCATCAGGGGAGAAGAGAAGGCTGTGCATCTCTCTCTCAAGATAAACAAATTATTTTTTAAAAATATTTTATTTATTTACTTAATTATTCCCTTTTGTTGTCTTTGGTTTATTTTCATCACCGTTGTTGGATAGGACAGAGAGGATGGGAAGACCCAGAGAAAGATAGACATCTGCAGACAGACCTGCTTCACAGCTGCTTGCTTGTGAAGCAACTAACTCCCCTGCAGGTGGGGAGCCCGGTGCATGAACCGGGATCCTCACACCGGTGGTCCTTGCCCTTTGTGCCATGTGCACGCTTGACCTGCTGTGCTCACACCCGACTGACTCATTTATTTATTTATTAGAATGACAGGAGGAGACAGAAAGAACCAGACATCACCCCGGTACATATGTTACCGGGGGGTTGAACTCGGGGGCCTCATGCTTGAGAGTTCAGTGCTCTATCCATCACGCCACCTCCCGGATCACTAAATTATCTTTATGTCTTGGATAGAGATAGCCATAAATTGAGAGGGAAGGGGTGGGAGGAGTGGGGGAGAGAAAGAGAGACATCTGCAGCCCTGCTTCACTACTTGTGAAAGAAGAGGAAAGAATACAGAAAGCAGGGTGTGACCTTCTCCTTCTCCTTCTCCTTCTCCTTCTCCTTCTCCTTCTCCTTCTCCTTCTCCCAACTGCACTGCTCAGCTGTGGCTTATGGTGGTGTGGGTGGCTGGAACCTGGGACCTTGGAGTCTCAGTGCTTGAGTCTGTTTGCATAAACATTATGCTCTTTCACTCACCCTTTCTTTGCTTGCTTGCTTGCTTGCTTTCTCTTTTAATTTTTCCTTCTCCTCCCTCTACAAACACCCACCCACCCCCACTAAATTTCATGCTGGACTACTTGGGCCTCAGGAAAACAGTTCGAGCTACCTCAACTTGAAAACAACAACAAAACAAACAAACAAAAAAGACCAAAAAACAAAAAAAAGAAAGAAAAGAAAAAATAAAGCACATTTCATTCCCCCCTCCCCCCTCTCTCTGCAGCTTGGAAACAACAACAGCAACAGTTGAGTGTTGAGGGAAGATAAAAGAGACCATCCTGCCCCAAAGTTGGGACTATCTGCATCTGAATGAAGCCTTTGAAAGGATGGTCCACACTGGTGAGATCCAGTTCATTCATTCATCCATCCATTCATTCATTCTCCTTACAAAAACACTATCTGTTTCTAGAAAGGACACACCTCCTGCTCTCCATCTCCCCAACTTGTGGTCAGTGGTCATTTCCCCATGAAAAATAAAATAAATGAATAAAAGAAATTTCTTCCGTGGGGGAGGGGGAACCCGAGGCTACAGATGCAGGTGGAGGCGGAGGAGGCGGAGCCATGAACAAGCTCTTTGCTTCCAGCATTGAAAGACTAATGAGAGAAAGATGTCACTCTGTCATCTATGGCATGGAAGTAACAGACTCTGGGGTGGGTGTCGGGGCCTGGGGGGGAGTGTTCAGCTCTTGGGACATGATGGGAGAGGAGAACCTAGAGGGGGTTGAAGAGTTATGTGGAAAGATGAGACATGTTGTGCATTTACAAACTGTTTTATTTTTCTGTCGACTGTAAACCATTAACAACACCCCCCATGAAAGATGGAAGGAATGGAGGAAGGAAGGAAACAGAGAAAGAGAGAGAGAGAGAGAGAGAGAGAGAGAGAGAGAGAGAGAGAGAAAGGTCTCCTGTGAGCCTGCTGCATACCACCATGCCTTTTCTGGCTAGAGGCCCCAGATGTCCCAAGGCAAAGCACACCACTGTCAAACCAGAAAAGACCAGTGTTCCCATCTGCCTATTTCAGTGCCTCCATTCCTATGATTGAAATGAAATACATATATATATATATATATATATATATATATAAAATCTATCTTTCTCCTCCTTATCCTTATCCTTCTCCTTCTCCTTCTCCTTCTTCTTCTCCTTCTCCTTCTCCTTCTTATCCCTCCAGGGTTATTGCTGGGCTCCGTGCCTGCACCATGATTCCACTGCTCCCAGGGGCCATTTTTCCCCTTTTGTTGCCCTTGTTTATCCTCCTTCTTGCCCCCCACACCAGCACTGCTCAACTCTCCTTTATGTTGGGGGGGTGGAGAATCGAACCTGGTACTTGGAAGACTCAGGCATGAGAGTCTCTGTAATAAACCTATTCCTTTGTTAATGGTGAAAAGTGTGGAAGAGGGTGACCTACCAAAAGACAGGCATATACACAACTCTCTCCTATCTCTCTCTCTCTCTCTCTCTCTCTCACAAAAGAAAAGAAAAGAAAAAAGAAAGCACATTTCATTCCCCCCTCCCCCCTCTGTCTGCAGCTTGGAAAAAACAACAACAACAACAACAGTTAATTGTTGATGGAAGATAAAAAAGACCATCTGGCCCCAAAGCTGGGACTATCTGCATCTGAATGAAGCCTTTGAAAGGATGGTCCACACTGGCGAGATCCAGTTCCTTCCTTCCTTCCTTCCTTCCTTCCTTCATTCATTCATTCTCCTTACAAAAACACTATCTGTTTCTAGAAAGGACACACCTCCTGCTCTCCATCTCCCGAACTTGTGGTCAGTGGTCATTTCCCCATGAAAAATAAAATAAATGAATGAAATAAATTTCTTCCGTAGGGGAGGGGGAACCCGAGGCTACAGATGCAGGTGGAGGCGGAGGCGGAGGAGGCGGAGCCATGAACAAGCTCTTTGCTTCCAGCATTGAAATACTAATGAGAGAAAGATGTCACTCTGTCATCTATGGCATGGAAGTAACAGACTTTGGGGTGGTGGTCGGCGTCGGGGGGGAGTGTTCAGATCTTGGGACATGATGAGAGAGGAGAACCTTGAGGGGGTTGAAGAGTTATGTGGAAAGATGAGACATGTTGTGCATGTACAAACTGTTGTATTTTTCTGTCGACTGTAAACCATTAACAACACCCCCCATGAAGGAAGGAAGGAAGGGAGGGAGGGAGGAAGGAAGGAAACAGAGAGAGAGAGTGAGAGAGAGAGAGAGAGAGAGAGAGAGAGAGAGAGAAAGGTCTCCTGTGAGCTTGCTGCATACCACCATGCCTTTTTTGGCTAGAGGCCCCAGATGTCCCAAGGCAAAGCACACCACTGTCAAACCAGAAAAGACCAGTGTTCCCATCTGCCTATTTCAGTGCCTCTGTTCCTATGATTGAAATGATATATATATATATATATATATATATATATATATATATATATATATATAATCTATTTATCTTTCTCCTCCTCCTTCTCCTTCTCCTCCTTCTCCTTCTCCTTCTCCTTCTGCTTCTCCTTCTCCTTCTCCTTCTCCTTCTCCTTCTCCTTCTCCTCCTTCTCCTTCTCCTTTTTATCCCTCCAGGGTTATTGCTGGGCTCCGTGCCTGCACCATGAATCCACCGCTCCCGGGGTCCATTTTCCCCCCTTTTGTTGCCCTTGTTTATCCTCCTTCATGCCCCCCACCCCAGCACTGTTCAACTCTCCTTTATATTGGGTGGGGTGGAGAATCGAACCTGGTACTTGGGAGACACAGGCATGAGAGTCTCTGTGATAAACCTATTCCTTTATTAATGGTGAAAAGTGTGGAAGAGGGTGACCTACCAAAAGACAGGCATATACACAACTCTCTCTCCTCTCTCTCTCTCTCTCTCTCTCTCTCTCTCTCTCTCTCTCACACACACACACACTTTTTTGTTCTAAGTCCCATCTCTAATAAAATACTTTGGGGGGGCAGGGAGGGAGGTAGGGAGAGAGATGGATGAGAGTAACCCGGAAAAAATGCCATTTATTTGCATGTTATCAGAAAAGGTTCAGACTAAAACATCATTTTACATTTAAAATGAGAACATCTAAGAGTGTACGAGACAGCAACAAAGATGAAAATAGGTGGAACTCCACAGATGTTGGTGCGTGTGTGCGTGTGTGTGTGTGTGTGTGTGTGTGTGTGTGCATGTGTGTATAAAGGCCATTTACACATTGACATCCCCCCCAAACACAAGCATATACACACAGAAAAGGTGGAGGGATTAGGCCTCTCCTTTCTTTTCTAAGAATTCACCCCTCTCCCCTTTGGGAGGGGTATATAGTTTCCTAAATACACCTACCCCAAGCCCGGAAAAAAATTGATTTTTGAGTAATTAATTAATTGACTGCCTCACTTTAATTCATTGACTGGGCCCCCCCCTTCCTCCTCCTCCTCCTCCTCCTCCTCCTCTACCACCACCAATACCATCCCTTTTTTAATTATTTATTTTCTCACTCTCTCCCTTCTTGCCTTGAGTCCCCTAACCATGTGACACATGCCCTCTGATGGAGGCATCACTAAAACTATCCATTTACATGGTGATAGGGTTCAGGACACAAAGGTTTGTCACTTTATTTTCATTTAATTTTATATTATTTAAGATTGTACTTATTTCTGAAGCAGAAAGATATGATGGGAGACAGAGAAAGAGCCAGACATCACTCTGGTACATGTGCTGCCAGGGGTCAAACTCAGGACCTCCTCGTCCTTGAAAGTCCAATACTTTAATTATCCACCGCGCAACCTTCTGGACCGCCACAATGTAACTTTTCATTTCATAGGAAGAAATCTAAGAAACCACAGTGAGAACCACTGAGGATGAAAAGAGACGGAACTGGGAGTCGGGCTGTAGCGCAGTGGGTTAAGCTCAGGTGGCGCAAAGCACAAGGACAGGCATAAGGATCCTGGTTCGAACCCCGGCTCCCCACCTGCAGGGGAGTCGCTTCACAGGAGGTGAAGCAGGTCTGCAGGTGTCTATATTTCTCTCCTCTCTGTCTTCCCCTCCTCTCTCCATTTCCTTCTGTCCTATCCAACAACGACAACAGCAATAATAACTACAACAATAAAACAACAAGGGAAACAAAAGGGAATAAATAAATAAAATAAATATTAAAAAAAAAGAAAAGAGGTGGAACTCCAAAGGCAGTGGTGTGTTGTTTTCATGTCTTTCTCACACCCTGTACTCTGTCTCTGTCTCTCTGTCTCTCTGTCTCTGTCTCTGTCTCTCTCTCTGGAAAGAATGGAAGGACTGGGGAGGCCCGCATGGTAGTGCAGAGGGTTAAGTACACATGGCAGGGAGCAGACCTGCAGACCCGCTTCACCGATTCTTCGAGCCTCCCCCCACCCCCACCGCCATGCGAGAGGCTCTCGACCTGGGATGCCCACCCTGGTCCTTGCACTTTGTACCATGTTCTCCAAAACCACAGCGCTACAGTCAAGCCCCCTCCCAACCCCTACCCCAACGTGTCTATCTTTCTCTCCCCCTCTCTGTCTTCCCCTCCTCTCCGGATTTCTCTCTGTCCTATCCGACAACAATGACAGCAATAATAACAATGGTAATGATGAACAACCAGGGCCATACAAAGCAGGGGGGGGCGGGGATGGCCTCTAGGAGCAGTGGATTCTTACTGTAGGCAGGGAACCACAGACATAAACCTGAGTGGGGGGCGGGGGGGAGAGGAAGGACGCTTAGGTCTACTTTTCCTTTCCTAGAACACTCCCCCTGCACTGCTGTTGCTGTTGCTGTTGTTGCCATTCTAGGAGGGTGTTCACCAGCTGTGAAGTGACTCCCCTGCAGGTGGGGATCCTGGGGCTCGAACCGGGATCCTTCCTCCCGTCCTAGAGCTTTGCATCAAGCGCGCTTAACGTGCTACGCTATTGCCAGACTCCCACTAATGTTATGTTTTAATTTTTACCAGAGCACAGCTCAGCTCTTGTTTTCTTTACTTTTCTCTTTCTTCTTTTTTTTTTCTTCTTTTTTTGCCTGTTTGTTTGTATTATCATTGGCGCTCAGTGCCTGCTTGTACTACAAATCCACTGCTCCTGGAGGTTGTTTTTCCCATTTTTTTGCCCTTGTTGTTACCGTAGTTGCTGTTAATGTAATTCTTGTCAATGCTGTCTCAGCTCTTGTTGTTTTATGGAAAAAACAAGACCCTGATGGGGGGGGGGAGAAGGAAAGGGGGGGCAGGGCTGGGGGGTTGGTTTATACAAAAGAAGTTGTATAACATTTGGTTATACAAAAGACCTTCACTTTTTCCCCTGAGGCCTCAAAGTGCCAGCCAGATTAATTCCACAAGGCCACAAACCAGAGCTGAGTAGTGCTCTGGTTAGTCTCTGTGTGTATATTTCTCTCTCTCTCTCTCTCTCTCAATCTCTCTCTGTCACCAGATGGTGGTTGGGGGGGTATGGTGTGGAGTGATTGACCCTGAGACTTTTGAAACCTTAGGCATGAGAGTCTCTTTCTATAAGCATTATGCTATTTACCCCCACCCCGGCCCTGTAGATTTCTCCTTTCTTGGAGGTGCCACACACAGTTAAGCACTCATGTTACAAAGCTGGATGACTGGCCTTCAAGACCCTGGTCCCCACCTGCCAGGGGAAATCTTTACAAGTGGTGCAGAAGTGCTGCAGGTGTCTCTCTGTGTGTCTCAAACTCTCTATCCCTCCCTTCCACTCAATTCCGGTCTATTTATTCCAATAAATAATCAAGAAAATAGAAAATAAAAAAAGAAAAAGGAAAAGGAAATATTCCACTACTTCAAAGGGGCTACTCAGGACAATGCTTTCCTTGTTAAGATCCTCACAGCATACCATATGCAGAAAGTCAAAGACGCCATGTATTTTTAACACGGTTTTTATATTTATTTATTTATTTATTTATTTAGGTGCTTATTCATTTTTGTTATTGATGAATTCATGTTTTAAAATTGACATAGACTATGGCTCTGACACCAGCAGTCTCAAGTACCCCTAGATGGTACTCTGCCTCTACAAACCAATCCATTGACCTGTCCATCCATCCATCCACCCATTCAACTATCCATCCAGCTATCCATCCAGCTATCCATCCAGTTATCCATCCAGCTATCCATCCAGCTATCCATCCATCCATCCATCCATCCATCCACCAGTCAACCAAGCTAAGTACAAAAGGAGAACGCTCCTTGAATGATGAAGACAAACAATGATGCATAGGTAGGTTGCAAATGGGCCAGTTCAGCTGAATAGGGCAGAGAGGCTGAACCAGGGAATGTGTTGGGGGTTGTGGGTGTTGGTAGGGTGAGCAGGAGACCCTGTGAGCTAGGTCACGTCAAGGGTAGGGAGGGTGTGGAAGTGGTTGCGAACAGCTGTCACTGGAGAACCAAGTGCTGGAGCTGTTGAGCAGGGCACCCAGAATAGAGGACAGACAAAGGAGAGAAGAAAAGTGCAGAGGAGAGGAGAGGGGAGTGGATGGTGAGGACAGGAGATGACAGGAGAGGACAGGAATGGAGGGGCCCTGAGAAACCTACCTGGAAAAAGGCAGCATACAGACATCCAGGAAGGCAGGCAGGCATGCAGGCAGCTCTAGCCTGGGCTCCCTGGATCCCGGGCACACCTCCACCTGACTTCTCTTTGTTGCCAGCCCTGAGGTTCCTCTTCGGTCAGCACTGTCTTCCCATCCTTCCATCCCTCTGTTCCAGGGCCCAAGCATCTGGGCGCTTCTGGC
Source organism: Erinaceus europaeus (assembly GCF_950295315.1). Classification (NCBI taxonomy): domain Eukaryota; kingdom Metazoa; phylum Chordata; class Mammalia; order Eulipotyphla; family Erinaceidae; genus Erinaceus; species Erinaceus europaeus. The sequence goes on along the minus strand of NW_026647118.1, from coordinate 854,876 downwards.
TGACCTAGTGACAGTGCAGTTGGGCTGCCCAGTGCCAGTGTGGCCAGCACAGAATGATAGGGGCTAGGACATCACAGAGGGGTCCTGTGGTTGCTAGGCCATGGGGACCCCGTCCATACAGTTGACCAGCAGCCATGACCCCCACCCTGAACTTGACCTTGAGGGGTGGTGGCCAGCCACCAGAGCCAGAGCCCCAGGCCAAAGCAGGTGCAGGTCGGCCAGGCCAAGGGGATATGGGAATATTGGTGTGTGTCTGGGCAAGGGGCTGGCATCTGACAGCCCAGGGCTGGGGACCAAGGTCCGCCAGGCTCCTGTCCCACCATGTGCACTGACACACAGTCTTGCTGACTGACTGACAGTCCCTGCCCCAGAGATACCCACACCAGGTCCCTAGGTGCCCTGAGCTGCCCCTGAGTGTTGGTGGGTGCCTGCCTGGACACATGCCTCTGTAATGGAGGCCTCTATTAATCCCTTTGCCTACTGACAGCTGCCCTCCTGCCCCTTCTCCTCCTCCTCCTCTTCTTCCTCCTCCTCCTCCTCCTCCTACTCCTCCACCTCCAACTCCTCCTCCTCTTACTCATCCTCAGAGGGACTCACTCAGGGCCCTTGGCGTAGACAAGCCGGGGCTGCTTCTCCGACTGATGCAGCTTCTATCCAGTGGGTGGGTGTAGGAATCTGTTCCTGTCAGTCCATGGTTCCTGGGACCTTCCATGCCTCCAGCTCCCCCCACTCTCTAGTCCAGATCCCTCCTCAAGGATGCCCCATTTCCCCTTGACCTCTGTCCTTCAGCTCCCCAAATAACATCTACTGTGTGCCTCCCTGTGCTACTTTACTGCCACCCTGCTTCTGCCTTTCAGCCCTGGGGGCCCAGGGCCAGCCCAGCTGCCATCTCACCATCCAGCAGGGGGACCTGCCCTAACCCCCTGCCACCACACTCAACACAGCCCTGCACACACTCACGGGCTCCCCTGCCTGCAGCCTGCCTCTAAAACAGTCTCCTTCTGCGCCCTAGCCCCCTTACAGCCTCTGCCATGGCCCCCCAAAGATACCTGGGGTTGAGCAGCGCAGACATGCAACCAGCTCCCCTTGAACCCACTCCATTTGCTCCAAGGTTGTCAAGAGTCTTTTTTTCATGCTGTAGGGGAGGGAGTTGAGACAGTCCAATGTCCTGGGGAGCAAGAACTGCAAACAGTCCATCTACAATGTAACATTTAGGTCTCAGGCCGCCCAATACCTAGTGCGCTGTGAAGACCTTTGACTGGCAAAAACACCCCCTCTGAGCGTGAGATCAGGCTGGGCCAGTGGCTCTTTCTGTGGACTAGGAGACAGACATACATTGATTTCAGGTTCAAAACCTGTACTTCCCAAAGATGGTCATTCACTATGGTTAAAAAAAAAAAGAAAAAGGCTTTTTATTATTTATATTTCCCCAGCTTGGGTAACCTGTCTGCTGCCTGTTTCTCAGTGAAAAAAGGGAAAAACCTATTTTGAGGGAAAAGGACCAAAATGCAGGCAGGTGGACTCCGTGGAGGGTAGATGGGGAGTTGCTACTGCCCTGGCACTAGAGACCCAGCTGCTGTTCCTGGTGCTCTCTGATATCAGAGATCTCCGTGTGTCGTATGATGACACTGTCTCCAGGACTGATCCTCAGGATAATGAGGATTAAAAAGGAGGCAGGTCATATTGCCTTCAAAAGTAAATCCAGTGAGGTTTGGCGGTATGTCAGAGGGTTAAGGGCTTGTGGCGCTCACGAAAAGAGGGGACAGGTGGAAGGATCAGGGGTCTGGCGCCCAGACATCCACCTGCAGGGGAGTCGCTTTACAGGGGGAGAAGCAGGTCTTTAGGGGCTCTATCTTTCTCTCCCACTCTGTATTTCCCCTGCTCTCTCCTTTTCTCTCTGTCCGATGCAAGTGTCAGTAAGAACAACAACAGCAACAATAACCACCACAGTGACCAAGCAACAAGAGCAGCGAAAGGGGAACAAATGGAGTGCAGGTCTGTGGATTATTCGTGGCGCAGGCACTGAGATGTGGCAATAACCCCTTGAGGCAATCAATCAATCAATGAAAAAGTAATACAGGTAACAGAGATGTAAATGTCCCTGTGTGTTTCCACTGAGTTAATGTCAATGCACTTTTATTTATTTCTTCATTTATTTATTTATTACCTTGCCAGGAGAATTTCTTTTCCTTGCTAAAAACAGTGTCCCATCAAGGGTACCAGGTGGTGCCACACCCAGTTAAGCACTCATGTTACAATGCAGGAGGACTGGGCCTCAAGACCCTGGTTCCCACCTGACGGGGGAAATCTTTACAAGTGGTGCAGAAGTGCTGCAGCTTTCTCTCTCTGTGTCTCAAACTTTCTATCCCCCCCTTCCCTCTCAATTCCTGTCTTTTTATTCCAATAAATAATCAAGAAAATGGAAAGTCAAAAAAGAAAAAGGAAAATGAAATATCCCACTACTTCAAAGGGGATACTCAGGACAATGCTTTCCTTGTTAAGATCCACACAGCATACCATATGCAGAAAGGCAAAGACGCTATGTATTTTTTAACCCAGTTTTTATATTTATTTATTTATTGAGGTGGTTGTTCATTTTAGTTATTGATGAGTTCATGATTTCCATTTGACATAGACTAGGGCTCTGACACCAGCAGTCTCAAGTACATCTAGATGGTACTCTTCCTCTACAAAACCAATCCAATGACCTGTCCATCCATCCATCCACCAATCCAGCTATCCATCCAGCTTTCTATCCATCCATCTATCCATCCATCCATCCATACACCAGTCAACCAAGCTAAGTAAAAAAGGATATCTCTCCTAGAATGGTGAAGACAAACAACGATGCATAGGTAGGCTGCAAAGGGGCAAGTTTGGCTGAATAGGGCAGAGTGGCTTAACCAGGGAATGTGTTGGGGGGTGTGGGTGTGGGTGGGGTGAGCCGGATACCCTGTGAGTTGGGTCACGTCAGGGGCGGGGAGGGGGTGGAAGAGGTTGCGAACAGCTGTCACTGGAGAACCATCACAAGTGCTGGAGCTATTGAGCAGGGCACCAGGAAGAGAGGACAGACAAATGAGAGAAGCAAAGTGCAGAGGAGAGGAGATGGGAGTGGATGGTGAGGACAGGAGAGGACAGGAGAGGACAGGAGTGGAGGGGACCTGAGAAACCTACCTGGAGAAAGGCACTATGCAGACATCCAGGAAGGCAGGCAGGCATGCAGGCAGCTCTGGCCTGGGCTCCCTGGATCCCGGGCACACCTCCACCCTTCTTCTCTTGGCTGCCAGCCCTTAGGTCCCTCGTCGGTCAGCACTGTCTTCCCATCCTTCCGTCCCTCTGTGCCAGGACCCAGGCGTCTGGGCGCTGCTGACTGACCTAGTGGCAAGGCAGTTGTGTTGCCCAGTGCCAGTGTGGCCAGCACAGAATGCCAGGGGATAGGACATCACAGAGGACTCCTGTGGTTGCTAAGCCACTGGGACCCTGCCCATCTAGTTGACCAGCAGCCATGACCCCCACCCTAAACTTGACCTGAGGGGTGGTGGCCAAACACCAGAGCCAGAGCCCCAGGTCAAAGCAGGTGCAGGTCGGCCGAGCCAAGGGGCTATGGGCAGATTCGTGTGTGTCTGGGCAAGATGCTCGCATCTGACAGCCCAGCCTAAGGTCCGCCAGGCCCCTGTCCCACCATGTGCACTGACACACAGTCTTGCTGACTGATTGACAGTCCCTCCCGCAGAAATACCCACACCAGGTCCCTGGGTGCCCTTAACTGACCCTGAGGTTTGGTGGGTGCCTGCCTGGACACATTTCTCTGTAATGGAGGCCTCTAGTAATCCCATTGCCTACTGACAGCTGCCCTCCTGCCCCTCCTCCTCCTCCTCCTCCTCCTCTTCTTCCTCCTCCTCTTCCTCCTCCTCCTCCTCCTCTTCCACCTTCTCCTCCTCTTCCTCATACTCAGAGGGACTTACTCAGGTGCCTTGGCCTAGGCAAGCCAGGGCTGCTGCTCTGGCTGCTGCAGTTTTTGTCCAGTGGGTGGGTGCAGGAATCTGTTCCTGTCAGTCCATGGCTCCTGGAACCTTCCCTGTCTCCCGCTCCCCCCACTCTCTAGTCCAGACCCCTCCTCAAGGATGCCCTCTTTCCCCTTGCCCTCTGTCCCTCAGCTCCCAAATAAAATCTACTGTGTGCCTCCCAGCACTACTTTACTGCCACCATGCATCTGCCCTTCAGCCCTGGGAACCAGGGCCAGCACAGCTGCCATCTCACCATCGAGCAGGGGGACCTGCCCTAACCCTCTGCCACCACACCCACACACACAGCCCTGCACACACTCACGGGATCCCCTGCCTGCAACTTGCCTCTCAAACAGTCTCCTTCTGCCCACTATCCCCCTTACAGCCTCTGCCATGGCCCGCCACAGACACCTGGGCTTGAGCAGCTCAGACATGCAACCAGCTCCCCTCAACCCCACTCCATTTGCTCCAAGGTTGTCAAGAGTCTTTTTTTCATGCTGTAGCGGAGGGAGTTGAGACAGTCCAATGTCCTGGGGAGCAAGAACTGAAAACAGTCCATCTACAATGTAAGATTTGGGTCTCAGGCCGCCCAATCCCTAGTGCGCTCTGCAGACATTTGACTGGAAAAAACACCCCATTTGAGCGTGAGATCTGGCTGGTCTTGTGCCTCTTTCTGTGGACTAGGAGACAGACAGACAGAGTTTTCAGGTTCAAAACCTGTATTTCCCAGAAGATGGTCATTCGTTACAGTTAAAAAAAAAAAAAAAAGCTATTATTTTTTCCCCTGCCTAAGTAACCTGTCTGCTGCCTGTTTCTCAGTGAATAAAGGGAAAAATCTTTTTTGGAGGGAAAGGACCAAAATGCAGGCAGGTGGACTCCGTGGAGGGTGGATGGGGAGTTGCTCCTGCCCTGGCAGTAGAGCCCCAGCTGCTGTTCCAGGTGCTCTCTGATACCAGAGATCTCCGTGTGTCGTGTCATGACACTGTCTCCAGGACTGATCCTCAGGATAATGAATTTCAAAACGAGGCAGGTCATATTGCCTTCAAAAGTAAATCCAGGGAGGTTTTGCGGTATGTCAGAAGGTTAAGGGCTTGTGGCGCTCATGAAAAGAGGGAACAGGTGGAAGGATCTGGGGTCTGTAACCCAGACCGCCACCTGAAGGGGAGTCGCTTTACAGGGGGAGAAGCAGGTCATTAGGGGCTCTATCTTTCTCTCCCACTCTCTATTTCCCCTGCTCTCTCTTTTTCTCTCTGTCCGATGCAAGTGTCAGTAAGAACAACAACAGCAACAATAACCAACACAGTGACCAAGCAACAAGAGCAGCGAAAGGGGAACAAATGGAGTGCAGGTCTGTGGATTATTCGTGGCGCAGGCACTGAGATGTGGCAATAACCCCTTGAGGCAATCAATCAATCAATGTATAAGTAATACAGGTAACAGAGATTTATATGTCCCTGTGTGTTTCCACTGAGTTAATGTCAATGCACTTTTAATTATTTCTTCATTTATTTATTTATTACCTTGCCACCAGAATTTCTTTTCCTTGCCAAAAACAGTGTCCCATCAAGGGTACCAGGTGGTGCCACACCCAGTTAAGCACTCATATTACAATGCAGGAGGACTGGGCTTCAAGACCCTGGTTCCCACCTGCCGGGGGAAATCTTTACAAGTGGTACAGAAGTGCTGCAGCTGTCTCTCTCTGTGTCTCAAACTCTCTATCCCTCCATTCCCTCTCAATTCCTGTCTATATATTCCAATAAATAATCAAGAAAATTGAAAGTAAAAAAAGAAAAAGGAAATATTCCACTACTTCAAAGGAGCTACTCAGGACAATGCTTTCCTTGTTAAGATCCTCACAGCATACCATATGCAGAAAGCCAAGAACCCCATGTATTTTTAACACGGTTTTTATATTTATTTATTTATTTATATATTTAGGTGCTAATTCATTTTTGTTATTAATGAATTCATGCTTTCCTTTTCACATAGACTAGGGCTCTGACACCAGTGGTCTCAAGTACCTCAACATGGTACTCTGCCTGTACAAAACCAATCCATTGACCTGTCCATCCATCCATACACCCACCCAGCTATCCATCCAGCTATCCATCCAGCTATCCATCCAGCTATCCATCCATCCATCTATCCATCCATCCATCCATCCATCCATCCATCAATCCATCCACCAGTCAACCAAGCTAAGTAAAAAAGGAGATCGCTCCTTGAATGGAGAATACCAACAAGGATGCATAGGTAGGTTGCAAGGGGGCAGTTCGGCTGAATATGGTAGAGGGGCTGAATCAGGGAATGCGTTGGGTAGTGTGGGTGTGGGTGGGGTGAGCCGGAGACCCTGTAAGCTGGGTCACATAAGGGGCAGAGAGGGGGTGGAAGGGGTTGCGAACAGCTGTCACTGGAGAACCATTACAAGTGCTGGACCTATTGATCAGGGCACCAGGAAGAGAGGACAGACAAAGGAGAAAAGCAAAGTGCAGAGGATAGGAAAGGGGAGAGGATGGTGAGGACAGGAGAGGACAGGAGAGGTTCAGGAGAGGACAGGAGTGGAGGGGACCTGAGAAACCTACCTGGACAAAGGCAGCATACAGACATCCATGAAGGCAGGCAGGCATGCAGGCAGCTCTGGCCTGGGCTCCCTGGATCCCGGGCACACCTCCACCTGTCTTCTCTTGGCTGCCAACCCTAAGGTCCCTCCTTGGTCAGCACTGTCTTCCCATCCTTCCGTCCCTCTGTGCCAGGGCCCAAGTTTCTGGTCGCTGATGGCTGACCTAGTGGCAGGGCAGTTGGGCTGCCCAGTGCCAGTGTGGCCAGCACAGAATGCCAGGGGATAGGACGTCACAGAGGGATCCTGTGGTTGCTAGGCCACAGGGACCCCGTCAATCCAGTTGACCAGCAGCCATGACCCCCACCCTAAACTTGACCTTGAGGGCTGGTGGCCAGCCACCGGAGCCAGAGCCCCAGGCCAAAGCAGGTGCAGGTCGGCCGGGCCAAGGGGCTATGGGCAGATTGGTGTGTGTCTGTGCATGGGGCTGGCATCTGACAGCCCAGGGCTGGGGACCAAGTTCCGCCAGGCCACTGTCCCACCATGTGCACTGACACACAATCTTGCTGACTGACTGACAGTCCCCGCCACAGAGATACCCACACCAGGTCCCTGGGTGCCCTGAGCTGCCCCTGAGGATTGGTGGGTGCCTGCCTGGACACATGCCTCCGTAATGGAGACCTCTATTAATCTCGTTGCCTACTGATAGCTGCCCTCCTGCCCCTCTTCGTCCTCCTCCACCTCCTCCTTCTTCTCTTCCTCATCCTCAGAGGGAGTCACTCAGGGCCCTTGGCCTAGGCAAGCCAGGGCTGCTGCTCTGGCTGCTGCAGCTTCTATCCAGTGGGTGGGTGGAGGAATCAGTTCCTGTCAGTCCCTGGTTCCTGGGAACTTCCATGCCTCCAGCTCCCCCCACTTTCTAGTCCAGACCCCTCTTCAAGGATGCCCCCTTTCCCCTTGCCCTCTGTCCCCCAGCTCCCCAACTAACATCTACTGTGTGCCTCCCTGCACTACTTTACTGCCACCCTGCTTCTGCGCTTCAGCCCTGGGGGCCCAGGGCCAGCCCAGCTGCCATCTCCCCATCCAGTAGGGGGACCTGCCCTAACCCCCTGCCACCACACCCGCACACACAGCCCTGCACACACTCACAGGCTCCCCTGCCTGTAGCCTGCCTCTCATACTGTCTCCTTATGCCCCCTAGCCCCCTTATAGCCTCTGCCACGGCCCCCCACAGACACCTGGGCATAAGCAGCACAGACATGCAACAAGCTCCTCTTGCCCCCACTCCATTTGCTCTAAGGTTGTCAAGAGTCTTTTTTCATGCTGTAGGGGAGGGAGTTGAGACAGTCCAATGTCCTGGGGAGCAAGAACTGCAAACAGTCCATCTACAATGTAACATTTGGGTCTCAGGCCATCCAATCCCTAGTGCACTGTGCAGACTTTTGACTGGTAAAAACACCCCATCTGAGCGTGAGATCTGGCTGGGCTAGTGGCTCTTTCTGTGGACTAGGACACAGACAGACAGAGTTTTCAGGTTCAAAACCTGTACTTCCCAGATGATGGTCGTTTGCTATGGTTAAAAAAAAAAAGGCTTTTTATTTATTTCCCCCCCCTGCCTGCTGCCTGGGTAACCTGTCTGCTGCCAGTTTCTCAGTGAATAAAGGGAAAAATCTTTTTTGGAGGGAAAAGGACCAAAATGCAGGCAGTTGGACTCCGTGGAGGGTGGATGGGGAGTTGCTCCTGCCATGGCACTAGAGCCCCAGCTGCTGTTCCAGGTGCTCTCTGATACCAGAGATCTCCGTGTGTCGTGTCATGACACTGTCTCCAGGACTGACCCTCAGGATAATGAGGATTGTCGTATGCTTTACATTGGTTTGTTCTAGCCCTCCCCCGCCAAGATAATTGGATGAGTCCTGTTAATTTCGCCTGCTTGGCCCCGCCCCAAGGAACCCTGAGAGAGGGTTCCTGAGTCCGAGAGTTCCAGAGTGACAGAGTTCCTGAGTTCGAGAGTTTTAGGGTTACATAGTAAGAGAGAGTTCCACAGTGGAAGAGTTTCAGATGGTTCCCGAGTACGAGAGTTCATGAGTTCGAGAGTAAGGGAGAGGGTTCCTGAGTTAGAGAGAAAAAGAGAGAGTGCTTGCTCGCCGCAAAGAGACAGCATAGTTCTGTTTGGTGATTAGTTTGTGTTAGTTTATGAATCGTTGTTCCTGAATAAAGAAATACAGCTTCCCTGCCCAACATTTGTATCCGCGTCTCTGTTACCCGCCGTGAAGCTAGCCGGCCCGGCAAGAGCCTCCGAAATTTTAACAACAAATGGCGCCCACGTGGACCTGACCTGCGCATCTCTCAGATAAGTAAAGACAATTTGGCTATCTATGCACGATGGCCTTCTCTTCTGCTTGTGAAGAGATCTCCAAAGGCCTCTGCTCTTTCTTCACGAGACTGTTTTTCTGTTTCTGGAATATTTATCTCTGGACTACTCTGTGGTTTCCACTCGCTTGGGCGAACTTAGAACAGCCAGTGGGAAGAGCCAGCAGGTGGGAGGCGAGGCGCGGAGCTGCTGTTTCCACCTGGTTAAACAGCCAGCCAGCCAGCTGCTCCCAGACAAGCCCGTGCACTGCGCCCGCAGCCCCTCAGCCTCGCAGCCCGCAGGAGGCCTACGCCAGCACACAAAAGCCCCAGGAGCCCAATGCCAACATGCTGGAGCCCTATGCCAACACATAAGAGCCCTATGCCAACATGCAAGAGCCCGAGGCCAGCCCACAGGAGCCTGCTCTCCACCGCGTGGCGCAGGGCACTGGATGCGTGATCCCTCCATGCTGCTGGGCCACTGCGAACAGAGCAGCAGACATGGCAGGGCCATGGGGCAGGGCCGCGGTGGCCTATTATGGCCGCCACCCCTGGGCACCTAGGCCCACGCCTTCTACAATTATGGCCTACCTGCCCTCTTTCTATGAATTCTGGAACCATCCCGGGCCTCCTGGACCCCCGGGCTCCCGAGAAACTGGGCACACGAGATCTCCAGCCGCCGGTCAGGTCTGAAGACAGACAAGCTGGAGTACGCAGAGATTCGTGCAGAGATCGCAACCTGCAATTCCTAGGAGTGAAGCTGCGCGAGAAGCCACCTCCGGATGGTGAACCCCCCCCAACAACTAAGATAGTATAGATTTAAATTTGTGTTTAAAATGACATGTCTTCGTAACAAAGGTTTCTCTCCTTGTGTATTAATGACCACGTTTATGTGTATGTTTAAAGTTTGGTAAACAGTAGCTTTAAGGCTAAATTCTTACTAGTCAAAGTTAAATGAAAAAGGTTTTCAATGTAATTCTCATAAAGATAAAATTAACTTACATTTAAAGTCTGAGGTAAAAATTAGTTAACAATCAATATATTTTAACTAAGTTGGTCTAAACAAAAGGTTAAATAGACTTGTTGATATGTAAAACACTACCTTCTCTATTAGAAATGGTAGATTGCACAATGGCTATGCTAATTATTCTCATGCCTGAGGTTTCGTCTCTGGCCCACACCTAGGGTGTGTCTCCATCTTGAATGGGTGTAACAAAAGGTTAAAAGACGTTGTTGATATGTAAAAGTCTCAAATTCCTTCTCTATTAGAAACGTTGGATCCTGCAGTAGATATGCTAATAACAAGTTTTGTTTCATAGTAAATAAGTTGCAGCCAGCTGCCTGTGGGACTCTAGGCCGTTCCCCGCCCACATGCAATTGCCCATCGAGGCAAGTAGCCCCCCAGAGACAAATGTTTTTTTTTTCAGATATGGCCCCCGCAGGCATTCCCTTGGCAACATGCTGGTTTTTGTTATATATGTTTCTGTTCACCCCACTCCCTTGATACTATAGTCATTTAGTTAAAAAGAAAAGGGGGAATTGTCGTATGCTTTACATTGGTTTGTCCTAGCCCTCCCCCACCAAGAGAATTGGATGAGTCCTGTTAATTTCACGGGCCTGCTTGGCCCCGGCCAAAGGAACCCAGAGAGAGGGTTCCTGAGTCCGAGAGTGACAGAGTTCCAGAGTTCCTGAGTTCAAAAGTTTCAGGGTTTCAGAGTAAGAGAGAGTGCTTGCGCCGCTACAAAGAGACAGCCGAGTTCGTTTGGTGATTAGTTTGTCTTACTTTATGAATCGTTCTTCATGAATAAGGAAATACAGCTTCCCTGCCCAGCCGTTGTCTCCGGGTCTCTGTTACCCGCCTTGAAGCAAGCTACCCGCCCAGCAAGAGCCTTCCGAATTTTTAACAACAGGCATGAGTAGCGCAGACATGCAACAAGCTCCACTTGAACCCACTCCATTTGCTCTAAGGTTGTCAAGAGTCTTTTTTTCATGCTGTAGGAGAGGGAGTTGAGAAAGTCCAATGTCCTGGGGAGCAAGAACTGCAAACAGGCCATCTACAATGTAACATTTGGGTCTCAGGCCGTCCAATCCCTAGTGCACTGTGCAGACTTTTGACTGGCAAAAACGCCCCATCTGAGCATGAGATCTGGCGGGGCTAGTGGCTCTTTCTGTGGACTAGGAGACAGAAAGACAGAGTTTTCAGGTTCAAAACCTGTACTTTCCAGAAGATGGTCATTTGCTACGGTTAAAAAAAAAAAGGCTTTTTATTTATTTTTCCCCCCTGCCTGGATAACCTGTCTGCTGCCTGTTTCTCAGTGAAAAAAGCGAAAAATCTTTTTGGAGGGAAAAGGACCAAAATGCAGGCAGGTGGACTCCGTGAAGGGTGGACGGGGAGTTGTTCCTGCCCTGGCACTACAGCCCCAGCTGCTGTTCCAGGTCCTCTCTGATAACAGAGATCTCCGTGTGTCGTGTCATGACACTGTCTCCAGGACTGACCATCAGGATAATGAGGATTCAAAACGAGGCAGGTGATACTGCCTTCAAAAGTAAATCCAGGGAGGTTTGGCGGTATGTCAGAGGGTTAAGGGCTTGTGGCGCTCACAAATAGAGGGGACAGGTGGAAGGATTTGGTGTCTGGCCCACAGACCGCCACCTGCAGGGGAGTCGCTTTACAGGGGGTGAAGCAGGTCTTTAGGAGCTCTATCTTTCTCTCCCACCCTGTATTTCCTCTGCTCTCTCCTTTTGTGTCTGTCAGATGCAAGGTCAGTAACAACAACAACAACAACAACAACAACAATAACCACCACAGTGAAAAAGCAACAAGGGCAGCGAAAGGGGAACAAATGGAGTGTAGGAGATGTGGATTATTCGTGGCGTAGGCACTCAGCTGTGGCAATAACCCCTTGAGGCAGTCAATCCATACATAAAGAAGTAATACAGTTAACAGAGACGTATATTTCCCTGTGTTTCCACTGAGTTAATATAAATGCACTTTTGTTTATTTCTTCATTTTTTTATTACCTTGCCAGAGAATTTCTTTTCATTGCTAAAAGAAAGTGTCCCATCAAGTGTACCAGGTGGTGCCACACCCAGTTAAGCACTCATGTTACAATGAAGGAGGACTGGGCTTCAACACCCTGGTTCACACCTGCCGGGGGAAATCTTTACAAGTGGTGCGGAAGTGCTGCAGGTGTCTCTCTCTGTGTCTCAAACTCTCTCTACCTCCCTTCCCTCTCAATTGCTGTCTATTTATTCCAGTGAATAATCAAGAAAATAGAAAGTAAAGTAAAAAACTAAAAAGGAAAAGAAAATAGTCCACGACTTCAAATGGGCTACTCAGGACAATGCTTTCCTTGTTAAGATCCTCACAGCATTCCATATGCAGAAAGGCAAAGACGCCATGTATTATTTAACCCAGTTTTTATATTTATTTATTTATTTATTTAGGTGCTTATTCATTTTTGTTATTGATGAATTAATGTTTTACATTTGACATTGACTAAGGATCTGACACCAGCGGTCTCCATTACCCCTATATGGTACTCTGCCTCTACAAAACCGATCCATTGACCTGTCCATCCATCCATCCATCCACCCATACATCTATCCATCCATTCATCCATCCATCCATCCATCCACCAGTCAACCAAGCTAAGTACAATAGGAGATCTCTCCTTGAATGGTGAAGAAAAACCAGGATGCATAGGTAGGTTGCAAAGGGGCGAGTTCGACTGAAAAGGGCAGAGGGGCTGAACCAGGGAATGTGTTGGGGCGTGTGGGTTTGGGTGGAGTGAGATGGAGACCCTGTGAGCTGGGTCACATTAGGGGCAGGCAGGGGGTGGAAGGGGTTGCAAACAGCTGTCACTGGAGAACCATCACAAGTGCTGGAGCTGGTGAGCAGGGCACCTGGAAGAGAGGACAGACAAAGGAGAGAAGGAAAGTGAGGAAGAGAGGAGAGGGGTGAGGATGGTGAGGACAGGAGAGGACAGGAGTGGAGGGGACCTCAGAAACCTACCTGGACAAAGGCAGCATACAGACATCCAGGAAGGCAGGCAGGCATGCTGGCAGCTCTGGCCTGGGCTCCCAGTATCCCGGGCACACCTACACCTGTCTTCTCTTGTCTGCCAGCCCTGAGGTCCCTTGTCGATCAGCACTGGCTTCCCATACTTCCGTCCCCACAGACATCTGGGCATGAGCAGCGCAGACATGCAACAAGCTCCACTCGCCCCTACTCCATTTGCTCTATGGTTGGTCAAGAACCTTTTTTTCATGCTGTAGGGGAGGGAGTTGAGGAAGACCAATGTCCTGGGGAGCAAGAACTGCAAACAGTCCATCTACAATGTAACATTTGGGTCTCAGGCGGCCCAATACCTAGTGCGCTGTGCAGACTTTTGACTGGCAAAAACATCCCATCTGAGCATGAGATCTGGCTGGGCTAGTGGCTCTTTCTGTGGACTAGGACACAGACAGACAGAGTTTTAAGGTTCAAAACCTGTACGTCCCAGAAGATGGTCATTCTCTATGGTAAAAAAAAAAAAAAAAGTTATTTATTTATTTATTTTTCCCCCTGCCTGGGTAACCTGTCTGCTGCTTGTTTCTCAGTGAAAAAAGGGAAAGATCTTTTTTGGAGGGAAAAGGACCAAATGCAGGCAGGTGGACTCCGTGGACGGTGGATGGGGAGTTGCTCCTGCCCTGACACTAGAGTCCCAGCTGCTGTTCCAGGTGCTCTCTGATACCAGAGATCTCCGTGTGTCATGTCATGACACTGTCTCCAGGACTGACCCTCAGGATAATGAGATTCAAAACAAGGCAAGTCATATTGCCTTCAAAAGTAAATCCAGGGAGGTTTGGCGGTATGTCAGAGGGTTAAGGCCTTGTGGCGCTCACGAAAAGAGGGGACAGGTAGAAGGGTCTGGTGTCTGGCGGCCAGACCCCCACCTGCATGGGAGTCGCTTTACAGGAGGTGAAGCAGGTCTTTAGGGGCTCTATCTTTCTCTCCCACTCTGTATTTCCCCTGTTCTCTCCTTTTCTCTCTGTTTGATGCAAGGTCAAAGAACAACAACAACCACAACAATAACCACCACAGTGACCAAGCAACAAGGGCAGCGAAAGGGGAACCAAAGGAGTGCAGACGCTGTGGATTATTCGTGGTGCAGGCACTGAGCTGAGGCAATAACCACTTGAGGCAATCAATCAATCAACGAATAAGTAACACAGGAAACAGAGATGTAGATGTCCCTGTGTGTTTCCAGAGTTCATGTAAATGCACTTTTGTTTATTTCTTCATTTATTTATTACCTTGCCACGAGAATTTCTTTTCATTGCTAAAAAAGTGTCCCATCAAGGGTACCAGGTGGTGCCACACCCAGTGAAGCACTCATGTTACAATGCAGGGAGACTGGGCTTCAAGACCCTGGTCACCACCTGCCGGGGGATATCTTTACAAGTGGTGCAGAAGTGCTGCAGGTGACTCTCTCTGTGTCACAAACACTCTATCCCTCCCTTCCGTCTCAATTCCTGTCTATTTATTCCAATAAATAATCAAGAAAATAGAAAGTAAAAAAAGAAAAAGGAAATATTCCACTACTTCAATGGGGCTACTCAGGATAATGCTTTCCTTGTTAAGATCCTCACAGCATACGACATGCAGAAAGGCAAAGACGCCATGTATTTTTTAACCCAGTTTTTATATTTATTTATTTATTTAGTTGCTTATTCATTTTTGTTATAGATGAATTAAAGTTTTACATTTGACATAGAATCTGTCTCTGACTCCAGCGGTCTCAAGAACCCCTAGATGGTACTCTGCCTCTACAAAACCAATCCATTGACCTGTCCATGCATGCATCCATCCACCCAACAATCTAAACATCCATCCATCCATCCATCCATGCATTCATGCATGCATGCATGCATGCATGTCTGCATGCATCCATCCATCCATCCATCCACCATTCAACCAAGCTAAGTACAAAAGGAGATCTCTCCTTGAATGGTGATGACAAACCAGGATGCATAGGTAGGTTGCAAAGGGGCGAGTTCGGCTGAAAAGGGCAGAGGGGATGAACCAGGGAATGTGTTGGGGGTTGTGGGTATGGGTGTTGGTGGAGTGAGCCTGAGACCTGTGATTTAGGTCACCTCAGGGGCAGGGAGGGGGTGGAAGGGGTTGCGAACAGCTGTCACTGGAGAACCATCACAAGTGCTGGAGCTGTTGAGCAGGGCACCCTGAAGAGAAGACAGACAAAGGAGAGAATCAAAGTGCAGAGGAGAGGAAAGGGGAGAGGATGGTGAGGGCAGGAGAGGACAGGAGAGGACAGGAGTGGAGGGGACCTGAGAAACCTAACTTGACAAAGGCAGCATACAGACATCCAGGAAGGCAGGCAGGCATGCTGGCAGCTCTGGCCTGGGCTCCCTGTATCCCAGGCACACCTCCACCTGTCTTCTCTTGGCTGCCAACCCTGAGGTCCCTTGTCGGTCAGCACTGGCTTCCCATCCTTCCGTTCTTCTGTGCCAGGGCCCAGGTTTCTGGGCGCTGCTGTCTGACCTAGTGGCAGGGCAGTTGGGCTGCCCAGTGCCAGTGTGGCCAGCACAGAATGCCAGGGGCTAAGACATCACAGAGGGCTCCTGTGGTTGCTAGGCCACGGGGACCCCGCCCAACCAGTTGACCAGCAGCCGTGACCCCCACCCTGAACTTGACATTGAGGGGTGGTGGCCAGCCACCAGAGCCAGAGCCACAGGCCAAAGCAGGTGCAGGTCGGCCGGGCCAAGGGGCTATGGGCATATTGGTGTGTGTCTGGGCATGGGGCTGGCATCTGACAGCCCAGGGCTGGTGACCAAGTTCCATTAGGCCCCTGTCCCACCATGTGCACTGACACACAGTCTTGCTGACTGAATGACAGTCCCCGCCCCAGAGATACCCATACCAGGTCCCTGGGTGCCCTGAGCTGCCCCTTGAGGATTGGTGGGTGCCTGCCTGGACACATGCCTCCGTAATGGAGGCCTCTCTATTAATCCCATTGCCTACTTATAGCTGCTCTCCTGCCCCTCCTCCTCCTCCTCCTGCTCCTCCACCTCCTCCTCCTTCTCTTCCTCATCCTCAGAGGGACTCACTCAGGGCCCTTGACCTAGGCAAGCCAGGGCTGCTGCTCTGGCTGCTGCAGCTTCTATCCAGTGGGTGGGTGCAGGAATCTGTTCCTGTTAATCCCTGGTTCCTGGGACCTTCCATGCCTCCGGATCACCCCACTCTCTGGTCCAGAACCCTCCTCAAGGATGCCCCCTTTCCCCTTGCCCTCTGTCCCCCGGCTCTCCAACTAACATCTACTGTGTGCCTCCCTGCAGTACTTTACTGCCACCCTGCTTCTCTGCTTCAGCCCTGGGGGCCCAGGCCAGCCCAGCTGCCATCTCACCATCCAGCAGGGGGACCTGCCCTAACCCTCTGCCACCACACCCACACACACAGCCCTGCACACACTCACGGGCTCCCCTGCCTGCAGCCTGCCTCTCAAACAGTCTCCTTCTGCCCCCTAGCCCCCTTACAGCCTCTGCCACGGCCCTCCACAGACACCTAGGCATGAGCAGTGCAGACATGCAACAAGCTCCACTCGCCCCTACTCCATTTGCTCTATGGTTGGTCAAGAACTTTTTTTCATGCTGTAGGGGAGGGAGTTGAGGAAGTCCAATATCCTGGGGAGCAAGAACTGCAAACAGTCCATCTACAATGTAACATTTTGTCTCAGGCCGCCCAATCCCTAGTGCGCTGTGCAGACTTTTGACTGGCAAAAACATCCCATCTGAGCATGAGATCTGGCTGGGCTAGTGGCTCTTTCTGTGGACTAGAAAACAGACAGACAGAGTTTTCAGGTTCAAAACCGGTATTTCCCAGAAGATGGTCATTCGCTATGGTTAAAAAAAAAAAAAAAGCTTTTTATTTATTTATTTTTCCACCTACCTGGGTAACCTGTCTGCTGCTTGTTTCTCAGTAAAAAAACGGAAAGATCTTTTTTTGAGGGAAAAGGACGAAAATGCAGGCAGGTGGACTCCATGGACGGTGGATGGGGAGTTGCTCCTGCCCTGGCACTAGAGTCCCAGCTGCTGTTCCAGGTGCTCTCTGATACCAGAGATCTCCGTGTGTCATGTCATGACACTGTCTCCAGGACTGACCCTCAGGATAATGAGATTCAAAACAAGGCAGGTCATATTGCCTTCAAAAGTAAATCCAGGGAGGTTTGGCGGTATGTCAGAGGGTTAAGGCCTTGTGGCGCTCACGAAAAGAGGGGACAGGTAGAAGGGTCTGGTGTCTGGCGGCCAGACCCCCACCTGCATGGGAGTCGCTTTACAGGAGGTGAAGCAGGTCTTTAGGGGCTCTATCTTTCTCTCCCACTCTGTATTTCCCCTGTTCTCTCCTTTTCTCTCTGTTTGATGCAAGGTCAAAGAACAACAACAACCACAACAATAACCACCACAGTGACCAAGCAACAAGGGCAGCGAAAGGGGAACCAAAGGAGTGCAGACGCTGTGGATTATTCGTGGTGCAGGCACTGAGCTGAGGCAATAACCACTTGAGGCAATCAATCAATCAACGAATAAGTAACACAGGAAACAGAGATGTAGATGTCCCTGTGTGTTTCCAGAGTTCATGTAAATGCACTTTTGTTTATTTCTTCATTTATTTATTACCTTGCCACGAGAATTTCTTTTCATTGCTAAAAAAGTGTCCCATCAAGGGTACCAGGTGGTGCCACACCCAGTGAAGCACTCATGTTACAATGCAGGGAGACTGGGCTTCAAGACCCTGGTCACCACCTGCCGGGGGATATCTTTACAAGTGGTGCAGAAGTGCTGCAGGTGACTCTCTCTGTGTCACAAACACTCTATCCCTCCCTTCCGTCTCAATTCCTGTCTATTTATTCCAATAAATAATCAAGAAAATAGAAAGTAAAAAAAGAAAAAGGAAATATTCCACTACTTCAATGGGGCTACTCAGGATAATGCTTTCCTTGTTAAGATCCTCACAGCATACGACATGCAGAAAGGCAAAGACGCCATGTATTTTTTAACCCAGTTTTTATATTTATTTATTTATTTAGTTGCTTATTCATTTTTGTTATAGATGAATTAAAGTTTTACATTTGACATAGAATCTGTCTCTGACTCCAGCGGTCTCAAGAACCCCTAGATGGTACTCTGCCTCTACAAAACCAATCCATTGACCTGTCCATGCATGCATCCATCCACCCAACAATCTAAACATCCATCCATCCATGCATTCATGCATGCATGCATGCATGCCTGCATGCATGCATCCATCCATCCATCCACCATTCAACCAAGCTAAGTACAAAAGGAGATCTCTCCTTGAATGGTGATGACAAACCAGGATGCATAGGTAGGTTGCAAAGGGGCGAGTTCGGCTGAAAAGGGCAGAGGGGATGAACCAGGGAATGTGTTGGGGGTTGTGGGTATGGGTGTTGGTGGAGTGAGCCTGAGACCTGTGATTTAGGTCACCTCAGGGGCAGGGAGGGGGTGGAAGGGGTTGCGAACAGCTGTTACTGGAGAACCATCACAAGTGCTGGAGCTGTTGAGCAGGGCACAATGAAGAGAAGACAGACAAAGGAGAGAATCAAAGTGCAGAGGAGAGGAAAGGGGAGAGGATGGTGAGGGCAGGAGAGGACAGGAGAGGACAGGAGTGGAGGGGACCTGAGAAACCTAACTTGACAAAGGCAGCATACAGACATCCAGGAAGGCAGGCAGGCATGCTGGCAGCTCTGGCCTGGGCTCCCTGTATCCCAGGCACACCTCCACCTGTCTTCTCTTGGCTGCCAACCCTGAGGTCCCTTGTCGGTCAGCACTGGCTTCCCATCCTTCCGTTCTTCTGTGCCAGGGCCCAGGCTTCTGGGCGCTGCTGTCTGACCTAGTGGCAGGGCAGTTGGTCTGCCAAGTGCCAGTGTGGCCAGCACAGAATGCCAGGGGCTAAGACATCACAGAGGGCTCCTGTGGTTGCTAGGCCACGGGGACCCCGGCCAACCAGTTGACCAGCAGCCGTGACCCCCACCCTGAACTTGACATTGAGGGGTGTTGGCCAGCCACCAGAGCCAGAGCCCCAGGCCAAAGCAGGTGCAGGTCGGCCGGGCCAAGGGGCTATGGGCAGATTGGTGTGTGTCTGGGCATGGGGCTGGCATCTGACAGCCCAGGGCTGGTGACCAAGTTCCATTAGGCCCCTGTCCCACCATGTGCACTGACACACAGTCTTGCTGACTGAATGACAGTCCCCGCCACAGAGATACCCATACCAGGTCCCTGGGTGCCCTGAGCTGCCCCTTGAGGATTGGTGGGTGCCTGCCTGGACACATGCCTCCGTAATGGAGGCCTCTCTATTAATCCCATTGCCTACTTATAGCTGCTCTCCTGCCCCTCCTCCTCCTCCTCCTGCTCCTCCACCTCCTCCTCCTTCTCTTCCTCAACCTCAGAGGGACTCACTCAGGGCCCTTGACTTAGGCAAGCCAGGGCTGCTGCTCTGGCTGCTGCAGCTTCTATCCAGTGGGTGGGTGCAGGAATCTGTTCCTGTTAATCCCTGGTTCCTGGGACCTTCCATGCCTCCGGATCACCCCACTCTCTGGTCCAGAACCCTCCTCAAGGATGCCCCCTTTCCCCTTGCCCTCTGTCCCCCGGCTCTCCAACTAACATCTACTGTGTGCCTCCCTCCACTACTTTACTGCCACCCTGCTTCTCTGCTTCAGCCCTGGGGGCCCAGGCCAGCCCAGCTGCCATCTCACCATCCAGCAGGGGGACCTGCCCTAACCCTCTGCCACCACACCCACACACACAGCCCTGCACACACTCACGGGCTCCCCTGCCTGCAGCCTGCCTCTCAAACAGTCTCCTTCTGCCCCCTAGCCCCCTTACAGCCTCTGCCACGGCCCCCCACAGACACCTGGGCATGAGCAGCGCAGACATGCAACAAGCTCCACTCGCCCCTACTCCATTTGCTCTATGGTTGGTCAAGAACCTTTTTTTCATGCTGTAGGGGAGGGAGTTGAGGAAGTCCAATGTCCTGGGGAGCAAGAACTTCAAACAGTCCAACTACAATGTAAAATTTGGGTCTCAGGCCGCCCAATCCCTAGTGCGCTGTGCAGACTTTTGACTGGCAAAAACACCCCATCTGAGCATGAGATCTGGCTGGGCTAGTGGCTCTTTCTGTGGACTAGGACACAGACAGACAGAGTTTTCAGGTTCAAAACCTGTACTTCCCAGAAGATGGTCATTCGCTACGGTTAAAAAAAAAAAAAAAAAGGCTTTTTATTTATTTATTTTTCCCCCTGCCTGGGTAACCTGTCTGCTGCTTGTTTCTCAGTGAAAAAAGGGAAAGATCTTTTTTGGAGGGAAAAGGACCAAAATGCAGGCAGGTGGACTCCGTGGACGGTGGATGGGGAGTTGCTCCTGCCCTGGCACTAGAGCCCCAGCTGCTGTTCCAAGTGCTCTCTGATACCAGAGATCTCCGTGTGTCCTGTCATGACACTGTCTCCAGGACTGACCCTCAGGATAATGAGGTTCAAAACGAGGCATGTCATATTGCCTTCAAAAGTAAATGCAGGGAGGTTTTGCGGTATGTCAGAGGGTTAAGGCCTTGTGGCGCTCACGAAAAGAGGGGACAGGTGGAAGGGTCTGGGGTCTGGCGCCCAGAACCCCACCTGCAGGGGAGTCACTTTACAGGGGGTGAAGCAGGTCTTTAGGGGCTCTATCTTTCTCTCCCACTCTGTATTTCCCCTGCTCTCTCCTTTTCTCTCTGTCTGATGCAAGGTCAAAACAACAACAACAACCACAACAATAACCACCACAGTGACCAAGCAACAAGGGCACCGAAAGGGGAACAAAAGGAGTGCAGTGGCTGTGGATTATTCGTGGCGCAGGCACTGAGCTAGGCAATAACTCCTTGAGGCAATCAATCAATCAATCAATCAACGAATAAGTAACACAGGAAACAGAGATGTAGATGTCCCTGTGTGTTTCCAGAGTTCATGTAAATGCACTTTTGTTTATTTCTTCAATTATTTATTACCTTGCCGCGAGAATTTGTTTTCATTGCTAAAAACAAGTGTCCCATCAAGGGTACTAGGTGGTGCCACACCCAGTGAAGCACTCATGTTACAATGCAGGGGGACTGGGCTTCAAGACCCTGGTCCCCACCTGCCGGGGGATATCTTTACAAGTGGTGCAGAAGTGCTGCAGGTGACTCTCTCTGTGTCACAAACTCTCTATCCCTCCCTTCCCTCTCAATTCCTGTCTATTTATTCCAATAAATAATCAAGAAAATTGAAAGTAAAAAAAGAAAAAGGAAAAGGAAATATTCCACTACTTCAATGGGTCTACTCAAGACAATGCTTTCCTTGTTAAGATCCTCACAGCATACCATATGTAGAAAGGCAAAGACGCCATGTATTTTTTAACCCAGTTTTTATATTTATTTATTTATTTATTTATTTAGGTGCTTATTCATTTTTGTTATTGATGAATTAAAGTTTTACATTTGACATAGACTCTGGCTCTGACACCAGCGGTATCAAGTACCCCTAGATGGTACTCTGCCTCTACAAAACCAATCCATTGACCTGTCCATGCATCCATCCATCGACCCATCAATCTATACATCCATCCATCCATCCATGCATGCATCCATCCATCCATCCATCAATCCACCAGTCAACCAAGATAAGTACAAAAGGAGATCTCTCCTTGAATGGTGAAGACAAACCAGGATGCATAGGTATGTTGCAAAGGGGCGAGTTCGGCTGAATAGGGCAGAGGGGCTGAACCAGGGAATGTGTTGGGGGGTGTGGGTGTGGGTGTGGGTGGGGTGAGCCGGAGACCTGTGAGTTGGGTCACCTCAGGGGCAGGGAGTGGGTGGAAGGGGTTGCAAACAGCTGTCACTGGAGAATCATCACAAGTGCTAGAGCTGTTGAGCAGGGCACCCTGAATAGAAGACAGACAAAGGAGAGAAGCAAAGTGTAGAGGAGAGGAGAGGGGAGATTATGGTGAGGGCAGGAGAGGACAGGAGAGGACAGGAGAGGACAGGAGTGGAGGGGACCTGAGAAACCTACCTGGACAAAGGCAGCATACAGACAGCCAGGAAGGCAGCCAGGCATGCTGGCAGCTCTGGCCTGGGCTCCCTGGATCCCGGGCACACCACCACCTGTCTTCTCTTGGCTGCCAGCCCTGAGGTCCCTTGTCGGTCAGCACTGGCTTCCCATTCTTCTGTCCCTCTGTGCCAGGGCCCAGGCGTCTGGGCGCTGCTGGCTGACTTAGTGGCAGGGCAGTTGGGCTGCCCAGTGCCAGTGTGGCCAGCACAGAATGCCAGGGGCTAGGACATCACAGAGGGCTCCTGTGGTTGCTAGGCCACGGGGACGCCGCCCATCCAGTTGACCAGCAGCCATGACCCCCACCCTGAACTTGACATTGAGGGGTGTTGGCCAGCCACTAGAGCCAGAGCCCCAGGCCAAAGCAGGTGCAGGTCGGCCGGGCCTAGGGGCTATGGGCTGATTGGTGTGTGTCTGGGCATGGGGCTGGCATCTGAAAGCCCAGGGCTGGTGACCAAGTTCCGCCAGGCCCCTGTCCCACCATGTGCACTGACACACAGTCTTGCTGACTGACTGACAGTCTCAACCCCAGAGATACACACACCAGGTCCCTGGGTGCCCTGACCTGCCCCCTGAGGATTGGTGGGTGCCTGCCTGGACACATACCTCCGTAATGGAGGCCTCTATTAATCCCATTGCCTACTGATAGCTGCCCTCCTGCCCTTCCTCCTCCTCCTCCTCCTCCACCTCCTCCTCCTTCTCTTCCTCATCCTCAGAGGGACTCACTCAGGGCCCTTGGCCTAGGCAAGCCAGGGCTGCTGCTCTGGCTGCTGCAGCTTCTATCCAGTGGGTGGGTTCAGGAATCTGTTCCTGTCAATCCCTGGTTCCTGGGACCTTCCATGCCTCCGGATCCCCCCACTCTCTAGTCCAGACACCTCCTCAAGGATGCCCCCTTTCCCCTTGCCCTCTGTCCCCCGGCTCTCCAAGTAACATCTACTGTGTGCCTCCCTCCACTACTTTACTGCCACCCTGCTTCTGCACTTCAGCCCTGGGGGCCCAGAGCCAGCCCAGCTGCCATCTCACCATCCAGCAGGGGGACCTGCCCTAAGCCCCTGCCACCACACCCACACACACAGCCCTGCACACACTCACGGGCTCCCCTGCCTGCACCCTGCCTCTCAAACAGTCTCCTTCTGCCCCCTAGCCCCCTTACAGCCTCTGCCACGGCCCCCCACAGACACCTGGGCATGAGCAGCGCAGACATGCAACAAGCTCCACTCGCCCCTACTCCATTTGCTCTATGGTTGGTCAAGAACCTTTTTTTCATGCTGTAGGGGAGGGAGTTGAGGAAGTCCAATGTCCTGGGGAGCAAGAACTTCAAACAGTCCACCTACAATGTAAAATTTGGGTCTCAGGCCGCCCAATCCCTAGTGCGCTGTGCAGACTTTTGACTGGCAAAAACACCCCATCTGAGCATGAGATCTGGCTGGGCTAGTGGCTCTTTCTGTGGACTAGGACACAGACAGACAGAGTTTTCAGGTTCAAAACCTGTACTTCCCAGAAGATGGTCATTCGCTACGGTTAAAAAAAAAAAAAAAAAGGCTTTTTATTTATTTATTTTTCCCCCTGCCTGGGTAACCTGTCTGCTGCTTGTTTCTCAGTGAAAAAAGGGAAAGATCTTTTTTGGAGGGAAAAGGACCAAAATGCAGGCAGGTGGACTCCGTGGACGGTGGATGGGGAGTTGCTCCTGCCCTGGCACTAGAGCCCCAGCTGCTGTTCCAAGTGCTCTCTGATACCAGAGATCTCCGTGTGTCGTGTCATGACACTGTCTCCAGGACTGACCCTCAGGATAATGAGGTTCAAAACGAGGCATGTCATATTGCCTTCAAAAGTAAATGCAGGGAGGTTTTGCGGTATGTCAGAGGGTTAAGGCCTTGTGGCGCTCACGAAAAGAGGGGACAGGTGGAAGGGTCTGGGGTCTGGCGCCCAGAACCCCACCTGCAGGGGAGTCACTTTACAGGGGGTGAAGCAGGTCTTTAGGGGCTCTATCTTTCTCTCCCACTCTGTATTTCCCCTGCTCTCTCCTTTTCTCTCTGTCTGATGCAAGGTCAAAACAACAACAACAACCACAACAATAACCACCACAGTGACCAAGCAACAAGGGCACCGAAAGGGGAACAAAAGGAGTGCAGTGGCTGTGGATTATTCGTGGCGCAGGCACTGAGCTAGGCAATAACTCCTTGAGGCAATCAATCAATCAATCAATCAACGAATAAGTAATACAGGTAACAGAGATGTATATGTCCCTGTGTGTTTCCAGAGTACATGTAAATGCACTTTTGTTTATTTCTTCATTTATTTATTACCTTGCCACGAGAATTTGTTTTCATTGCTAAAAACAAGTGTCCCATCAAGGGTACTAGTTGGTGCCACACCCAGTGAAGCACTCATGTTACAATGCAGGGGGACTGGGCTTCAAGACCCTGGTCCCCACCTGCCGGGGGATATCTTTACAAGTGGTGCAGAAGTGCTGCAGGTGACTCTCTCTGTGTCACAAACTCTCTATCCCTCCCTTCCCTCTCAATTCCTGTCTATTTATTCCAATAAATAATTTATTCCAATAAATAATAAAGAAAATTGAAAGTAAAAAAAGAAAAAGGAAAAGGAAATATTCCACTACTTCAATGGGTCTACTCAAGACAATGATTTCCTTGTTAAGATCCTCACAGCATACCATATGTAGAAAGGCAAAGACGCCATGTATTTTTTAACCCAGTTTTTATATTTATTTATTTATTTATTTATTTAGGTGCTTATTCATTTTTGTTATTGATGAATTATAGTTTTACATTTGACATAGACTCTGGCTCTGACACCAGCGGTATCAAGTACCCCTACATGGTACTCTGCCTCTACAAAACCAATCCATTGACCTGTCCATGCATCCATCCATCGACCCATCAATCTATACATCCATCCATCCATCCATGCATGCATCCATCCATCCATCCATCAATCCACCAGTCAACCAAGATAAGTACAAAAGGAGATCTCTCCTTGAATGGTGAAGACAAACCAGGATGCATAGGTATGTTGCAAAGGGGCGAGTTCGGCTGAATAGGGCAGAGGGGCTGAACCAGGGAATGTGTTGGGGGGTGTGGGTGTGGGTGTGGGTGGGGTGAGCCGGAGACCTGTGAGTTGGGTCACCTCAGGGGCAGGGAGTGGGTGGAAGGGTTTGCGAACAGCTGTCACTGGAGAATCATCACAAGTGCTAGAGCTGTTGAGCAGGGCACCCTGAATAGAAGACAGACAAAGGAGAGAAGCAAAGTGTAGAGGAGAGGAGAGGGGAGATTATGGTGAGGGCAGGAGAGGACAGGAGAGGACAGGAGAGGACAGGAGTGGAGGGGACCTGAGAAACCTACCTGGACAAAGGCAGCATACAGACAGCCAGGAAGGCAGCCAGGCATGCTGGCAGCTCTGGCCTGGGCTCCCTGGATCCCGGGCACACCTCCACCTGTCTTCTCTTGGCTGCCAGCCCTGAGGTCCCTTGTCGGTCAGCACTGGCTTCCCATCCTTCTGTCCCTCTGTGCCAGGGCCCAGGCGTCTGGGCGCTGCTGGCTGACTTAGTGGCAGGGCAGTTGGGCTGCCCAGTGCCAGTGTGGCCAGCACAGAATGCCAGGGGCTAGGACATCACAGAGGGCTCCTGTGGTTGCTAGGCCACGGGGACGCCGCCCATCCAGTTGACCAGCAGCCATGACCCCCACCCTGAACTTGACATTGAGGGGTGTTGGCCAGCCACTAGAGCCAGAGCCCCAGGCCAAAGCAGGTGCAGGTCGGCCGGGCCTAGGGGCTATGGGCTGATTGGTGTGTGTCTGGGCATGGGGCTGGCATCTGAAAGCCCAGGGCTGGTGACCAAGTTCCGCCAGGCCCCTGTCCCACCATGTGCACTGACACACAGTCTTGCTGACTGACTGACAGTCTCAACCCCAGAGATACACACACCAGGTCCCTGGGTGCCCTGACCTGCCCCCTGAGGATTGGTGGGTGCCTGCCTGGACACATACCTCCGTAATGGAGGCCTCTATTAATCCCATTGCCTACTGATAGCTGCCCTCCTGCCCTTCCTCCTCCTCCTCCTCCTCCACCTCCTCCTCCTTCTCTTCCTCATCCTCAGAGGGACTCACTCAGGGCCCTTGGCCTAGGCAAGCCAGGGCTGCTGCTCTGGCTGCTGCAGCTTCTATCCAGTGGGTGGGTGCAGGAATCTGTTCCTGTCAATCCCTTGTTCCTGGGACCTTCCATGCCTCCGGATCCCCCCACTCTCTAGTCCAGACCCCTCCTCAAGGATGCCCCCTTTCCCCTTGCCCTCTGTCCCCCGGCTCTCCAAGTAACATCTACTGTGTGCCTCCCTCCACTACTTTACTGCCACCCTGCTTCTGCACTTCAGCCCTGGGGGCCCAGAGCCAGCCCAGCTGCCATCTCACCATCCAGCAGGGGGACCTGCCCTAACCCCCTGCCACCACACCCACACACACAGCCCTGCACACACTCACGGGCTCCCCTGCCTGCACCCTGCCTCTCAAACAGTCTCCTTCTGCCCCCTAGCCCCCTTACAGCCTCTGCCACGGCCCCCCACAGACACCTGGGCATGAGCAGCGCAGACATGCAACAAGCTCCACTCGCCCCTACTCCATTTGCTCTATGGTTGGTCAAGAACCTTTTTTTCATGCTGTAGGGGAGGGAGTTGAGGAAGTCCAATGTCCTGGGGAGCAAGAACTTCAAACAGTCCACCTACAATGTAAAATTTGGGTCTCAGGCCGCCCAATCCCTAGTGCGCTGTGCAGACTTTTGACTGGCAAAAACACCCCATCTGAGCATGAGATCTGGCTGGGCTAGTGGCTCTTTCTGTGGACTAGGACACAGACAGACAGAGTTTTCAGGTTCAAAACCTGTACTTCCCAGAAGATGGTCATTCGCTACGGTTAAAAAAAAAAAAAAAGGCTTTTTATTTATTTATTTTTCCCCCTGCCTGGGTAACCTGTCTGCTGCTTGTTTCTCAGTGAAAAAAGGGAAAGATCTTTTTTGGAGGGAAAAGGACCAAAATGCAGGCAGGTGGACTCCGTGGACGGTGGATGGGGAGTTGCTCCTGCCCTGGCACTAGAGCCCCAGCTGCTGTTCCAAGTGCTCTCTGATACCAGAGATCTCCGTGTGTCGTGTCATGACACTGTCTCCAGGACTGACCCTCAGGATAATGAGGTTCAAAACGAGGCATGTCATATTGCCTTCAAAAGTAAATCCAGG
This sequence comes from Erinaceus europaeus, assembly GCF_950295315.1. NCBI lineage: Eukaryota > Metazoa > Chordata > Mammalia > Eulipotyphla > Erinaceidae > Erinaceus > Erinaceus europaeus. The sequence continues at coordinate 827,598 of NW_026647118.1, read as the reverse complement.
GAGGTTTGGCGGTATGTCAGAGGGTTAAGGCCTTGTGGCGCTCACGAAAAGAGGGGACAGGTGGAAGGGTCAGGGGTCTGGCGCCCAGACCCCCACCTGCAGGGGAGTCGCTTTACAGGGGGTGAAGCAGGTCTTTAGGGGCTCTATCTTTCTCTCCCACTCTGTATTTCCCCTGCTCTCTCCTTTTCTCTTTGTCTGATGCAAGGTCAAAACAACAACAACAACCACAACAATAACGACCACAGTGACCAAGCAACAAGGGCAGCGAAAGGGGAACAAAAGGAGTGCAGGGGCTGTGGATTATTCGTGGCGTAGGCACTGAGCTGAGGCAATAACCCCTTGAGGCAATCAATCTATCAACGAATAAGTAATACAGGTAACAGAGATGTAGATGTCCCTGTGTGTTTCCAGAGTTCATGTAAATGCACTTTTGTTTATTTCTTCATTTATTTATTACCTTGCCACGAGAATTTGTTTTCATTGCTAAAAACAAGTGTCCCATCAAGGGTACCAGGTGGTGCCACACCCAGTGAAGCACTCATGTTACAATGCAGGGGGACTGGGCTTCAAGACCCTGGTCCCCACCTGCCGGGGGATATCTTTACAAGTGGTGCAGAAGTGCTGCAGGTGACTCTCTCTGTGTCACAAACTCTCTATCCCTCCCTTCCCTCTCAATTCCTGTCTATTTATTCCAATGAATAATCAAGAAAATTGAAAGTAAAAAAAGAAAAAGGAAATATTCCACTACTTCAATGGGGCTACTCAGGACAATACTTTCCTTATTAAGATCCTCACAGCATACCATATGTAGAAAGGCAAAGACGCCATGTATTTTTTAACCCAGTTTTTATATTTATTTATTTATTTATTTATTTATTTAGGTGCTTATTCATTTTTGTTATTGATGAATTAAAGTTTTACATTTTACATAGTCTCTGGCTCTGACACCAGCAGTCTCAAGTACCCCTAGATGGTAATCTGCCTCTACAAAACCAATCCATTGACCTGTCCATGCATCCATCCATCCACCCATCAATCTATACATCCATCCATCCATCCATCCATGCATCCATGCATCCATCCATCCATCCATCTATCCATCCATCCATCCATCCATCCATCCATCCATCCACCAGTCAACCAAGCTAAGTACAAAAGGAGATCTCTCCTTGAATGGTGAAGACAAACCTTGATGCATAGGTAGGTTGCAAAGGGGCGAGTTCGGCTGAATAGGGCAGAAGGGCTGTGTTGCTGAGGACTTATTCTGATGCAGTCTCCGCCCCCAGGTTTTTCCTTGCTCCGCTAAATCCTAGAGTGCCCCTTTTCAACCAATCCTGGCTCCGCCCCCAGGTTTTTCTATGCCCCGCTAAATCCTAGAATGCCCCCTTCTAACCAATCCTGGCCCTACACGTCACCCCTGGTTGTCGCCCTATAAAAAGCCCCCTCACCCCTCCCCTCTCTCTCTCTGGGCTCTCGGCTCTCCCTCTCTGAAGTCTTGCTCCCTGCTCTCCCCCCATGGTCAGCCATTGCTGGCTGGCTCCACGTGGTCTGAACCAAACCTCCCCCCATCCTATAATTAAGATCTGTGTACCCCTTTGCTCTGGATGTCCGGTCTCTTCCCTGCGGAGCAGCCCGACAACAGACCGCCTCAACAACATCTGGCGCCCATCGTGTTCCGTACCCACACCACGCCCGGCCTGAGGTCTCCGAAACTGCCCAGACACAGGTAAGTGGAATCCGCCCGCTTCTGTGGCCCCACGTTTCCCTCCACCATGGGATTTTTTCCGTTTTATGAGGAGGTGTCCCAGACATTCTATCCTTCTCTCCTGGGACAGGCTTTCTATCTCAGAGATGTTTTAATTTTTGCTACACCATGGGTTCTCATGGCTATATTTACTATTTTCAGGATATGTACAAGGCCTCCTGCCAAAAGGTTAAGTGACCTTGAGGCTGAGATAATGGATTTAAAGGATATTTGCTTAGGACTTAAACACCCTAAGCAATCTGCAGTCAGCCCCCAAACCACTGCCTCCGGGGACACGTGTTCGGTTTCTCCTGCGGCAGCTTCCGCTTCCACGACCCCTCCCCCCACTGCCCCTGAAGACACGTGTTTTGCCGCTCCTTTGACCCCTCCCCCAGGTGTCTCCACAGACACATGTTCGGCTCCTTCTGCAGACAAGTGTTCGGCTCCTTCTGCAGACAAGTGTTCGGTCCCTTCTGTGGCAGACACATGTTCAGTTCCTTCTGCTTCTCTGGCCCCGCCCCCTGCTTCCCCTGAGGCTTCCCGTTCTCTAGCCCCTCCCCCTGCCGTTCCGGTTTCAGCTCCGCCTCCGGCCCCTGCCGCCAGGGTTTCAGCTCTGCCTGCAGCCTCCGTTTTCCTGACCCCGCCCCCGGCACCTGCTGCCGTGGTTTCAGCTCCGCCTGAGGCTTCCTCGTCCCTCACCCCGCCCCCTGCTGATACGTCACCATTAAGGGACCTAATGACTGAGATAAGAGAGCTAAAGGATATTTTTTCAGCACTTAAGGATTTTAAACCCCGGGAGCTCTGTCCCCATAGATATGCGTTTAGTCTCCCCTGCAGCCACTACAGCAGTTTCTACTGAACTTTCCACTTCTGTAGCTCCCTCTCCCATGCCATCGGACCAAATCCACACATTCCCGGTAAACTTGGCCCCTTCGAAACAAAACCCTCAGCCTTGGCAGCCATATTCCTCGAAAGAACTTGGAACGCTCAGGCAAGCAGTCAGGGAGGACGGTATGCACTCTCCATGGACCAAGTTCATTTTGAGAAGCTTTTACCAGCATTTAAATACACCACAAGACTGGAAAGAACTGGCTCGTGCTGCACTCCCAGACCCACTCTATCTTCAGTGGCAGGCATGTTTCCGCGATGAGTGCTCTAGGCAATCACAGGAAAATAGTAACAAACAGATAGAATGGAATTCTGATGCTTTGTTTGGAGCAGGAGCTTATGAATCTGGAGCTCAGCAGGCAGAAGCCAGGTTTCCAACTGGTTATTTTGAACAGGTACGCATCTGTGCAACACAAGCATGGGAAAGGGTGACCACACCTGATGTAGATCCATCAGCTCCCATTAACTCTTTTCACCAAGGCTCTGATGAGTCATTGGCGAGCTTCATCTCAAGGGTGAAGAGAAGCTTAGAGAGAAAGGTTTATAATCCTGACGTCCGCACACTACTCCTGCGCTCTATTGTCTGGGAAGGCATGACACCACAATTCCGTCAGGTATGCCTTAATCTTAAACACCTACACCCAGATAATTGGATTCTAGCGACACAGGAACTTACATCAGGCAATTATGGGACACCCGCTACGACGCAGGTCTATGCAGTTGCCCCACGTAAGCAAAACGGGGCCTGCTTTCAGTGCAGTCGCCAAGGACATTGGCGTAACCAATGTCCTGATAAGTTGCGACCACGCCTCCAGTCAGGGAAACCACGCCTCCAGCCAGAGCAACCACGCTTTCAGTCAGGGAGCCAGAGACCACGTACTGTTTGTCCAAAATGTCGTAAGGGGTTTCATTGGAAGAGAGATTGTCGGTCCCAATTTCATAAAGATGGTTCGCCCCTGAATGGTACAAATTCGGGGCCTGAGATTTTGTGGACCACTCCTGTTTTAGAACAAGGTCACCCTTCTATAACAGTAAAGATAGGCAACATTCCTTTTAAATTTTTGATTGACACGGGGGCAGCAAAGACGATTTTAAGGCAAGAAGAGGTTCCCCAAGATTGGGAACTCATCCCTGGACCCAGTTTACATGCAATAGGAGGGATGACGAGAGCATTTTACACAGGAGACTCGCTTATGTGGGAAGACCCAGAAGGTTCTACTGGACAATTCCGCCCTTTGGTAGCTAATATTAGCACCAACTTACTGGGCAGGGATCTTCTGGAATGTCTTAATGTTAGGATATCCACAGATGCCTCTGCAGAGCGTAAAACTCATTCCCGCGATACAGGTCTATTCAGCATCCCCAATACTAAATGCCACTGTTCGTAGCCAAACACCCCGCTTAAGCTGGCTTTCTAATGAGCCTGTCTGGGTGGAACAGTGGCCTTTACCTAGGGATAAGCTAAAAATTTTAAAAGAGCTCGTCCTAGAGCAGTTGTCCTTGGGACACATTCATCATTCTCGAAGCCCATGGAATACTCCTGTCTTTGTGATTAAAAAGCGCTCGGGAAAATGGAGCCTCCTTCAAGATCTCCGTGCAGTAAATAAAACCATGCAGGTCTGGGGCTCCCCCCAAAGGGGTTTGCCTCTTGCTTCTGCAATTCCCACGGGAATTCCAATCATAGCTATTGATATACAAGATTGTTTTTTCTCTATCCCCTTGCATCCGCGAGATTGTAAATGTTTTGCCTTCTCTGTTCCGTCTATTAATAATGCCAGCCCCGCTGATAGATTTGAATAGGTGGTGCTGCCCCAGGGTATGGCCAATAGTCCTACGATTTGTCAGGAGGCTGTTAAATCTGCCCTTGTCCCATATATTCGTAAGGGCCTTAATATTTTTCATTATACAGATGATATTTTAATATGGGGAAAATCAGATACAGATCTCTATGCCTTATGTGATTTTCTCATTCCTGCATTAAAGAAAAGCGGCCTTAATGTAGCCCCTGAGAAGATACAGCTAATCCCTCCAATATCCTTCCTAGGTTCAGAGATTTCTCTAACGCAAATTCGTCCCTTAAAACCTAATGTTACCTTCCCTTCTAACCTTAGTCTTGCTTCTTTACAAAGTTTTCTAGGAAATTTAAATTGGCTTAGGCAGTATCTCTATCTTCCCACAAGCTGCCTCCAACCACTGTTTGACCTGTTGAAAGGAAACAAACAGCCCTCTTCAAAACGTAAGTTAACTTCTGAGGCCTCCTTGGCACTGGAAAGGGTTAACCAGGCCCTCCAGGACATGCACCTTGTTCGATTCTCCCCCTCCTCTCCGGTAAACCTTCTAATCTTCAACTCCACCCCCACAGTAGTAGGGGCACTGTGGCAAGACCATGGGGTTCTCGAATGGCTTCACACGCCAGTAGGAGGAGCTCCAAGACTCCTCACTGAGATAGATGTGTTAGCATTCATGGTTCGCCAAGGGAGAAATAGGTCTGTGCAGGTCTTAGGGAAAGAACCGGATTTAATCATTCTGCCCTTTTCTCTCACAGATACAGAGTGGCTTATACGCCATCATTCCCGCTTTGCCATAAGCTTCGTGGGGTTTCCAGGACAAATAGATAACCATTTTCCTTCTAATAAATTGATAGCTTCTTTACCTCTTCTGCCTCTACTAGCACCTAAACTTTTCTCTCGGGATCGGGATCCCATTTCCTCTGCTCCTACAATCTTTACTGATGGCGGAAAAAGGGGAGCTGCTGCCCTTATATATTACCCAGACAAACAATCTCCTAAACCTCTCTTTACTGAGCTTCCTGATAATTCCCCTCAGTACAAAGAACACTTACCTGTGTCTGGGAGGTTTAGGAGTCCTCAAACCGGGCATGGTGTGGGTACGGAACACGATGGGCACCAGATGTTGTTGTGGTGGTCTGGTGTCGGGCTGCACTGCAGAGAAGAGAGCAGACATCCAGAGCAAAGGGGTACACAAATCTTTATTATAGGATGGGGGGGTTTGATTCAGACCACGTGGAGCCAGCAGGCAATGGCCGTCCCAACTATCTGACCACGGGGGGTAGAGCAGGGATCCAGACCTCAGAGAGGGAGAGCTGAGAGCCCAGAGAGAGGGGGGTGAGGGTGCTTTTATTGGGCGACAACCAGGGGTGACATGTAGGGCCAGGATTGGTTGAAAGGGGGCACTCTAGGATTTTGTGGGGTGTAGAAAAACCTGGGGGCGGAGACTGCATCAGAATAACTCCTCAGCAACAATATATAAATAAATATGCAAATATATGGGGATGATCTAGGAGGATTTGAAAAAACAAAAAAATAATAAAAACCACAGGAAGACCATAGGTTAACAATTCTAAAAATGACAGATATATATGTATATTTATATATGTATGGATGTATATCTTTATTATAAAGTCTGAGAGCTACTGCCATGGATATGAGGAGACAGAATATGGCTTGTGTCACAGAGACTTACAAAGCTGAGGCTGCAGTAGCCTAGGTAAAATCACCAACAAAACAAGCCAGAGCTCAACAGTGCTCTGGCAACTCTCTTTGTATATCTGGGCCTGTCAATAAAATAAGGATATAAGTAAAATATTACTGAGTGCAGACAGAGTGAGTGAGAGCCTGTGAGAGTAAGAGACAGAGAAGGAGAGAAAAGAAATAGAGGAGTTGGAAATAGACCAGAAGTCAAAAACCCCCTAGACTGTGTTCTTTCATGACAGGTTCAAACGTGGGTTGTAGAGATTGTAAGGCAGCAGCTCTAATGCCCACAGACCCCAGACAACTCAAGCCTTCACCGTATGTGTGTAGTATTTGCCGCATGAAATGCATTGTGCATAGAGTTCCCTTCAATTATAAGAGAAAATCTATCAAGCAGAAGAAATGACCCTCATGTGATACCTGACTAAATAAATAAATATGCAAATAAATGGGGATGATTTAGGAGGACTTGAAATAATAAAAAATAATGAAAACAAAAACCACAAGAAGACCTGATTACAGCAGAAAAAAAGAAACCATCTGCTGAGAAACAGAGGGCTGCTTCAAAAATTCCCTAACACTTTAGGGTCCAAGGAAATTAAGATTTCCGGAAAAAGAAAACAAACACATACGTATTGAAGCTTACACTAGAAAAAGGAGGGAAGTTCTGGGCTATGATAATTACAATAAGGATGCTGATAGAAACACGATTAGAAATGCTACTGGAAGCTTCTATTATTTATAATTGTATTGAATCCTGCTCCAACAATATGGCCAATTATTTCTGAAAACTAGGCTGTTATAAATGTGTAATTCTGAATTAAGATCAAACACATAGGTCAACAATTCTAAAAATGACATATATATAAATATATATGTATGTATATCTTTATTATAAACTCTGAGTGATACTGGCATGGAAATGAGGAAACAGAATATGGCTTGTGTCAGAAAGACTTACAAACTGAGGCTCCAGTAGCCTAGGAGAAATCGCCAACACAACAAACCAGAGCTCAGCAGTGCTCTGGTAACTCTCTTTGTATATATGGGCCTGTCAGTAAAATAAGTATATAAGTAAAATATAAATGAGTGAAGACAGAGTGTATGAGAGCATGTGAGAGTTAGAGACAGAGAAGGTGAGAAGAGAAATACATGAGTTGGAAAGAGAGCAGAATTCAAAAACCTCCTACACTGTGTTCATTGATGACAGGTTCAAACCTGGCATGTAGAGATTGTAAGGCATCAGCTCTCATGCCCACAGAACCCAGACAGCCCCAGCCTTCACCATATGCTCTACTACCAGAACTGACATTAATGTGTATGTGTGTGTGTGTGTGTGTGTGTGTGTCTGTCCGTCTGTGTGTATCCGTGTGTGCTCTGATCTCAACTATAGTAGTCTCACAGCATGGGTGTCAAGGTAGCCAGCCTCACCTGCCACTTATGTACAGAAAACCTAGCTGATCAGGGCAAGCCAGCTAGCCCAGATTCTGGCTAAGCAAGATTGCATATGCAAAGGGACTCTCATGTCTCGCTCTCCTGAGGTCCCCATTCAATCCCATGCCTCACTATCATCCAAACACTTCCAACGGGGTAGCTGGGGCACCCCTTAGAATTAAGGGACATGAGCCTGTCCAGTCATGTTTGGCTGCCTACTCAGCCTCCAGTCTCTCACTCCACTGCTCAGGGCCGCAGATTACTAGCCTGGAAAGAACCCAGAGACAGCTTTGTTTCAACATAGATGGGAACTGTGACCAAACAATAGTGGATGAACCCGGTCCCTTAAACCTACCATTTGGGTCCAGCTATGGCAATTGCTGCTGTGGCCTCACAATCCCTGATCATGGTGTACTGGTGTCCAATTATCACACTCAGAGAGATTCCCAGAAGTAGGCATGCATGAGTGTCCCATACAAAGTCGCTCTGCTTGCAGGAAGCACAAACTCCCTGGGTCCTTGCTATGGAGAGACAAAAGGAAGATGGATGCCTCCATTAGCTGAATTCGTAGCTTCCAGTGGAGATCAAAGCCCCACATCTCACCTGAGGCAATTGGAAACACCTGTTACCACTTGGGGCCTGAGTACATACTCAGGAATCCCTCCAGGAGCTAGCAGGCTGGCAGACCTCCTGACCCCGGGATAGCTGTGCTCCTAGTTGGGAGGGCCTTCAAGCCAGAGGTGAGAATACACCCTAGATATAAGAACGAACTAGATATAAGAACTAGATATAAGAACTAGATATAAAAACTAGATATAAGAACGAACTAAATAATCCAAAGGGCAAAGAAGGGAAAATATCAACACCAGGAAGACCAAGTTCAGGATGCATGCAATGACTTCCAGGAAGGGTCGAGGGAAGAAGGCACGTAGAGACAGTCAGAGAGACAGAATGACAGTGACTGAAAAGGACAGAAATTCTAGCCCTGTGTTGATCAGTGCCAGAGCACTGAAGACAAACCCTCCATGCCCATGCATACTTCTTACAAGTGGCATTGTTATTTTATGTTTGTGAGGAAAGGTTACACTTAGAACATCTAGGTCTTAGCCCACTCTGAGAAGCAACACTTGACCTGCAGCCCACTCTCCAAAACTGTCCTTGCCTCTCCAAATTGGAAGTAGTTTTATTGATGCACCAGCCAAGATGCAGGCTGGTTTATTTCATATCCCTGGTCGAGCCTCAGCCTGTCCTATGTGCACGGAACTGCACTATGTCTATTTCTTCTTTGATTTACAGTTTTGGGATAGGACTCCTTGGACAAAATGAGCAAGAAGGAACTAGATGATTTGGCATCTGTAGTTTGTGCTGAGAGAGATCTGTAGAGTGACAAGAGGTAAACGAATGGCTCTGTGAGATGTCTCTCATGACTGTGGCTCAGAAGGGCCAGGTGTATCCGCATTACTCCCCGAATCCAGAGTTGTGTAGGTCTCTAGCTACAATATATTTTCAGACCTCTACATGTTACATATATATATATATATATATATATATATATATATATATGTATATATATGTATATATATGTATATGTATATGTATATATATACATATACATATACATATACATATATATATATATATATATATAGAGAGAGAGAGAGAGAGAGAGAGCAAGACACTGATGTAGTCATTTTCTACAATGGATGTGATAGGACATTCAGACAATTGATTGCTAAAACCTGGAGAGAAACTGTGCATCAGGAAAAGAATTGTCCAAAGGAGTAAAATCTCCAAATCATTAGCTATATGCAGCTCCAATGGGACCTAGCGAAAAAGGCTTTAGAAGAAACTCATCCAGGAGACTCTCCACATGGACAGGCACCACAAGTTTCCTAGTCTGGCAACACACACAGGGCAGCTGCTAGTTCCTTGTCAAACCTTAGGGCAAAACCTCTCCCTCTTCAGTGTCTTTACATCTGAAAAGAAAAAAAAAAGTTTCCCCGGGTCAAGAAGAGCTACATTGGTGTCAATATTGAGCAGTAAATCAGAATGTGCCAAGTGTTTTGCACAAAATCTCCTGTGCCACAGTGATTGTGTTGTTCTCTTTCTCTCCCTACCACAAAGATACACACACAAACAAACACAAACGCACACTCTCACAGTCACGCATGCACACATCCACAGAGGCACAGGCACAAATGGAGTTATACATATGCGCACTGGACAGCTTCTGCAAGGCAGGGCCCTGGGCTGAGCCCCGCTTCGCACTTCCTGGAAGCACGCCCGCCTTTTAAGGCCAGCTCTGAGCTCCCATTGGCGGGCTTCCTTCAGAAGGCTGCTCTGTGAGTCCCACCCTCGCAACTTCTCCTCTGTTCTCATTGGCCAGCTCTTGGTTCACGCACCTGAGGGTGATGTTCCTCTTCTCTAATTGGCCAGCTGTCTGTATGAATATGCACTGGGCCCTCCCCTCAGGCTCCGAGGGCAAGGTCTATTAGACCCGCCCCTGGGGAGTGTCTGCCGTCCTCTGAAGGCCCTGTTTCTGCCAACACAACCCAACAGCTCCTGTCTGGACCCGTCCTTAGGACACTGCCTGCTTGAGCTAGGCTGGCCATGCTCTTGGGGCACACCCAGAAACACTGTCTCAACTATCGTAGCCCAGTGCCTCAGGGCACTTGCCCCATGGGGCCTGAGTCCCGCACTGGTGCTGCCCTCTTGTGGACACCCAGAAGAATGCAGCTGAGCACAGGGATTCACAAGCTCCCAGTAGAGTCATCCCAGACAAAGAGAGAAACCCCTTCCACTTGCAAAGCCATATGGGGGATCCCCACACCCCACAGGAAAGAACAGATGTCTAGGGCACTCTATGTCAATTTCAACCTTGCTGTCCATGGGCCATAAATCCCAGAGTTCTCCTCATTCCACAGAATCACTACACTCAACTATGGGCTTGGCTGCCACCTTGTGGACACACAGCAGAATGCAGCTGAGCTTCCCCATGCCACTCCTCTTTGAGTTTACACAGAAAATTACACACAGCATGGGAATAGTAAAGGAAAGAACCTATCTGAGGACCACCTGGGAGAATGCACAACAGTGTCCAGAATATCCAATGTGCCATTCATATTTGAGAAACCACTTGTGCAGTGGAAACGTCCTTTGTCATAGCACAACCCAGTTCCTAAGAATCTGCGTCAGGAATAAAGAAACAACAGCGGTAATCATAAGTGAAAAACACTTATGTACACTTACACACACACACACACACACACCCTCTCACAGAGACACACACACTTTTCCCTGAAATAACGTGGATTGGGGTTGCTCTTTTGCACTCAAGTAAAAGGTAAAAGTTTCATGGGTGGAGGGGAGAAGTGTTAAGTTTCTGGCATATGAAGGTGAGAAGTACCTAGAGCAGATCAATAGTTATATGGACAACGAAGGGTGCATGGGTTGCAGGCACAGCTGGTGGAGATGCCAGGGAACTATGTGGAAGTCCAGGACTCCATTTTGAGCCCCTGCTCACCACTTACCCAGCTAGGGAAAAGCAGGGCTAGTGTCAAATCAGAACTGCAGGTGTCTCTCTGGCTCTCTTCCTGCTTGGGCCCTGCTCTCTCAATTTATGACTGTTTCCTTCTCCTCAATAAGAAAGTTACAAATGATGTACAGAAATACAGGGAAAGTGAGAAAAATTACCCATGTGCCCACTATTACATGTAACAGTTGACTGTAAGCCATTCATCCCCCAAGAAATAACAGAATAAATATTTGTGAGGTTAAAAACATTGTAGGTTAAATGGGGAACATTTTTTAGAGGCAAGCAATACTAATCCATTGTGCATTGGATGTCACTGTCAAAAACAGTGCAGTAATAGTTGTATTAGTATGTAGTATCTGCAAAAGGAAATGTATTGTGTGTCAAAAGTTCCCTTCAATTTAAGAGAAAATCTATCAGGCAGAAGAAATGACCCCTCATGTGATATGGGACTAAATAAATACATAAATATGCAAATGCATGGGGATGATCTGGGAGGATTTGAAAAAAAAACAAAAACCACAGGAAGACCTGATTACAGCAGAAATATAGAAAATGTCTGCTGAGAAACAGAAGGCTGCTTCAAAACTTCCCTGACACTTCAGGGTCCAGGCAAATTAGGAATTCCCAAGAATGAAAAGAAAGGCATACATATTGAAGCTTACACTAGAAAATGGAGGCAAGTTCTGTGCTATGATAATTACAATAAGGATACTGATAGAAAGGCAATTGGAAATTCTCCTGGAAGGTTTCTAATTTAAAATTGTAGTGAATCCTGCTCCAACTATGAGACCAATAATTTATGAATAATGAGGCTGTTATAAATGCGGTAATTCTGCATTAAGATCTAATAAAAAGGTCAACAATTCTAAAAATGACTGATATATATATATATATATATATATATATATATATATATATATATGTACATATATGTATGTGTATCTCTATTATAAACTCTGAGGGATACTGGCATGGCTATGCGGAGACAGAGTATGGCTTGTGTCAGAGAGAAATACAAAGCTGAGGCTCCAGAAACCTAGGTGAAATCGCCAACAAAACTAGCGACTCTCTTTGTATATCAGAGCCTGTCAGTAAAATAAGTATATAAGTAAAATAAGTGGCTCTGCTTGCAGGAAGCCCAAACTCCCGTGTCCTTGCTATGGAGAGACAAAAGGAAGATGGATGCCTCCATTGGCTGAATTCGGAGGTTCCAGTGGAGATCACAGGCCTGCACCTCACCTGAGGTCCTGGCTGCTGCTAATAAAGGCAATTGGAAACACCTGTTACCACCTGGGGCCACAGATCATACTCAGGAATCCCTCCAGGAGCTATCAGGCTGGCAGACATCCTGACCCCGGGATAGCTGTGCTCCTAGTTGGGAGGGCCTTCTGGCTAGAGGTGAGAATATTCCCTCGATACAAGAATGAACTTCAGGTTTCAAAAGGATTTGAAACCCCACGAGGAACTTGGAAAAGACATTTCACAGCCATCAAAACACCCACTTTCTTAACCCTGGAAGCTTCCGTTTGGCGTGGAAAATCTGGACACTGGTGTGGCCATCAGTACCACAGATCCTTTACATTCAGCCCATTAGATGGAAAGCACAATGTGTGTGCCACGGTGGTAGAATTTCACTTCTCTTGACCTGTGCTCTCATGGAATAAGGACAAGGATGTGGTGTAGGAAATTGAGGAGGGCTGCATTTAGGCTGAGTGTCAGCCACAGGGCCCTGGAGAATGGGAGTCAAGAACAGAGGGCCAGGACAGCTGCAGCTGGAGATGGACATATGCCTGTTACCTGCAGCAGGAATGCTGTCTCCTAAGTTCTCCTCTGTACTACGCCATATGCATGAGACTAACTAATCCAAATGGCAAACAATGGAAAATTTCAACACCGGGAAGACCGAGTTCACGATGCATGCACTGACTTCCAAGAAGGGTCCAGGGAAGAAGGCATGTAGAGACAGTCAGAGAGACAGAATGTTAGTGACTGAAAAGGCACAAATTCTGGCCCTGTGTTGATCAGTGCCAGAGCACTGAAGACAAACCCTCCATTCCCATGCATACTTCTTACAAGTGGCATGGTTATTTTATGTTTGTGAGGAAAGGATACACTTAGAACATCTAGGTCTTAGCCCACTCTATGAAGCAACACTTGGACTGCAGCCCACTCTCCAAAACTGCCCTTGCCTCTCCAAATTGGAAGTAGTTTTAGTGATGCTCCAGCCAAATGTAGGCTGGCGTATTTCATCTTCCTTGTCCAGCTTCAGCCTGTTCTGTGTGCAGGGAACTGCACTATGTCTATTTCTTCTTTGATTTACAGTTTTGGGATAGTACTCGGTGGACAAAAAGAGCAAGAGGGAAGTAGATGATTTGGCAGCTGTACTTTGTGCTGAGAGAGATTTGTAGAGTGACAAGAGGTAAACGAATGGCTCTGTGAGATGTCTCTCATGACTGTGGCTCATAAGGGCCAGGTGTATCCGAATTACTACCCGAATCCAGAGCTGTGCAGGTCTCTAGCTAAAATATATTTTCAGACCACTACATGTTATATATATATATATATATATATATATATATATATATATATATATATATATATATAGAGAGAGAGAGAGAGAGAGAGAGAGAGAGGGAGAGAGAGAGAGCAAGACACTGATGTAGTCATTTTCTACAATGGATGTGATATGACATTCAGACAATTGATCGCTAAAACCTGGAGAGAAACTGTGCATCAGGAAAAGAATTGTCCAAAGGAGTAAAATCTCCAAATCATTAGCTATATGCAGCTCCAATGGGACCTAGCGAAAAAGGCTCGAGAAGTACATCATCCAGGAGACTCTCCACATGGACAGGCACCACAAGTTTCCTAGTCTGGCAACACACACAGGGAAGCTGCTAGTTCCCAGTGCAAGCCTCAGGGCAAAAACCTCTCCCTCTTCAGTGTCTTTACATCTGAAAATAAGAAAAGTGACCAAGGGACAAGGAGAGCTACAATGGTGTAAATATTGGGCTGTAAATCAGAATGTGCCAACTGTTTTGCACAAAATCACCTGTGCCACAGTGATTCTGTTGTTCTCACTCATTCTCCCTCCCTCAGACACACACACAAACACACACAAACACACACTCTCACAGTTACACACACGCAAACATTAACAGAGGCACAGGCACAAACGAAGTTATACACATGCACACTGGACAGCTTCTGCAAGGCAGGGCCCTGGGTAAACCCAGATTAGCACTTCCTGGAAGCACGCCCAGACTTTTAAGGACAGCTCTGAGCTCCCATTGTCAGTTTTACTTCAGAAGTCCCACAGATATGGCACCAGCCATGCTCTGATATACCAGAGGCCTAGGCCACGACCAGAATCCCTGCCAGCAATATCATTGGCCAGTGTGCTAGGACATGCCCAGGAGTTTCAAGGCCCCGAGTCAGTGATTGGCCAGCAACCTTGAGCACCACCCACACGGCCCTGCAGCAGGATCATTGGGCAGCCTCTGGAAGGCCCGCCCACCAGACACTTCTGCTGGAAACAGATGAGAATTCAAAAACCTCCTACACTGTGTTCATTGATGACAGGTTCAAAGCTGGCTTGTAGAGATTGTAAGGCAGCAGCTCTTATGCCCACAGACCCTTGACAGCCCCAGCCTTCACCATATGCTGTACGACCAGACATGACAGTAATGTGTGTATGTGTGTCTGTCTGTCTGTCTGTGTCGGTGTGTGCTCAGAGCTCACGTACAGTAGTCTCAGAGCATGGGTGGGAAGGTAGCAGCGTCACCTGCAAATTATGTACAGAGAACCTAGCTGGCTAGGGAAAGCCAGCTAGCGCAGATTCTGGCTATGCAAGAATGCATATGCAAAGGGACTCTCATGTCTCCCTCTCCTGAGTTCCCGATTCAATCCCAGGCCTCACTATCATCGAAAACACTGCCAATGGGGTAAGCTGGGGCACCCCTCAGAATTCAGGGGCTGGACCCTGTCCAGTCACGTTTGGTTGCATACTCAGCCTCCAGGCTCCCAGTCCCCTTCTGAGTGGACAGCAGATTACATGCCCAGAAAGAACCCAGAAAGAGCTGTTTCTCAACATAGATGGGAACTGTTTTTGTCCAAACAATAGTGGATGAACCCGGCCCCTTACACCTCCACTTTGGGTCCAGCTAAGGCAATTGCTCATGTGGCCTCACAATCCCTGATCATGGTGTCCTGGTGTCCACACATCACACTCAGAGAGATTCCCAGAAGTAGGCATCCATGAGTGTCCCATACAAAGTCGCTCTGCCTGCAGGAAGCACAAACTCCCCGGGGCCTTGCTATGGAGAGACAAAAGGAAGATGGATGCCTCCATTGGCTAAATTAGGAGTTTCCAGTGGAGATCACAGCCCCGCCGCACACCTGAGGGCCTGGCTGCTGCTAATAAAGGCAATTGGAAACACCTGTTACCACTTGGGCCCTGAGGACTTACTCAGGAATCCCTCCAGGAGCTAGCAGGCTGGCAGACATCCTGACCCCATGATAGCTGTGCTCCTAGTTGGGAGGGCATTCAGGACAGAGGTGAGAATATTCTCTAGATATAAGAAAGAACTTCAGTGTTCAAAAGGATTTGAAACCCCATGAGGCACTTGGAAAAGACATTTTACAGCCATCAAGAAAACCTTCTTGATGAAACCTTCTTTATGAAACCTGGAAGCTTCCATTTTGTGTGGAAAATCTGGACACTGGAGTGGCCATAGGTACCACAGATCCTTTACATTCGGCCCAATAGAGGGAAAGCACAATGTGTGTGCCAGGGGGATAGAGTTTCACTTCTCTTGACCTGGGCTCTCATGGAATAAGGATAAGCATGCAGTGCAGAAAATTGAGGAGGGCTGCATTTAGGCAGAGTGTTAGCCTCAGTGTCCTGGAGAATGGAAGTCAAACAAAGAGGGCCTGGAAAGCTGCAGCTGGAGATGGTCACATGCCTGTTACCTGCAGCAGGATCGCTGTCTCCTCAATTCCCCAATGTACTACGCCATATGCAGGAGCCTGAATAATCCAAAGGGCAAAGAAAGGAATATTTCAACACCAGTAAGTCAGAGTTCACTATGCATGATACTGGCATGGAAATGAGGAGACAGAATATGGCTTGTGTCAGAAAGACTTACAAACTGAGCCATCCTCACCTGCAACTTATGTACAGAGAACCTAGCTGGTTAGGGAAAGCCAGCTAGCCCAGTTTCTGGCTAAGCAAGAATGCATATGCAAAGGGACTCTCATGTCCCTTTGCATATGCTTTCTCGTCATCCCTCCTATTCCATGTAAACTGGGTCCAGGGATGAGTTCCCAATCTTGGGGAACCTCTTCTTGTCTTAATATTGTCTTTGCTGCCCCTGTGTCAATCAAAAATTTAAAAGGAATATTGCCAATCTTTACTGTCATAGAAGGGTGACCTCGTTCTAAAACAGGAGTGGTCCACAAAATCTCAGGCCCCGAATTTGTACCATTCAGGGGCGAACCATCTTTATGAAATTGGGACCAACAATCTCTCTTCCAATGAAACCCCTTACGACATTTTGGACAAACAATACGTGGTCTCTGGCTCCCTGACTGAAAGTGGGGTTGTTCTGGCTGGAGGCGTGGTTTCCCTGACTGGAGGCATGGTAGCAACTTATCAGGACAACCAATGTCCTTGGAGACTGCACTGAAAGCAGGCCCCGTTTTGCTTACGTGGGGCAACTGAATATACCTGTGTCGTTTTTAGAGGAATATGGCTGCATTGGCTGAGGGTTTTGTTTAGAAGGGGCCAAGTTTACCGGGAATGTGTGGATTTGGTCCCATGTCGCGGGAGATGGAGCTACAGAAGTGGAAAGTTCAGTAGAAACTGCTGTAGTGGCTGCAGGGGAGACTAAACGCATATCTACCGGGACGGAGCTCCCGGGGTGGACTGTACATGGTTTCAAATCCTTAAATGTTGAAAAAATATCATTTAGCTCTAGTATCTCAGCCACTAGGTAAAATATTAATGATTGAAGACAGAGTGTGTGAGAGCATGTTAGAGTTAGAGACAGAGAATGCAATAAGATAAATAGATGAGTTGGAAACAGAGCAGAATTCAAAAACCTCCTACACTGTGTTCATTGATGACAGGTTCAAACGTGGCTTGTAGAGATTGTAAGGCAGAAGCTCTCATGCCCACAGACCCCAGACAGCCCCAGCCTTCACCATATGCTGTACTACCAGACCTGGCATGAATGTGTGTGTCTGTATGTCTCTCTGTCTATCAGTGTGTGTCTGTGTGTGCAAGGAACTCACCTATAGTAGTCTCAGATCATTGGTGGCAAGGTAGCCAGCCTCACCAGCAACTTATCTACAGAGAACCTAGCTGGTTAGGATAAGCCAGCTAGCCTAGATTCTGGCTAAGCAAGAATGCATATGCAAAGGTACTCTCATGTCTAGATCTCCTGAGTTCCTGATTCAATCTCATTCCTCACTATCATCCAAAACTGCCAACGGGGGAAGCTGGGGCACCCCTCAGAATTCAGGACCCTGTCCAGTCACTTTTGGCTGCATACTCAGCCTCCTGGCTCCCAGTGCCCTTCTCAGTGGGCAGCAGATTACAGAACCCATAAAGAGTTGTGTCTCAACATAGATGGGAACTGTGTTTGACCAAACAATAGTGGATGAACCTGGACCCTTACACCTCCCCTTTGAGTCCTGCTAAGGCAATTGCTCCTGTGGCCTCACAATCCCTGATCATGGTGTCCTAGTGTCCAAACATCACACTCAGAGAGATTCCCAGAAGTAGGCATCCATGAGTGTCCCATACAAAGTCGCTCTGCTTGCAGGAAGCACAAAATCCCCGGGCTCTTGCTATGGACAGACAAAAGAAAGATGTATGCCTCCATTTTCTGAATTAGGAGTTTCCAGTGGAGATCACAGCCCCGCCCCTGACCTGAGGGCCCAGATGCTGCTAATAAAGGCAATTGGAAACAACTGTTTACACTTTGGCTCTGAGGACATACTTAGGAATCCCTCCAGGAGCTAGCAGGCTGGCAGATCTTCTGACACTGGGATATCTGTGCTCCTATTTGGGCGGCCCTTCAGGCCAGAGGTGAGAATATTCCCTAGATACAAGAAAGAACTTCAGGTTTCAAAAGGATTTGAAACCCCTTGAGGCACTTGGAAAAGGCATTTCACAGCCATCAAAACACCCTATTGCAAAACCCTGGAAGCTTCCATTTTGCATGGAAATTCTAGACACTGGTGTGGCCATCAGTACCACAGGTCCTTTACATTCGGCTTAAAAGAGGAAAAGCCCAATGTGTGTACCAGGGGGATAGAGTTTCACTTCTCTTCACCTGGGCTATCATGGAATAAGGACAAGGATGCTCTGCAGGAAGGTGAGGAGGGCTGCATTTAGGCTGAGTAACAGCCTCATGGCCCTGGATAATGGGAGTCAAGCACAGAGGGCCTGGACAGCTGCAGCTGCAGATGGACATATGCCTGGAACCTGCAGCAGCAGTGCTGTCTCCGCAGTTCCCCCCTGTACTACACCATGTGCAGGAGACTAAATAATCCAAAGGGCAAAGAAAGGAAATTTCAACAACAGGATGACAGGGTTCACGATGCATGCACTGACTTCCAGTAAGGGCCCAGGGAAGAAGGCTCATAGAGACAGTCAGAGAGACAGAATGACAGAGACAGAAAATGACTGAAATTCTGGCCCTGTGTTGATCAGTGCCAGAGCACTGAAGACAAACCCTCCATGCCCATGCATACTTCCTACAAGTGGCATTGCTATTTTATGTTTTTGAGGAAAGGTAACACCTAGAACATCTAGATCTTAGCCACTCTTAGAAGCAACACTTGGCCGGCAGCCCACTCTCCAAAATTGCGCCCTCCTCTCCAAATTGGAAGTAGTCTTAGTGATGCTCCAGCCAAGATGCAGGCTGGCATATTGCATCTCCCTGGTCCATCCTCAACCTGTCCTGTGTGCAGGGAATGGCACTATGTCTATTTCTTCTTTGATTTACAGTTTTGGGATAGGACTTGGTGGAAAAAAGAGCAAGAGGGAAGTAGATGATTTGGCAGCTGTAGTTGTGCTGAGAGAGAATTGTAGTGTGATAAAGGATATGGCTCTGTGAGATGTCTCTCATGACTGTGGCTCAGAAGGACAAGGTGTATCCACTTTACTACCCTAATAGAGCTGTGCAGGTCTCTAGCTAAAATATTTTCAGACATCTACATGTTATATATATATATATATATATATATATATATATATATATATATGGAGAGAGAGAGAGAGAGAGAGACTGATGTAGTCATTTTCTACAATGGATTCGATATGACATTCAGACAACTCATTGCTAAAACCTGGAGATAAACTGTGCATCAGGAAAAGAATTGTCCAAAGGAGTAAAATCTCCAAATCATTAGCTATATGCAGCTCCAATGGGACCGAGCGAAAAAGGCTCCAGAAGGAACTCATCCAGGAGACTCTCCACATGGACAGGCACCACAAGTTTCCTAGTCTGGCAACACACACAGTGCAGCTGCTAGTTCCCAGTGCAATCCTCAGGGCAAAAACCTCTCCCTCTTCAGTGTCTCAGAATTAAAAACCTCCTACACTGTGTTCATTGATGACAGGTTCAAACCTCGCTTGTACAGATTGTAAGGCAGCAGCTCTCATGCCCACATACCCCAGACAGCTCCAGCATTCACCATATGCTGTACTACCAGACCTGACAGTGATGTGTGTGTGTGTGTGTCTGTCTGTCTGTCTGTCTGACTGTGTGTGTCTGTGTGTGCTCAGAGCTCACCTGTAGTAGTTTCAGAGCATGGGTGGCAAGGTAGCCAGCCTCACCTGCAACTTATATACATAGAACCTAGCTGGTCAGGGAAAGCCAGCTAGCCCAGATTCTGGCTAAGTATGAATGCATATGCAAAGAGACTCTCATGTCTAAATCTCCTGAGTTCCCTATTCAATCCCATTCCTCACTATCTATCATCTGGGGGAAGCTGGGGCACCCCTCATAATTCAGGGGCATGACCCTGTCCAGTCATGTTTGGCTGCCTACTCAGCCTCCAGGCTCTCAGTCCACTCTTCAGGGCAGCACATTACAAGCACAGAAAGTACCCAAAAAGAGCTGTGTTTCAACATAGATGGGAAATGTGTTCGACCAAACAACAGTGGATGAACCCGGTCCCTTACATCTACCCTTTGGGTCTGGCTAAGGCAATTGCTCCTGTGGCCTCACATCCCTGATCATGGTGTGCTGCTGTCCGCACATCACACTCAGAGAGATTCCCAGAAATAGGCATGCATCAGTGTCCCATACAAAGTCGCTCTGCTTGCAGGAAGCACAAACTCCCCGGGCCCTTTCTATGGACAGACAAAAGAAAGATGGATGCCTCCATTGGCTGAATTCGGAGCTTCCAGTGGAGATCACAGCCCCAAACCTCACCTGAGGGCCTGGCTGCTGCTAATAAAGGCAATTGGAAACACCTGTTACCACTTGGGCCCTGAGTACATATTCAGGAATCCCTCCAGGAGCTAGCAGGCTGGCAGACCCCCTCACGCCAGGATAGCTGTACTCCTAGTTGGGCGGCCTATCTGGCCAGAGGTGAGATTATTCCCTAGATACACGACAGAACTTCATGTTTCAAAAGGATTTGAAAACCTCATGAGGCACTTGGAAAAGACATATCACAGCCATCAAAACACCCTCTTTCAGAACCCTGGAACCTTCCGTTTTGCGTGGAAAATCTGGACACTGGTGTGGCCATCAGTACCACAGATCCTTTACATTCGGCTTAATAGACGAAAAGCACAATGTGTGTACCAGGGGTATAGAGTTTGACTTCTCTTCACCTGGGCTCTCATGGAATAAGGACAAGGATGCTGTGCAGGAAGGTGAGGAGGGCTGTATTTAGGCTGACGGTCAGCCTCAGGACCCTGGAGAATGGGAGTCAAGCACAGAGGGCCTGGACAGCTGCAGCTGCAGATGGACATATGCCTGGAACCTGCAGCAGAAAAGCTGTCTCCGCAGTTCTCCTCTGTACTACACCATGTGCAGGAGACTAAATAATCCAAAGGGCAAAGAAAGGAAAATTTCAACATCAGGATGCCTGAGTTCACGATGCATGCACTGAGTTCACGATGCATGACTTCCACTAAGGGCCCAGGGAAGAAGGTACATAGAGACAGTCAGAGAGAAAGAATGACAAGGACAGAAAGGACTGAAATTCTGGCCCTGTGTTGATCAGTGCCAGAGCACTGAAGACAAACTCTCCATAACCATATATACTTCTTACAAGTGGCATTGCTATTTTACGTTTTTGAGGAAAGGTAAAACTTAGAACATCTCGGTCATAGCCACTCTGAGAAGCAACACTTGGCCGCAAGCCCACTCTCCAAAACTACCCCCATCTCTAAAATTGGAAGTAGTCTTAGTGATGCTCCAGTCAAGATGCAGGCTGGCATATTGCATCTCCCTGGTCCAACCTCAGCCTGTCCTGTATGCAGGGAACTGCACTATGTCTATTTCTTCTTTGATTTACAGTTTTGGGATAGGACTTGGTGGACAAAAAGAGCAAGAGGGAAGTAGATGATTTGGGATGGTAGTTTGTGCAGAGAGATATTTGTAGAGTGATAAAGGATATGGCTCTGTGAGATGTCTCTCATAAATGTGGCTCAGAAGGTCCAGGTGTATCCACTTTACTACCCTAATCCAGAGTTGTGCAGGTCTCTAGCTAAAAATATTTTCAGACCTCTACATGTTGCATATATATATATATATATATATATATATATATATATATATAGAGAGAGAGAGAGAGAGAGAGAGAGAGAGAGAGATACTGATGTAGTCATTTTCTACAATGGATTCGATATGACATTCAGACAATTGATTGCTAAAACTTGGAGAGAAACTGTGCATCAGGAAAAGAATTGTCCAAAGGAGTAAAATCTCCAAATCATTAGCTATATGCAGCTCCAACGGGACCGAGCGAATAAGGCCCCAGAAGGAACTCATCCAGGAGACTCTGCACATGGACAGGCACCACAAGTTTCCTAGTCTGGCAACACACACTGGACAGCTGCTCGTTCCCAGTGCAAGCCTCAGGGCAAAAACCTCTCCCTCTTCAGTGTGTTTACATCTGAAAAGAAGAAAAGTGACCAAGGGCCAAGGAGAGCTACAATGGTGTCAACATTGAGCTGTAAATCATAATGTGCCAAGTGTTTTGCACACAATCACCTGTGCCACAGTGAATCTGTTGTTGTCTCTCACTCTCACACACACACACAAACACACACTCTCACATTTACACACACGCACACATAGACAGAGGCACAGGCACAAACGGAGTTATACACATGCACACTGGACAGCTTCTGCAAGGCAGGACCTTGGGCTGAACCCTGCTTTGCACTTCTGGAAGCACGCCCAGGCTTTTAAGGCCAGCTCTGAGCTCCCATTTTCGGGCTTCAGAAGGCCCACAGACAGGGCACCAGCCATGCTCTGATAGGCCGGAGGCCTAGGCCTCGCCCAGAAACCCTGCCAGCAATATCATTGGCCAGTGTGCTACTACACGCCCAGGAGTGTCAAGGCCCATAGTCAGTGATTGGCCAGCAAACTTGAGCACCGCCCACAAGGCCCTGCAGCACGCTCATTGGGCAGCCTCTGGAAGGCCCACGCACAAGCCACTTCTGCTGGAAAGCGATGAGAATTCAAAAACCTCCTACACTGTGTTCATTGATGACAGGTCCAAACCTGGCTTGTAGAGATTGTAAAGCCGCAGCTCTCATGCCCACAGACCCAAGACAACCCCAGCCTTCACCATATGCTGTACTACCAGACCTGACAGTAATGTGTGTGTGTCTGTGTCTGTCTGTCTGTGTCTGTGTGTGCTCATAGCTCACCTATAATAGTCTCAGATCATGGGTTGGAAGGTAGCCAGCCTCACCTGCAAATTATGTACAATTATTAGAACCTAGCTGGTCAAGGCAAGCCAGCTAGCCCAGATTCTGGCTAAGCAAGAATGAACATGCACAGGGACTCTCATGTCTCCCTCTCCTGAGTTCCCGATTCAATCTCATGCCTCACTATCATCCAAACACTGCCAACGCTGTAAGCTGGGGCACCCCTCAGAATTCAGGGGCAGGAGCCTGTCCAGTCACGTTTGGCAGCCTACTCAGCCTCCAGACTCTCATTCCACTGCTCAGGGCAGCAGATTACAAGCCCAGAATGAACACAGAAAGAGCTGTGTTTCAACATACATGGGAACTGTGATTGACCAAACAATAGTGGATGAACCCGGCCCCTCAATCCTACCCTTTGGGTCCGGCTAAGGCAATTGCTCCTGTGGCCTCACAATCCCTGATCATGGTGTTCTGGTCTCCACACATCACACTTAGAGAGATTCCCATTAGTAGGCATGCATCAGTGTCCCATACATAGTCTCTCTGCTTGCAGGAAGCACAAACTCCCTGGGCCATTGCTATGGAAAGACTAAAGGAAGATGGATGCCTCCATTGGCTGAATTAGGAGATTCCAGTGGAGATCACAGCCCCACCCCTCACCTGAGGACCAGGCTGCTGCTAATAAAGGCAATTGGAAACACCTGTTACCAGGTGAAGCCTGAGGACATACTCAGGAATCCCTCCAGGAGCTAGCAGCCTGGCAGACCTCCTAACCCCGGGATAGCTGTGCTCCTAGTTGGGAGGGCCTTCGGGCCAGAGGTGAGAATATTCCCTAGATAAAAGAACGAACTTCAGGTTTCAAAAGGATTTGAAACCCCAGGAGGCACTTGGAAAAGACATTTCACAGCCATCAAAACACCCTCTTTCTGAACCCGGGAAGCTTTCGTTTTGCGTGGAAAATCTGGACATTGGTGTGGCCATCAGTACCACAGATCCTTTACATTCGTTCCAATATAGGGAAAGCACAATGTGTGTGCCAGTGTGGTAGAGTTTCATTTCTCTTGACCTGGACTCTCATGGAATAAGGACAAGGATGAGGTGCAGAAAATTGAGGAGGGCTGCATTTAGGCTGAGTGTCAGCCACAGGGCCCTGGTGAATGTGCGTCTAGCACAGAGGGCCTGGAAAGCTGCAGCTGGAGATGGACATATGCCTGTTACCTGAAGCAGGAACGCTATCTCCTCAGTTCTCCACTGTACTACACCATATGCATGAGACTAAGTAATCCAAAGGGAAAAGAAAGGAAAATTTCAACACCAGGAAGACCGAGTTCACGATGTAGGCACTGACTTCCACGAAGGGTCCCGGGAAGAAGGCACTTAGAGACAGCCAGAGAGACAGAATGACAGTGACTGCAAAGGACAGAAATTCTGGCCCTGTGTTGATCAGTGCCAGAGCACTGAAGACAAAGCCTCCATGCCCATGCATACTTCTTACAAGTGGCATTGTTATTTTATCTTTGTGAGGAAAGATTACACTTAGGACATCTAGGTCTTAGCCCACTCTGACAAGCAACACTTGGCCTGCAGCCCACTCTCTGAAACTGCCCTCGCTTCTCCATTTGGAAGTAGTCTTAGTGATGCTCCAGCCAAGATGCAGGCTGTTGTATTGCATCTCCCTGGTCCTGCCTCAGACTCTGCTGTGTGCAGGGAACTGCACTATGTCTATTTCTTCTTTGATTTACAGTTTTGAGATAGGACTCGGTGGACAAAAAGAGCAAGAGGGAAGTAGATGATTTGGCAGTGGTAGTTTGTGCTGAGAGAGATTTGTAGAGTGATCATAGGTATATGAATGGCTCTGTGAGATCTCTCCCATGACTGTGGCTCAGAAGGTCCAAGTGTATCCGCATTCTTACCCTAATCCAGAGCTGTTCAGTTCTCTAGCTAAAAAATATTTTCAGAACTCTACATGTCATATATATATATGTATATATATATATATATATATATATATATATGGAGAGAGAGAGAGACATTTGTCGTATGCTTTACATTGGTTTATTCTAGCCCTCCCCAACCAAGAGAATTATATCAGTCCAGTTATTTTCGTGGGCCTGGTTGGCCCCGCCCTGAGGAACCCCAAGAGAGGGTTCCTGAGTTCGAGAGTAAGAGTGTGCTTGTGCCTCCTCAAAGAGACAGCAGAGTTCTGTTTGGTGATTAGTTTGTCTTAGTTTATGAATCGTTGTTCCTGAATAAAGAAATACAGCTTCTCTGCCCAGCCATTGTCTCCGCATCTCTGTTACCCACCCGTGAAGCTAGCCCTGCCGGCAAGAGCCTTCCAAAATAGAAGAGTTGGAAATAGACCAGAAGGCAATACACACCTAGACTGTGTTCATTCATGACAGGTTCATACCTTGGTTGTAGAGATTGTAAGGCAGCAGCTCTAATGCCCACAGACCCGACAACCCATGCCTTCACCATATGTGTGTAGTATTTTCCCCAGGAAATGTATTGTGCTTCAAAAGTTCCCTTCAATTATAAGAGAAAATAAGAGGAATCACCTGTTACCACTTGGGACCTGATGACATACTCAGGAATCCCTCCAGGAGCTAGGCAGACCTCCTGAACCCAGGATAGCTGTGCTCCTAGTAGGGAGGGCCTTCTGGCCAGAGGTGAGAATATTCCCTAGATACAAGAAAGAACTTCAGGTTTCAAAAGGATTTGAAACCCCATGAGGCACTTGGAAAAGACTTTTCACAGCCATCAAAACACCCTCTTTCAGAACCCTGAAAACTTCCGTTTTGCATGGATAATCTGGACACTGGTGTGGCCATCAGTACCACAGATCCTTTACATTCGGCCCAATAGAGGGAAAGCACAATGTGTGTGCCAGGGTGGTAGAGTTTCATTTCTCTTGACCTGGGCTCTGATGGAATAAGGACAAGGATGCAGTGCAGGTAATTGAGGAGGGCTGCATTTAGGCTGAGTGTCAGCCTCAGGGCCCTGGAGAATGGGAGTCAAGACAGAGGGCCTGGACAGCTGCAGCCAGAGATGGACATATGCCTGTTACCTGCAGCAGGATCGCTGTCTCCTCAGTTCCCCAATGTACTACGCCATATGGAGGAGACTAAATAAAGCAATGGGCAAAGAAAGAAAAATTTCAACACCAGGAAGTCCGAGATCACGATGCATACACTGACTTCCAATAAGGGCCCAGTTAAGAAGGCTCATAGAGACAGTCAGAGAGACTGGATGACAGAGACAGAAAAGGACTGATTCTGGCCTTGTGTTGATCAGTTCCAGAGCACTGAAGACAAACCCTTCATGCCCATGCATACTTCTTACAAGTGGTATTGTTATTTTATGTTTGTGAGGAAAGGTTACACTTAGAACTTCTAGGTCTTAGCCCACTCTGAGAAGCAACACTTGGCCTGCAGCCCACTCTCCAAAACTGTCCTCCTCTCTCCATTTGAAAGTAGTCTTACTGATGCTTCAGCCAAGACACAGGCTGGCATATTGTACTCCCTGGTCCATCCTCAGACTGTGCTGTGTGCAGGGAACTGCACTATGTCTATTTCTTCTTTGATTTACGGTTTTGGGATAGGACTAGGTGGACAAAAAGAGCAAGAGGGAGGTAGATGATTTGGCAGCGGTATTTTATGCAAAAAGAGATTTGTAGAGTGATAATAGGTATACAAATGTCTCTGTTTGATGTCTCTCATGAATGTGGCTCAGAAGGGCCAAGTGTATCCGCATTCTTACCATAATCCAGAGCTGTGCAGGACTCTAGCTAGAAAATATTTTCAGACCTCACATGTTACATATATATATATATATATATATATATATATATATATAGAGAGAGAGAGAGAGAGAGAGAGATAATGCGTGGGAGAGAGATAGAGTGAGAGAGAGGGAGACACTGATGTAGTCATTTTCTACAATGGATTCGATATGACATTCAGACAATTGATTGTTAAATCCTGGAGAGACACTGTGCATCAGGAAAAGAATTGTCCAAAGGAGTAAAATCTCAAAATCATTAGCTATATGCAGCTCCAACGGGACATAGTGAAAAAGGCTCGAGAAGGAACTCATCAAGGAGACTCTCCACATGGACAGGCACCACAAGTTTCCTAGTCTGGCAATAGACACAGTGCATCTGGTAGTTACCAGTGCAATCCTCAGGGCAAAAACATCTCCCTCTTCAGTTTTTTTACATCTGAAAAGAAAAAAAGTGACCAAGGCCCAAAGAGAGCTACAATGGTGTCAATATTGATCTGTAAATCAGAATGTACCAAGTGTTTTGCAAAAAATCACTTTATTATAAACTCTGAGTGATACTGGTATGGAAATGAGGAGACAGAATATGGCTTGTGTCAGAAAGACTTACAAACTGAGGCTCCAGTAGCCTAGGTGAAATCGCCCACACAACAAGCCAGAGCTCAGCAGTGCTCTGGTAACTCTCTTTGTATATCTGGGCCTGTCAGTAAAACAAGTATATAAGGAAAATATTAATGAGTGAAGACAGAGTGTGTGAGCGCATGTGAGAGTTAGAGACAGAGAAGGCGAGAAGAGAAATAGATGAGTTGGAAAGAGACCAGAATTCAAAAACCTCCTACACTGTGTTCATTGATGACAGGTTCAAAGCTGGCTTGTAGAGATTGTAAGGCAGCAGCTCTCAAGCCCACAGAACCCAGACAGCCCCAGCCTTCACCATATGGTGTACTACCAGACCTGACAGTAATGTGTGTGTGGGTGTGTGTGGATGAGTCTGTATGTCTGTCTGTCAGTGTGTGTCTTTCTGTGCTCAGAACTCACCTATAGTAGTCTCGGAGCATGGGTGGCAAGGTAGCCAGCCTCACTTGCAACTTATGTACAGAGAACCTAGCTGGTTAGGGAAAGCCAGCTAGCCCATATTCTCGCTCAGCAAGAAGGCATATGCAAAGGGACTTTCATGTCTTGCTCTCTTGAGTTCCAGATTCAATCTCATGCCTCACTATTATCCAAACACCTCCAATGGGGGAAGCTGGGGCACCCCTCAGAATTCAGGGGCAGGACCCTGTATAGTCATGTTTGGATGCATACTCAGCTTCCAGGCTCCCAGTCCACTTCTTAGTGGACAGAAGATTACAAGCCCAGAAAGAACCCAGAAAGAGCTGTGTCTCAACATAGATGGGAACTGTGTTTGACCAAACAATAGTGTATGAACCCAGCCCCTTACACCTCCCCTTTGGGTCCTGCTAAGGCAATTGCTCCTGTGGCCTCACAATCCCTGATCACGGTGTCCTGGTGTCCACACATCACACTCAGAGAGATTCCCAGAAGTAGGCATCTATGAGTGTCCCATACAAAGTCTCTCTGCTTGCAGGAAGCACAAGCTCCCTGGGCCCTTGCTATGGAGAGACAAAAGGAAGATGGATGTCTCCATTGGCTGAATTAGGAGTTTCCAGTGGAGGTCACAGCCACGCCCCTCACCTGAGGGCCTGGCTGCTGCTAATAAACGCAATTGGAAAAGCCTTTTACCATTTGGGACCTGAGGACATACTCAGGAATGCCTCCAGGAGCTAGCAGGCTGGCAGACCTCCTGACCCCAGGATAGCTGTGCTCATAGTTGGGAGGGCATTCTGGCCAGAGGTGAGAATATTACCTAGATACAAGAAAGAACTTTAGGTTTCAAAAGGATTTGAAACCCCATGAGGCACGTGGAAAAGACATTTCACAGCCATCAAAAAACCCTCTTTCTGAACCCTGGAAGCTTCCGTTTTGCATGGAAAATCTGGAAAGTGGTGTGGCCACTAGTACCACAGATCCTTTACATTCGGGCCAATAGAGTGAAAGCACAATGTGTGTTCCATGGGGATAGAGTTTCACTTCTCTTGATCTGAGCTCTAATGGAATAAGGGAAAGGATGAGGTGCAGGAAGGTGAGGAGGGCTGCTGTTAGGCTGAGTGTCAGCCTCAGGGCCCTGGAGAATGGAGTCAAGCAGAGAGGGCCTGGGCAGCTGCAGCTGGAGATGCACATATGCCTGTTACCTGCAGCAGGAACGCTGTCTCCGCAGTTCCCCTCTGTTTTACATATGCACTAGACTAAATAATCCAAAGGGCAAAGAAAGGAAAATTTCAACAGCAGGAAGACTGAGTTCACGATGCATGCACTGACTTTCAGTAAATGCCCAGTGAGGAAGGCACGTAGAGACAGTCAGAGAGACAGAATGACGGAGACAGAAAATGACTGAAATTCTGGCCCTGTGTTGATCAGTGCCAGAGCACTAAAGACAAACTCAACATGCCCATGCATACTTCTTACAAGTGGCATTGTTATTTTATGTTTGTGAGGAAAGATCACACTTAGAACATCTAGGTCTTAGCCACTCTGAGAAGCAACACTTTGCCAGCATCCCACTCTCCAAAACTGCCCATGCCTCTCCAAATTAGAAGTAGTCTTAGTGATGCTCCTGCCAAATGCAGGCTGGCGTATGTCATCTCCCTGGTCCAGCCTCAGCCTGTCCTGTGTGCAGGGAACTGCACTATGTCTATTTCTTCTTTGATTTACAGTTTTGGAACAGGATGTCTCTCATGACTGTGGCTCTGAAGGGACAGGTGTATCCGCATTACTACCTGAATCCATAGCTGTGCATGTCTCGATCTAAAATATATTTTCAGACCTCTACATGTTATATATATATATATATATATATATATATATATATATATATATATATAGAGAGAGAGAGAGAGAGAGAGAGAGATAAAGAGCAAGACACTGATGTAGTCATTTTCTACAATGGATGCGATATGACATTTAGACAATTGATTGCTAAAACCTGGAGAGAAACTGTATCAGGAAAAGAACACTCAAGTAAAAGGTCAAAGTTTCATGGGTGGATGGGAGAAGTGTTGTTTCTGGCATATGAAGGTGAGAAGTGCCTAGACAGATCGATAGTTACATGGACAATGAAGGGAGCATGGGTTGAAGGCACAGCTGGTGGAGATGCCAGGAAAGTATGTGGAAGCCTAGGACCCCGTTTTTAGCCCCTGGTCTCTTTGTATATAAGGTCCTGTCAGTAAAATAAGTATATAAGTAAAATATTAATGAGTGCAGACAGAGTGAGTGAGAGCCTGTGAGATTCAGAGACAGAGAAGGCAAGAAGAGAAATAGAAGAGTGGGAAAGAGACCAGAAGTCAAAAACCTCCCACACTGTGTTCATACATGACAGGTTCAAACCTGGGTTGTAGAGATTGTAAGGCAGCAGTCTCACATCCACAGACCCCAGACCACCCCAGCCTTCACACTATGTGTGTACTATTTACCACATGAAATGTATTGTGAGTGTAAACTTCCCTTCAATTATAAAAGAAAAATCTATCAAGGAGAAGGAATGACCCCTCATGTAATATAGGACTAATTAAATAAATAAATATGCAAATATGGGGATTATCTAGGAGGATTTGAAAAAAATGAACAATAAAAACAAAAAGCACAAGAATACCTGATTACAGCAGAAAATGGAAACCATCTGGTGAGAAACAGAGGGCTGCTTCAAAAATTCTGTGACACTTCAGAGTCCAGGGAAATTAAGATTTCAGGACAATGAAAAGAAACTCATATATACTTGAGAAAGTTATTACATAACTCATATTATACTAGAGAAAGGAGGCAAGTTCTGTACTATGATAATTACAATAAGGATGCTGATAGAAATGCTATTAGAAATGCTACTGGAAGGTTCTATTATTTATAATTGTATTGAATCCTGCTCCAACTAGGTGGTCAATTATTAATGAAAAAGGAAGCTGTTATAAATGTGTTAATTCTGATAAAGATCAATTACATAGGTCGACAATTCTATAAATATTTATATATATATGGATGTATATGTTTATTATAAAGTTTGAGATATACTGCCATGGAAATGAGGAGACAGAATATGGCTTGTGTCAGAGAGAGTTACAAAGCTGTGGCTCCAGTAGCCTAGGTGATATCACCAACAAAACAAGCCAGAGCTCAGCAGTGCTCTGGTAACTCTCTTTGTATATCTGGGCCTGTAAGTAAAATAAGTATATAAGTAATATACCAATGAGTGGAGATAGAGTGTGTGAGAGCATGTGAGAGTTAGAGACAGAGAAGGCGAGAAGAGAAATAGATGAGTTTGAAAGAGACCAGAAGTCAAAAGCCTCCTACACTGTGTTCATTGATGGAAGGTTCAAACCTGGCTTGTAGAGATTGTAAGGCAGCAGATCTCATGCCCTCAGACCCCATACAGCACCAGCCTTCACCATATGCTGTACTACCAGACCTGACAGTAATGTGTGTGTGTGTGTGTTTCTGTCTGTCTGTCTGTGTGTGTCTATGTGTGCTCAGAGTTCACCTATAGTAGTCTCAGAGCATGGGTGTTAAGATAGCCAGACTCAGCTGCAACTTATGTACAGAGAACCTAGCTGGTCAGGGGAAGCCAGCTAGCCCAGATTCTGGCTAAGCAAGAATGCCAGAGAACTATGTGGAAGCCCAAGACCCCATTTTGAGCCCCTGGTCACCACTTACCCAATTAGGGAAAAGCTGGGCTAGTGGCAAATCAAAGGTTCAGCTGTCTCTCTGTCTCTCTTCCTGCTTGGGCCCTGATCTCTCAATTTATGACTGTTTCCCTCTCCTCAATAGGAAAGTTACAAATGTTGTACAGAAATACAGGGAAAGTGGGAAAAATGACCCCAGTAGCCACTATTGCATGTAACTGTTGACTGGAAAACATTCATCCTCCAAGAATGAACAGAATAAATATTTCTGAGGTTAAAAACTTTGTAGGTTAAATAGGGAACATTCTTTAGAGCCATGCAATACTAATCCATTGTGTATTGGATGTCACTGTCAAAAACAGTGCAGTAGTAGTTGTAGTGGTTTGTAGTATCTGCAAAAGGAAATGTATTGTGTGTCCAAAGTTCCGTTCAATTATAAGAGAAAATCTATCAGGAGGAAGAAATGACCTCTCATGTGATATCAGACTAAACATAAAAATAAATATGCAAATATATGGGGATGATCTAGGAGGATTTGAAAAAATAATAAAAACCACAGGAAGACCATAGGTCGACAATTCTAAAAATGACAGATATATATGTATAATTATATATGTATATGGATGTGTATCTTTATTATAAAGTCTGAGAAATGCTGCCATGGATTTGAGGAGGCAGAATATGGCTAGTGTCAGAGACACTTACAAAGCTGAGGCTTCAGTAGCCTAGGTGAAATCACCAACAAAACAAGCCAGAGCTCAGCAGTGCTCTGGCAACTCTCTTTGTATATCTGGGCCTGTCAATAAAATAAGGATATAGTAAAATATAACTGAGTGCAGACAGAGTGAGTGAGAGCCTGTGAGAGTCAGAGACAGAGAAGGAGAGAAAAGAAATAGAGGACTTGGAAATATACCAGAAGTCAAAACCCCCCTAGACTGTGTTCATTCATGACAGGTTCAAATGTGGGTTGTAGAGATTGAAAGGAAGCAGCTCTATGCCCAAAGACCCTAGACAACACAAGGCTTCACCATATGTGTGTAGTATTTGCCCCAGGAAATGCATTGTGCATCAAGAGTTCCCTTCAATTATAAGAGAAAATATATCAAGCATAAAAAATTAGCGTCATGTGATACCAGACTAAATAAATAAATATGCAAATAAATGGGGATGATTTAGGAGGACTTGAAAAAATAAAAAAATAATGAAAACAAAAACCACAAGAAGACTTGATTACAGCAGAAACATAGAAACCACCTGCTGAGAAACAGAGGGCTGCTTCAAAAATTCCGTAAAACTTCAGGGTCCAAGGAAATTAAGATTCTCGAAAAAGAAAACAAACACATAGTATTGAAGCTTACACTAGAAAAAGGAGGGAAGTTCTGTGGTATGATAATTATAAAAAATGCTGATAGAAACAGGATTAGAAATGCTACTGGAAGGTTCTACTATTTATAATTGTATTGAATACTACTCCAGCTACATGGCCATTTATTTCTGAAAAACTAGGCTGCTATAAATGTGGTAAATCTGAATTAAGGTCAAATACATAGGTAGACAATTCAAAAAATGACAGATATTAAATATATATGTATGTATATGTATGTATATCTTTATTATAAACTCTGAGTGATACTGGCATGGAAATGAGGAGACAGAATATGGTTTGTGTCAGAAAGACTTACAAACTGAGGCTCCAGTAGCCTAGGTGAAATCGCCAACACAACAAACCAGAGCTCAACAGTGCTCTGCTAAGTCTCTTTATATATCTGGGCCTGTCAGTAAAATAAGAATCTAAGTAAAATATAAATGAGTGAAAACAGATTGTATGAGAGCATGTGAGAGTTAGAGACAGAGAAGGCGAGAAGAGAAATACATGAGTTGGAAAGAGACCAGAATTCAAAAACCTCCTACACTGTGTTCATTGATGACAGGTTCAAAGCTGGCTTGTAGAGATTGTAAGGCAGCAGCTCTCATGCCCACAGACCCCAGACTGCCCCAGCCTTCACCATATGCTGTACTACCAGACCTGAAAGTAATGTGTGTGTTTGTGTGTGTGTGTGTGTGTGTGTGTGTGTGTGTCTGTGTGTGCTCTGAGCTCACATATAGTAGTCTCAGAGCATGGGTGTCAAGGTAGCCAGCCTCACCTGCAACTTATGTACAGAGAACCTAGCTGGTCAGGGCAAGCCAGCTAGCTCAGATACTGGCTAAGCAAGAATGCATATGCAAATGGACTCTCATGTCTCGCTCCTCTGAGTTCCCCATTCAATACCATGCCTCACTATCAACCAAACACTGCCAATGGGGGAATCTGGGGCACGCCTTAGAATTCAGGGGCATGAGCCTGTCCAGTCATGTTTGGCAGCCTACTCAGCCTCATGGCTCTCAGTCCACTGCTCAGGGCAGCAGATTACAAGCCCAGAAAAAAAACAGAAAGAGCTGTGTTTCAATATAGATGGGAACTGTGTTTGACCAAACAATAGTGGATGAACCCGGCATCTTATACCTACCCTTTGGGCCTGGTTAAGGCAATTGCTCCTGAGGCCTCACAATCCCTGATCATGGTGTACTTGTGTCAACTCATCAAACTCAGAGAGATTCCCAGAAGTAGGCATGCATAGTGTCCCATACAAAGTCACTCTGCTTGCAGGAAGCACAAACTCTCCAGGCCTTGCTAAGGAGAGACAAAAGGAAGATGGATGCCTCCATTGGCTGAATTAGGAGCTTCCAGTGGAGATCACAGCACCGTACCTCACCTGAGGGCCAGGCTGCTAATAATGAAGGCAATTTGAAACAGTTGTTACCACTTGGGCCATGAGGACATACTCAGGAATCCCTCCAAGAGCTAGCAGGCTGGCAGACCTCCTGACCCCGGGATAGCTGTGCTCCTAGTTGGGAGGGCATTCGGGCCAGAGGTGAGAATATTCCATAGATACAAGAAAGTACATCAGGTTTCAAAAGGATTAGAAACCCCAGGAGGCACGTGGAAAAGACATTTCACAGCCATCAAAACACCCTCTTTCTGAATCCTGGAAGCTTCCGTTTTGCATAGAAAGTCTGGACACTGGTGTGGCCATCAGTACCACAGATCCTTTACATTCGGCCCAATAGAGGGAAAGCACAATGTGTGTGCCAGGGTGGTAGAGTTTCACTTCTCTTGACCTGGGCACTCATGGAATAACGATAAGGATGCAGTGCAGGAAATTGAGGAGGGCTGCATTTAGGCTGAGTGTCAGCCACAGGGCCCTGGAGAATGGAAGTCAAGCACAGAAGGCCTGGACAGCTGCAGCTGGAGATGGACATATGCCTGTTACCTGCAGCAGGAATGCAGTCTCCTCATTTCCCCTCTGTACTACGCCATATGCACAAGACTAAATAATCCAAATGGCAAAGAAAGGAAAATTTCAACACCAGGAAGACTGAGTTAAGGATGCATGCACTGACTTCCACGAAGGGTCCATGGAAGAAGACACGCAGAGACAGTCAGAGAGACAGAATGACAGTGACTGAATAGGACAGAAATTCTGGCCCTGTGTTGATCAGTGCCAGAGCACTGAAGACAAACCCTCCATGACCATGCATACTTCTTACAAGTGGCATTGTTATTTTATGTTTGTGAGGAAAGGTTACACTTAGAACATCTAGGTCTTAGCACACTCTGAGAAGCAACACTTGGCCTGCAGCCCACTCTCTAAAACTTCCCTTGCCTCCCAAATTGAAAGTAGTTTTATTGAGGCACCAGCCAAGATGCAGGCTAGCATATTTCATCTCCCTGCTCCAGCCTCAGCCTGTCCTATGTGCAGGGAACTGCTCTATGTCTATTTCTTCTAGGACTCGGTGAACAAAAAGAGTAAGTGGGAAGTAGATGATTTGGCAGCTGTAGTTTGTGCTGAGATTTGTAGAGTGACAAGAGGTAAACGAGTGGCTCTGTGAGATGTCTCTCATGACTCTGGCTAGAAGGGCCAGGTGTATCCGCATTACTACCCTAATCCAGAGCTGTTCAGGTCTCTATCTAAAATATATTTTCAGACCTCTACATGTTACATATATATATATATATATATATATATATATATATATATATATAGAGAGAGAGAGAGAGAGAGAGAGAGAGAGACAGAGAGAGAGAGAGACAGAGAGAGCAAGACACTGATGTAGTCATTTTCTACAATGGATGCGATATGACATTCAGACAATTGATTGCTAAAACCTGGAGAGAAACTGTGCATCAGGAAATGAATTGTCCAAAGGAGTAAAATCTCCAAATCATTAGCTATATGCAGCTCCAACGGGACCGAGCGAAAAAGGCTCGAGAAGGAACTCATCCAGGAGTCTCTCCACATGTACAGGAACCACAAATTTCCAAGTCTGGCAACAAACACAGGACAGCTGCTAGTTCCTTGTGCAAGCCTCAGGGCAAAAACCTCTCTCTATTCAGTGTCTTTACTTCTGAAAAGAAGAAAAGTGACCAAGGGCTAAGGAGAGCTACAATGGTGTCAATATTGAGCTGTAATTCAGAATGTGCCAAGTATTTCGTACAAAATCACCTGTGCCACAGTGATTCTGTTGTTCTCTCTCTCTCTCCCTCCTTCACACACACACACACACAAACACACACAAACACACACTCTCACAGTTACACACACGCACACATCCACAGAGGCACAGGCACAAACGGAGTTATATACATGCACACTGGACAGCTTCTGCAAGGCAGGGCCCAGGGCTAAACCCTGCTTTGCACTTCCGGGAAGCATGCCCAGCCTTTTATGTCCAGCTCTGAGCTCCCATTGTTGGGCATACTTCAGAAGGCCCACAGACAGGGCACCAGCCATGCTGTGATATGCCAGAGGCCTAGGCCATGCCCAAACCCTTGCCAGCAATATAATTGGCCAGTGTGCTAGAAAACACTCAGGAGTGTCAAGGCCCCTAGTCAGTGATTGGCCAGCAACCTTGAGCACCGCCCACACGGCCCTGCAGCATTCTCATTGGGCAGCCTCTGGAAGGCCCGCCCACCAGCCACTTCTGCTGGAAAGAGAAGAGAATTCAAAAACCTCCTACACTGTGTTCATTGATGACAGGTTCAAAGCTGGCTTGTAGAGATTGTAAGGACCCCAGACAGCCCCAGCTTCACCATATGCTGTACTACCAGACCTGACAGTAATGTGTGTGTGTGTGTGTGTGTGTGTGTGTGTGTGTGTCTGTCTGTCTGTCTTTCTGTGTCTGTGTGTGTTCAGAGCTCACCTATAGTAGTCTCACAGCATGGGTGGGAAGGTATCCAGCCTCAACTGCAACTTATATACAGAGAACATAGCTGGTTAGGGCAAGCCAGGTAGCCCAGATTCTGGCTTAGCAAGAATGCAAATGCAAAGGGACTCTCATGTCTCCCTCTCCTGAGTTCCCAATTCAATCTCATGACTCACTATCATCCAAACACTGACAACGGGGTAAGCTGGGGCACCCCTCAGAATTCAGGGTCAGGAGCCTGTCCAGTCACGTTTGGGTACCTACTGAGCCTCCAGACTCTCAGTCCACTGCTAAGGGCAGCAGATTACAAGCCCAGAATGAACACAGAAAGAGCTGTGTTTCAACATAGATGGGAACTGTGTTTGACCAAACAATAGTGGATGAACCCGGCCCCTCACACCTACCCTTGGGTCCGGTTAAGGCAATTGCTAGTATGGCCTCACAATCCGTGATCAAGGTGTCCTGGTGTCCACACATCACACTCAGAGAGATTCCCAGAAGTAGGCATGCATGAGTGTCCCATACAAAGTAGCTCTGCTTTCAGGAAGCACAAACTCCCTGGGCCCTTGCTATGGAGAGACAAAAGGAAGATGGTTGCCTCCATTGGCTGAATTAGGAGTTTCCAGTGGAGATCACAGCCTCGCCCCTCACTTGAGGGCCTGGCTGCTGCTAATAAAGAAAATTGGAAACACCTGTTACCATTTTTGGCCTGAGGACATACTCAGGAATCCCTCCAGGAGCTAGCAGGCTGGCAGACCTCCTGACCCCGGGATAGGTGTGCTCCTAGTTGGGCAGCCCTTCTGGCCAGAGGTGAGAATATTTCCTAGATACAAGAAAGAACTTCAGGTTTCAAAAGGATTAGAAACCCCAGGAGTCACTTGGAAAAGACATTTCACAGCCATCAAAACACCCTCTTTCTGAACCCAGGAAGCTTACGTTTTGCATGGAAAATCTGGACAATGGTGTGGCCATCAGTACCACAGATCCTTTACAATCGGCCCAATAGAGGGAAAGCACAATGTGTGTGCCATGGTGGTAGAGTTTCACTTCTCTCAACCTGGGCACTCATGGAATAAGGACAAGGATGCGGTGCAGGAAATTGAGGAGGGCTGCATTTAGGCTGAGTGTCAGCCACAGGGCCCTGGAGAATGGGAGTCAAGCACAGAGGTCCTGGACAGCTGCAGCTGGAGATGGAAATATGCCTAATACCTGCAGCAGGAACACTGTCTCCTAAGTTCCCCTCAGTACTATGCCATATGCATGAGACTAAGTAATCCAAAGGGCAAAGAAAGGAAAATTTCAACACCAGGAATAACGAGTTCACAATGCATGCACTGACTTTCAGAAGGGTCCAGGGAAGAAGGCACGTAGAGACAGTCAGAGAGACAGAATGACAGTGACTGAAAAGGAGAGAAATTCTGGCCCTGTGTTGATCAGTGCCAGAGCACTGAAGACAAACCCTCCATTGTTATTTTATGTTTGTGAGGAAAGGTTACACTTAGAACATCTAAGTCTTAGCCCACTCTGAGAAGCAACACTTGGCCTGCAGCCCACTCTCCAAAACTGCCCTTGCCTCTCCAAATTGGAAGTAGTTTTAGTGATGCTCCAGCAAAGATGCAAGCTGGCGTATTTCATCTCCCTGGTCCAGCCTCAGCCTCTCCTGTGTGTAGGGAACTGCACTATGTCTATTTCTTCTTTGATTTACAGTTTTGAGATAGGACTCTGCGGACAAAAAGAGCAAGAGTGAAGTAGATGATTAGGCAGCTGTAATTTGTGCTGAGAGAGATTTGTAGAATGACAGCAGGTAAACAAATGGCTCTGTGAGATGTCTCTCATGACTCTGGCTCAGAATGGCCAGGTGTATCTGCATTACTACCCTAATCCAGAGCTGTGCATGTCTCTAGCTAAAATATATTTTCAGACCTCTACATGTTACATATATATATATATATATATATATATATATATATATATATATATATAAAGAGAGAGAGAGAGAGCACAAAACACTGATGTAGTCATTTTCTACAATGGATGCGATATGACATTCTTACAATTGATTGCTAAAACCTGTAGAGAAACTGTGCATCAGGAAAAGAATTGTCCAAAGGAGTATCCCACAGAGACACACACACTTTTCCCTGAAATAACGTGGATTGGGGTTGCTGTTTTGCACTCAAGTAAAAGGTCAAAGTTTCATGGGTGGAGGGGAGAAGTGTTAAGTTTCTGTCATATGAAGGTGAGAAGTGCCAAAGCAGATCCATAGTTACATGGACAATAAAGGGAGCATGGGTTGGAGGCACAGGTGGTGGAGCTGACAGGGAACTATATGGAAGCCCAGGACCCCTTTTTGAGCCCCTGCTCACCACTTACCCAGCGAGGGAAAAGCTGGGCTAGTGTCAAATCTGAACTGCAGCTGTCTCTCTGTCTCTCTTCCTGTTTGGGCCCAAGCTCTCTCAATTTATGACTGTTTCCTTCTCCTCAATAAGAAAGTTACAAATGATGTACAGAAATACAGGGAAAGTGGGAAAATTACCCCCGTCGCCACTATTACATGTAACTGTTGACTGTAAACCATTCATCCCCCAAGAAAGAACAGAATAAATATTTGTGAGGTTAAAAACACTGTAGGTTAAATAGTGAACATTCTTTAGAGCCATGCAATACTAATCCATTAAGCATTGGATGTCACTGTTAAAAAAAAGTGCTGTAATAGATGTAGTAGTGTGTAGTATCTGCAAAAGGAAATGTATTGTGTGTCAAAAGTTTCCTTCAATTATAAGAGAAAATATATCAGGCAGAAGAAATGACCCCTCGTGTGATATGGGACTAAATAAATAAATAAATAAATATGCAAATAAATGGGGATGATCTAGGAGGATTTGAAAAAAATAAAAACAAAAACCACAGGAAGACCTGATTACAGCAGAAATATAGAAAATGTCCCCTGAGAAACAGAGGACTGCTTCGAAAATTCCCTCACACTTCAGGGTCCAGGCAAATTAAGAAATCATGAGAATGAAAAGAAAGGCATACTTATTGAAGCTTACACTAGAAATTGGAGGCAAGTTCTGTGCTATGATAACGACAAAGAGGATACTGAAAGAAAGGCTATTGGAAATGCTCCTGGAAGGTTTATAATTTATAATTGTAGTTAATCCTGCTCCAACTATGTGACCAATTATTTAATAATAAGGAGGATGTTATAAATGTGATAATTCTGCATTAATATCAAAAAAGGTCAACAATTCTAAAAATGACTGATATATATGTATATATATGTACATATATGTATGTGTATCTTTATTATAAACTCTGAGGGATACTGGCATGTCTATGAGGAGACAGAGTATGGCTTGTGCCAGAGAGATTTACAAAGATGAGGCTCCAGAAACATATGTGAAATCGCCATAAAACAAGCCAGAGCTCAGCAATGCCATGGTGACTCTCTTTGTATATCAGAGCCTGTCAGTAAAATAAGTATATAAGTAAAATATTAATGAGTGCAAACAGAGTGAGTGAGAGCCTGTGAGATTCAGAGACAGAGAAGGCAAGAAGAGAAATAGAAGAGTGGGAAAGAGACCAGAAGTCCAAAACCACCCACACTGTGTTCATACATTACAGGTTCAAACCTGGGTTGTAGAGATTGTATGGCAGCAGTCTCAAGTCGACAGACCCCAGACCACCCCAGTCTTCACCATATATGTGTAGTATTTACGACACGAAATGTATTGTGAGTGTAAACTTCCCTTAAATTATAAGAGAAAAATCTATCAAGCTGAAGAAATGACCCCTCATGTAATATAGGACTAAATAAATAAATAAATATGCAAATAAATGGGGATGATCTAGGAGGATTTGAAAAAAGTGAAAAATAAAAACAAAAAACACAAGACCTGATTACAGCAGAAAATGGAAACCTTCTGCTGAGAAACAGAGGGCTGCTTCAAAAATTCAGAGACACTTCAGAGTCCAGGGAAATTAAGATTTCAGGAGTATGAAAAGAAACACATATGTACTGAAGCTTACACTAGAGAACAGAGGCAAGTTCTGTCCTATAATAGTTACAATAAGGATGCTGATACAAATTTTATTAGAAATGCTACTGGAAGGTTCTATTATTTATAATTGTATTGAATCCTGCTCCATCTATGTAGCCAATTATTAATGAAAAAGGAAGCTGTTATAAATGTGTTAATTCTGATAAAGATCAACATAGGTCGACAATTCTAAAAATGACATATATACATATATATGTATATGTTTTTTATAAAGTCTGAGAGATGCTGCCATGGAAATGAGGAGACAGAATATGGCTTGTGTCAGAGCGACTTACAAAGCTGTTGCTGCAGTAGCCTAGGTGATATCACCAACAAAACAAGCCAGAGCTCAGCAGTGCTCTGGTAACTCTCTTTGTATATCTGGGCCTGTCAGTAAAATAAGTATATTAGTAAAATATCGATGAGTGAGTGAGAACATGTGAGAGTTAGAGACAGAGAAACCGAGAAGAGAAATAGATGCATTGGAAAGAGACCAGAAGTCAAAAACCTCCTACACTGTATTCACTGATGACAGGTTCAAAGCTGGCTTGTAGAGATTGTAAGGCAGCAGCTCTCAAACCCACAGACCCCAGACAGCCCCAGCCTTCACCATATGCTGTACTACCAGACCTGACAGTAATGTGTGTGTCTGTATGTGTGTGTGTGTCTGTCTGTGTGTGTGTCTGTGTGTGCTCAGAGCTCACCTATAGTAGTCTCAGAGAATGGGTGGGAAGGTAGCCAGCCTCACCTGCAACTCATGTACAGAGAACCTAGCTGGTCAGGGCAAGCCAGCTAGCCCATATTCTGGCTAAGCAAGAATGCATATGCAAATGGACTCTCATGTCTAAATCTCCTGAGTTCCCTATTCAATCCCATGCCTCACTATCTATCATCCAGGGGAAGCTGGGGCACCACTCAAAATTCAGGGGCAGGACCCTGTCCAGTCACCAGACTCTCAGTCCACTGCTAAGGGCAGCAGATTACAAGCCCATAATGAACACAGAAAGAGCTGTGTTTCAACATAGATGGGAACTGTGTTTGACCAAACAATAGTGGATGAACCCGGCCCCTCACACTTACTCTTTGGGTCTGGCTAAGGCAACTGTTCCTGTCTCCTCACAATCCCTGATCATGGTGTTCTGGTGTCCACACATCACACTCAGAGAGATTCCCAGAAGTAGGCATGCATGAGTGTCCCATACAAAGTCGCTCTTCTTGCAGGAAGCACAAACTCCCTTGACCCTTGCTATGGACAGACAAAAGAAAGATGGATGCCTCCATCGGCTGAATTTGGAGCTTTCAGTGGAGATCACAGCAGCGCACCTCACCTGAGGGCCTGGCTGCTGCTAATAAAGACAATTGGAAACACCTGTTACCACTTGGGGCCTGAGGACATACTCAGGAATCCCTCCAGGAGCTAGCAGGCTGGCAGACCTCCTGACCCCGGGATAGCTGTGCTCCCAGTTGGGAGGGCATTCTGGCCAGAGGTGAGAATATTCCCTAGATACAAGAAAGAACTTCAGGTTTCAAAAGGATTTGAAACCCCATGAGGCACTTGGAAAAGACATTTCACAGCCATCAAAACACCCTCTTTCTGAACCCTGGAAGCTTCCGTTTTGCGTGGAAAATTTGGACACTGGTGTGTCCATCAGTACCACAGATCGTTTACATTCAGCCCTATAGAGGGAAAGCACAATGTGTGTGCCAGGAGGATAGAGTTTCACTTCCCTTGACCTGGGGTTTCATGGAATAAGGATAAGGATGCAGTGCAGGAAATTGAGGAGGGCTGCATTTAGGCTGAGTGGTAGCCACAGGGCTTTGGAGAATGGGAGTCAAGTACAGAGGGCCTGTACACCTGCAGCTGGAGATGGACATATGCCTTTTACCAGCAGCAGGAACACTGTCTCCTCAGTTCACCTCTGTACTAAGCCATATGCACGAGACTAAATAATCCAAAAGGCAAAGAAAGGAAAATATCAACACCAGGAAGACCGAGTTCATGATGCAAGCACTGACTTCCACGAAGGGTCCAGGGAAGAAGGCATGTAGAGACAGTCAGAGAGACAGAATGACAGTGACAGAAAAGTACAGAAATTCTGGCCCTGTGTTGATCAGTGCCAGAGCACTGAAGACAAAGCCTCCATGCCCATGCATACTTCTTACAAGTGGCATTGTTATTTTATGTTTGTGATGAAAGGTTACAGATAGAACATCTAGGTCTTAGCCCACTCTGAGAAGCAACACTTGGCCTGCAGCCCACTCTCCAAAACTGCCCTTGCCTCTCCAAATTGGAAGTAGTTTTAGTGATGCTCCAGCCAAATGCAGGCTGGCATATTTCATCTCCCCGGTCCAGCCTCACCCTGTCCTGTGTGCAGGGTACCGAATTATGTCTATTTCTTCTTTGATTTACAGTTTTGGGATAGGACTCAGTGGACAAAAAGAGGAAGAGTGAAGTAGTTGATTTGGCAGCTGTAGTTTGTGCTGAGAGAGATTTGTAGAGTGACAAGAGGTAAAGGAATGCTCTGTGACATGTCTCTCATGACTATGGCTCATAAGGGCCAGGTGTATCCGCATTACTACCCTAATCCAGAGCTGAGCAGGTCTCTAGCTAATATATATTTTCAGACCTCTACATGTTACATATATATATATATATATATATATATATATATATATATATATAGAGAGAGAGAGAGAGAGAGAGAGAGAGAGAGAAATCAAGACAATTATGTAGTCATTTTCTACAATAGATTTGATATGACATTCAGACAATTGATTGCTAAAACATG
This sequence comes from Erinaceus europaeus, assembly GCF_950295315.1. NCBI lineage: Eukaryota > Metazoa > Chordata > Mammalia > Eulipotyphla > Erinaceidae > Erinaceus > Erinaceus europaeus. The sequence goes on along the minus strand of NW_026647118.1, from coordinate 784,015 downwards.
GAGAGATTGTGCATCAGGAAAACAATTGTCCAAAGGAGTAAAATCTCCAAATCATTAGCAATATGCAGCTCCAAAGGGACAGAGCGAAAAAAGCTCGAGAAGGAACTAATCCAGGAGAGTCTCCACATGGACAGACACCACAAGTTTCTTAGTCTGGCAACACACACAGGGCAGCTGCTAGTTCCTTGTTCAAGCCTCAGGGCAAAAACCTCTCCCTCTTCAGTGTCTTTACATCTGAAAAGAAAAAAAAGTGTCCAAGGGCCAAGGAGTGCTTCAATGGTGTCAATATTGAGCGGTAAATCAGAATGTGCCAAGTGTTTTGCACAAAATCACCTGTGCCACAGTTATTCTGTTGTTCTCTCTCTCTCCCTCACACACACACACACACACACACACACACAAACACACAAAGACACACTCAGCAGATTACAAGCCCTGTTTCGTTGGTGATATCACGTAGGCTACTGAAGCCACAGCTTTGTAAGTCTCTATGACACAAGCCATATTCTGTCTCCTCATATCCATGGCAGTATCTCTCAGACTTTATAATAAATAAATACATCCATATATGTATATATAAATATACATATATATATATGTCATTTTTAGAATTGTTGTCCTATGTAATTGATCTTTATCAGAATTCACACATTTATAACAGCTTCCTTTTTCATTAATAATTGATCACCTAGTTGGAGCAGGATGCAATACAATTATAAATAATAGAACCTTCCAGTAGCATTTCTAATAGCATTTCTATCAGCATCCTTATTGTAATTATCATAGTACAGAACTTGCCTCCTTTCTCTAGTGTAAGCTTCAGTACATATGAGTTTCTTTTTATTCTCCTGACATCTTAATTTCCCTGGACTCTGAAGTGTCACAGAATTTTTGAAGCAGCCCTCTGTTTCTCAGCAGGAGGTTTCCATTTTCTACTGTAATCATGTCTTCTTGTGCTTTTTGTTTTTATTTTTCATTTTTTTCAAATCCTCCTAGATCATCCCCATTTATTTGCATATTTATTTATTTATTTAGTCCTATATTACATGAGGGGTCATTTCTTCTGCTTGATAGATTTTTCTCTTATAATTGAAGGGAAGTTTACAATCACAATACATTTCGTGTGGTAAATACTACACACATATGGTGAAGGTTGGGGTGGTCTGGGTTCTGTGGACTTGAGCCTTCTGCCTTACAATCTCTACAACCCACGTTTGAACCTGTCATGTGTGAACACAGTGTGGGAGGTTTTTGACTTCTGGTCTCTTTCCAACTCTTCTATTTCTCTTCTTGCCTTCTCTGTCTCTGACTCTCACAGGCTCTCACTCTCTCTGTCGGCACTCATTAATATTTTACTTATACATTATTTTACTGACAGGCCCAGATATACAAAGGAAATCACCAGGACACTGCTGATCTCTGGCTTGTTTTGTTGGCGATTTCACCTAGGTCTGGAGCCTCAGCTTTGTAAGTCTCTCTGGCACAAGCCATACTCGGTCTCCTCATAGACATGCCAGTATCCCTCAGAGTTTACAATAAAGATACACATACATATATGTACATATATATACATATATATAACAGTCATTTTTACATTTTTTGACCTTTTTATTTGATCTTAATGCAGAATTACCACATTTATAGCAGCCTCCTTATTCATAAATAATTGGTCACATAGATGGAGCAGGATTCACTACAATGATAAATTATAAGCCTTTCAGGAGCATTTCCAATAGCCTTTCTATCAGTATCCTCATTGTAATTATCATAGCACAGAACTTGCCTCCATTTTCTAGTGTAAGCTTCAATACTTATGCCTTTCTTTTCATTCTCGGGAATTCTTAATTTGCCTGGACCCTGAAGTGTCAGGGAAGTTTTGAAGCAGCCCTCTGTTTCTCAACAGATGTTTTCTATATTTCTGCTGTAATCAGGTCTTCCTGTGGATTTTTGTTTTTATTTTTTCAAATCCTCCTGGATCATCCCCATTCATTTGCATATTTATTTATTTATTTAGTCCCATATCACATGAGGGGTCATTTCTTCTGCCTGATAGATTTTCTCTTATAATTGAAGGGAACTTTTGACACACAATACATTTCCTTTTGCAGATACTACACACTACTACAACTACTACTGCACTGTTTTTGACAGTGACATCCAATGCACAATGGATTAGTATTGCATGGATCTAAAGAATGTTCACAATTTAACCTACAATGTTTTTAACCTCACAAATATTTATTCTGTTCTTTCTTGGGGGATGAATGGTTTACCGTCAACAGTTACATGTAATAGCGGGCACGGGGGTAATTTTCCCTGTATTTCTGTACATCATTTGTAACTTTCATACTGAGGAGAAGGAAACAGTCATAAATTGAGAGAGCCGGGCCCAAGCAGGAAGAGAGACAGAGAAACAGCTGCAGTTCTTATTTGACACTAGCCCAGCTTTTTCCTAGCTGGGTAAGTGGTGAGCAGGGGCTCAAAACGGGGTCCTGGGCTTCCACATTGTTCCCTGGCATCTCCACCTGCTATGCCTCCGACCCATGCTCCCTTCCTTGTCCATGTAACTATCGATCTGCTCTAGACACTTCTCACCTTCATATGGCAGAAACGTAACACTTCTCCCCTCTACCAATGAAACTGACCTTTTACTTGAGTGTTCTTTTCCTGATGCACAGTCTCTCCAGGTTTTTGCAATGAATTGTCTGAATGTCATATAGCATCCTTGTAGAAAATGACTACATCAGTGTCTTGCTCTTTATCTCTCTCTTATGTTATATATATAACATGTAGAGGTCTGAAAATATTGTTTAGCTAGAGACCTGCACAGCTCTGGATTCGGGTAGTAATGCGGATATACCTGGCCCTTCTGAGCCACAGTCATGAGAGACATCTCACAGAGCCATTTGTATACCTCTTATCACTCTACAAATCTCTCTCAGCACAAACTACCACTGCCAAATCATCTACTTCCCTCTTGCTCTTTTTGTCCACCGAGTCCTATCCGAAAACTGTAAATCAAAGAAGAAATAGACATAGTGCAGTTCCCTGCACACAGGACAGGCTGAAGCTGAACCAGGGAGATGAAATACACCTGCCTGCATTTGGCTGGATCATCACTAAAACTACTTCCAATTTGGAGAGGCAAGGGCAGTTTTGGAGAGTGGGCTGCAGGCCTTGTGTTGCTTCTCAGAGTGGGCTAAGACCTAGATGTTCTAATTGTAACCTTTCCTTACAAACATAAAATATCAATGCCACTTGTAATAAGTATGCATGGGCATGGAGGGTTTGTCTTCAGTGCTCTGGCACTGATCAACACAGGGCCAGAATTTCAGTCCTTTTCTGTCACTGTCAACTGTCTCTCAGACTGTCTCTGTGTGCCTTCTTCCCTGGACACTTCCTGGAATTCAGTGCATGCATCGTGAACTCGGTCTTCCTGGTGTTGAAATATTCCTTTCTTTGCCCTTTGGATTATTTAGTCTCCTGCATATGGCGCAGTTAAGAGGGAAATTGAGGAGACAGCATTCCTGCTGCAGGTAACAGGCATATGTCCATCTCTAGCTGTTCAGAAAGAGTGTGTTTTGGTGGCTGTGAAATGTCTTTTCCAAGTGCCTCCTGTGGTTTCTAATCCTTTTGAAACCTGAAGTTCTTTCTTGTATTTATGGAATATTCTCAACTCTTGCCTTAAGGCCCTCCAAACTAGGAGCACAGCTATCCTGGGGTCAGGAGGTCTGCTAGCCTGCTAGCTCCTGGAGGGATTCTTGAGTATGTCCTCAGGACCCAAGTGGTAACAGGTGTTTCCAATTGCCTTTATTAGCAGCAGCCAGGCCCTTAGGTGAGGGGTGGGGCTGTGATCTCCACTGGAAGCTCCTAAATCAGCCAATGGAGTCATCTATCTTCCTTTTGTCTCTCCATAGCAAGGGCCCAGGGAATTTGTGCTTCCTGCAGGTAGAGCGACTTTGTATGGGACACTCATGCATGCCTACTTCTGGGAATCTCTCTGATTGTGATGTGTAAACCAGGACACCATTATCAGAGATTGTGAGGCCACAGGAGCAATTATCTTAGCCGGACCCAAAGGGTATGTGTAAGGGGCTGGGTTCATCCACTATTGTTTGGTCAAACACAGTCCCCATCTATGTTGAAAGACAGCTCTCTCTGGGTTCTTTAAGGGCTTGTAATCTGCTGTCCTGAGCAGTGGACTGAGATTCAGGAGGCTGAGTAGGCAGCCAAACGTGACTGGACAGGCTCATGCCCCTGAATTCTGAGGGGTGCCCCAGCTTACCCCGTTGTCAGTGTTTGGATGATAGTGAGGCATGGGATTGAATGGGGAACTCAGGAGAGGGAGACATGAGAGTACATTTGCATATGCATTCTTGCTTAGCCAGAATATGGGCTAGCTGGCTTGCCCTGTCCAGCTAGGTTCTCTGTACATAAGCTGCAGGTGAGGCTGGCTACCTTGACACCCATGGTCTGAGACTACTATAGGTGAGCTCTAAGCACACACAGACACACACAGACAGACAGACAGATACACACTCACACACACATTACTTTCAGGTCTGGTAGTAGAGCATATGGTGGTCGATGGGGCTGTATGGGGTCTGTGGGCATGAGAGCTGCTGCCTTACAATCTCTACAAGCCAGGTTTGAACCCGTCATCAATGAACACAGTGTAGGAGGTTTTTGACTTCTGGTCACTTTCCAACTCATCTATTTCTTCTCTCCTTCTCTGACTCTGACTCTCACAGTCTCTCACTCACTCTGTCTGCACTCAGTAATATTTTACTTATATCCTTATTTTAATGACAGGCCCAGATATACAAAGAGAGTTGCCAGAGCACTGCTGAGCTCTGGCTTGTTTTGCTGGTGATTTCACCTAGGCTACTGGAGCCTCAGCTTTTTAAGTCTCTCTGACACAATCCATATTCTGTCTCTTCATATCCATGGCAGTATCTCTCAGACTTTATAATAAACATATACATATATATATGTTAATTTTATAATTGTCGATCTATGTAATTGATCTTTATCAGAATTAACACATTTATAACAGCTTCCTTTTTCATTAATTATTGGCCACCTAGTTGGAGCAGGATTCACTACAATTATAAATTATAAGCCTTCCAGGAGCATTTCCAATAGCCTTTCTATCAGTATCCTCATTGTAATTATCATAACACAGAACTTGCCTCGATTTTCTAGTGTAAGCTTCAATACATATGCCTTTTTTTTCATTCTCGGGAATTCTTAATTTCCCTGGACGCTGAAGTGTCAGTGAAGTTTTGAAGCAGCCCTCTGTTTCTCAGCAGATGTTTACTATATTTCTGCTGTAATCAGGTCTTCCTGTGGTTTTTGTTTTTATTTTTTTCAAATCCTCCTAGATCATCCCCATTCATTTGCATATTTATTTATTTATTTAGTTAGTTACATATCACATGACTGGTCATTTCTTCTGCCTGATAGATTTTCTCTTTTAATTGAAGGGACGTTTGACACACAATACATTTCCTTTTGCAGATACTACACACTACTAAAACTACTACTGCACTGTTTTTGACAGTGACATCCAATGCACAATGGATTAGTATTGCATGGCTCTAAATGTTCACTATTTATCCTACAATGTTTTTAACCTCACAAATATTTATTCTGTTCTTTCTTGGGGGATGAATGGTTAACCGTCCACAGTAACATGTAATAGTGGGCATGTGGGTAATTTTCCCACTTTCCCTGTATTTCTGTACATCATTTGTAACTTTCATACTGAGGAGAAGGAAACAGTCATAAATTGAGAGAGCCGGGCCCAAGCAGGAAGAGAGACAGAGAAACAGCTGCAGTTCTGATTTGACACTAGCCCAGCTTTTTCCTAGCTGGGTAAATGGTGAGCAGGGGCTCAAAACGGGGTCCTGGCCTTCCACATAGTTCCCTGGAATCTCCACCAGCTGTGCCTCCAACCCATGCTTCCTTCCTTGTCCATGTAACTATAGATCTGATCTAGGCACTTCTCACCATCATATGCCAGAAACTTAACACTTCTCCCCTCCACCCATGAAACTTTGACCTTTTACTTGAGTGCAAAACAGTAACCCCAATCCACATTATTTCAGGAAAAAGTGTGTGCGTTCTGTGGGAGGGTGTGTGTGTGTGTGTGTGTTTAAGTGTACATAAGTGTACATAAGTGTGTTTCAGTTATGATTATCACTGCTGTTTCTTTATTCCTTACGCAGATTCTTATGAACTGGGTTGTGCTATGACAAAAAAGTTTCCACTGCACAAGTGGTTTCTCAAATATGAATGGCACATTGGATATTCTGGACACTGTTGTGCATTCTCCCAGGTGGTCCTCAGATAGGTTCTTTCCTTTACTATTCCCATGCTCTGTGTAATTTTCTGTGTAGACTCAAAGAGGAGTGGCATGGGGGAGCTCAGCAGCATTCTGCTGTGTGTCCACAAGGTGGCAGCAAAGCCCATAGTTGAGTGTAGTGATTCTGTGGAATGAGGAGAACTCTGGGATTTGTGGCCCATGGACAGCAAGGTTGAAATTGACGTAGAGTGCACTAGACATCTGTTCTTTCCTGTGGGGTGGAGGGTTCCCCCATTTGGCTTTGCAAGTGGAAGGGGTTTCTCTCTTTGTCTACTGGGAGCTTGTGAATCCCTGTGCTCAGCTGCATTCTGCTGGGTGTCCACAAGAGGTCAGCACCAGTGCGGGACTAAGGTTCCATGGGGTAAGTGCCCTGAGGCACTGGGCTACAAGAGTGGAGACCGTGTTTCTGGGTGTGCCCCAAGAGCATGGCCAGCCTAGCTCAAGCAGGCAGTGTCCTAAGGACGGGTCCAGACAGGAGCTGTGTGGGTCGTGTTGGCAGAAACATGGCCTTCAGAGAATGGCAGACAGTCCCTGGGGGCAGGTCTAAGAGAAGTGAAACTCTACCACCCTGGCACACACATTGTGCTTTCCCTCTATTGGGCCCAATGTAAAGGATCTGTGGCACTGATGGCCACAACAGTGTCCAGATTTTCCACGTTTGGTCAAACTCATTTCCCTTCTATGTTGAAACACAGCTCTTTCTGGGTTCATTCTGGACTTGTAATCTGCTGCCCTGAGCAGTGGACTGAGAGTCTGGAGGCTGAATAGGCAGCCAAACGACACTGGGCAGGCTCCTGCCCCTGAATTCTGAGGGGTGCCCCAGCTTACCCCTTTGGCAGTGTTTGGATGATATTGAGCATGAGATTGAATCAGGAACTCAGGAGAGGGAGACAAAAGAGTCCCTTCGCATGTGCATTCTTGCTTAGCCAGAATCTGGGATAGCTGGCTTGCCCTGACCAGCTAGGTTCTCTGTAAATAAGTTGCAGGTGAGGCTGGCTACCTTCCCACCCATGCTCCAAGACTACTATAGGTGAGGTCTGAGTACACACAGACACAGACAGAGAAACAGACAGAGACACACACACATTACTGTCAGGTCTGGTAGTACAGCATATGGTGAAGGTTATGGCTGTCTGGGGTATGTGGGCATGAAAGCTGCTACCTTACAATCTCTACAAGTCAGCTTTGAACCTGTCATCAATGAACACAGTGTAGGACGTTTGTGAATTCTCATCTGTTTCCAGCAGAAGTGGCTGGTGGGAGGGCCTTCCAGAGACTGCCCAATGAGCGTGCTGCAGGGCCGTGTGGGCAGTGCTCAAGGTTGCTGGCCAATCACTGACTAGGGGCCTTGACATTCCTGGGCATGTCTGAGCACACTAGCCAATGATATTGGTGGCAGCGGTTCTGGTCATGGCCTAGGCCTCTGGCATATCAGCAGTGTTGGTGCCCTTTCTGAGGGCCTTCTGAAGTAAGCCCGACAATCCGAGCTCAGAGCTGGCCTTAAAAGGCTGGGCGTGCTTCCAGGAAGTGAGAAGCAGGGTTCACGCAGGGCTCTGGCTTGCAGAAGCTGTCCAGTGTGCATGTGTATAACTCCGTTTGTGTCTGTGCCTCTGTGGATGTGTGCCTGTGTGTAACTGTGAGAGTGTGTGTTTGTGTGTGTGTGTGAGGGAGAGAGAGAGAGAGAGAGAGAACAAGAGAATCACTGTGGTACAGGTGATTTTGTGCAAAACACTTGGCACATTCTGATTTACAGCTCAATATTGACACCATTGTAGCTCTCCTTGGACCTTGGTCACTTTTCTTCTTTTCAGATATAAAGACACAGTAGAGGGAGAGGTTTTTGCCCTGAGGCACTGGGAACTACCAGCTGCCCTGTGTATGTTGCCAGACTAGGAAACTTGTGGTTTCCTTGCGTGTCCATGTGGAGAGTCTCCTGGATGGGTTCCTTCTCGAGCCTTTTTCGCTCGGTCCCATTGGAGCTGCATATAGCTAATGATTTGGAGATTTTACTCCTTTGGACAATTCTTTTCCTGATGCACAGTTTCTCTCCCTCTTTTAGCAATCAATTGTCTGAATGTCATATCACATCCATTGTAGAAAATGACTACATCAGTGTCTCTCTCTCTCTCTATATATATATATATATAAATATATATATGTATATATATATATATATATATATATATATATATATATGTAACATGTAGAGGTCTGAAAATATATTTTAGCCAGAGACCTGCACAGCTCTGGATTAGGGTATTAATAGAGATACACCTGGCCCTCCTGAGCCACAGTCATGAGAGACATCTCACAGAGCCATTTGTTTACCTCTTCTCACTCTACATATCTCTCTCAGCACAAACTACAGCTGCCAAATCATCTACTTCACTCTTGCTCTTTTTGTCCACCGAGTCCTATCCAAAAACTGTAAATCAAAGAAGAAATAGACATAGTTCAGTTCCCTGCACACAGGACAGGCTGAGGCTGGACCAGGGAGATGCAATTCGCCAGCCTGCATTTGGCTGCAGCATCACTAAAACTACTTCCAATTTGGAGAGGCAAGGGCAGTTTTGGAGAGCGGGCTGCAGGCCAAGTGTTGCTTCTCAGAGTGGGCTAAGACCTAGATGTTCTAAGTGTAATCTTTCCTCACAAACATAAAATAGCAATGCCACTTGTAAGAAGTATGCATGGGCATGGAGGCTTTGTCTTCAGTGCTCTGGCACTGATCAACACAGGGCCAGAATTTGTCCTTTTCAGTCACTGTCATTCTGTCTCTCTGACTGTCTCTACGTGCCTTCTTCCCTGGACCCTTCGTGGAAGTCAGTGCATGCATCATGAACTCTGTCTTTCTGGTGTTGAAATTTTCCTTTCTTTGCCCTTTGGATTACTTAGTGTCGTGCATATGGTGTAGTACAGAAGGGAACTGAGGAGACAGCATTCCTGTTACAGGTAACAGGCATATGTCCATGTCCAGCTGCAGCTGTCCAGGCCCTCTGTGCTTGACTCCCATTCTCCAGGGCCCTGTGGCTGACACTCAGCCTAAATGCAGCCCTCCTCAATTTCCTTCACCACATCCTTGTCCTTATTCCATGAGAGCCAAGGTCAAGAGAGGTGAAACTCTTCCACCCTGGCACACACATTGTGCTTTCCTTCTATTGGGCCAAATGTAAAGTATCTGTGGTACTGATGGCCACACCAGTGTCCAGATTTTCCACGCAAAACGGAAGCTTCCAGGGTTTAGAAAGAGGGTGTTTTGATGGCTGTGAAATGTCTTTTCCAAGTGCCTCCTCAGGTTTCAAATCCTTTTGAAACCTGAAGTTCATTCTTGTATCTAGGGAAAATTCTCAGCACTGGTCCCAAGGCCCTCCCAACTAGGAGCACAGCTATCCTGGGTCAGGAGGTCTGCCAGCCTGCTAGCTACTGGAGGGATTCCTGAGTATGTCCTCAGGCCCCAAGTGGTAATATGTGTTTCCAATTGCCGTTATTAGCAGCAGCCAGGCCCTCAGGTGAGGGGCGGGGCTGTGATCTCCACTGGAAGCTCCTAATTCACAGAATGAGGCATCCATATTTCTTTTGTCTCTCCATAGCAAGGGCCTGGGGAGTTTGTGCTTCCTGCAAGCAGAGCGACTTTGTATGTGACACTCATGCATGCCTAATTCTGCGAATCTCTCTGAGTGTGATGTGTGGACACCAGGACACCATGACCAGGGATTGTGAGGCCACAGGAGCAATTGCCTTAGCCGGACCCAAAGTGTAGGTGTAAGGGGACGGGTTCATCCACTATTGTTTGGTCAAACACAGTTCCCATCTATGTTGAAACACAGCTCTTTCTGGCTTCATTCTGGGCTTGTAATCTGCTGCCCTGAGCAGGGGACTGAGAGTCTGGAGGCTGAGTAGGCAGCCAAATGTAACTGGACAGGCTCCTTTCCTTGAATTCTGAGGGGTGCCCCAGCTTACCCCGCTAACAGTGTTTGGATGATAGTGAGGCATGATATTGAATCAGGAACTCAGGAGAGGGTGACATGAGAGTCCTTTTGCATGTGCATTATTGCTTAGCCAGCTATTTTTGCCCTGACCAGCTAGGTTCTCTGTACATAAGTTGCAGTTGAGGCTGGCTACCTTCCCACCCATGCTCTGAGACTACTATAGGTGAGTTCTGAGCACACACTAACACACACAGACAGACAGACGGACACACACACATTACTGTCAGGACTGGTAGTACAGCATCTGGTGAAGGCTTGGGCTGTCTGGGGTCTGTGGGCATGAGAGCTGTTGCCTTACAATCTCTACAAGCCAGCTTTGAACCTGTCATCAATGAACACAGTGTAAGAGGTTGTTGACTTCTGATCTCTTTCCAACTCATCTATTTCGCTTCTCGCCTTCTCTGTCTCTAACTATCACATGCTATCACACACTCTATCTTCACTCATTGATATTTTACTTAATAATTATTTTACTGACAGGCCCAGATATACAAAGGGAATTACCAGAGCACTGCTGAGCTCTGGCTTGTTTTGTTGGTGATATCACCTAGGCTACTGGAGCCACAGCTTTGTAAGTCTCTCTGACACAAGCCATATTCTGTCTCCTCATTTCCATGGCAGTATCTCTCAGACTTTATAATAAACATATACATCTATATACATATATATATGCATATATATATATATATATATATATCTGTCATTTTTAGAATTGTCGACCTATATTGATCTTTATCAGAATTAACACATTTATAAGAGCTTCCTTTTTCATTAATAATTGGCCACCTAGTTGGAGCAGGATTCAATACAATTATAAATAATAGAACCTTCCAATAGCATTTCTAATAGCATTTCTATCAGCATCTTTATTGTAACTATCATAGTAAAGAACTTGCCTCCTTTCTCTAGTGTAAGCTTCAGTACATATAAGTTTCTTTTCATTCTCCTGAAATCTTAATTTCCCTGGACTCTGAAGTGTCTCGGAATTTTTGAAGCAGCCCTCTGTTTCTCGGCAGATGGTTTCCATTTTCTGCTGTAATCAGTTCTTCTTGTGCTTTTTGTTTTTATTTTTCATTTTTTTCAATCCTCCTAGACCATTCCCATTTATTTGCATATTTATTTATTTATATATTACATGAGGGGTCATTTCTTCTGCTTGATAGATTTTTCTCTTATAATTGAAGGGAAGTTTACACTCACAATACATTTCGTGTCATAAATAATACACACATATGGTGAAGGCTGGGGTGGTCCAGGGTCTGTGGACGTGAGACTGCTGCCTTACAATCTCGACAAACCATGTTTGAACCTGTCATGTATAAACACAGTGTGGGAGGTGTTTGACTTTTGGTCTCTTTCCCACTCTTCTATTTCTCTTCTTGCCTTCTCTGTCTCTGACTCTCACAGGCTCTCACTCACTCTGTCTGCACTCATTAATATTTTACTTATATACTTATTTTACTGACAAGTCCTGATATATAAAGAGAGTCTCCAAGGCACTGCAGAGCCCTGGCTTGTTTTGTTGGCAATTTCACTTAGGTTTCTGGAGCCTCAGCTTTGTAAGTCTCTCTGGCACAAGCCATACTCTGTGTCCTCATAGCCATGCCAGTATCCCTCAGTCTATAATAAAGATACACTTACATATATGTACATATATATACATATATATATATATATATCAGTCATTTTTACAATTGTTGACCTTTTTACTTTATCTTAATGCAGAATTACCACATTTATAACAGCCTCCTTATTCTGAAATAATTGGTCACATAGTTGGAGCAGGATTCACTACAATTATAAATTATAAACCTTCCAGGAGCATTTCCAATAGCCTTTCTATCAGTATCCTCATTGTAATTATCATAGCACAGAACTTGTCTACATTTTCTAGTGTAAGCTTCAATACGTATGCCTTTCTTTTCATTCTCGGGAATTCTTAATTTGCCTGGACCCTGAAGTGTCATGGAAGTTTTGAAGCAGCCCTCTGTTTCTCAGCAGACGTTTTCTATATTTCTGCTGTAATCAGGTCTTCCTGTGGTTTTTGTTTTTATTTTTTATTTTTTTCAAATCCTCCTAGATCACCCCATATATTTGTATATTTATTTATATATTTACTCACATAAGACATGAGGGGTCATTTCTTCTGCCTGATAGATTTTCTCTTATAATTTAAGGGAACTTTGGACACACAATACATTTCTTTTTGCAGATACTACACATTACTACAACTACTACTGCACTGTTTTTGACAGTAACATCCAATGCACAATGGATTAGTATTGCATTGTCCTTTTTTGCCCTTTAGATTATTCAGTCTCCTGCATATGGGGTAGTACAGTGGGGAACTGAGGAGACAGTGTTCCTGCTGCAGGTAACAGGCATATGTCCATCTCCAGCTGCAGGTGTACAGGCCCTCTGTGCTTGACTGCAATCTCCAGGGACCTGTGGCTGACACTCAGCCTAAATGCAGCCCTCCTCAATTTCCTGCACCACATCCTTGTCCTTATTCCATGAGAGCCCAGGTCAAGAGAAGTAAAACTCTATCCCCCTGGCACACACATTGTGCTTTCCCTATATTGGGACGAATGTAAAGGATCTGTGGTTTGATGGACATACCAGTGTCCAGATTTCCAGGCAAAACGGAAGATTCCAGGGTTCAGAAAGAGGGTGTTTTGATGGCTGTGCAATGTTTTTTCCAATTGCCTCCTGGGGTTTCAAATCCTTTTGAAACCTGAAGTTCGTTCTTGTATCTAGGGAACTTTCTCACCTCTGGCCCGAAGGCCATCCCAACTGGGAGCACACCTATGCCGGGGTCAGGAGGTCTGCCAGCCTGGTAGCTCTTGGAGGGATTCCTGAGTCTGTCCTCAGGGGCCAAGTGTAAAAGGTGTTCCAATTGCATTTATTAGCAACAGCCAGGTGGTCAGGTGATGGGCGGTGCTTGATCTCCACTTGAAGCTCCTAATTCAGCCAATGGAGGCATCCATCTTCCTTTTGTCTCTCCATAGCAAGGGCCCGGGGAGTTGTGCTTTCGGCAAGCAGAGCGACTTTGTATGGGACACTCATGCAGGCCTACTTCTGGGAATCTCTGAGTGTGATGTGTGGACACCAGGACACCATGATCAGGGATTGTGAGGCCACAGGAACAATTGCCTGAGCTGGACCCAAAGGGTAGGTGTGAGGGGCTGGGTTCATCCACTATTGTTTGGTCAAACACATTTCCCATCTATGTTGAAACACAGCTCTTTCTGGGTTCATTCTGGGCTTGTAATCTGCTGCCCTGAGCAGTGGACTGAGAGTCTGGAGGCTGAGTAGGCTGCCAAACGTGACTGGACAGGCTCCAGCCCCTGAATTCTGAGGGGTGCCCCAGCTTACGGCGTTGGCAGTGTTTGGATGACAGTGAGGCATAAGATTGAATCAGGAACTCGGGAGAGGGAGACATGAGAGTCCCTTTGCATGTGCATTCTTGCTTAGCCAGAATCTGGGATAGCTGGCTTGTCCTGACCAGCTAGGTTCTCTGTACCTTAGTTGCAGGTGAGGCTGGCTACCTTGACACCCATGCTCTGAGACTACTACAAGTGAGCTCTGAGCACACACAGACACACACACACACACAGACAGACAGACAGACACACACACACACACACACACATTAGTGTCAGTTCCGGTAATACACCATATGGTGAAGGCTGGGGCTGTCTGGGGTCTGTGGGCATAAGAGCTGCTACCTTACAATCTCTACAAGCCAGGTTTGAACCTGTAATTAATGAACACATTATAGGAGGTTTTTGAATTCTGGTCTCTTTTCAACTCATCTATTTCACTTCTCAACTTCTCTCTCTCTGACTCTCACAGGCTCTCACTCACTCTGTCTGCACTCAGTAATATTTTACTTATATCCTTATTTTATTGACAGGCCCAGATATACAAAGAGAGTTGCCAGAGCACTGCTGAGCTCTGGCTTTTTTGTTGGTGTTTTCACCTAGGCTACTTAAGCCTCAGCTTTGTAAGTCTCTTTGACTCAAGCCATATTCTGTCTCCTCATATCCATGGCAGTATCTCTCAGACTTTATAATAAAGATATACATCCATATATATATATATATATATATATATATATATATATATATATATATATATATATAAATGTTCATATATAAATACACACACACACACACATATATATATATATATAATCTGTCATTTTTGGAATTGCCAAGCTATGTAATTGATCTTAATCAGAATTAACACATTTATAACAGCTTCTTTTTCATGAATAATTGGCCACATAGCTGGAGCAGGATTCAATACAATTATAAATAATAGAACCTTCCAGTAGCATTTCTAATAGCATTTCTATCAGCATGCTTATTAAAATTATCATAGTACAGAACTTGCCTCCTTTCTCTAGTGTAAGCTTCAATAAATATGAGTTTCTTGTCATTCTCCTGAAATCTTAATTTCCCTGGACTCTGAAGTGTCTCAGAATTTTTGAAGCAGCCCTCTGTTTCTCAGCAGATGGTTTCTATGTTTCTGCTGTAATCAGGTCTTTCTGTGCTTTATTTTTTATTTTTTTTCAAATCCTCCTCGATCATCCCCATTTATTTGCATATTTATTGATTTATTTAGTCCTATATTCCATGAGAGGTCATTTCTTCTGCTTGATAGATTTTTCTCTTATATTTGAAGGGAAGTTTACACTCACAATACATTTCCTGTTATAAATACTATACACATATGGTGAAAGCTGGGGTTGTCTGGGGTCTGTGGACAAGAGACTGCTACCTTACAATCTCTACAACCCAGGATTGAAACTGTCATGTCTGAATACAGTGTGGGAGGTTTTTGACTTCTGGTGTCTTTCCAACTCTTCTGATTCTCTTCTTGCCTTCTGTCTCTGACTCTCACAGGCTCTCACTCACTCTTTCTGCACTTATTAATATTTTACTTATATATTATTTTACTGATAGGCCCAGATATACAAAGAGAGTCACCAGGCCACTGCTGAGCTCTGGCTTGTTTTCGTGGCGATTTCACCTAGGTTTCTGGAGCCTCAGCTTTGTAAGTCTCTCTGGCACAAGCCATACTCGGTCTCCTCATAGCCATGCCAGTATACCTCATAGTTTATAATAAAGAAACACATACATATATGTATATATATATATATATACATATATATATCAGTCATATATATATCATGACTGTGCCTCGATGGATGTATGTGTGTGTGTGACTGTTACAGTGTGTGTTTGTGTGTGTTTGTGTGTGTGTGAGTGTGTGAGGGAGGAAGAGAGGGAAAGAACAACAGAATCACTGTGGCACAGGTGATTTTTTGCAATAAACAAGGCACATTCTGATTTACAGCTCAATATTGACACCATTGTAGCTCTCCTTGGCCCTTGGTCGCTTTTCTTTTTTTCAGATCTAAACACACTGAAGAGGGAGAGGTTTTTGCCCTGAGGCTTTTTCTGGGAACTAGCAGCTACGCTGTGTGTTGCCTAACTAGGAAACTTGAGGTGCCTGTCCATGTGGAGAGTCTCCTGGATGAGTTCATTCTCGAGGCTTTTTCGCTCGGTCCCCTTGGAGCTGCATATAGCTAATGATTTGAAGATTTTACTCCTTTGGACAATTCTTTTCCTGATGGACAGCTTCTCTCCAGGTTTTAGCAATCAATAGTTTGAATGTAATATCAAATCCATTGTAGAAAATGACTATATCAGTCTCTCTCTATATATATATCTATATATATATCTATATATATCTATATATATCTATATATATCTATATCTATATCTATATCTATATCTATATCTATATCTATATATATATATATATATATATATATATATATATATATATATATATA
Organism: Erinaceus europaeus; assembly: GCF_950295315.1. Taxonomy (NCBI): domain Eukaryota; kingdom Metazoa; phylum Chordata; class Mammalia; order Eulipotyphla; family Erinaceidae; genus Erinaceus; species Erinaceus europaeus. Next base: position 767,796 of record NW_026647118.1, on the reverse strand, counting down.
TATATATAACATGTAGAGGTCTGTAAATATTTTTTAGCTAGCGACCTGAACAGCTCTGGATTAGGGTACTAATGCGGATACACCTGCCCCTTCTGAGCCACTGTCATGAGAGACATCTCACAGAGCCATTCGTTTACCTCTTATCACTCTACACATCTCTCTCAGCACAAACTACCACTGCCAAATCATCTACTTCCCTCATGCTCTTGTTGTCCACCAAGTCCTATCCCAAAACTGTAAATCAATGAAGAAATAGACACAGTGCAGTTCCCTGCACACAGGACAGTCTGAGGCTGGGCAAGGGAGATGCAATATGCAAGCCTGCATTTTGGCTAGAGCATCACTACGTCTACTTCCAAATTGGAGAGGCGAGGGCAGTTTTGGAGAGTGGGCTGCAGGCCAAGTGTTGCTTCTCAGAGTGGGCTAAGACCTACATGTTTTAAGTGTAACCTTTCCTCACAAACATAAAATAACAAAGCCACTTGTAAGAAGTATGCATGGGCATGGAGGGTTTGTCTTCAGTGCTCTGGCACTGATCAACACAGGGCCAGAATTTCAGTCCTTTTCTATCACTGTCATTCTGTCTCTCTGACTGTCTCTACATGCCTTCTTCACTGGGCCCTTATTGGTACTCATGCATCTTGATCTTGGACTTCCTGTAAGAGGGAAAGCACAATGTGTGTGCCAGGGTGGTAGAGTTTCACTTCTTGGCACTGCTGGTGGCAATGCCAGGGAACTATGTGGAAGCCCAGGACCCCATTTTGAGTCCCTGCTCACCACTTACTCAGCTAGGGAAAAGCTGGGCTAGTGTCAAATCAGAGCTACAGCTGTCTCTCTGTCTCTCTTCCTGCTTGGGCCATGCTCTCTCAATTTATGACTGTTTCCTTCTCCTCAATAAGAAAGTTACAAATGATGTACAGAAATACAGGTAAAGTGGGAAAAATTACCCCCCTTGCCCACTATTACATGTAACTGTTGACTGTAAAGCATTCATCCCCCAAGAAAGAACAGAATAAATATTTGTGAGGTTAAAAACATTGTAGGTTAAATAGTGAACATTCTTTAGAGCCATGCAATACTAATCCATTGTGCATTGGATGTCACTGTCAAAAACAGTGCAGTAGTAGTTGTAGTAGTGTGTAGTATCTGCAAAAGGAAATGTATTGTGTGTCAAAAGTTCCCTTCAATTATAAGAGAAAATCTATCAGGCAGAAAAAATGACCCCTCATGTGATAACGGAATAAATAAATAAATAAATATGCAAATAAATGGGGATGATCTAGGAGGATTTGAAAAAAATAAAAACAAAAACCACAGCAAGACCTGATTACAGCAGAAATATAGAAAATGTCTGCTGAGAAACAGAGGGCTGCTTCAAAACTTCCCTAACACTTCAGGGTCCAGGCAAATTAAGAATTCTTGACAATGAAAAGAAAGGCATACGTATTGAAGCTTACACTAGAAAATGGAGGCAAGTTCTGTGCTATGATAATTACAGTGAGGATACTGATAGAAAGGCTATTGGAAATGCTCCTGGAAGGTTTACAATTTATAATTGTACTGAATCCTGCTCCAACTATGTGACCAATTATTTATGAATAAGTAGGCTGTTCTAAATGTGGTAATTCTGCATTAAGATCAAATAAAAAGGTCAAAAATTCTAAAAATGACTAATATATATATGTATATATATGTACATATATGTAAGTGTATCTTTATTATAGACTCTGAGGGATACTGGCATGGCTATGAGCAGACATAGTATGGCTTGTGCCAGAGAGACTTACAAAGCTGAGGCTCCAGAAACCTAGGTGAAATTGGCAACAAAACAAGCCAGAGCTCAGCAGTGCCCTGGTGACTCTCTTTGTATATCAGGGCCTGTCAGTAAAATAAGTATATAAGTAAAATATTAATGAGTGCAGACAGAGTGAGTGAGAGCCTGTGAGAGTCAGAGACAGAGAAGGCAAGAAGAGAAATAGAAGAGTGGGAAAGAGACCAAAAGTCAAAAACCTCCCACACTGTGTTCATACATGACAGGTTCAAACCTGGGTTGTCGAGATTGTAAGGGAGCAGTCTCATGTCCACAGACCCCAGACCACCCCAGCCTTCACCATATGTGTGTAGTATTTACGACATGAAATGTATTGTGAGTGTAATCTTCCCTTCAATAATAAAAGAAAAATCTATCAAGCAGAAGAAATGACCCCTCATGTAATATAGGACTAAATAAATATGCAAATAAATGGGAATGATATAGGAGAATTTGAAAAAAAATGAAAAATAAAAACAAAAAGTACAAGAAGACCTGATTACAGTAGAAAATGGAAACCGTCTGCTGAGAAACAGAGGGCTGCTTCAAAAGTTTTGAGACACTTCAGAGTCCAGGGAAATTAAGATGTCAGGAGAATGAAAAGAAACTCATATGTACTGAAGCTTACACTAGAGAACGGAGGCAAGTTCTGTACTATGATAATTACAATAAGGATGCTGATAGAAATGCTATTAGAAATGCTACTGGAAGGTTCTATTATTTATAATTGTATTGAATTCTGTTCCAACTAGGTGGCCAATTATTAATGAAAAAGGAATCTGTTATAAATGTGTGAATTCTGATAAAGATCAATTACATAGGACGACAATTCTAAAAATGACAGATATATATATATATATGTATATATATATATACATATATGGATGTATATGTTTATTATAAAGTCTGAGAGATACTGCCATGGATATGAGGAGACAGAATATGGCTTGTGTCATAGAGACTTACAAAGCTGTGGCTCCAGTACACTAGGTGATATCACCAAAAAAACAAGCTAGAGCTCAGCAGTGCTCTGGTACCTCTCTTTGTATATCTGGGCCTGTCAGTAAAATAAGTATATAAGTAAAATATCAATGAGTGTATATAGAGTGTGTGAGAGCATGTGAGAGTTAGAGACAGAGAATGCTAGAAAAAATAGATAAGTAGGAAAGTGACCAGAAGTCAAAAACCTCCTACACTGTGCTCATTGATGACAGGTTCAAACCTGGCTTGCAGAGATTGTAAGGCAGCAGCTGTCATGCCCAGAGACCCCATACAGCCCCAGCCTTCACCATATGCTGTACTACCAGACCTGACAGTAATGTGTGTGTGAGTGTGTGTCTGTCTGTCTGTGTGTGTCTGTGTGTGCTCAGAGCTCACCTATAGTAGTCTCAGAGCATGGGTGTCAAGGTAGTCAGCCTCATGTGCAACTTATGTACAGAGAACCTAGCTGGACAGGGCAAGCCAGCTAGCCCAGATTGTGGCTAAGCAAGAATACATATGCAAAGGGATTCTCAGGTCTCCCTCTCCTGAGTTCCTGATTCAATCCCATGCCTCACTATCATCCAAACACTGACAACGGGGTAAGCTGGGGCAACCCTCAGAATTCAGGGGCATGAGGCTGAGTAGGCAGTCATGTTTGGCTGCCTACTTAGCCTCCAGACTTTCAGTCCACTGCTCAGGGCAGCAGATTACAAGCCCTGAAAGAACCCAGAAAGAGCTGTGTTTCAACATAGATGGGGACTGTGTTTGACCAAACAATAGTGGATGAATCCGGCCCCTTACACATACCCTTTGGGTCCGGCTAAGGCAATTGCTCCTGTGGCCTCACAAGCCCTGATCATGGTGTCCTGGTGTCCACACATCACACTCAGAGAGATTCCCTGAAGTATGCATGCATGAGTGTCCCATTCAAAGTCGCTCTGCTTGCAGGAAACACAAACTCCCTGGGCCCTTGCTATGGAGAGACAAAAGGAAGATGGATGTCTCCATTGGCTGAATTAGGAGCTTCCAGTGGAGATCACAGCCCCGCCCATCACCTGAGGGCCTGGCTGCTGCTAATAAAGGCAATTGGAAACACCTGTTGCCACTTGGGGCCTGAGGTCATACTCAGGAATCCCTCCAGGAGCTATCAGGCTGGCAGACCTCCTGACCCCGGGATAACTGTGCTCCTAGTTGGGAGTGCCTTTGGGCCAGAGGTGAGAATATTCCCTAGATACAAGAAAGAACTTCAGGTTTCAAAAGGATTTGAAACCCCATGAGGCACTTGGAAAAGACATTTCACAGTCATCAAAACACCCTCTTTCTGAACCCTGGAATCTTCCATTTTGCGTGGAAAATCTGGACACTGGTGTGCCCATCAGTACCACAGATCCTTTAAATTCAGCCCAATAGAGGGAAAGCACAGTGTGTGTGCCAGGGTGGTAGAGTTTCACTTCTCTTCACCTGGGCTCTCATGGAATAAGGACAAGGATGCGGTGCAGGAAATTGAGGAGTGTTGTTAAAATTCTTAAGCTCTAGCCAGGCGGGTTAGCTTTGCAGTGGTGAACAGAGACTCCCGGACAAAGGCTTGGGAGGGATGCTGTATTTCTTTATTCAGGAACAACGATTCATAAACTAAGACAAACTAATCACCAAACAGAACTCTGTTGTCTCTTTGCGGCAGCGCAAGCACTCTCTCTCTTACTCTGGAACTCAGGAACCCTCGAACTCTGTCACTCTGGAACTCTGGAACTCTCTTACTGGGGAACCCTCTGAAACTCTCCAACTCTGGAACTCTGGCGGGCTTCCTAGGGGCGGGGCTAAGCTGGCCCGCGAAATTAGCAGGCCTGATCTAATTCTCTTGGCGGGGGAGAACTAGCACCCAATGTAAAGCATACAACAATTCTCCCTTTTCTTTTAACTAAATGGCTACTGTATCAAGGGTGTGGGGTGATCAGAAACCTATATCGTACAGGCATTTTTTAAAAAAGAAACTGGCACAAACTAAACTTTATCAGCTTAAAAAAACATTTCTTGCCTTTGGGGGGCGTACTTTCTTCGACGGGCATTTGCATGGGGGCGGGGAACTGCCTAGAGTCCCACAGGCAGCCCGCTGCAACTTACTTACTATGAAACAAAACTTGTTATTAGCATATCTACTGCACAATCCAACGTTTCTAATAGAGAAGGAATTTGAGACTTTTACATATCAACAAGGTCTTTTAACCTTTTGTTACACCCATTCAAGATGGACACACACCCTAGGTGTGGGCTGGAGAGGAAACCTCAGGCATGAGAATAATTAGCATAGCCACTGTGTGATCTACCATTTCTAATAGAGAAGGTAATGGAGAGTTTTACACATCAACAAGTCTATTTAACCTTTTGTTTAGACTAACTTAGTTAAAATATATTGATTGTTAACTAATTTTTACCTTAGACTTTAAATGTAAGTTAATTTTATCTTTATGAGAATTACATTGAAAACCTTTTTCATTTAACTTTGACTAGTAAGAATTTTCCTTAAAGCTACTGTTTACCAAACTTTAAACATACACATAAACATGGTCATTAATACACAAGGAGAGAAACCTTTGTTACGAAGACATGTCATTTTAAACACGAATTTAAATCTGTACTGTCTTAGTTGTTGGGGGGGGTTCACCATCCGGAGGTGGCTTCCCGTGCAGCTCCATTTCCGAGCAGCTCCACTTCTAGGAATTGCAGGTTGTGATCTCTGCACAAGTCTCTGCGTACTACAGCTTGTCTGTCTTCAGACCTGACCGGCTGCTGGAGATCTCGTGTGCCCAGTTTCGGCAGGGAGCCCGGGGGTCCGGGAGGCCCGGGATGGTTCCAGAATTCATAGAAAGAGGGCAGGCAGGCCATCTTTGTAGAAGGCGTGGGCCTAGGTGCCCAGGGGTGGCGGCCATGATGGGCCGCCGTGGCCCTGCCCCATAGCCCTGCCTTGTCTGTTGCCCTGTTCGCAGTGGCCGAGCAGCGTGGAGGGATCACACGTCCAGTGCCCTGCGCCAAGCGGTGGAGAGCCGGCTCCTGTGGGCTGGCCTCGGGCTCTTGCGTGTTGGCCTCGGGCTCCAGGGGCTCTTGTGTGCTGGCTTCGGCCTCCTGCGGGCTGCAGGGCTGCGGGGCTGCGGGCACGGTGCGTGGGGTTGTCTGGGCGCAGCCGGCTGGCTGGCCGTTTAACCAGGTGGAAACGGCAGCTCCGCGCCTCGCCTCCCGCCCACTGGCTCTTCCCACTGGCTGTTCTGAGTTCGCCTGAGCGAGTGGAAACCACAGAGTGGTCCAGAGATAAATGTTCCAGAAACAGCAAAACAGTCTCGTGAAGAAAGAGCGGAGGCCTTTGGAGATCTCGTCACAAGCAGAAGAGAAGGCCATAGTGAATAGGTAGCCAAATTGTCTTTACTTATCTGAGAGATGTGCAGGTCAGCCCCACGTTGGGCGCCATTTGTTGTTAAAATTCTTAAGCTCTAGCCAGGCGGGTTAGCTTCGCAGTGGTGAACAGAGACTCGCGGACAAAGGCTGGGCAGGGAGGCTGTATTTCTTTATTCAGGAACAATGATTCATAAACTAAGACAAACTAATCACCAAACAGAACTCTGCTGTCTCTTTGCGGCGGGGCAAGCACTCTCTCTCTTACTCTGGAAGGCTTCCTAGGGGCGGGGCTAAGCGGGCCCGCAAAATTAGCAGGCCTGATCTAATTCTCTTGGCAGGGGAGAACTAGAACCCAATGTAAAGCATACAACAGAGGAGGGCTGCATTTAGGCTGAGAGTCAGCCACAGGGCCCTGGAGAATGGGAGTCAAGCACAGAGGGCCTGGACAGCTGCAGCTGGACATGGACATATGCCTGTTACCTGCAGCAGGAAAGCTGTCTCCTCAGTTCCCCTCTGTACTACGCCATATGCACGAGACTAAGTAATCTAAAGGGCAAAGAAAGGATAATTTCAACACCAGGATGACCGAGATCATGATGCATGCACTGACTTCCACGAAAGGTCCAGTGAAGAAGGCACGCAGAGACAGTCAGAGAGACAGAATGACAGTGACGGAAAAGGACAGAAATTCTGGCCCTGTGTTGATCAGTGCCAGAGCACTGAAGACAAACCCTCCATGCCCATGCATACTTCTTACAAGTGGCATTGTTATTTTATGTTTGTGAGGAAAGGTAACACTTAGAACATCTAGGTCTTAGCCCACTCTGAGAAGCAACAGTAAGCCTCCAGTCCACTCTGCAAAACTTCCCTTGCCTCTCCAAATTGGAAGTAGTTTTAGTGATGTTCCAGCCAAGATGCAGGCTTGCGTATTTCATCTCCCTGGTCCAGCCTCAGCCTGTCCTGTGTGCAGGGAACTGAACTATGTCTATTTCTTCTTTGATTTACAGTTTTGGGATAGGACTCTGTGGACAAAAAAAGCAAGAGGGAAGTAGATGATTAGGCAGCTGTAGTTTGTGCTGAGAGAGATTTGTAGAGTGACAAGAGGTAAACGAATGTTCTGTGAGATGTCTCTCATGACTCTGGCTCAGAGGGCCAGGTGTATCCGCATTACTACCTGAATCCAGAGCTGTGCAGTTCTCTAGCCAAAATATATTTTCAGACCTCTACATCTTACATATATATATATATATATATATATATATATATATAGAGAGAGAGAGAGAGAGAGAGAGAGAGACTGACGTAGTCATTTTCTACAATGGTTGCGATATGACATTCAGACAATTGATTGATAAAACCTGGAGAGAAACTGTGCATCAGGAAAATAATCGTCCAAAGGAGTAAAATCTCCAAATCATTAGCTATATGCAGCTCCAACGGCACTTAGCAAAAAAGGATCGAGAGGAACTCATCCAGGAGACTCTCCACATGGACAGGCACCACAAGTTTCCTAGTCTGGCAACACACACAGAGCAGCTGCTAGTTCCTTGTGTAAGCCTCAGGGCAAAAACCTCTCACTCTTCAGTGTCTTTACTTCTGAAAAGAAAAATAGTGTCTAAGGGCCAAGGAGAGCTACAATGGTGTCAATATTGAGTGGTAAATCAGAATGTGCCAAGTGTTTTACAAAAATTTCCTGTGCCACAGTGATTCTGTTGTTCTCTTTCTCTCCCTACCACACACATACACACACACACAAACAAACACAAACACACACTCTCACAGTCACTCACGCACGCATCCACAGAGGCACAGGCATAAATGGAGTTATACGCATGCACACTGGACAGCTTCGGCAAGGCATGGCCCTGGGCTGAACCCTGCTTCACACTTCCTGGAAGCACGCCCAGCCTTTTAAGGCCAGCTCTGAGCTCCCATTGGCGGGCTTCCTTCAGAAGGCTGCTCTCTGAGTCCTGCCCTCGCAACTTCTCCTCTGTTCTCATTGGACAGCTCTTGGTTCACGCCCCTGAGGGTGATGTTCTTCTTCTCTAATTGGCCAGCTGTCTCTATGAATACACACTGGGCCTTCCCCTCAGGCACAGAGGGCAAGGTCTCTTAGACCCGCCACCGGGGACTATCTGCCGTCCTCTGAAGGCCCTGTTTCTGCCAACATGACCCAACAGCTCCTGTCTGCATGCGTCCTTAGGACACTGCCTGCTTGAGCTAGGCTGGCCATGCTCTTGGGGCACACCCATAAAAACTGTCTCCACTCTCACAGCCTAGGGCCTCAGGGCACATGCCCCATGGAGCCTTAGTCCCGCACTGATGCTGCCCTCTTGTGGACACCCAGCAGAATTCAGCTGAGCACAGCGATTCACAAGCTCCCAGTAGAGTCATCCCAGACAAAGAGAGAAACCCCTTCCACTTGCAAAGCCAAATGGGGGATCCCCCCACCCCACAGGAAAGAACAGATGTCTAGGGCCCTCTACGTCAATTTCAACCTTGCTGTCCATGGGCCACAAATCCCAGAGTTCTCCTCATTCCACAGAATCACTACACTCATCTATGGGCTTTGCTGCCACCTTGTGGACACACAGCAGAATGCAGCTGAGCTCCCCCATGCCACTCCTCTTTGAGTCTACACAGAAAATTACACACAGCATGGGAATAGCAAAGGAAAGAACCCATCTGAGGACCACCTGGGAGAATGCACAACAGTGTCCAGAATATCCAATGTGCCATTCATATTTGAAAAACCACTTGTGCAGTGGAAACTTCCTTTGTCATAGCAAAAACCAGTTCCTAAGAATCTGCATCAGGAATAAAGAAACAACAGCCGTAATCATAACTGAAACACACTTATGTACACTTGCACACATACACACACACACACACACACACACACACACTCACACCCTCCCACAGAGACGCACACACTTTTCCCTGAAATAACTTGGATTGGGGTTGCTGTTTTGCACTCAAGTAAAAGGTCAAAGTTTCATGGGTGGAGGGGACAAGTGTTAAGTTTCTGGCATATGAAGGTGAGAAGTGCCTAGAGCAGATCTATAGTTACATGGACAACAAAGGAAGCATGGGTTGGAGGCACAGCTGGTGGAGATGCCAGGGAACTATGTGGAAGCCCAGGACCCCGTTTTGAGCCCCTGCTCACCACGTACCCAGCTCGGGAAAAGCTGTGCTAGTGTCAAATCAGAACTGCAGCTGTTTCTCTGTCTCTCTTCCTGCTTGGGCCCTGCTCTCTCAATTTATGACTGTTTCCTTCTACTCAGTAAGAAAGTTACAAATGATGTACAGAAATACAGGGAAAGTGGAAAAATTACCCCCGTGCCCACTTTTACATGTAACTGTTGACGGTAAACCATTCATCCCCCAAGAAAGAACAGAATAAATATTTGTGAGCTTAAAAACATTGTAGGTTAAATAGTGAACATTCTTTAGAGCCATGCAATACTAATCCTTTGTGCATTGGATGTCACTGTCAAAAACAGTGCAGTAGTAGTTGTAGTAGTGTGTAGTATCTGGAAAAGGAAATGTATTGTGTGTCAAAAGTTCCCTTCAATTATAAGACAAAATCTATCAGGCAGAAGAAATGACCAGTCATGTGATATGGGACTAAATAAATAAATATGCAAATTAATGGGGATGATCTAGGAGGATTTGAAAAAAATAAAAACAAAAACCACAGGAAGATCTGATTACAGCAGAAATATAGAAAACGTCTGCTGAGAAACAGAGGGCTGCTTCAAAACTTCACTGACACTTCAGCGTCCAGGGAAATTAAGAATTCCCGAGAATGAAAAGAAAGGCATATGTATTGAAGCTTACACTAGAAAATCGAGGCAAGTTCTGTGCTATGATAATTACAATGAGGATACTGATAGAAAGGCTATTGGAAATGCTCCTGGAAGGCTTATAATTTATAATTGTAGTGAATCCTGCTCCAACTATGTGACCAATTATTTATGAATAAGGAGGCTGTTATAAATGTGGTAATTCTGAATTAAGATCAAATAAAAAGGTCACCAATCCTAAAAATGACTGATATATATATATATATATATATATGTATATATGTACATATATGTAAGTGTATCTTTATTATAGACTGTGAGGGATACTGGCATGGCTATGAGGAGACAGAATATGGCTTGTGCCAGAGAGACTTACAAAGCTGAGGCTCCAGAAACCTAGGAGAAATCGCCAAGAAAACAAGCCAGAGATCAGCAGTGTCCTGGTGATTCCTTTTGTATATCTGGGCCTGTCATTAAAATAATGTATAAGTAAAATATTAATGAGTGCCGACAGAGTGAGTGAGAGCCTGTGAGAGTCAGAGACATTGAAGGCAAGAAGAGAAATAGAAGAGTGGGAAACAGACCAGAAGTCAAAAACCTCCCACACTGTGTTCATACATTACAGGTTAAAACCTTGGTTGTAGAGATCTAAGGCAGAAGTCTCAAGTCCACAGAACCCAGACCACCCCAGCCTTCACCATATGTGTGTAGTATTTACCACACGAAATGTATTGTGAGTGTAAACTTCCCTTTAATTATAAGAGAAAAATCTATCAAGCAGAAGAAATGACCCCTCATGTAATATAGGACTATATAAATAAATAAATATGCAAATAAATGGGTATGATCTAGGAGGATTTGAAAAAAATGAAAAATAAAAACAAAAAGCACAGGAAGACCTGATTACAGCAGGTAACGTAAACCATCTGCTGAGAAACAGAGGGCTGCTTCAAAAATTCTGAGACACTTCATAGTCCAGGGAAATTAAGATTTCAAGAGAATGAAAAGAAACTCATATGTACTGAAGCTTACACTAGAGAAAGGAGGCAAGTTCTGTACTATTATAATTACAATAAGGATGCTGATAGAAATGCTACTGGAAGGTTCTATTATTTATAATTGTATTGAATCCTGCTCTAACTAGGTGGCCAATTATTAATGAAAAAGGAAGCTGTTATAAATGTGATAATTCTGATAAATATCAATTACATAGGTTGACAATTCTAAAAATAACAGATATATATATATATACACATATATATATGGATGTATATGTTTATTATAAAGTCTGAGAGATACTGCCATGGATATGAGGAGACAGAATATGGCTTGTGTCAGAAAGACTTACAAAGCTGAGGCTCCAGTAGCCTAGGTGAAATCACCAACACAACAAGCCAGAGCTCAGCAATGCTCTGGCAACTCTCTTTGTATATCTGGGCCTGTCAATAAAATAAAAATATAAGTAAAATATTACTGAGTGCAGAAAGAGTGAGTGAGAGCCTGTGAGAGTCAGAGACAGAGAAGGAGAGAAAAGAAATAGATGAGTTAGAAAGTGACCAGAGGATTCGACTTCCGGAGGCGGAGCTACGAGCAGCAGATCGCTTTCTCTCCTCTCCTCTCCTCTCCCGGATCAACTAGGAATACCAAAGGAGACCACCTGGACCGAAACAAGACAGGACTAGAATGACCACAGAAACCCAGTAAATCACCCGTGAGTACAAACACACGTGGCTGGTGACAGAGAGGAGAGAGGGGCCTAAGGAGAGATTAAGTGACTGCTAACAGTTCGACAGTTTGTCAGTGGAGACACCACCTCCAGTCTGCTCCACCAACAAGGGGACAGGTGAAGGGAGGAAAGGACTCCCCAGAGACTCACCAAGTACAACTCTGAGTCTCCATTGCTACTACCCTCAGAATCTGGAGCAGCAACAGGGAGGGACACCAGGGCACAGAGATCTAACTGGGAAACTCAGGAGAAGACCTATACCTCGGTGGCATAGCTGAAGGGCTGTGAAAGTCTCTTTGCATAACCACTGGATTATCTCTGCCACACCCTGCTTTATCTCTTGGTCAGGAGTCATTGATTAAGCCAAGAAGCCTATTGATAGTTTAAAAGCCCTCAGGCTACCATAGCCTACAGGGGAAAAAAAAGGCTTTCACACCACTGAACTCCAACTCAGGGATTGAAAAAACTGTTAACTTATATAAAATGGTTAAAACAACAAGAAAAAATATTGGAGACTCGAACCAGGACAAGAGTCCAGCTAAAAGTCCTCCAAAGGGCGAAGCACAAAACAACGAGTTCAACATCCAAACATTAGCTAAGGAAATAATAACAGGAGTGAGTAAAGAATTTGAAAAAATTGTAATCAGAACTGCAGGAACAACAAATGAGAATATGGAAGAAAATTCTAATAATCTCATGGTTATTAGAGAGCTGAAAGCTGAAATTGCTGAGCTAAGAAGGCAACTAGCTGAACAAGCTAAAACAGTATCAGAGCAGGGCAACAAAATAGATGAACTCCAGAAAGCAGTAGAGAGCAGAGAGAATAGAATCAATGAGGCTGAAGACAGAATTAGCAAGATTGAGGATGAATTAGAGACAACTAAAGAAGAAGTAAGAGATCTCAAAAAGAGATTAAGAGATGCTGAAAACAACAACAGAGTCCTATGGGATGACTTCAAAAGAAACAATATACGCATTATTGGCTTACCAGAGGAAGAAAGAGAAGGGGAGGAAGAAAGCGTTCTCCAGGCCATAATAGCTGAAAATTTCTCTAGTCTAGACAACACCAAAGACATAAAGATTCAAGAAGCCCAGAGGGTCCCAAACAGAATTAACCCAGACCTAAAGACACCAAGACATGTCATACTTAGATTGGAAAGGAATAAGGATAAAGAAAGGATCCTCAAGGCTGCAAGAGAAAAACAAAGAGTCACCTACAAAGGAAAACCCATAAGATTAGCAGCAGACTTCTCCATACAAACACTACAGGACAGAAGAGAATGGCAAGATATCTATAGAGTGCTCAATGAGAAAGGCTTTCAGCCAAGAATACTATATCCTGCTAGATTGTCATTCAGACTAGATGGAAGCATCAAAACCTTCTCAGACAAGCAACAGTTGAAGGAAGCAACCATCACCAAGCCTGCCTTGAAAGAAGTTCTGAAAGGTTTCCTATAAACAACCAGACCACCACAAATAGAACATATATCAAAACACTCTAAAACTCTACAAGAATGGCGTTAAAATATCTTCAGTCTTTGATATCAATAAATGTGAATGGCCTGAATTCACCTATTAAAAGACACAGAGTAGGAAGATGGATCAGAAAACACAACCCAACAATATGTTGTCTACAGGAAACTCACCTAACGCAACAAGACAAACACAGACTTAAAGTGAAAGGATGGAAAACTATCATTCAAGCCAATGGCCCACAAAAAAGGGCAGGAACAGCTATTCTCATATCTGACATGATAGACTTTAAAATAGATAAGATTAAAAAAGATAGGAATGGACACTACTTCATGCTCAGAGGATCAGTCAATCAAGAGTACTTAACAATTATTAATATCTATGCACCCTATGAGAAGCCATCTAAATACATCAAACTTCTACTGAAAGAGCTACAGCAATATATTAACAGTAACACAATCATAGTAGGGGACTTCAACACCCCACTATCTCACTTGACAGATCATCCAGGAAGAAAATCAGTAAAGACATAAGGGAGCTAAATGAAGAGATAGATAAACTAGAACTATTGGACATTTTCAGAGTCATTCATCCCAAGAAACTGGAATACACATTTTACTCAAATCCACATGGATCATTCTCAAAGATAGACCATATGTTAGGCCACAAAGACAGCATCAGCCTATTCAAGAGCACTGAAATCATCCCAAGCATCTTCTCAGACCACAGTGGAATTAAACTAACACTTAACAATCAACAAAAGATTAGCAACAGTGCCAAAATGTGGAAGCTCAACAGTACACTTCTTAACAAATTCTGGGTCAAAGAGGAAATCAAGGAAGAAATCAAAATGTTTCGAGAGTTCAATGAAAATGAAGACACAAGCTATCAAAATATTTGGGACACAGCTAAAGCAGTCCTAAGAGGGAAGTTCATAGCTATACAAGCACACATTAGGAAACAAGAAAAGGCACAAATAAACAGCCTGATTGCACATCTTAAAGACCTAGAAGAACAACAACAAAGGAACCCTAAAGCAACCAGAAGGACAGAAATTACTAAAGTTAGGGCAGAAATAAATAACATTGAGAATAGGAAAACCATACAAAAGATCAATGAAAGTAAATGTTGGTTCTTCGAAAGAGTAAACAAAATCGACAAACCTTTAGCCAGACTCACAAAACAAAAAAGGGAGAAGACCCAAATAAATCGGATAGTAAATGAAAGAGGAGATATCACAACAGACACTGCAGAAATTCAACATATCATGCGAGGCTTCTATGAACAAATATATGCCACCAAGTTAGAGAACCTGGAAGAAATGAATGATTTCCTAGATACCTACCAACTTCCAGAACTAAGTAAAGAGGAAGTGGATAACATGAACAGGCCCATCACAGCTAATGAAATTGAAACAGTTATCAAAAATCTTCCCAAAAATAAAAGTCCTGGACCAGATGGTTTTACAAATGAATTCTACAAAACTTTCAAAGAAGAACTAATACCTCTACTTTTAAAAGTCTTCCAGAAGATTGAAGACACTGGAATACTGCCTGCCAGCTTCTATGAAGCCAACATCACCCTGATACCAAAAGCAGACAGGGACACAACCAAAAAAGAAAACTACAGACCAATATCTCTGATGAACATAGATGCGAAAATATTGAACAAAATTCTAGCCAACCGGATACAGCAGTATATCAAAAAGATTGTTCATCATGACCAAGTGGGGTTTATCCCAGGCATGCAAGGTTGGTTTAATATACGTAAATCAATCAATGTGATCCACCACATCAACAAAAGCAAGACCAAAAACCACATGGTCATATCAATAGATGCAGAGAAAGCCTTTGACAAAATACAACATCCCTTTATGATCAAAACACTACAAAAATAGGAATAGATGGAAAATTCCTGAAGATAGTGGAGTCTATGTATAGCAAACCTACAGCCAACATCATACTCAATGGTGAAAAACTGGAAGCATTTCCCCTCAGATCAGGTACTAGACAGGGCTGCCCACTATCACCATTACTATTCAACATAGAGTTGGAAGCTCTTGCCATAGCAATCAGGCAGGAGCAAGGAATTAAAGGAATACAGATTGGAAGAGAAGAAGTCAAACTCTCCTTATTTGCAGATGACATGATAATATACATGGAAAAACCTAAGGAATCTAGCAAGAAGCTTTTGGAAATCATCAGGCAATACAGTAATGTGTCAGGCTATAAAATTAACATTCAAAAGTCAGTGGCATTCCTCTATGCAAACACTAAGTTAGAAGATATTGAAATCCAGAAATCAGTTCCTTTTTCTATAGCAACAAAAACAATAAAATATCTAGGAATAAACCTAACCAAAGAAGTGAAAGACTTGTATACTGAAAATTATGAGTCACTACTCAAAGAAATTGAAAAAGACACAAAGAAGTGGAAAGATATTCCATGCTCATGGGTTGGAAGAATTAACATCAACAAAATGAATATATTACCCAGAGCCATCTACAAATTTAATCCTATCCCCATCAAGATCCCAAGCACATTTTTAGGAGAATAGAACAAATGCTACAAATGTTTATCTGGAACGAGAAAAGACCTAGAATTGCCAAAACAATCTTGAGAAAAAAGAACAGAACCGGAGGCATCACACTGCCAGATCTCAAACTATATTATAGGGCCATTGTCATCAAAACTGCTTGGTACTGGAACATGAACAGACACACTGACCAGTGGAATAGAATTGAGAGCCCAGAAATGAGGCCCCACACCGATGGACATCTAATCTTTGACAAAGGGGCCCAGACTATTACATGGAGAAAGCAGAGTCTCTTCAACAAATGGTGTTGGAAACAATGGGTTGAAACATGCAGAAGAATGAAGCTGAATCACTGTATTTCACCAAATACAAAAGTAAATTCCAAGTGGATCAAGGACTTGGATGTTAGACCAGAAACTATCAGATACTTAGAGGAAAATATTGGAAGAACTTTTTTCCGCATAAATTTTAAAGACATTTTCAATGAAACGAAAGGAAGACTTACAAGGAAGACTAAGGCAAGTATAAACCTATGGGACTACATCAAATTAAAAAGCTTCTTCACAGCAAAAGAAACCACTACCCAAATCAAGAGACCCCTCACAGAATGGGAGAAGATCTTTACATGCCATACATCAGATAAGAGTTTAATAACCAAAAAATATAAAGAGCTCACCAGACTCAAGAACAAGACAACAAATAACCCCATCCAAAAATGGGGGGAGGAATTGGACAGAATATTCACCATAGAAGAGATCCAGAAGGCCGAGAAACACATGAAAAAATGCTCCAAGTCTCTGATTGTCAGAGAAATGCAAATCAAGACAACAATGAGATATCACTTCACTCCTGTGAGAATGTCACACATCAGAAAAGGTAACAGCAGCAAATGCTGGAGAGGATGTGGGGTCAAAGGAACCCTCCTGCACTGCTGGTGGGAATGTCAATTGGTCCAACCTCTGTGGAGAACAGTCTGGAGAACTCTCAGAAGGCTAGAAATGGACCTACCCTATGACCCTGCAATTCCCCTCCTGGGGATATATCCTAAGGAGCCCAACACATCCATCCAAAAAGATCTGTGTACACATATGTTCTTGGCAGCACAATTTGTAATAGCCAAAACCTGGAAGCAACCCAGGTGTCCAACAACAGATGAGTGGCTGAGCAAGTTGTGGTATATATACACAATGGAATACTACTCAGCTGTAAAAAATGGTGACTTCACCGTTTTCAGCCGATCTTGGATGGACCTTGAAAAAATCATGTTGAGTGAAATAAGTCAGAAACAGAAGGATGAATATGGGATGATCTCACTCTCAGGCCGAAGCTGAAAAACAAGATTAGAAAAGAAAACACAAGTCAAACCTGAAATGGAATTGGAGTATTACACCAAAGTAAAAGACTCTGGGGAATACAGGTCCATGAAAAATGATGAATGAAATAGTGGGGGTTGTATTGCTAAATGGGAATCTGGGGAATGTTATGCATGTAAAAAAAAAAAAAAGAAGTAGAAACGCAAAGCAGAAATTGACTGAGTTTGGAGTATGGCACCAAAGTAAGAATGCAGAAGTATACTAGAGTTTGCAGTGAGTACCTCCCTAATACTTCCTCTCCACTTTTCCAAGCTTTGGGTCCATGATTGCTCAACAATTTGTTTGGCTTTGTATGTTAACTCTCTTTTCAGTCACCAGGTTCCAGGTGTCATCAGGATGCCAGCCAGACTTCCCTGGATTGAAGACACCACCAATGTGTCCTGGAGCTCAGCTTCCCCAGAGACCCATCCTACTAGGGAAAGAGAGAGGCAGACTGGGAGTATGGACCGACCAGTCAACGCCCATGTTCAGCGAGGAAGCAATTACAGAAGCCAGACCTTCTACCTTCTGCAACCCTCAATGACCCTGGGTCCATGCTCCCAGAGAGATAGAGAATGGGAAAGCTATCGGGGGAGGGGGTGGGATATGGAGATTGGGCGGTGGGAATTGTGTGGAGCTGTACCCCTCCTACCCTTTGGTTTTGTTAATTAATCCTTTCTTAAATTAAAAAAAAATAAATAAATAAAAAAGAAAGTGACCAGAAATCAAAATCCTCCTACACTATGTTCATTGATGACAGGTTCAAAGCTGGCTTTTAGAGACTGTAAGGCAGCAGCTCTCATGCCCACAGACCCCAGACAGCCCCAGCCTTCACAATAAGCTGTACTACCAGACCTGACTGTAATGTGTGTGTGTGTGTGTGTGTGTGTGTGTGTCTGTCTGTCTGTCTGTATGTATCTGTGTGTGCTCTGAGCTCACCTATAGTAGTCTCAGAGCATGGGTGTCAAGGTAGCCAGCCTCACCTGCAACTTATGTACAGAGAACCTAGCTGGTCAGGGCAAGCCAGCTAGCCCAGATTCTGGCTAAGCTAGAATGCATATGCAAAGGGACTCTCATGTCTCAGTCTCCTGAGTTCCCCATTCAATCCCATGCCTCACTATCAACCAAACACTGCCATTGAGTGAAGCTTGTGCAACACTTAGAATTCAGGGGCATGAGCCTGGCCAGTCATGTTTGGCTGCCTACTCAGCCTCCAAGCTCTCAGTCCACTGTTCAGGGCTTCAGATTACAAGCCCAGAAAGAACCCAGAGAGAGCTGTGTTTCAATATAGATGGGAACTGTGTTTGACCAAACAATAGTGGATGAACCCGGCCCCTTACACCTACCCTTTGTGTCCGGCTAAGGCAATTGCTCCTGTGGCCTCACAAGCCCTGATCATGGTGTACTGGTGTCCACTCATGACACTCGGAGAGATTCCCAGAAGTAGGCATGCATGAGTGTCCCATACAAAGTCGCTCTGCTTGCAGGAAGCACAAACTCCCCGGGCCCTTGCTATGGAGAGACAAAAGGAAGATGGATGCCTCCATTGGCTGAATAAGGAGCTTCCAGTGGAGATCACAGTCCCGCCCCTCACCTGAGGGCCTGGCTGATGCTAATAAAGGCAATTGGAAACAGCTGTTACCACTTGGGCCCTGAGGAAATACTCAGGAATCCCTCCAGGAGCTAGCAGGCTGGCAGACCTCCTGACCCCAGGATAGGTGTGCTCCTAGTTGGGAAGGCCATCTGGCCAGAAGTGAGAATATTCCCTAGATACAAGAAAGAACTTCAGGTTTCAAAAGGATTTGAAACCCCATGAGGCACTTGGAAAAGACATTTCACAGCCATCAAAACACCCTCTTTCTGAACCCTGGAAGCTTCCGTTTTGCATGGAAAATCTGGACACTGGTGTGGCCATCAGTACCACAGATCCTTTACATTCGGCCCAACAGAGGGAAAGCACAATGTGTGTGCCAGGGGGATAGAGTTTCACGTCTCTTGACCTGGGCTCTCATGGAATAAGGACTAGGATGCTGTGCAGGAAGGTGAGTAGGGCTGCATTTAGGCTTAGTGTCAGCCTCAGGGCCCTGGAGAATGGGAGTCAAGCACAGAGGACCTGGACAGCTGCAGCTGGTGATGGACACATGCCTGTTACCTGCAGTAGGATCGCTGCCACCACAGTTCCCCACTGTACTATGCCATATGCACGAGATTAAATAATCCAATGCACAAAGAAAGGAAAATTTCAACACCAGGAAGAACGAGTAAAGATGCATGCACTGAATTCCAGTAAGGGCCCAGTGAAGAACGCATGTAGAGACAGTCAGAGAGACAGAATGACAGTGACAGAAAAGTACAGAAATTCTGGACCTGTGTTGATCAGTGCCAGAGCACTGAAGACAAATCCTCCATGCCCATGCATACTTCTTACAAGTGGCATTGTTATTTTATGTTTGTGAGGAAAGGTTACACTTAGAACATCTAGGTCTTACCCCACTCTGAGAAGCAATACTTGGCCGGGAGCCCAATTTCCAAAACTGCCCGTGCTTCTCCAAATTGGAAGTAGTCCTAGTGATGCTCCAGCCAAGATGCAGGCTGGCGTATTGCATCTCCCTGGTCCAGCCTCAGCCTGTCCTGTGTGCAGGGAACTGCACTATGTCTATTTCTTCTTTGATTTACAGTTTTGGGATAGGAATCAGTGGACTAAATGAGCAAGAGGGAAGTAGATGATTTGACAGAGGTAGTTTGTGCTGAGAGAGATTTGTAGAGTGATAAACAATATGGCTCTGTGAGATGTCTCTCATGACTGTGGCGCAGAAGGGCCAGGTGTATCCACTTTACTACACTAATCCAGAGCTGTGCAGGTCTCTAGCTAAAAAATATTTTCAGACATATACATATACATATACAGTTACATATATATAGAGAGAGATAGAGATAGAGAGACAATGATGTAGTCATTTTCTACAATGGATTCGATATGACATTCAGACAACTGATTGCTAAAACCTGGAGAGAAACTGTGCATCAGGAAAAGAATTGTCCAAAGGAGTAAATTCTCCAATACATTAGCTATATGCAGCTCCAGTGGGACCGATCGAAAAAGGCTCGAGAAGGAACTCATCCAGGAGACTCCACATGTACAGGCACCACAAGTTTCCTAGTCTGGCAACACACACATGGCAGCTGCTATTTCCCTGTGCAAGCCTCAGGGCAAAAACGTCTCCCTCTTCAGTGTCTCAGAATTCAAAAACCTCCTACACTGTGTTCATTGATGACAGGATCAAACCTGGCTTGTAGAGATTGTAAGGCAGCAGCTCTCATGCCCACAGACCCCAGACCGCCCCAGTCTTCACCATATACTGTACTACCAAACCTGACAGTAATGTGTGTGTGTGTCTGTTTGTCTGTCTGTGTGTGTCTGTGTGTGCTCAGAGCTCACCTGTAGTAGTCTCAGAGCATGTGTGTCAAGGTAGCCAGCCTCACCTGCAACTTATGTACAGAGAACCTAGCTGGTCTGGGCAAGCCAGCTAGTCAAGATTATGCATAAGGAAGAATGCCAGAGAACTATGTGGAAGCCCAAGGCCCCATTTTGAGCCCCTGGTCATCACTTACCAATTAGGGAAAAGCTGGGCTAGTGGCAAATCAGAGCTGCAGCTGTCTCTCTGTCTCTCTTCCTGATTTGGCCCTGCTCTCTCAATTTATGACTGTTTCCTTCTCCTCAATAGGAAAGATACAAATGATGTACAGAAATACAGGGAAAGTGGGAAAAATTACCCCCTTAGCCACTATTACATGTAACTGTTGACTGTAAACCATTCATCCCCCAAGAAAGAGCAGAATAAATATTTTTGAGGTTAAAAATATTGTAGGTTGAATAGGGAACATTTTTTAGAGTCTTGCAATACTAATCCATTGTGGATTGGATGTCAGTGTCAAATACAGTGCAGTAGTAGTTGCAGTAGTGTGTAGTATCTGCAAAAGGAAATGTATTGTGTGTCCAAAGTTCCCTTCAATTATAAGGGAAAATCTATCAGGCAGAAGACATGACCCCTCATGTGATATCGAAATAAATATATAAATAAATATGAAAATATATGGGGATGATCTAGGAGGATTTGAAAAAAATAAAAAATAATAAAAACCACAGGTATACCATAGGTCGACAATTCTAAAAATGACAGATATATATGTGTATTTATATATGTATATGGATGTATATCTTTATAATAAAGTCTGAGAGATACTGCCATGGATATGAGGAGACAGAATATGGCTTGTGTCAGAAAGACTTACAAAGCTGAGGCTCCAGTAGCCTAGGTGAAATCACCAACAAAACAAGACAGAGCTCAGCAGTGCTCTGGCAACTCTCTTTGTATATCTGGGCCTGTCAAAAAATAAGGATATAAGTAAAATATTATTGAGTGCAGACAGAGTGAGTGAGAGCCTGTGAGAGTCAGAGACAGAGAAGGAGAGAAAAGAAATAGAGGAGTTGGAAATAGACCAGAAGTCAAAACCCCCCTAGACTGTGCTCATTCATGACAGGTTCAAACCTGTGTTGTAGAGATTGTAAGGCAGCAGCTCTAATGCCCACAGACCCCAGACAACTCAAGCCTTCACTATATGTGTGTAGTATTTGGCCCAGGAAATGCATTGGGTGTCAAGAGTTCCCTTCAATTATAAGAGAAAATATATCAAGCAGAATAAATGACTCTCATGTGATACCTGACTAAATAAATAAATATGAAAATAAATGGGGATGATTTAGGAGGACTTGAAAAAATAAAAAGATAATTAAAACATAAACAACAAGAATACCTGATTACAGCAGAAACATAGAAACCATCTGATGAGAAACAGAGGGCTGCTTCAAAAATTCCCTAACACTGCAGGGTCCAAGGAATTAAGATTTCTGGAAATAGAAAACAAACACATACATATTGAAGCTTACACTAGAAAAAGGAGGGAAGTTCTGGGCTATGATAATTACAATAAGGATGCTGATAGAAACAGGATTAGAAATGCTACTGGAAGGTTCTATTATTTATAATTGTATTAAATCCTGCTCCAACTATATAGAAAATTATATCTGAAAAACTAGGCTTTTATAAATGAGGTAATTCTGAATTAAGGTCAAATACATGGGTCGAAAATTCAAAAAATGACAGATATATAAATATATATGTTTATATATGTGTATTTATCTCTTTATTATGAACTGTGAGTGATACTGGCATGGAAATGAGGAGACAGAATATGGCTTGTGTCAGAAAGACTTACAAACTGATGCTCCAGTAGCCTAGGTAAAATCGCAGACACAACAAACCAGAGCTCAGCAGTGCTCTAGTAACTCTCTTTGTATATCTGGGGCTGTCAGTAAAATAAGTATATAAGTAAAATATAAATGAGTGAAGACAGGGTGTATAAGAGCATGAGAGAGTTAGAGACAGAGAAGGCGAGAAGGTAAATACATGATTTGGAAAGAGACCAGAATTCAAAAACCTCCTACACTGTGTTCATTGATGACAGGTTCAAACCTGGCTTGTAGAGATTGTAAGGCATCAGCTCTCATGCCCACAGACCCCAAACAGCCCCAGCCTTCACCATCTGCTGTACTAACAAACCTGACATTAATGTGTGTGAGTGTGTCTGTCTGTCTATCTGTGTGTGTCTGTGTGTGCTCTGAGCTCACCTATAGTAATCTCAGAGCATGGGTGTCAAGGCAGGCAGCCTCACCTGCAACTTATATACAGAGAACCTAGCTGGTCAGAGCAAGCCAGCTAGCCCAGATTCTGGCTAAGCAAGAATGCTCGAGAATGAACTCATCAAGAAGACACTCCACATGGACAAGCACCACAAGTTTCCTAGTCTGGCAACAGACACTGTGAATCTGGTAGCTACAATGGTGTCAATATTGAGCAGTAAATCAGAATGTGCCAAGTGTTTTGCACAAAATCACCTGTGCCACAGTGATTCTGTTGTTCTCTCTCTCTCCCTCCCACACACACACACACACACATAAACACAAACAAACACACACTCTCACAGTCACACACAATTGCACAGAGGCACAGGCACTAACGGAGTTATACACATGCACACTGGACAACTTCTGCAAGGCAGGGACCTGAGTTTGAACCCTGCTTCGCACTTCCTGGAAGCACGCCCAGTCTATTAAGGCCAGCTCTGAGCTCCCATTGGCGGGCTTCCCTCAGAAGGCTGCTCTGAGTCCCACCCTCGCAAATCCACCTCTCTTCTCATTGGCCAGCTCTTGGTTCATACCCCTGAGGGTGATGTTCCTCTTCTCTAATTGGCCAGCTGTTTCTATGAATACACACTGGGCCCTCCCCTCAGGCTCAGTGGGCACGGGATCTTAGAAGTGCCCCCTGGGATTGTCTGTCTTCCTCTGAAGGCCCTGTTTCTGCCAACACGACCCACACAGCTCCTGTCTGGACCCGTCCTTAGGACACTGCCTCCTTGCGCTAGGCTGGCCCTGCTCTTGGGGCACACCCAGAAACACTGTCTCCACTCTTGTAGCCCAGTGCCTCAGGGCACTTGCCCCATGGAGCCTTACTCCTGCACTTGTGCTGCCATCTTGTGGACACCCAACAGAATTCAGCTGAGCACAGGGATTCACATGCACCCAGTAGAGTCATCCCAGACAAAGAGAGAAACCCCTTCCACTAGCAAAGCCAAATGGGGCATCCCCCCACCCCACAGTAAAGAACAGATGTCTAGGGCACTCTACGTCAATTTTAACCTTGCTGTCCATGGGCCACAAATCCCAGAGTTCTCCTCATTCCACAGAATCACTACACTCAACTATGGGCTTTGCTGCCACCTTGTGGACACACAGCAGAATGCAGCTGAGCTCCCCCATGCCACTCCTCTTTGAGTCTACACAGAAAATTACACAGAGCATGGGAATAGCAAAGGAAAGAACCCATCTGAGGACCACCTGGGAGAATGCACAACAGTGTCCAGAATATCCAATGTGCCATTCATATTTGAAAAACCACTTGTGCAGGGGAAACTTCCTTTGTCATAGCACAACCCAGTTCCTAAGATCCTGCGTCAGGAATAAAGAAACAACAGTGGTAATCATAACTGAAACCCACTTATGTACACATACACACACACATACCCTCCCACAGAGACGCACACTTTTCCCTGAAATAACGTGGACTGGGGTTGCTGTTTTCCACACAAGTAAAAGGTCAAAGGTTCATGGGTGGAGGGGAGAAGTGTTAAGTTTCTGGCATATGAAGGTGAGAAGTGCCTAGAGCAGATCTATAGTTACATGGACAACGAAGGGAGCATGGGTTGGAGGCACAGTTGGTCGAGATGCCAGGGAACTATGTGGAAGCCCAGGACCCCGTTTTGAGCCCCTGGTCACCACTTACCCCGCTAGGGAAAAGCTGGGCTAGTGTCAAATCAAAACTGCAGCTGTCTCTCTGGCTCTCTTCCTGCTTGGGCCCTGCTCTCTCAATTTATGACTGTTTCCTTCTCCTCAATAAGAAAGTTACAAATGATGTACAGAAATACAAGGAAAGTGGGAAATATTACACCCCTGCCCACTATTACATGAAACTGTTGACTGTAAATAATTCATCCCCCAAGAAAGAACAGAACAAATATTTGTAACATTAAAAACATTGTAGGTTAAATAGTGAACATTCTTTAGAGCCATGCAATACTAATCCATTGTGCATTGGATGTCACTGTCAAAAACAGTGCGTGGTAGTTGTAGTAGTGTGTAGTATCTGCAAAAGGAAATGTACTGTGTGTCCAAAGTTCCCTTCAATTATAAGAGAAAATATATCAGGCAGAAGAAATGACCCCTCATGTGATATGGGACTAAATAAATAAATAAATATGCAAATAAATGGGGATGATCTAGGAGGATTTGAAAAAAATAAAAACAAAAACCACAGGAAGACCTGATTACAGCAGAAATATAGAAAATGTCTGCTGAGAAACAACGGGCTGCTTCAAAACTTCCCTGACACTTCAGGGTCCAGGCAAATTAAGAATTCCTGAGAATGAAAAGAAAGGCATACGTATTGAAGCTTACACTAGAAAATATAGACAAGTTCTATGCTATGATAATTACAATGAGGATACTTATAGAAAGGCTATTGGAAATGCTCCTGGAAGGTTTATAATTTATAATTGTAGTGAATCCTGCTCCAACTATGTGCCCAATTATTTATGAATAAGGAGGCTGTTATAAATGTGGTAATTCTGCATTAAGATCAAATAAAAAGGTCAACAATTCTAAAAATGACTGATATATATGTATATATATATGTACATATATGTAAGTGTATCTTTATTATAGACTCTGAGGGCTACTGGCATGGCTATGAGGAGACAGAGTATGGCTTGTTCCAGTGAGACTTACAAAGCTGAGGCTCCAGAAAACTAGGTGAAATCGCAAACAAAACAAGCCAGAGCTCAAAAGTGCCCTGGTGACTCTCTTTGTATATCAGGGCCTGTCAGTAAAATAAGTATTTAAGTAAAATATTAATGAGTGCAGACAGAGTGAGAGCCTGTGAGAGTCAGAGACATAGAAGGCAAGAATAGAAATAGAAGAGTGGGAATGAGACCAGAAGTCAAAAACCTCCCACATTGTGTTCATACATGACAGGTTCAAACCTGGGTTGTAGAGATTGTAAGGCAGCAGTCTCATGTCCACAGGCCCCAGACCACCCCAGTCTTCACCATATGTGTGTATTATTTATGACACGAAATGTATTGTGAGTTTAAACTTCCCTTCAATTATAAGAGAAAAATATATCAAGCAGAAGAAATGACCCCTCATATAATATAGCACTAAATCAATAAATAAATATGCAAATAAATGGGGATGATCTAAGAGGATTGAAAAAAAATGAAAAATAAAAACAAAAAGCACAAGAAGACCTGATTACAGCAGATAATGAAAACCATCTGCTGAGAAACAGAGGGCTGCTTCAAAAATTCCGAGACACTTCAGAGTCCAGGGAAATTAAGATTTCAGGAGAATGAAAAGAAACTCATATGTACTGAAGCTTACACTAGAGAAAGGAAGCAAGTTCTGTATTATGATAGTTACTATAAGGAAGCTGATAGAAACGCTATTAGAAATGCTACTGGAAGGTTCTATTATTTATAATTGTATTGAATCCTGCTCCAACTAGGTGGCCAATTATTAATGAAAAAGGAAGCTGTTATAAATGTGTTAATTCTGATAAAGATCAACATAGGTCGACAATTCTAAAAATGACAGATATATATATGTGTGTATATATATGTATATGTATATTTATATGTTTATTATAAAGTCTGAGAGATACTGCCATGGAAATGAGGAGACAGAATATGGCGTGAGTCAGAGAGACTTACAAAGCTGTGGCTCCAGAAACCAAGGTGATATCACCAACAAAACAAGCCAGAGCTCAGCAGTGCTCTGGTAACTCTCTTTGTATGTTACATATATATATATATATATATATATATATATATATATATATATATATATATAGAGAGAGAGAGAGAGAGAGAGAGAGAGAGATAGAGACTGATGTGGTCACTTTCTAAAATGGATTCGATATGACATTCAGACAATTGATTGCCAAAACCTGGAGAGAAACTGTGCATCAAGAAAAGAATTGTCCAAAGGAGTAAAATCTCAAAATCATTAGCTATATGCAGCTCCAAGGAGACATAGCGAAAAAGGCTTGAGAAGGAACTCATCAAGCAGACTCTCTACATGGACAGGCACCACAAGTTTCCTAGTCTGGCAACAGACACTGTGCATCTGGTAGTTCCCAGTGCAAGCCTCAGGGCAAAAACCTCTCCCTCTTCAGTGTTTTTACATCTTAACAGAATAAAAGCGACCAAGGGCCAAAGAGAGCTACAATGGTGTCAATATTGAGCTGTAAGTCAGAATGTACCAAGTGTTTTGCAAAAAAATCACTTTATTATAAACTCGGAGTGATAATGGCATGGAAATGAGGAGACAGAATATGGATTGTGTCAGAAAGACTTACAAACTGAGGCTCCAGTAGCCTAGGTGAAATCGCCAACACAACAAGCCAGAGCTCAGCAGTGCTCTGTTAACTCTCTTTGTATATCTGGGCCTGTCAGTAAAATAAGTATATAAGTAAAATATTAATGAGTGAAGACAGAGTGTGTGAGTGCATGTGAGAGTTAGAGACAGAGAAGGCGAGAGAGAAATAGATGAGTTGGAAAGAGACCAGAATTCAAAAACCTCCTACACTGTGTTCATTGATGACAGGTTCAAACCTGGCTTGTAGAGAATGTAAGGCAGCAGCTCTCATGCCCACAGACCCCAGACAGCCCCAGCCTTCACCATATGCTGTACTAACAAACCTGACATTAATGTGTGTGAGTGTGTCTGTCTGTCTATCTGTGTGTGTCTGTGTGTGCTCTGAGCTCACCTATAGTAATCTCAGAGCATGGGTGTCAAGGCAGGCAGCCTCACCTGCAACTTATATACAGAGAACCTAGCTGGTCAGGGCAAGCCAGCTAGCCCAGATTCTGGCTAAGCAAGAATGCTCGAGAATGAACTCATCAAGAAGACACTCCACATGGACAAGCACCACAAGTTTCCTAGTCTGGCAACAGACACTGTGAATCTGGTAGCTACAATGGTGTCAATATTGAGCAGTAAATCAGAATGTGCCAAGTGTTTTGCACAAAATCACCTGTGCCACAGTGATTCTGTTGTTCTCTCTCTCTCCCTCCCACACACACACACACACACACACACACATAAACACACACAAACACACACTCTCACAGTCACACACAATTGCACAGAGGCACAGGCACTAACGGAGTTATACACATGCGCACTGGACAACTTCTGCAAGGCAGGGACCTGGGTTTGAACCCTGCTTTGCACTTCCTGGAAGCACGCCCAGCCTATTAAGGCCAGCTCTGAGCTCCCATTGGCGGGCTTCCTTCAGAAGGCTGCTCTGAGTCCCACCCTCACAACTCCACCTCTCTTCTCATTGGCCAGCTCTTGGTTCATACCCCTGAGGGTGATGTTCCTCTTCTCTAATTGGCCAGCTGTTTCTATGAATACACACTGGGCCCTCCCCTCAGGCTCAGTGGGCACGGGATCTTAGAAGTGCCCCCTGGGATTGTCTGTCTTCCTCTGAAGGCCCTGTTTCTGCCAACACGACCCACACAGCTCCTGTCTGGACCCGTCCTTAGGACACTGCCTCCTTGCGCTAGGCTGGCCCTGCTCTTGGGGCACACCCAGAAACACTGTCTCCACTCTTGTAGCCCAGTGCCTCAGGGCACTTGCCCCATGGAGCCTTACTCCCGCACTTGTGCTGCCATCTTGTGGACACCCAACAGAATTCAGCTGAGCACAGGGATTCACATGCACCCAGTAGAGTCATCCCAGACAAAGAGAGAAACCCCTTCCACTAGCAAAGCCAAATGGGGCATCCCCCCACCCCACAGTAAAGAACAGATGTCTAGGGCACTCTACGTCAATTTTAACCTTGCTGTCCATGGGCCACAAATCCCAGAGTTCTCATTCCACAGAATCACTACACTCAACCATGGGCTTTGCTGCCACCTTGTGGACACACAGCAGAATGCAGCTGAGCTCCCCCATGCCACTCCTCTTTGAGTCTACACAGAAAATTACACAGAGCATGGGAATAGCAAAGGAAAGAACCCATCTGAGGACCACCTGGGAGAATGCACAACAGTGTCCAGAATATCCAATGTGCCATTCATATTTGAAAAACCACTTGTGCAGTGGAAACTTCCTTTGTCATAGCACAACCCAGTTCCTAAGATCCTGCGTCAGGAATAAAGAAACAACAGTGGTAATCATAACTGAAACCCACTTATGTACACATACACACACACATACCCTCCCACAGAGACGCACACACTTTTCCCTGAAATAACGTGGACTGGGGTTGCTGTTTTCCACACAAGTAAAAGGTCAAAGGTTCATGGGTGGAGGGGAGAAGTGTTAAGTTTCTGGCATATGAAGGTGAGAAGTGCCTAGAGCAGATCTATAGTTACATGGACAACGAAGGGAGCATGGGTTAGAGGCACAGTTGGTCGAGATGCCAGGGAACTATGTGGAAGCCCAGGACCCCGTTTTGAGCCCCTGGTCACCACTTACCCCGCTAGGGAAAAGCTGGGCTAGTGTCAAATCAAAACTGCAGCTGTCTCTCTGGCTCTCTTCCTGCTTGGGCCCTGCTCTCTCAATTTATGACTGTTTCCTTCTCCTCAATAAGAAAGTTACAAATGATGTACAGAAATACAAGGAAAGTGGGAAATATTACACCCCTGCCCACTATTACATGAAACTCTTGACTGTAAATAATTCATCCCCCAAGAAAGAACAGAATAAATATTTGTAAGATTAAAAACATTGTAGGTTAAATAGTGAACATTCTTTAGAGCCATGCAATACTAATCCATTGTGCATTGGATGTCACTGTCAAAAACAGTGCAGTGGTAGTTGTAGTAGTGTGTAGTATCTGCAAAAGGAAATGTACTGTGTGTCCAAAGTTCCCTTCAATTATAAGAGAAAATATATCAGGCAGAAGAAATGACCCCTCATGTGATATGGGACTAAATAAATAAATAAATATGCAAATAAATGGGGATGATCTAGGAGGATTTGAAAAAAATAAAAACAAAAACCACAGGAAGACCTGATTACAGCAGAAATATAGAAAATGTCTGCCGAGAAACAACGGGCTGCTTCAAAACTTCCCTGACACTTCAGGGTCCAGGCAAATTAAGAATTCCTGAGAATGAAAAGAAAGGCATACGTATTGAAGCTTACACTAGAAAATATAGACAAGTTCTATGCTATGATAATTACAATGAGGATACTTATAGAAAGGCTATTGGAAATGCTCCTGGAAGGTTTATAATTTATAATTGTAGTGAATCCTGCTCCAACTATGTGCCCAATTATTTATGAATAAGGAGGCTGTTATAAATGTGGTAATTCTGATAAAGATCAACATAGGTCGACAATTCTAAAAATGACAGATATATATATGTGTGTATATATATGTATATGTATATTTATATGTTTATTATAAAGTCTGAGAGATACTGCCATGGAAATGAGGAGACAGAATATGGCGTGAGTCAGAGAGACTTACAAAGCTGTGGCTCCAGAAACCAAGGTGATATCACCAACAAAACAAGCCAGAGCTCAGCAGTGCTCTGGTAACTCTCTTTGTATGTTACATATATATATATATATATATATATATATATATATATATATATGTATATGTATATATATATATATATATATATATATATATATATATATATAGAGAGAGAGAGAGAGAGAGAGAGAGGCACTGATGTGGTCCCTTTCTAAAATGGATTCGATATGACATTCAGACAATTGATTGCCAAAACCTGGAGAGAAACTGTGCATCAAGAAAAGAATTGTCCAAAGGAGTAAAATCTCAAAATCATTAGCTATATGCAGCTCCAATGAGACATAGCGAAAAAGGCTTGAGAAGGAACTCATCAAGCAGACTCTCCACATGGACAGGCACCACAAGTTTCCTAGTCTGGCAACAGACACTGTGCATCTGGTAGTTCCCAGTGCAAGCCTCAGGGCAAAAACCTCTCCCTCTTCAGTGTTTTTACATCTTAACAGAATAAAAGTGACCAAGGGCCAAAGAGAGCTACAATGGTGTCAATATTGAGCTGTAAGTCAGAATGTACCAAGTGTTTTGCAAAAAAATCACTTTATTATAAACTCGGAGTGATAATGACATGGAAATGAGGAGACAGAATATGGATTGTGTCAGAAAGACTTACAAACTGAGGCTCCAGTAGCCTAGGTGAAATCGCCAACACAACAAGCCAGAGCTCAGCAGTGCTCTGTTAACTCTCTTTGTATATCTGGGCCTGTCAGTAAAATAAGTATATAAGTAAAATATTAATGAGTGAAGACAGAGTGTGTGAGTGCATGTGAGAGTTAGAGACAGAGAAGGCGAGAGAGAAATAGATGAGTTGGAAAGAGACCAGAATTCAAAAACCTCCTACACTGTGTTCATTGATGACAGGTTCAAACCTGGCTTGTAGAGATTGTAAGGCAGCAGCTCTCATGCCCACAGACCCCAGACAGCCGCAGCCTTCACCATATGCTGTACTACCAGAACTGACAGTAATGTGTGTGTCTGTCTGTATGTCTGTGTGTGTGTGTGTCTCTGTGTGCTCAAATACACCTATAGCAGTCTCAGAGCATGGGTGGCAAGGTAGCCAGCCTCATCTGCAACTTATGTACATAGAACCTAGCTGGCTAGGGAAAGCCAGCTAGCCCAGATTCTGGCTAAGCAAGAATGCATATGCAAAGGGACTCTCATGTCTCTCTCTCCAGAGTTCCCGATTCAATCTCATGTCTCACTATCACCCAAACACTGCCAATGGGAGAAGCTGGGGCACCCCTAAGAATTCAGGGGCAGTTCCCTGTCCAGTCATGTTTGGCTGCATACTCAGCCTCAAGGCTCCCAGTCCACTTGTCAGTGGACAGCAGATTACAAGCCCAGAAAGAACCCAAATAGAGCTGTGTCTCAATATAGATGGGAACAATGTTTGACCTAACAATAGTGGATGAACCCGGCCCCTCACAACTACCCTATGAGTCCGGCGAAGGCAATTGCTCCTGTGGCCTCACAATCTCTGATCATGGTGTCCTGGTGTCCACACATCACACTCAGAGGGTTAGAAATCAGAGGTGAGAATATTCCCTAGATACAAGAAAGAACTTCAGGTTTCAAAAGGATTTGAAACTCCATGTGGCACTTGGAAAAGTCTTTTCACAGCCATCAAAACACCCTCTTTCAGAACCCTGGAACCTTCCGTTTTGCATGGAAAATCTGGACACTGGTGTGGCCATCAGTACCAGGGATCCTTTACATTGGGCCCAATAGAGGGAAAGCACAATGTGTAGCCCACTCTCCAAAACTACCCTCGCCTCTCCAATTTGGAAATAGTCTTAGTGATGCTCCAGCCATGATGGAGGCTGGCGTATTGCAGCTCCCTGGTCCAGACTCAGACTGTCCTGTGTGCAGGGAACTGCACTATGTCTATTTCTTCTTTGATTTACAGTTTTGGGATAGGACTCGGTGGAAAAAAAAGAGCAATAGGTAAGTAGATGATTTGGCAGCGGTAGTTTCTGCTGAGAGAGATTTGTAGAGTGTTAACAGGTATAAGAATGGCTCTGTGAGTTGTCTCTTATGACTGTGGCTCAGAAGGGCCAGGTTTATCCGCATTACTACCCTAATCCAGAGCTGTGCAAGTCTCTAGCTAAAAAATATTTTCAATCTCTACATATAGATAGATAGATAGATAGATAGATAGATAGATACAAATGTAGTCATTTTCTACAATTGATTCGATATGACATTCAGAAAATTAATTGCTAAAACCTGGAGAGAATCTGTGCATCAGGAAAAGAATTGTCCAAAGGAGTAAAATCTCAAAATCATTAGCTATATGCAGCTCCAAGGGGACAGAGCGAAAAAAGCTCGAGAAGGAACTCATCAAGGAGACTCTCCACATGGACAAGCACCACAAGTTTCCTAGTCTGGCAACAGACACAGTGCATCTGGTAGTTCCTAGTGCAAGCCTCAAGGCAAAAACCCTCCCTCTTCAGTGTCTTTATATCTGAAAAGAAGAAAAGTGACCAAGGGCCAAAGAGAGCTACAATGGTGTCAATATTAAGCTGTAAGTCAGAATGTACCAAGTGTTTTGCAAAAAAAATCACTTTATTATAAACTGTGAGTGATACTGGCATGGAAATGAGGAGACAGAATATGGATTGTGTCAGAAATATTTACAAACTGAGGCTCCAGTAGCCTAGGTGAAATCGCCAACACAACAAGCCAGAGCTCAGCAGTGCTTTGTTAACTCTCTTTGTATATCTGGGCCTGGCAGTAAAATAAGTATATAAGTAAAATATTAATGAGTTAAGACAGAGTGTGTGAGAGCATGTGAGTGTTAGAGACAGAGAAGGCGAGAAGAGGAATAGATAAGTTGGAAAGAGACCAGAATTCAAAAACCTCCTACATTGTATTCATTGATGACAGGTTCAAAGCTGACTTGTAGAGACTGTAAGGCAGCAGCTCTCATGCCCACAGACCCCAGACAGCCCCAGCCTTCACCATATGCTGTACTACCAGACCTGACATGAATGTGTGTGTGTTTTTCTGTCTGTCTCTCTGTCTGTCAGTGTGTGTCTGTGTGTGCTCAGAACTCACCTACAGTAGTCTCAGAGCATGGGTGGCAAGGTAGCCAGCCTCACCTGCAATTTATGTACAGAGAACCTAGCTGGTTAGGGAAAGCCAGCTAGCCAAGTTTCTGGCTAAGCAAGAATGCATATGCAAAGGGACTCTCATGTCTCCCTCTCCTGAGTTCCCTATTCAATCTTATGCCTCACTATCACCCAAACACTGCCAACGGGGGAAGCTGGGGCACCCCTAAGAATTCAGGGGCAGTACCCTGTCCAGTCATGTTTGACTGCATACTCAGCCTCCAGGCTACCAGTCCACTTCTCAGTGGACAGCAGATTACAAGGGCAGAAAGAACCCAGAAAGAGCTGTGTCTCAACATAGATCGGAACTGTGTTTGACCAAACAATAGTGGATGAACCTGGCCTCTTACACCTCCCCTTTGGGTCCTGCTAAGGCAATTCATCCTGTGGCATCACAATCCCTGATCAGGGTGTCCTGGTGTCCACACATCACACTCAGAGAGATTCCCAAAATTAGGCATCCATGAGTGTCCCATACAAAGTAGCTCTGCTTGAAGGAAGCACAAACTCCCCGGGCCCTTGCTATGGAGAGACAAAAGGAAGATGGATGCCTCCTTTGGCTGAATTAGGAGTTTCCAGTGAGATCACAGCCCCGCACCTCACCTGAGGGCCTGGCTACTGCTAATAAAGGAAATTGGAAATACCTTTTACCACTTGCGACCTGAGCACATACTACTCAGGAATCCCTCCAGGAGCTAGCAGGATGCCAGACCTCCTGATCCCAGGATAGCTGTACTCCTAGTTGGGAGGGCATTCTGGCCAGAGGTGAGAATATTCCCTAGATACAAGAATGAACTTCAGGTTTCAAAAGAATTTGAAACCCAATGAGGAACTTGGAAAAGACATATCACAGCCATCAAAACACCCTCTTTCAGAACTCTGGAAGCTTCTGTTTTGCATTGAAAATCTGGAGACTGGTGTGGGCATCAGTACCACAGATCATTTACATTCGGCCCAATAGAGGGAAAGCACAATGTGTGTGCCAGAGGGATAGATTTCACTTCTCTTCACCTGGGCTCTCATGGAGTAAGGACAAGGATGCGGTGCAGTAAATTGAGGAGGGCTGCATTTAGGCTGAGTGTCAGCCTCAGGGCCCTGGAGAATGGGAGTCCAGCACAGAGGGCCTGGACAGCTGCAGCTGGAGAAGGACATATGCCTGTTACCTGCAGCAGGATTGCTGTCTCCTCAGTTCCAAAATGTACTACCCCATATGCAGGAGACTGAATAATCCAAAGGGCAAAGAAGGAAAATTTCAACACCAGGAAGTCTAAGTTCAAGATGCATGCACTGACTTTCATTAGGGCCCAGTGAAGAAGCCACATAGAGACAGTCAGAGATACAGGATGAGAGAGACAGAAAAGACACTGAAATTCTGGCTCTGTGTTGATCAGTGCCAGAGCACTGAAGACAAACCTTCCATGCCCATGCATACTTCTTACAAGTGGCATTGTTATTTTATGTTTGTGAGGAAAGGTTACACTTAGAACATCTAGGTCTTAGCCCACTCTGAGAAGCAACACATGGCCTGCAGCCCACTCTCCAAAACTGCCCTTGCCTCTCCAATTTGGAAGTAGTTTAGTGATGCTCCAGCCAAATGCAGGCTGGCGTATTTCATCTCCCTGGTCCAGCCTCAGCCTGTCCTGTGTGCAGGGAACTGCACTATGTCTATTTCTTCTTTGATTTACAGTTTTGGGATAGGACTTGGTGGACAAAAGAGCAAGAGGGAAGTAGATGATCTGGCAGCTGTAGTTTGTGCTGAGAGAGATTTGTAGAGTGATAAGAGGTAGAAGAATTGCTCTGTGAGATGTCTCTCATGACTGTGCCTAGAAGGGACAGGTGTATCCGCATTACTACCCTAATCCAGAACTGTGCAGGTCTCTAGCTAAAAAATATTTTCAGATCTCTACATGTTACATGTATATATATATATATATATATATATATATATATATATAGAGAGAGAGAGAGAGAGAGAGAGAGAGGCACTGATGTGGTCCCTTTCTAAAATGGATTCGATATGACATTCAGACAATTGATTGCTAAAACCTGGATAGAAACTGTGCATCAGGAAAATAATTGTCCAAAGGAGTAAAATCTCAAAATCATTAGCTATATGCAGCTCCAACGGGACATAGTGAAAAAGGATTGAGAAGTAACTCATCCAGGAGACTCTCCACATGGACAGGCACCACAAGTTTCCTAGTCTGTCAAAAGACACAGTGCATCTGGTAGTTCCCAGTCCAAGCCTCAGGGCAAACACCTCTCCCTCTTCAGTGTTTTTACATCTGAAAAGAAGAAAAGTGACCAAGGGCCAAAGATAGCTACAATGGTGTCAATATAGAGCTGTAAATCAGAATGTACCAAGTGTTTTGCAAAAAAAATCACTTTATTATAAACTCTGAGTGATAGTGGCATGGAAATGATGAGACAGAATATGGATTGTGTCAAAAAGACTTACAAACTGAGGCACCAGTAGCCTAGGTGAAATCACCAACACAACAACCCAGAGCTCAGCAGTGCTCTGGTAACTCTCTTTGTATATCTGGGCCTGGCAGTAAAATAAGTATAAAAGTAAAATATTAATGAGTGAAGACAGAGTATGTGAGAGCATGTGAGAGTTAGAGAAAGAGAAGGCAAAAAGAGAAATAGATGAGTTGGAAAGAGACCAGAATTCAAAAACCTCCAACACTGTGTTCATTGATGACAGGTTCAAAGCTGGCTTGTAGAGATTGTAAGGCAGCAGCTCTCATGCCCACAGACGCCAGACAGCCCCAGCCATCACCATATGCTGTACGACCAGACCTGACAGTAAAGTGTGTGTGTGTGTGTGTGTGTGTGTGTGTGTGTGTGTGTGTGTCTGTCTGTCTGTCTGTGTCTGTGTGTGCTCAGAGCTCACCTATAGTAGTCTAAGAGCATGGGTGACAAGGTAGCCACAAGGTAGCCAGCCTCACCTGCAACTTATGTACGGAGAACCTAACTGGTCAGGGAAAGCCAGCTAGCCCAGATTCTGGCTAAGCAAGAATGCATATGCAAAGGGACTCTCATGTCTCCCTCTCCTGAGTTCCCGATTCAATCTCATGCCTCACTATAATCCAAACACTGTCAACAGGGTAAGCTTGGGCACCCCTCAGAATTCAAGGTAAGGAGCCTGTCCAGTCACGTTTGGCTGCCTACTGAGCCTCCAGACTCTCAGTCCACTGCTCAGGGCAGCAGATTACAAGCCCAGAATGAACCCAGAAAGAGCTGTGTTTCAACATAGATGGGAACTGCGTTTGACCAAACAATAGTGGATGAACCCGGCCCCTCACACCTACCCTTTGGGTTCTGCTAAGGCAATTGCTCTTGTGGTATCACAATCCCTGATCACGGTGTCCTGGTGTCCACACATCACACTCAGCGAGATTCCCAGAAGTAGGCATGCATGAGTGTCCCATACAAAGTCGCTCTGCTTGCAGGAAGCAAAAACTCCCCGGGCCTTTGTTATGGAGAGAAAAAAGGAAGATGGATGCCTCCATTGGCTGAATAAGGAGCTTCCAGTGGAGATCACAGCACAGCACCTCACCTGAGGGCCTGGCTGCTGCTTAAAGGCAATTGGAAACACCTGTTACCACTTGGGGCCTGAGGACATACTCAGTAATCCCTCCAGGAGCTAGCAGTCTGGCAGACCTCCTGACCCCGGGATAGCTGTGCTCCTACTTGGGAGGGCCTTGGGCCAGAGTTGAGAATATTCCCTAGATACAAGAACGAACTTCAGGTTTCAAAAGCATTTGAAAGCCCAGGAAGCACTTGGAAAAGACATTTCACAGCCATCAAGACACCTTCTTTCTGAACCCTGGAAGCTTTCCTTTTGCATGGAAAATCTGGACACTGGTGTGGCCATAAGTACCACAGATCCTTTACATTCGGACCAATAGAGGGAAAGCACAATGTGTGTGCCAGGGTGGTAGAGTTTCACTTCTCTTGACCTGGGCTCTCATGGAATAGGGACAAGGATGTGGTGCAGGAAATTGAGGAGGGCTGCATTTAGGCTGAGTGTCAGCCACAGGGCCCTGGAGAATGGGAGTCAAGCACAGAGGGCCTGGACAGCTGCAGCTGGAGATGGACATATACCTGTTACCTGCATCAGGAACGCTTTTTCCTAAGTTCTCCTCTGTACTACGCCATATGCAGGAGACTAAGTAATCCAAAGGGCAAAGAAAGGAAAATTTCAACACCAGGAAGACCGAGTTCACGATGCATGCACTGACTTCCACGAAGGGTCCAGGGAAGAAGGCACGTAGAGACAGTCAGAGAGACAGAATGACAGTGACTGAAAAGGACAAATTCTGACCCTGTGTTGATCAGTGCCAGGGCACTGAAGACAAACCCTCCATGCCCATGCGTACGTCTTACAAGTGGCATTGTTATTTTATGTTTGTGAGGAAAGGTTACACTTAGAACATCTAGGTCTTAGCCCACTCTGAGAAGCAACACATGGCCTGCAGCCCACTCTAAATAACTGCCCTTGCCCCTCCAAAAAGGAAGTAGTTTTCGCGATGCTGCAGACAAATGCAGGCTGGCGTATTTCATCTCCCTGGTCCAGCCTCAGTCTGTTCTGTGTGCAGGGAACTGAACTTTGTCTATTTCTTCTTTGATTTACTGTTTTGGGATAGGACTCGGTGGACAAAAAGAGCAAGAGTGAAGTAGATGATTTGGCCGCGGTAGTTTGTGCTGAGAGAAATTTGTAGAGTGACACGAAGTAAACGAATGGCTCTGTGAGATGTCTCTCATGAGTCTGGCTCAGAAGGGCCAGGTGTATCTGCATTACTACCCGAATCCAGAGCTGTGCAAGTCTCAAGCTAAAATATATTTTCAGACCTCTACATGTTTTATATATATATATATATATATATATATATATATATATATATATATAGAGAGAGAGAGAGAGAGAGAGAGAGAGAGAGAAAGAGAGCAAGAAACTGATGTAGTCATTTTCTACAA
Source organism: Erinaceus europaeus (assembly GCF_950295315.1). Taxonomy (NCBI): domain Eukaryota; kingdom Metazoa; phylum Chordata; class Mammalia; order Eulipotyphla; family Erinaceidae; genus Erinaceus; species Erinaceus europaeus. Next base: position 729,407 of record NW_026647118.1, on the reverse strand, counting down.
TGGATGCGATATGACATTCAGACAATTGATGGCTAAAACCTGGAGAGAAACTACATCAGGAAAAGAATTGTCCAAAGGAGTAAAATCTCCAAATCATTAGCTATATGCAGCTCCAAGGGGACTTAGCGAAAAAGGCTCGAGAAGGAACTCATCCAGGAGACTCTCCACATGGACAGGCACCACAAGTTTCCTAGTGTGGAAACACACACAGGGCAGCTGCTAGTTCCCAGTGCAAGCCTCAGGGCAAAAACCTCTCCCTCTTCAGTGTCTTTACATCTGAAAATAAGAAAAGTGACCAGGGCCAAGGCGAGCTACAATGGTGTCAATATTGAGCTGTAAATCAGAGAGTGCCAAGTGCTTTGCACTAAATCACCTGTGCCACAGTTATTCTGTTGTTCTCTCTGTCTCTTTCTCCCTCACACACACAGAACCACACACACACACACTCTCACAGTTACACACCGGCACACATCCACAGAGGCACAGGCACAAACGGAGTTATACACATGCACACTGGATATCTTCTGCAAATCAGGGCCCTGGGTGAACCCTGCTTCTCACTTCCTGGAAGCAGGCCCAGCCTTTTAAGGCCAGCTCTGAGCTCCCATTGTCTGGCTTACTTCAGAAGGCTCGCAGACAGGGCACCAGCCATGCTCTGATATGCCAGAGGCCTAGGCCATGCCCAGTACCCCTGCCAGCAATATCATTGGCCAGTGTGTTAGGACACGCCCAGGGGTGTCAAGGACCCTAGTCACTGATTGGGCAGCAACCTTGATCACTGCCCACACAGCCCAGCAGCACGCTCATTGGGCAGCCTCTGGAAGGCCCGCCCACCAGCCACTTCTGCTGGAAAGAGATGAGAATTAAAAAAACATCCTACACTGTGTTCAGTGATGAAAGGTTCAAAGGTGACTTGTAGAGAATATAAGCCAGCAGCTCTCATGCCCACAGACCCCAGACAGCCCCGGCCTTCACCCTGTGCTCTACTACCAGACCTGACAGTAATGTGTGTGTGTGTGTGTGTGTGTGTGTGTGTGTGTGTGTGTCTGTCTGTCTGTCTGTCTGTCTGTGTCTGTGTGTGCTCAGAGCTCACCTATAGTAGTCTAAGAGCATGGCTGGCAAGGTAGCTAGCCTCACCTGCAACTTATGTACAGAGAACCTAACTGGTCAGGGCAAGCCAGCTAGCCCAGATTCTGGCTAAGCAAGAATGTACATGCAAAGGGACTCTCATGTCTCCCTCTCCTGAGTTCCCGATTCAATCTCATGCCTCACTATCATCCAAACACTACCAACAGGGTAAGCTTGGGCACTCCTCAGAATTCAAGGGAAGGAGCCTGTCCAGTCACGTTTGGCTGCCTACTGAGCCTCCAGACTCTCAGTCCAATGCTCAGGGCAGCAGATTACAAGCCCAGAATGAACCCAAAAAGAGCTGTATTTCAACATAGATGGGAACGGCGTTTGACCAAACAATAGTGGATGAACCCAGCCCCTCACACCTACCCTTTGGGTCCGAAAAGGCAATTGCTCCTGTGGCCTCACAATCTCTGATCATGGTGTCCTGGTGTCCACACATCACACTCAGAGAGATTCCCAGAAGTAGGCATGCATCAGTGTCCCATGCAAAGTCGCTCTGCTTGCAGGAAGCACAAACACCCCAGGCCCTTGTTATGGAGAGACTAAAGGAAGATGGATGCCTCCATTGGCTGAATAAGGAGCTTCCAGTGGAGATCACAGCACAGCCCCTCACCTGAGGGCCTGGCTGCTGCTTAAAGGGAATTGGAAACACCTGTTACCACTTGGGGCCTGAGGACATACTCAGGAATCCCACCAGGAGCTAGCAGGATGGCAGACCTCCTGACCCTGGGATAGCTGAGCTCCTACATGGGAGGGCCTTGGGCCAGAGTTGAGAATATTCCCTAGATACAAGAACGAATTTCAGGTTTCAAAAACATTTGAAAGCCCAGGAAGCACTTGGAAAAGACATTTCACAGCCATCAAGACACCTTCTTTCTGAACCCTGGAAGCTTTCCTTTTGCATGGAAAATCCGGACACTGGTGTGGCCCTAAGTACCACAGATCCTTTACCTTCGGACCAATAGAGGGAAAGCACAATGTGTGTGCCAGGGTGGTAGAGTTTCACTTCTCTTGACCTGGGCTCTCATGGAATAAGGGTCAGTCCTGGAGACAGCGTCATGACACGACACACGGAGATCTCTGGTATCAGACAGCACCTGGAACAGCAGCTGGGGCTCTAGTGCCAGGGCAGGAGCAACTCCCCATGCACCGTCCACGGAGTCCACCTGCCTGCATTTTGGTCCTTTTCCCTCCAAAAAAGATCTTTCCCTTTTTTCACTGAGAAACAAGCAGCAGACAGTTTACCCAGGCAGGGGGAAAATAATTAAAAAGCCTTTTTTTTTTTTTAACCGTAGCGAATGACCATCTTCTGGGAAGTACAGGTTTTGAACCAGAAAACTCTGTCTGTCTGTGTCCTAGTCCACAGAAAGAGCCACTAGCCCAGCCAGATCTCACACTCAGATGGGGTGTTTTTGCCAGTCAAAAGTCTGCACAGCACACTAGGGAGTGGGCGGCCTGAGACCCAAATGTTACATTGTAGATGGACTGTTTGCAGTGCTTGCTCCCCAGCACATTGGACTTTCTCAACTCCCTCCCCTACAGCATGAAAAAAAGGTTCTTGACCAACCATAGAGCAAATGGAGTAGGGGCGAGTGGAGATTGTTGCATGTCTGCGCTGCTCACGCCCAGGTGTCTGTGGGGGGCAGTGGCAGAGGCTGTAAGGGGGCTAGGGGGCAGAAGGAGACTGTTTGAGAGTAGGCTGCAGGCAGGGGGGCCGGTGAGTGTGTGCAGGGCTGTGTGTGGGGGTGTGGTGGCAGGGGGTTAGGGCAGGCCCACCTGCTGGATGGTGAGATGGCAGCTGGGCTGGCTCTGGGCCCCCAGGGCTGAAGCGCAGAAGCAGGGTGGCAGGAAAGTAGTGCATGGAGGCACACAGTAGATGTTAGTTGGGGACCTGGGGGACAGAGGGCAAGGGGAAAGGGGGCATCCTTGAGCAGGGGTCTGGAGTAGAGAGTGGGGGGAGTTGGAGGCATGGAAGGTCCCAGGAACCAGAGATTGACAGGAACAGATTCCTGCACCCCCCCACTGGATAGAAGCTGCAGCAGCCAGAGCACCAGCCCTGGCTTGCCTAGGCCAAGGGCACTGAATGAGTCCCACTGAGGATGAGGAAGAGAAGGAGGAGGAGGTGGAGGAGGAGGAGGAGGAGGAATAGGAGAAGGAAGAAGAGGAGCAGGAAGAGGAGTAGGAGGAGGAGTAGGGGCAGGAGTGCAGCTATCAGTAGGCAATGGGATTAATAGAGGCCTCCATTACGGGGCATGTGTCCAGGCAGGCACCCACCAATCCTCAGGGGCAGCTCCGGGCACCCAGGGACCTGGTGTGAGTATCTCAGGGGCGGGGACTGTCAGTCAGTCAGCAAGACTGTGTGTCAGTGCAAATGGTGGGACGGGGGCCTGGCGGACCTTGGTCCCCAGCCCTGGGCTGTCAGATGCCAGCCCCATGCCCAGACACACACCAATCTGCCCATAGCCCCTTGGCCCGGCCAACATGCATCTGCTTTGGCCTGGGGCTCTCGCTCTGGTGGCTGGCCACCAGCCCTCAAGGTCAAGTTCAGGGTGGGGTCATGGCTGCTGGTCAACTGGATGGGCAGGGTCCCCGTGCCCTAGCAACCACAGGAGCCCTCTGTGATGTCCTAGCCCCTGGCATTCTGTGTTGGCCACACTGGCACTGGGCAGCCCAACTGCCCTGCCACTAGGTCAGCCAGCAGCGCCCAGACGCCTGGGCCCTGGCACAGAGGGACTGAAGGATGGGAAGCCAGTGCTGACCGACAAGGGACCTCAGGGCTGGCAGTCAAGAGAAGACAGGTGGAGGTGTGCCCGGGATCCAGGGAGCCCAGACCAGAGCTGCCTGCATGCCTGCCTGCCTTGCTGGATGTCTGTATGCTGCCTTTGTCCAGGTAGGTTTCTCAGGTCCCCTCCACTCCTGTCCTCTCCTGTCCTCTCCTGACCTCTCTTGTCCTCTCCTGCCCTCACCATCCTCTCACCTCTCCTCTCCTCTGCACTTTGCTTCTCTCCTTTGTCTGTCTTCTCTTCCGGGTGCCCTGCTCAACAGCTCCAGCACTTGTGATGGTTCTCCAGTGACAGCTGTTCGCAACCCCTTCCACCCCCTCCCTGCCCCTGAAGTGACCCAACTCACAGGTCTCCGGCTCACCCCACCCAGACCCACACCCCCCAACACATTCCCTGGTTCAACCCCTCTGCCGTATTCAACCAAACTCGCCCCTTTGCAACCTACCTATGCATCCTGGTTTGTCTTCACCATTCAAGGAGAGATCTCCTTTTATACTTAGCTTGGTTGACTGGTGGATGGATGGATTGATGGATGGATGGATGGATGGATGCATGAATGGATGGATGGATGGATGTATAGATTGATGGGTGGATGGATGGATGCATGGACAGGTCCATGGATTGGTTTTGTAGAGGCAGAGTACCATCTAGGGGTACTTGAGACCGCTGGTGTCAGAGCCAGAGTCTATGTCAAATGTAAAGCATTAATTCATCAATAACAAAAATGATTAAGCACCTAAATAAATAAATAAATAAATAAATAAATATAAAAAATGGGTTAAAAATACATGGCGTCTTTGCCTTTCTGCATATGGTATGCTGTGAGATCTTAACAAGGAAAGCATTGTCCTGAGTAGCCCCATTGAAGTAGTGGAATATTTCCTTTTTCTTTTTGTACTTTCAATTTTCTTGATTATTTTTTGGAATAAATAGACAGGAATTGAGAGGGAAGGGAGGGATAGAGAGTTTGTGACACAGAGTGAGTCACCTGCAGCACTTCTGAAACACTTGTAAAGATTTCCCCTGGCAGGTGGGGACCAGGGTCTTGAAGCCCAGTCCCCCTGCATTGTAACATGAGTGCTTAACTGGGTGTGGCACCACCTGGTACCCTTGATGGGACACTTTTTTTTAGCAATGAAAAGAAATTCTCGTGGCAAGGTAATAAATAATTGAAGAAATAAACAAAAGTGCATCTACATGAACTCTGGAAACACACAGGGACATATACATCTCTGTAACCTGTATTACTTATATGTTGATTGATTGATTGCCTCAAGGGGTGATTGCCTCAGCTCAGTGCCTGCGCCACGAATAATCCACAGCCACTGCACTCCTTTTGTTCCCCTTTCGCTGCCCTTGTTGCTTGTTCACTGTGGTGGTTATTGTTGTGGTTGTTGTTGTTGTTTGGACCTTGCATCAGACAGAGAGAAAAGGAGAGAGCAGGGTAAATACAGAGTGGGAGAGAAAGATAGAGCCCCTAAAGACCTGCTTCACACCGTGTAAAGCGACTCCCCTGCAGGTGGGGGTCTGGGCGCCAGACCCCAGACCCTTCCACCTGGCCCCTCTTTTCGTGAGCGCCACAAGGCCATAACCCTCTGACATACTGCCAAACCTCCCGGGATTTACTTTTGAAGGAATATCACCTGCCTCATTTTGAATCTCATTATACTGAGGGTCAGTCCTGGAGACAGCATCATGACACGACACACGGAGATCTCTGGTATCAGACAGCACCTGGAACAGCAGCTGTGGCTCTAGTGCCAGGGCAGGAGCAACTCCCCATGCACCGTCCACGGAGTCCACCTGCCTGCATTTTGGTCCTTTTCCCTCCAAAAAAGATCTTTCCCTTTTTTCACTGAGAAACAAGCAGCAGACAGTTTACCCAGGCAGGGGGAAAAAATAATTAAAAAGCCTTTTTTTTTTTTTTTTTTAATGGTAGCGAATGACCATCTTCTGGGAAGTACAGGTTTTGAACCAGAAAACTCTGTCTGTCTGTGTCCTAGTCCACAGAAAGAGCCACTAGCCCAGCCAGATCTCACACTCAGATGGGGTGTTTTTGCCAGTCAAAAGTCAGCACAGCGCACTAGGGAGTGGGCGGCCTGAGACCCAAATGTTACATTGTAGATGGACTGTTTGCAGTGCTTGCTCCCCAGGACATTGGACTTTCTCAACTCCCTCCCCTACAGCATGAAAAAAAGGTTCTTGACCAACCATAGAGCAAATGGAGTAGGGGCGAGTGGAGCTTGTTGCATGTCTGTCTGAGCTGCTCATGCCCAGGTGTCTGTGGGGGGCCGTGGCAGAGGCTGTAAGGGGGCTAGGGGGCAGAAGGAGACTGTTTGAGAGCAGGCTGCAGGCAGGGGAGCCCGTGAGTGTGTGCAGGGCTGTGTGTGTGTGTGTGCTGGCAGGGAGTTAGGGCAGGTCCCCCTGCTGGATGGTGAGATGGCAGCTGGGCTGGCTCTGGGCCCCCAGGGCTGAAGCACAGAAGCAGGGTGGCAGGAAAGTAGTGCATGGAGGCACACAGTAGATGTATTTGGGGAGCTGGGGGACAGAGGGCAAGGGGAAAGGGGGCATCCTTGAGCAGGGGTCTGGGGTAGAGAGTGGGGGGAGTTGGAGGCATGGAAGGTCCCAGGAACCAGAGATTGACAGGAAAAGATTCCTGCACCCACCCACTGGATAGAAGCTGCAGCAGCCAGAGCACAAGCCCTGGCTTGCCTAGGCCAAGGGCACTGAATGAGTCCCACTGAAGATGAGGACGAGAAGGAGGAGGAGGTGGAGGAGGAGGAGGAGGAGGAGGAAGAGGAGAAGGAAGAAGAGGAGCAGGAAGAGGAGTAGGAGGAGGAGTAGGGGCAGGAGGGCAGCTATCAGTAGGCAATTGGATTAATAGAGGCCTCCATTATGGAGGCATGTGTCCAGGCAGGCACCCACCTATCCTCAGGGGCAGCTCCGGGCACCCAGGGACCTGGTGTGAGTATCTCTGGGGCGGGGACTGTCAGTCAGTCAGCAAGACTGTGTGTCAGTGCAAATGGTGGGACAGGGGCCTGGCGGACCTTGGTCCCCAGCCCTGGGCTGTCAGATGCCAGCCCCATGCCCAGAAACACACCAATATGCCCATAGCCCCTTGGCCCGGCCGACCTGCATCTGCTTTGGCCTGGGGCTCTGGCTCTGGTGGCTGGCCACCAGCCCTCAAGGTCAAGTTCAGGGTTGGGGTCATGTCTGCTGGTCAACTGGATGGGCAGGGTCCCCATGGCCTAGCAACCACAGGAGCCCTCTGTGATGTCCTAGCCCCTGGCATTCTGTGCTGGCCACACTGGCACTGGGCAGCCCAACTGCCCTGCCACTAGGTCAGCCAGCAGCGCCCAGACGCCTGGGCCCTGGCACAGAGGGACGGAAGGATGGGAAGCCAGTGCTGACCGACAAGGGACCTCAGGGCTGGCAGTCAAGAGAAGACAGGTGGAGGTGTGCCCGGGATCCAGGGTGCCCAGACCAGAGCTGCCTGCATGCCTGCCTGCCTTGCTGGATGTCTGTATGCTGCCTTTGTCCAGGTAGGTTTCTCAGGTCCCCTCCACTCCTGTCCTCTCCTGTCCTCTCCTGTCCTCTCCTGCCCTCACCATCCTCTCCCCTCTCCTCTCCTCTGCACTTTGCTTCTCTCCTTTGTCTGTCTTCTCTTCCGGGTGCCCAGCTCAACAGCTCCAGCACTTGTGATGGTTCTCCAGTGACAGCTGTTCGCAACCCCTTCCACCCCCTCCCTGCCCCTGAAGTGACCCAACTCACAGGTCTCCGGCTCACCCCACCCACACCCACACCCCCCAACACATTCCCTGGTTCAGCCCCTCTGCCCTATTCAGCCAAACTCGCCCCTTTGCAACCTACCTATGCATCCTGGTTTGTCTTCACCATTCAAGGAGAGATCTCCTTTTATACTTAGCTTGGTTGACTGGTGGATGGATGGATGGATGGATGGATGCATGAATGGATGGATGGATGGATGTATAGATTGATGGGTGGATGGATGGATGCATGGACAGGTCAATGGACTGGTTTTGTAGAGGCAGAGTACCATCTAGGGGTACTTGAGACCGCTGGTGTCAGAGCCAGAGTCTATGTCAAATGTAAAACATTAACTCATCAATAACAAAAATGATTAAGCACCTAAATAAATAAATAAATAAATAAATAAATAAATATAAAAACTGGGTTAAAAAATACATGGCGTCTTTGCCTTTCTGCATATGTTATGCTGTGAGGATCCTAACAAGGAAAGCATTGTCCTGAGTAGCCCCATTGAAGTAGTGGAATATTTCCTTTTTCTTTTTTTTACTTTCAATTTTCTTGATTATTTTTTGGAATAAATAGACAGGAATTGAGAGGGAAGGGAGGGATAGAGAGTTTGTGACACAGAGTGAGTCACCTGCAGCACTTCTGAACCACTTGTAAAGATTTCCCCTGGCAGGTGGGGACCCGGGTCTTGAAGCCCAGTCCCCCTGCATTGTAACATGAGTGCTTAACTGGGTGTGGCACCACCTGGTACCCTTGATGGGACACTTTTTTTTAGCAATGAAAAGAAATTCTCGTGGCAAGGTAATAAATAATTGAAGAAATAAAGAAAAGTGCATCTACATGAACTCTGGAAACACACAGGGACATATACATCTCTGTAACCTGTATTACTTATATGTTGATTGATTGATTGCCTCAAGGGGTGATTGCCTCAGCTGAGTGCCTTCGCCACGAATAATCCACAGCCACTGCACTCCTTTTGTTCCCCTTTCGCTGCCCTTGTTGCTTGGTCACTGTGGTGGTTATTGTTGTGGTTGTTGTTGTTGTTTTGACCTTGCATCAGACAGAGAGAAAAGGAGAGAGCAGGGTAAATACAGAGTGGGAGAGAAAGATAGAGCCCCTAAAGACCTGCTTCACCCCCTGTAAAGCGACTCCCCTGCAGGTGGGGGTCTGGGCGCCAGACCCCATATCCTTCCACCTGCCCCCTCTTTTTGGGAGCGCCACAAGGCCTAACCCTCTGACATACCGCCAAACCTCCCGGGATTTACTTTTGAAGGCAATATCACCTGCCTCATTTTGAATCTCATTATCCTGAGGGTCAGTCCTGGAGACAGCGTCATGACACGACACACGGAGATCTCTGGTATCAGACAGCACCTGGAACAGCAGCTGGGGCTCTAGTGCCAGGGCAGGAGCAACTCCCCATCCACCGTCCACGGAGTCCACCTGCCTGCATTTTTGTCCTTTTCCCTCCACAAAAGATCTTTCCCTTTTTTCACTGAGAAACAAGCAGCATACAGTTTACCCAGGCAGGGGAAAAAAATAATTAAAAAGCCTTTTTTTTTTTTTTTTAACCGTAGCGAATGACCATCTTCTGGGAAGTACAGGTTTTGAACCAGAAAACTCTGTCTGTCTGTGTCCTAGTCCACAGAAAGAGCCACTAGCCCAGCCAGATCTCACACTCAGATGGGGTGTTTTTGCCAGTCAAAAGTCTGCACAGCGCACTAGGGAGTGGGCGGCCTGAGACCCAAATGTTACATTGTAGATTGACTGTTTGCAGTGCTTGCTCCCCAGGACATTGGACTTTCTCAACTCCCTCCCCTACAGCATGAATAAAAGGTTCTTGACCAACCATAGAGCAAATGGAATAGGGGCGATTGGAGCTTGTTGCATGTCTGTCTGCGCTGCTCATGCCCAGGTGTCTGTGGGGGGCCGTGGCAGAGGCTGTAAGGGGGCTAGGGGGCAGAAGGAGACTGTTTGAGAGCAGGCTGCAGGCAGGGGAGCCCGTGAGTGTGTGCAGGGCTGTGTGTGTGGGTGAGGTGGCAGGGGGGTAGGGCAGGTCCCCCTTCTGGATGGTGAGATTGCAACTGGGCTGGCTCTGGGCCCCCGGGGCTGAAGTGCAGAAACCGGGTGGCAGGAAAGTAGTGCATGGAGGCACACAGTAGATGTTAGTTGGGGAGCTGGGGGACAGAGGGCAAGGGGAAAGGGGGCATCCTTGAGCAGGGGTCTGGAGTAGAGAGTGGGGGGAGCTGGAGGCATGGAAGGTCCCAGGAACCAGAGATTGACAGGAACAGATTCCTGCACCCACCCACTGGATAGAAGCTGCAGCAGCCAGAGCACCAGCCCTGGCTTGCCTAGGCCAAGGGCACTGAATGAGTCCCACTGAGGATGAGGAAGAGAAGGAGGACGAGGTGGAGGAGGAGGAGGAGGACGAGTAGGAAGAGGAGAAGGAAGAAGAGGAGCAGGAAGAGGAGTAGGAGGAGGAGTAGGGGCAGGAGGGCAGCTATCAGTAGGCAATGGGATTAATAGAGGCCTCCATTACGGAGGCATGTGTCCAGGCAGGCACCCTCCAATCCTCAGGGGCAGCTCCGGGCAACCAGGGACCTGGTGTGAGTATCTCTGGGGCGGGGACAGTCAGTCAGTCAGCAAGACTGTGTGTCAGTGCAAATGGTGGGACAGGGGCCTGGCGGACCTTGGTCCCCAGCCCTGGGCTGTCAGATGCCAGCCCCATGCCCAGACACACAACAATCTGCCCATAGCCCCTTGGCACTGCCGACCTGCATCTGCTTTGGCCTGGGGCTCTGGCTCTGATAGCTGGCCACCAGCCCTCAAGGTCAAGTTCAGGGTGGGGGTCATGGCTGCTGGTCAACTGGATGGGCAGGGTCACCGTGGCCTGGCAACCACAGGAGCCCTCTCTGATGTCCTACCCCTGGCATTCTGTGCTGGCCACACTGGCACTGGGCAGCCCAACTGCCCTACCACTAGGTCAGCCAGCAGCGCCCTGACGCCTGGGCCCTGGCACAGAGGGACGGAAGGATGGGAAGCCAGTGCTGACCGACAAGGGACCTCAGGGCTGGCAGTCAAGAGAAGACAGGTAGAGGTGTGCCCGGGATCCAGGGAGCCCAGACCAGAGCTGCCTGCATGCCTGCCTGCCTTGCTGGATGTCTGTATGCTGCCTTTGTCCAGGTAGGTTTCTCAGGTCCCCTCCACTCCTGTCCTCTCCTGTCCTCTCCTGTCCTCTCCTGCCCTCACCATCCTCTCCCCTCTCCTCTCCTCTGCACTTTGCTTCTCTCCTTTGTCTGTCTTCTCTTCTGGGTGCCCAGCTCAACAGCTCCAGCACTTGTGATGGTTCTCCAGTGACAGCTGTTCGCAACCCCTTCCACCCCCTCCCTGCCCCTGAAGTGACCCAACTCACAGGTCTCCGGCTCACCCCACCCACACCCAAACCCCCCAACACATTCCCTGGTTCAGCCCCTCTGCCCTTTTCAGCCAAACTCGCCCCTTTGCAACCTACCTATGCATCCTGGTTTGTCTTCACCATTCAAGGAGAGATCTCCTTTTATACTTAGCTTGGTTGACTGGTGGATGGATGGATGGATGGATGGATGGATGCATGAATGGATGGATGGATGGATGTATAGGTTGATGGGTGGATGGATGGATGCATGGACAGGTCAATGGATTGGTTTTGTAGAGGCAGAGTACCATCTAGGGGTACTTGAGACCGCTGGTGTCAGAGCCAGAGTCTATGTCAAATGTAAAACATTAATTCATCAATAACAAAAATGATTAAGCACCTAAATAAATAAATAAATAAATAAATATAAAAACTGGGTTAAAAAATACATGGCGTCTTTGCCTTTCTGCATATGTTATGCTGTGAGGATCCTAACAAGGAAAGCATTGTCCTGAGTAGCCCCATTGAAGTAGTGGAATATTTCCTTTTTCTTTTTTTACTTTCAATTTTCTTGATTATTTATTGGAATAAATAGACAGGAATTGAGAGGGAAGGGAGGGATTAGAGAGTTTGTGACACAGAGAGAGTCACCTGCAGCACTTCTGAACCACTTGTAAAGATTTCCCCCGGCAGGTGGGGACCAGGGTCTTGAAGCCCAGTCCCCCTGCATTGTAACATGAGTGCTTAACTGGGTGTGGCACCACCTGGTACCCTTGATGGGACACTTTTTTTTAGCAATGAAAAGAAATTCTCGAGGCAAGGTAATAAATAATTGAAGAAATAAACAAAAGTGCATCTACATGAACTCTGGAAACACACAGGGACATATACATCTCTGTAACCTGTATTACTTATATGTTGATTTATTGATTGTCTCAAGGGGTGATTGCCTCAGCTCAGTGCCTGCGCCACGAATAATCCACAGCCACTGCACTCCTTTTGTTCCCCTTTCGCTGCCCTTGTTGCTTGGTCACTGTGGTGGTTATTGTTGTGGTTGTTGTTGTTGTTTTGACCTTGCATCAGACAGAGAGAAAAGGAGAGAGCAGGGTAAATACAGAGTGGGAGAGAAAGATAGAGCCCCTAAAGACCTGCTTCACCCCCTGTAAAGCGACTCCCCTGCAGGTGGGGGTCTGGGCGCCAGACCCCATATCCTTCCACCTGCCCCCTCTTTTTGGGAGCGCCACAAGGCCTAACCCTCTGACATACCGCCAAACCTCCCGGGATTTACTTTTGAAGGCAATATCACCTGCCTCATTTTGAATCTCATTATCCTGAGGGTCAGTCCTGGAGACAGCGTCATGACACGACACACGGAGATCTCTGGTATCAGACAGCACCTGGAACAGCAGCTGGGGCTCTAGTGCCAGGGCAGGAGCAACTCCCCATCCACCGTCCACGGAGTCCACCTGCCTGCATTTTGGTCCTTTTCCCTCCACAAAAGATCTTTCCCTTTTTTCACTGAGAAACAAGCAGCATACAGTTTACCCAGGCAGGGGAAAAAAATAATTAAAAAGCCTTTTTTTTTTTTTTTTTTTTTTAACCGTAGCGAATGACCATCTTCTGGGAAGTACAGGTTTTGAACCAGAAAACTCTGTCTGTCTGTGTCCTAGTCCACAGAAAGAGCCACTAGCCCAGCCAGATCTCACACTCAGATGGGGTGTTTTTGCCAGTCAAAAGTCTGCACAGCGCACTAGGAATGGGCGGCCTGAGACCCAAATGTTACATTGTAGATAGACTGTTTGCAGTGCTTGCTCCCCAGGACATTGGACTTTCTCAACTCCCTCCCCTACAGCATGAAAAAAAGGTTCTTGACCAACCATAGAGCAAATGGAGTAGGGGCGATTGGAGCTTGTTGCATGTCTGTCTGCGCTGCTCATGCCCAGGTGTCTGTGGGGGGCCGTGGCAGAGGCTGTAAGGGGGCTAGGGGGCAGAAGGAGACTGTTTGAGAGCAGGCTGCAGGCAGGGGAGCCCGTGAGTGTGTGCAGGGCTGTGTGTGTGGGTGTGGTGGCAGGGGGGTAGGGCAGGTCCCCCTGCTGGATGGTGAGATTGCAACTGGGCTGGCTCTGGGCCCCCGGGGCTGAAGCGCAGAAGCCAGGTGGCAGGAAAGTAGTGCATGGAGGCACACCGTAGATGTTAGTTGGGGAGCTGGGGGACAGAGGGCAAGGGGAAAGGGGGCATCCTTGAGCAGGGGTCTGGAGTAGAGAGTGGGGGGAGCTGGAGGCATGGAAGGTCCCAGGAACCAGAGATTGACAGGAACAGATTCCTGCACCCACCCACTGGATAGAAGCTGCAGCAGCCAGAGCACCAGCCCTGGCTTGCCTAGGCCAAGGGCACTGAATGAGTCCCACTGAGGATGAGGAAGAGAAGGAGGACGAGGTGGAGGAGGAGGAGGAGGATGAGTAGGAAGAGGAGAAGGAAGAAGAGGAGCAGGAAGAGGAGTAGGAGGAGGAGTAGGGGCAGGAGGGCAGCTATCAGTAGGCAATGGGATTAATAGAGGCCTCCATTACGGAGGCATGTGTCCAGGCAGGCACCCTCCAATCCTCAGGGGCAGCTCCGGGCAACCAGGGACCTGGTGTGAGTATCTCTGGGGCGGGGACTGTCAGTCAGTCAGCAAGACTGTGTGTCAGTGCAAATGGTGGGACAGGGGCCTGGCGGACCTTGGTCCCCAGCCCTGGGCTGTCAGATGCCAGCCCCATGCCCAGACACACACCAATCTGCCCATAGCCCCTTGGCACTGCCGACCTGCATCTGCTTTGGCCTGGGGCTCTGGCTCTGATAGCTGGCCACCAGCCCTCAAGGTCAAGTTCAGGGTGGGGGTCATGGCTGCTGGTCAACTGGATGGGCAGGGTCCCCGTGGCCTGGCAACCACAGGAGCCCTCTGTGATGTCCTACCCCTGGCATTCTGTGCTGGCCACTCTGGCACTGGGCAGCCCAACTGCCCTACCACTAGGTCAGCCAGCAGCGCCCAGACGCCTGGGCCCTGGCACAGAGGGACGGAAGGATGGGAAGCCAGAGCTGACCGACAAGGGACCTCAGGGCTGGCAGTCAAGAGAAGACAGGTGTAGGTGTGCCCGGGATCCAGGGAGCCCAGACCAGAGCTGCCTGCATGCCTGCCTGCCTTGCTGGATGTCTGTATGCTGCCTTTGTCCAGGTAGGTTTCTCAGGTCCCCTCCACTCCTGTCCTCTCCTGTCCTCTCCTGTCCTCTCCTGCCCTCACCATCCTCTCCCCTCTCCTCTCCTCTGCACTTTGCTTCTCTCCTTTGTCTGTCTTCTCTTCCGGGTGCCCTGCTCAACAGCTCCAGCACTTGTGATGGTTCTCCAGTGACAGCTGTTCACAACCCCTTCCACCCTCTCCCTGCCCCTGAAGTGACCCAACTCACAGGTCTCCGGCTCACCCCACCCACACCCACACCCCCCAACACATTCCCTGGTTCAGCCCCTCTGCCCTATTCAGCCAAACTCGCCCCTTTGCAACCTACCTATGCATCCTGGTTTGTCTTCACCATTCAAGGAGAGATCTCCTTTTATACTTATCTTGGTTGACTGGTGGATGGATGGATGGATGGTTGGATGGATGCATGAATGGATGGATGGATGGATGTATAGATTGATGGGTGGATGGATGGATGCATGGACAGGTCAATGGATTGGTTTTGTAGAGGCAGAGTACCATCTAGGGGTACTTGAGACTGCTGGTGTCAGAGCCAGAGTCTATGTCAAATGTAAAACATTAATTCATCAATAACAAAAATGATTAAGCACCTAAATAAATAAATAAATAAATAAATATAAAAACTGGGTTAAAAAATACATGGCGTCTTTGCCTTTCTGCATATGGTATGCTGTGAGGATCTTAACAAGGAAAGCATTGTCCTGAGTAGCCCCATTGAAGTAGTGGAATATTTCCTTTTTCTTTTTCTACTTTCAATTTTCTTGATTATTTATTGGAATAAATAGACAGGAATTGAGAGGGAAGGGAGGGATAGAGAGTTTGTGACACAGAGAGAGTCACCTGCAGCACTTCTGCACCACTTGTAAAGATTTCCCCCCGGCAGGTGGGGACCAGGGTCTTGAAGCCCAGTCCCCCTGCATTGTAACATGAGTGCTTAACTGGGTGTGGCACCACCTGGTACCCTTGATGGGACACTTTTTTTTAGCAATGAAAAGAAATTCTCGTGGCAAGGTAATAAATAAATGAAGAAATAAACAAAAGTGCATTTACATGAACTCTGGAAACACACAGGGACATATACATCTCTGTAACCTGTATTACATATTCGTTGATTGATTGATTGCCTCAAGGGGTTATTGCCTCAGCTCAGTGCCTGCGCCACGAATAATCCACAGCCACTGCACTCCTTTTGTTCCCCTTTCGCTGCCCTTGTTGCTTGGTCACTGTGGTGGTTATTGTTGTGGTTGTTGTTGATGTTTTGACCTTGCATCAAACAGAGAGAAAAGGAGAGAACAGGGGAAATACAGAGTGGGAGAGAAAGATAGAGCCCCTAAAGACCTGCTTCACCCCCTGTAAAGCGACTCCCCTGCAGGTGGGGGTCTGGGCGCCAGACCCCAGATCCTTCCACCTGTCCCCTCTTTTCCTGAGCGCCACAAGGCCTTGACCCTCTGACATACCGCCAAACCTCCTGGGATTTTCTTTTGAAGGCAATATCACCTGCCTCATTTTGAATCTCATTATCCTGAGGGTCAGTCCTGCAGACAGCGTCATGACAAGACACACGGAGATCTCTGGTATCAGACAGAACTTGGAACAGCAGCTGTGGCTCTAGTGCCAGGGCAGGAGCAACTCCCCATCCACCGTCCACGGAGTCCACCTGCCTGCATTTTGGTCCTTTTCCCTCCAAAAAAGAACTTTCCCTTTTTTCACTGAGAAACAAGCAGCAGACAGGTTACCCAGGCAGGGGGAAAAATAATTAAAAAGCCTTTTTTTTTTTTTTTTTTTTTAACCGTAGCGAATGACCATCTTCTGGGAAGTACAGGTTTTGAACCAGAAAACTCGGTCTGTCTGTGTCCTAGTCCACAGAAAGAGCCACTAGCCCAGCCAGATCTCACACTCAGATGGGGTGTTTTTGCCAGTCAAAAGTCTGCACAGTGCACTAGGGATTGGGCGGCCTGAGGCCCAAATGTTACATTGTAGATGGACTGTTTGCAGTGCTTGCTCCCCAGGACATTGGACTTTCTCAACTCCCTCCCCTACAGCATGAAAAAAAGGTTCTTGACCAACCATAGAGCAAATGGAGTAGGGGCAAGTGGAGCTTGTTGCATGTCTGAGCTGCTCATGCCCAGCTGTCAGGGGGGGGCCATGGCAGAGGCTGTAAGGGGGCTAGGGGGCAGAAGGAGACTGTTTGAGAGCAGGCTGCAGGCAGGGGAGCCCGTGAGTGTGTGCAGGGCTGTGTGTGTGGGTGTGGTGGCAGGGGGTTAGGGCAGGTCCCCCTGCTGGATGGTGACATGGCAGCTGGGCTGGCTCTGGGCCCCCAGGGCTGAAGCGCAGAAGCAGGGTGGCAGGAAAGTAGTGCATGGAGGCAAACAGTAGATGTTAGTTGGGGAGCTGGGGGAAAGTGGGCAAGGGGAAAGGGGGCATCCTTGAGCAGGGGTCTGTAGTAGAGAGTGCGGGGAGCTGGAGGCATGGAAGGTCCCAGGAACCAGGGATTGACAGGAACAGATTCCTGCACCCACCCACTGGATAGAAGCTGCAGCAGCCAAAGCACCAGCCCTGGCTTGCCTAGGCCAAGGGCATTGAATTAGTCCCGCTGAGGATGAGGAAGAGAAGGAGGAGGAGGTGGAGGAGGAGGAGGAAGAGGAGAAGGAAGAAGAGGAGGAGGAAGAGGAGTAGGAGGAGGAGTAGGGGCAGAAGTGCAGCTATCAGTAGTCAATGGGATTAATAGAGGCCTCCATTACGGAGGCATGTGTCCAGGCAGGCACCCACCAACCCTCAGGGGCAGCTCAGGGCACCCAGGGACCTGGTGTGGGTATCTCTGGGGCGGGGACTGTCAGTCAGTCAGCAAGACTGTGTGTCATTGCAAATGGTGGGACAGGGGCCTGGCGGACCTTGGTCCCCAGCCCTGGGCTGTCAGATGCCAGCCCCATGCCCAGACACACACCAATCTGCCCATAGCCCCTTGGCCCGGCCGACCAGCACCTGCTTTGGCCTGGTGCTCTGGCTCTGGTGGCTGGCCACCACCTCTCAGGTCAAGTTCAGGGTGGGGGTCATGGCTGCTGGTCAACTGGATGGGCGGTGTCCCCGTGGCCTAGCAACCACAGGAGCCCTCTGTGATGTCCTAGCTCCTGGCATTCTGTGCTGGCCAAACTGGCACTGGGCAGCCCAACTGCCTTGCCACTAGGTCAGGCAACAGCGCCCAGACGCCTGGGCCCTGGCACAGAGGGACAGAAGGATGGGAAGACAGTGCTGACCGACTAGGGACCTCAGGGCTGGCAGCCAAGAGAAGACAGGTGGAGGTGCGCCCGGGATCCAGGGATCCTAGGCCAGAGCTGCGTGCATGCATGACTGCCTTCCTGGATGTCTGTACGCTGCCTTTGTCCAGGTAGGTTTCTCAGGTCCCCTCCACTCCTGTCCTCTCCTATCCTCACCATCCTCTCCCCTCACCTCTCTTCTGCACTTTGCTTCTCTCCTTTGTCTGTCCTCTCTTCCGGGTGCCCTGCTCACCAGCTCCAGCACTTGTGATGGTTCTCCAGTGACAGCTGTTCGCAATCCCTTCCACCCCCTGCCTGCCTCTGACGTGACCCAGCTCACAGGGTCTCCGGCTCACCCCACCCACACCCACACGCCCCAACACATTCCCTGGTTCAGCCCCTCTGCCCTATTCAGCCAAACTGGCCCCTTTGCAACCTACCTGTGCATCCTTGATTGTCTTCACCATTCAAGGAGAGATCTCCTTTTGTACTTAGCTTGGTTGACTGGTGGATGGATGGATGGATGGATGGATGGATGGATAAATGGATGGATGGATAGATGGATGGATGGATGGATGGATGGACAGGTCAATGGATCGGTTTTGTAGAGGCAGAGTACCATCTAGGGGTACTGGAGACCGCTGGTGTAAGATCCTTAGTCAGTGTCAAATGTAAAACATTAATTCATTTATAACAAAAATGAATAAGCACATAAATAAATAAATAAATAAATAAATATAAAAACTGGGTTAAAAAATACATGGCGTCTTTGCCTTTCTGCATATGGAATGCTGTGAGGATCTTTACAAGGAAAGCATTGTCCTGAGTATCCCATTTGAAGTAGTGGAATATTTCCTTCTCCTTTTTCTTTTTTTACTTTCTATTTTCTTGATTATTCACTGGAATAAATAGACAGGAATCGAGAGGGAAGGGAGGGAGAGAGAGTTTGAGACACAGAGAGAGACACCTGCAGCACTTCTGCACCACTTGTAAAGATTTCCCCTGGCAGGTGGGGACCAGGGTGTTGAAGCCCAGTCATCCTGCATTGTAACATGAGTGCTTAACTGGGTGTGGCACCACCTGGTACCCTTGATGGGACACTTTTTTTTAGCAATGAAAAGAAATTCTCGTGGCAAGGTAATCAATAAATGAAGATGTAAATAAAAGTGCATTTACGTTAACTCAGTGGAAACACAGAGAGACATATATGTCTCTGTTACCTGTATTACTTCTTCATTTATGGATTGATTGACTCAAGGGTTTATTGCCACAGCTCAGTGCCTGCGCCATGAATAATCCACAGCTCCTGCACTCCATTAATTCCCCTTTCGCTGCCCTTGTTGCTTGGTCACTGTGGTGGTTATTGTTGTTGTTGTTGTTACTGACCTTTCATCTGACAGACACAAAAGGAGAGAGCAGAGGAAATACAGAGCGGGAAAGAAAGATAGAGCTCCTAAAGACCTGCTTCACCCCCTGTAAAGCGACTCCCCTGCAGGTGGCGGTCTGGGGGCCAGACTCCAGATCCTTCCACCTGTCCCCTCTTTTCGTGAGTGCCACAAGCCCTTAACCCTCTGACATACCGCCAAACCTCCCTAGATTTACTTTTGAAGGCAATATGACCTGCCTCGTTTTGAATCCTCATTATCCTGAGGGTCAGTCCTGGAGACAGTGTCATGAAACGACACAAGGAGATCTCTGGTATCAGAGAGCACCTGGAAAAGCAGCTGGGGCTCTAGTGCCAGTGCAGTAGCAACTCACCATCCACCCTCCACGGAGTCCACCTGCCTTCATTTTGGTCCTTTTCCCTCCAAAGAAGATTTTTTCCTTTTTTCACTGAGAAACAGGCAGCAGACAGGTTACCCAGGCAGGGGGAAAAAAAAAAAAAAAAAAGCCTTTTTTTTTTTTTTTTCCGAAGTGAATGACCATCTTCTGGGAAGTACAGGTTTTGAACCTGAAAACTCTGTCTGTGTGTCTCTTAGTCCACAGAAAGAGCCACTAGCCCAGCCAGATCTCACGCTCAGATGGGGTGTTTTTGCCAGTCAAAAGTCTGCACAGCGCACTAGGGATTGGGCGGCCTGCGACCCAAATGTTACATTGTAGATGGACTGTTTTCAGTTCTTGCTCCCCAGGACATTGGACTGTCTCAACTCCCTCCCCTACAGCATGAAAAAAAGACTCTTGACAACCTTGGAGCAAATGGAGTGGGGGCGAGGGGAGCTGTTTGCATGTCTGTGCTGCTCATGCCCAGGTGTCTTTGGGGGGCCGTGGCAGAGGCTGTAGGGGGCTAGGGGCAGAAGGAGACTGTTTGAGAGCAGGCTGCAGGCAGGGGAGCCCGTGAGTGTGTGCAGGGCTGTGTGTGAGGGTGTGGTGGCAGGGGGTTAGGGCTGGTCCCCCTGTTGGATGGTGAGATGGCAGCTGGGCTGGCCCTGGGCCCTCAGGGCTGAAGGGCAGAAGCAGGTGGTAGTAAAGTAGCGCAGGGAGGCACACAGTAGATGTTAGTTGGGGAGCTGGGGGACAGAGGGCAAGGGGAAAGGGGGCATCCTTGAGGAGGGGTCTGGACTAGAGAGTGGGGGGAGCTGGAGGCATGGAAGGTCCCAGGAATCAGGGACTAACAGGAACAGATTCCTGCACCCACCCACTGGATAGAAGCTGCAGCAGCCAGAGCAGCAGCCCTGGCTTGCCTAGGCCAAGGGCCCTGAGTGAGTCCCTCTGAGGATGAGGAAGAGGAGGAGGAGGAAGAGTAGAGGAAGAGGAGGAGGAAGAAGAGGAGGAGGAGGAGGAGGAGGGGCAGGAGGGCAGCTGTCAGTAGGCAAAGGGATTAATAGAGGCCTCCATTATGGAGGCATGTGTCCAGGCATGCACCCACCAACCCTCACGGGCAGCTCAGGGCACCCAGCGACCTGGTGTGGGTATCTCTGGGGCGGGGACTGTCAGTCAGTCAGCAAGACTGAGTGTCAGTGCACATGGTGGGACAGGGGCCTGGCGGACCTTGGTCCCCAGCCCTGGGCTGTCAGATGCCAGCCCCATGCCCAGACACACACCAATCTGCACATAGCCCCTTGGCCCTGCCGACCAGCACAGCTTTGGCCTGGGGCTCTGGCTCTGGTGGCTGGCCACCACCTCTCAGGTCAAGTTCAGGGTGGGGGTCATGGCTGCTGGTCAACTGGATGGGCGGTATCCCCGTGGCCTAGCAACCACAGGAGCCCTCTGTGATGTCCTAGCCCCTGGCATTCTGTGATGGCCACACTGGCACTGGGCAGCCCAACTGTCTTGCCACTAGGTCAGGCAACAGCGCCCAGACACCTGGGCCATGGCACAGAGGGACTGAAGGATGGGAAGACACTGCTGACCGATGAGGGACCTCAGGGCAATGCAAATTTCTGGCCAGAAAGATACAAAGTGTTGGGGACCAGGGGTAGAGAGGATAATGGTTATGCTAAGAGACCCTCATTCCTGAGGCTCCACAACCACAGCCAGGAAGCCTGTGGCGATTCAAGGAGCCAGAGTGCAACATCATTCAGACTTCCGTTCCAACTCGCAAATTCTTCTGCCACAGACTAAGTCCCAGGGGAGTGCTGGTCGACCTGCCTGCTCCACAAGGCGGCAGTCCAGGAAACGGGTGGCGGGATCCTGGAATCCTAAGGCGGACTTCATCCAGCGATTAAGTCCCAAGGGAGTTCTGGTCGAACAGCCGGCTCCCCAACGAAGGCAGTCTGAGATTCGGGATCCGGGGGTGCCACGGCGGACTTCATCCAGACGCACGGTCCACCCTCAAGCCGCTGCGTCAGCGACCAAGTCCCAAGGGACTGCTGGTCGACCCGCCGCCTCCATAAGCGCGGCCCTATGATCCATCCGATGGCCGCGCTGCGACAGCGGACTCTTCCGCCATCCGGAGTCAGGAGCGGGCTGCTGGTCGACCCCAAGGCCGGTCTGGGAGGACGGGCGCGAGCACCGCGCCGACGCCTCGAGGTGCTTTGCCACCTCCCCACACCCGCCTCCCGGGCACCGGGTGGGCGGGCAGGCAAGAGCGCCCGCGTGGGCCAGGTGGCGGGCCTGGCTTTTGCGCGAACGCGCCGCCCCACTCGCGGAGTGTGCCCTGTCTCTCCCCCTCCTCCTGAGCCCGGACGCCCAGGCGGAGATGGATGGGAGAAGGCCGGGCAGCGCAGGGGCCTGACTGGATGGATGGATGGACCGACCCCGCCCCTCCACCTCCCCCCCCCCCCAGAGGGTGGGAGAGAGCGAGAGCAAGACAAACCCTTGTGACGAGGGCTGACTTTCAATAGATCACAGCGAGGGAGCTGCTCTGCTATGTAGGAAACCCTGACCCAGAAGCAGGTCGTCTACGAATGGTTTAGCACCAGGTTCCCCACGAACGTGCGGTGTGTTTCGGCGAGGGGGCGGCCGCCTTTCCGGCCGCGCCCCGCTTCCCAGGACGAGCGGCTCTCCGCACCGGGTCCCGGTCCCAAACGTGAGGCGGTGGCGGCGGCGACCGGCAGGTCCGACCGGCTGGCCTCAAGCCGCCTGCCCGCGCGCCTGCCCGGGCAGTGCCGCGGCTCGGCCCGGCCCGGCCCAGACCAGACCCACTTCCGTGGGCGGAGGCTCCGACCAGCTGGCATCAAGACGCCCGCCCGCGCGCCTGCCCGGGCAGCGCCGCGGCGGTGTCGCCAGGCCAGCAACACTCACTCCCCTAGTAAACTGCAGCTACGGCATGCGTCCAGAGGGTGGTGTGCGCACAGGCCACCAGGGGCGCGACAGACCGGCTCGACAGCCGGGCTCCTGGAACTCTAGCCTGGACAAGCGCAGCCAGATCTCTCCCCTCTGCCTCTGCAGCCGGAACTCTGGAGGAGGCGGCGGCAATATAGAAGCGGCCGCCAGGGGGCACCCTACACTCATCCCCTTGAGCCAAGAAAGTGAAAGTCAGGCCACCCGCGGTGGCGGCGGCGGCGGCGGCGGCAGTGGACGCCCGCGGACCCCGGGAGGATCGCCGAGACGGCGGCCCCCGGCAGGATCAGGGCGCGCGCGCACACACACACACCGGACCCGGGAGGATCGTGGAGACGGCGGCCCCCGGCACGATCAGGGCGTGCGCGCGCACACACGGCCAAGCTGGACATGCATTCCTGAGTGCGTGACTGAGTGACAGAGGGAGGGAGTGCATGGAGGGCAGGGAAACGGGGGAGGAGGGGTGAGGGAGTGTCATGCAGGAGCCCGATGCCAGCACACAGGCCAGCCCACAGGAGCCAGATCTCCACTGCGTGGTGCAGGGCACTGGACGCATGATCCCTCCATGCTGCTCGGCCACTGCGAGCAGGGCAGCAGACATAGCAGGGCCATGGGGCAGGGCCGCGGCGGCCTATCATGGCTGCCACCCCTGGGCACCTAGGCCCACGCCTTCTACAAAGATGGCCTGCCTGCCCTCTTTCTATGAATTCTGGAACCATCCCGGGCCTCCCGGAACCCCGGGATCCCTGCTGAAACTGGGCACACGAGATCTCCAGCCGCCAGTCCAGTCTGAAGGCAGACAAGCTGGAGTACGCAGAGATTTGTGCAGAGATTGCAACCTGCAATTCCTAGAAGTGGAGCTGCGCGGGAAGCCACCTCCAGATGGTGAACCCCCCCCCCCCAACAACTAAGACAGTACAGACTTAAATTCGTGTTTAAAATGACATGTCTTCGTAACAAAGGTTTCTCTCCTTGTGTATTAATGACCATGTTTATGTGTATGTTTAAAGTTTGGTAAACAGTAGCTTTAAGGCTAAATTCTTACTAGTCAAAGTTAAATGAAAAAGGTTTTCAACGTAATTCTCATAAAGATAAAATTAACTTACATTTAAAGTCTAAGGTAAAAATTAGTTAACAAGAAATATATTTTGACTAAGTTAGGCTAAACAAAAGGTTAAATAGACTTGTTTATATGTAAAACTCTCCATTACCTTCTCTATTAGAAATGGTAGATAGCACAATGGCTATGCTAATTATTCTCATGCCTGAGGTTTCCTCTCCGGCCCACACCTAGGGTGTGTCTCCATCTTGAATGGGTGTAACAAAAGGTTAAAAGACGTTGATATGTAAAAGTCTCAAATTCTTTCTCTATTAGAAATGTTGGATCATGCAGTAGATATGCTAATAACAAGTTTTGTTTCATAGTAAGTAATTTGCAGCCAGCTGCCTTTGGGACCCTAGGCCTTTCCCCGCCCCCATGCAATTGCCCATTGAGGCAAATAGCCCCCCAGAGGCAAGAAATGTTTTTTTTCAGATATGGCCCCCTCAGGCCTTCCCTTGGCAACATGCTGGTTTTTGTTATATATATTTCTGTTCACCCCACACCCTTGATACTATAGTCAATTAGTTAAAAAGAAAAGGGGGAATTGTCGTATGCTTTACATTGGTTTGTTCTAACCCTCCCCCGCCAAGAGAATTGGATTAGTCCAGTTAATTTGGCGGGCCTGCTTGGCCCCGCCCCGAGGAACCCGGGGAGAGGGTTCCTGAGTTGGAGAGTTTCATGGTTACAGAGTAAGAGAGAGTGCCAGAGAGACAGAGTTCCTGGGTTCCTGAGTTCCAGAGTAAAAGAAAGAGTGCTTGCGCCGCCGCAAAGAGACAGCAGAGTTCTGTTTGGTGATTAGTTTGTCTTAGTTTATGAATCTTGGTTCCTGAATAAAGAAATACAGCTTCCCTGCCCAGCCATTGTCTCCGCGTCTGTTACCTGCCGTGAAGCAAGCCAGGCCGGCAAGAGCCTCCGAAATTTTAACAAGGGAGCCAGGTGGGAGGGAGTACATGAGCAAAGGTTAGTGACTGAAGCAGTGGTGCGGGCAGTGGTGGCAGGACCCAGGCAGGAACCCGGCTCCTTGCATTTCTTTCTCTGTGTGCTTAACCGGGTGCACCGACACCCGGCCCCCCAATCTTTCTTTCTGAACTAGGGGGAGGTGTATTTAGAAAACTGTACATCCCTACCCCTAAAGTGTGTTTGGGGGAGAGGGAACAGTAAGTGTTGGGGGGGTCGAGGTAGTTAGTCCCTCTATGGAGAGAGAGAAAGAGAGAGAAGAGCGGTGTGGGAAGGACACCTTTGGAGTTCCCTATGGTTTGTTGGATTTCTTTCTTTTAAAGGAAAAGTTAGAGTTTATGCTGAACCCCTTACAATGTATCCGGATTGTTATATTGAAGAGTTGATTAAAAAAAAAAAAGGAGGGGGGAAGGCAGGAGGGACAGTCCAGAATATGGCTGAGTTCTGGCAACTGGTCTTGGTCTGTGGGGATCCCACCTGAGACCTCAGCTCCCTCTCAAATGAAAATAGATGATAGATAGATAGATAGATAGATAGATAGATAGATAGATAGAGTCGGGGGTTGGGTGGTGGCGTGGCACACTGGTTTAGGCACACATAGTATGCAATGGAAAAAAAATACACACACACACACACACATACATATTCCCCTCCCAAGTTATTGCTGGGGCTCGGTGCCTGCACCAGGATTCCACTGCTCCTGGAGGCCTTTTTTTTCTTCCCCCCTCTCAGTTTTGTTGCCCTTGTTTATATATATTTAAAAAAAAAGAAAAGTCAATCAATCAAAAATAAATGCTTTTAAAAATTGTATTTATTCCATTTTATTAATAAAACTTAAGAAATTATGTATTTGTGAGAAAGGAGAAATCTACAGGGCCGGGGTGAGGGTAAATAGCATAATGGTTATAGAAAGAGACTCTCATGCCTGAGGTTTCAAAGTCTCAGGTTCAATCACTGGACACCATACCCCCCCAGCCACCAACTGGTGACAGAGAGAGATAGAGAGAGAGAGAGAAATCTACACACAGAGACCAACCAGAGCACTACTCAGCTATGGTTTGTGGCCTGTTGTGGAATGAATCTGACTGGCACTTAGAGGCCTCCGGGGAAAAAGTGAAGGTCTTTTGTATAACCAAAGGTTATACAACTTCTTTTGTATAAACCAAACCCCCACCCCTGCCCCACCTTTCCTTCTCCCCCCCATCAGGGTCTTGTTTTTTCCATAAAACAACAAGAGCTGAGACAGCATTGACAAGAATAACATTAACAACAACAATGACGGTAACAACAAGGGCAAAAAAATGGGAAAAACAACCTCCAGGAGCAGTGGATTTGTAGTGCAAGCAGGCACTGAGCTCCAGCCATAATACAAACAAACAGGCAAAAGAAGAAAAAAAAAGAAAAAGAGAAAAGTAAAGAAAACAAGAGCTGAGCAGTGCTCTGGTAAAAATCAAAACATAACATTAGTGGGAGTCCAGCAGTAGCACAGCGGGTTAAGAGCGCTTGATGCAAAGCTCAAGGACTGGCAGACCCTGGTTCTGAGGATCCCGGTTCATGCCTCCGGATCCTCACCTGCAGGGAGTCACTTCACAGGCAGTGAACACCCTCCTAGAATAGCAACAGCAACAGCAGCGCAGGGGGAGTGTTCTAGGAAAGGAAAAGTAGACCTAAGCATCCTTTCTCTCCCCCCCACCCCCCACCCAGGTTTATGTCTGTGGTTCCATGCCTACAGTACTAATCCTAGAGGCCACCCCCACCTGCTTTGTATGGCCCTGGTTGTTCATCATTACCTTTGTTATTATTGCTGTCATTGTTGTCAGATAGGACAGAGAGAAATCCAGAGAGGAGGGGAAGACAGAGAGGGGGAGAGAAAGATGGGGGTTGGGGGGGGAGCTTGACTGTAGCACTGTGGTTTGGGAGCACATGGTACAAAGTGCAAGGACCAGGATGGGCATCCCAGGTCAAGAGCCTCTCCTGTGGTGGGTCGGGGTGGGGGGAGGCTCAAAGAAGCGTGAAGCAGGTCTGCAGGTCTGCTCCCTGCCATGTGTACTTAACCCTCTGCACTACCACCCTGGCCTCCCCAGTCCCTCCATTCTTTCCAGAGAGAGAGAGAGAGAGACAGAGACAGAGTACAGGGTGTGAGAAAGACATGAAAACAACACACCACTTCCTTTGGAGTTCCATCTCTTTTCATCCTCAGTGGTTCTCACTGTGGTTTCTTAGATTTCTTCCTATGAAATGAAAAGTTACATTGTGGTGGTCCAGAAGGTTGCGAGGTGGATAAATAAAGTATTGTACTTTCAACGACGAGGAGGTCCTGAGTTTGACCCCTGGCAGCACATGTACCAGAGTGATGTCTGGCTCTTTCTCTGTCTCCCGTCGTATCTTTCTGCTTCAGAAATAAGTACAATCTTAAATAAAATAAAATTAAATGAAAATAGAGTGACAAACCTTTGTGTCCTGAACCCTATCACCATGTAAATGGATAGTTTTAGTGATGCCTCCATCAGAGGGCATGTGTCACATGGTGAGGGGACTCAAGGCAAGAAGGGAGAGAGTGAGAAAATAAATAATTTAAAAAGGGATGGTAGTGGTGGTGGTAGAGGAGGAGGAGGAGGAGCACGAGGAGGAAGGGGCACACAGTCAATGAATTAAAGTGAGGCAGTCAATTAATTAATTACTCAAAAATCATTTTTTCCCGGGCTCTGGGTAGGTGTATTTAGGAAACTATATACCCCTCCCAAAGGAGAGAGGGGTGAATTCTTAGAAAAGAAAGGCCTAATCCCTCCACCTTTTCTGTGTGTGTATGCCTATGTGTGTGGGGGGATGTCAATGTGTAAATGGCCTTTATACACACATGCACACGCACACACACACACACACACACGCACCAACATCTGTGGAGTTCGACCTATTTTCATCTTTGTTGCTGTCTCGTACAAACTTGGATGTTCTCATTTTAAATATAAAATGATATTTTAGTCTGAACCTTTTCTGATCACATGCAAAGAAATGGCATTTTTCAGGTTACTCTCATCCATCTCTCTCTCTCTCTCCCTCCCTGCCCCCCCAAAGTATTTTATTAGAGATGGGACTTAGAACAAAAAAGTGTGTGTGTGTGTGATGATCCATTCAAAGCAAAGCATGGGCTATTTTCAAATATAGTAAGATCACACAACCAATAGAATTCAACCAGGCAGGGTTGCCACATCCTCCTGCCATCGGCTATGACCACCCATCCAGTAGACAGCACACCACAAAGTCTGTGCAAAGGTCCTGATAAGGCTTGTCCCCATGCAGGGTCCTTAGAACAACTTACAAGACAATGGGTGGCCTTCACTGATTAGGTCCTGATAAGGCTTGTCCCCAGGCAGGGTCCTTCGAACTATGGGTGGCCTTCACTGATTAGGTCCTGCTTATTCAAGGGGGAAGGGGCAAGGAATTTTCCACCTCATACTACAAGCAACTCATACTAAAAGCACTTAACAAACAACTGCATAAAAAGGGAATTTCAAGGCTACTGCCTTTTACATATCTGAACCTGAAAGCTTCCGTTTTGCATTGAAAATCTGGACACTGGTATGGCCATCAGTACCACAGATCCTTTACATTTGGCAAAATAGAGGGAAAGCACAATGTGTGTGCCAGGGTGGTAGAGTTTCACTTCTCTTGACCTGGGCTCTCATGGAATAAGGACAAGTATTCGGTGCAGGAAATGGAGGAGGGCTGCATTTAGGCTGAGTGTCAGCCACAGGACCCTGGAGAATGGGAGAATGGGATAAACGATATGGCGCTGTGAGATGTCTCTCATGACTGTGGATATAAAGGGCCAGGTGTATCCACTCTACTACACTAATCCAGAGCAGTGCAGGTCTCTAGATAAAAAATATTTTCAGATATATACAAGTTATATATATATATATATATATATATATATATATATATATAGAGAGAGAGAGAGAGAGAGAGAGAGACAATGATGTAGTCATTTTCTACAATGTATTCGATATGACATTCAAACAATTGACCGAGCGAAAAAGGCTCGAGAAGGAACTCACCCAGGAGACTCTCCACATGGACAGGCACCACAAGTTTCCTAGTCAGGCAACACACACAGGGTAGCTGCTAGTTCCCAGTAAAAGCCTCAGGGCAAAAACCTCTCCCTCTTCAGTGTCTTTAGATCTGAAAAGAAGAAAAGCCACCAAGGGCCAAGGAGGGCTACAATGGTGTCAATATTGAGCTGTAAATCAGAATGTGCCATGTGTTTTGCACAAAATCACCTGTGCCACAGTGATTCTGTTGTTCTTTCCCTCTCTCCCTCCCTCAAACACTCACAAACACACAAACACACACTGTCACAGTCACAGACACATCCATCGAGGCACTGGCATGATATATATATATATATAATGACTGATATATATATATATATATATATATATATATATATATATGTTTATATATATGTACATATATGTATGTGTTTCATTATTAAAAACTATGAGGTATACTGGCATGGCTATGAGGAGACAGAGTATGGCTTTTGCCAGACAGACTTACAAAGCTTAGGCTCAAGAAACCTAGGCGAAATCGCCAACAAAACAAGCCAGAGCTCAGCAGAGGCCTGGTGACTCACTTTGTATATCTGGGCCTGTCAGTAAAATAATATATAAGTAAAATATTAATGAGTGCAGACAGAGTGAGGTAGAGGCTGTGAGAGTCAGAGACAGAAAAGGGAAGAAGAGAAATAGAAGAGTTGGAAAGAGACCAGAAGTCAAAAACCTCCTACACTGTATTCATACATGACAGTTTCAATCCTGGGTTGTAGAGACTGTAAGGCAGCAGTCTCATGTCCACAGACCCCAGACAACCCCAGCCTTCATATTTGTGTAGTACTTATGACAGGAAATGTATTGTGAGTGTAAACTTCCCTTCAATTATAAGAGAAAAATCTATCAAGCAGAAGAAATGACCTCTCATGGAATATAGGACTAAATAAATAAATATGCAAATAAATTGGGATGATCGAGGAGGATTTGATAAAAAAAATAATAAATAAAGCACAAGAAGACCTGATTAGTTCAGAAACATAGAAACCATCTGCTGGGAAACAGAGGGCTTCTTCAAAAATGTCGAGACTCTTCAGAGTCCAGGGAAATTAAGATTTCAGGAGAATGAAAAGAAACACATATGTATTCAAGCTTACACTAGAGAAAGGAGGCAAGTTCTGTACTATGATAATTTCAATAAGGATGGTGATAGAAATGCTACTAGAAATGCTACTGGAAAGTTCTATTATTTATAATTGTATTGAATCCTGCTACAGCTATGTGGCCAATTATTCATAAAAAAGAAGCTGTTATAAATGTGTTAATTCGGATTAAGACCAATTACATAGTTTGGCAATTCCAAAAATGACATATATATATGTATATTTATATATGTATATGGATGTATATCTTTATTATAAAGTCTGAGAGATACTGCCATGGATATGAGGTGACAGAATATGGCTTGAATCAAAGAGACTTACAAAGCTGAGGCTCAAGTAGCCTAGGTGAAAAGACCAATAAAAAAGCCAGAGCTCAGCAGTGCTCTGGCAACTCTCTTTGTATATCTGGGACTGTCAATAAAATAAGGATATCAGTAAAATACTACTGAGTGCAGACAGAGTGAGTGAGAGCCTGTGAGAGTCAGAGATATAGAAGGCAAGAAGAGAAATAGAAGAAATGAAAAGAGACCAGAATTCAAAAACCTCCTACACTGTGTTCATTAATGACAGGCTCAAACCTGGATTGTAGAGACTGTAAGGTAGCAGCTCTCATGCCCACAGACCCCAGACAACCCCAGCCTTCACCATATGCTGTACTACCAGACCTGACACTAATGTGTGTGTGTGTGTCTGTGTGTGCTCAGAGCTCACTTGTAGTAGTCTCAGAGCATGGGTGTCAAGGTAGCCAGCCTCACCTGCAACTTATGTACAGAGAACCTAGCTGGTCAGGGCAAGCCAGTTAGCCCAGATTCTGGCTAAGCAAGAATGCCAGAGAACTATGTGGAAGCCCAGGACCCCAATTTGAGCCCCTGGTCACCACTTACCCAGCTAAGGAAAAGCTGGGCTAGTGGCACATCAGAGCTGCAGCTGTCTCTCTTTCTCTCTTCCTGCTTGGGCCCTGCTCTCTCAATTTATGACTGTTTCCTTCTCCTCAATAAGAAAGTTACAAATGATGTACAGAAATACAGGGAAATTGGGAAAAATCACCCCCGTAGCCACTATTACATGTAACTGTTGAATGTAAACCATTCATCCCCCAAGAAAGAACAGAATAAATATTTGTGAGGTTAAAAACACTGTTGGTTAAATAGGGAACATTTATTAGAGCCATGCAATACTTCCATTATGCATTGGATGTCACTGTTAAAAACAGTGCAGTAGTAGTTGTAGTAGTGTGTAGTATCTGCAAAAGGAAATGTATTGTGTGTCCAAAGTTCCCTTCAATTATAAGAGAAAATCTATCAGGCAGAAGAAATGACCCCTCATGTGATATCGGAATAAATATATAAATAAATATGAAAATATATGGGGATGATCTAGGAGGATTTGAAAAAAATAAAAAATAAAAACAAAAACCACAGGAAGACCTGATTACAGCAGAAATATAGAAAATGTCTGCTGAGAAACAGAGGGCTGCTTCAAAAATTCCCTGACAATTCAGGGTCCAGGCAAATTAAGAATTCCCGTGAATGAAAAAAACACATACATATTGAAACTTACACTAGAAATTGGAGGCAAGTTCTGTGCTATGATAATTACAATAAGGATACTGATAGAAAGGCTATTGGAAATGCTCCTGGAGGTTTATAATTTATAACTGTAT
This sequence comes from Erinaceus europaeus, assembly GCF_950295315.1. NCBI lineage: Eukaryota > Metazoa > Chordata > Mammalia > Eulipotyphla > Erinaceidae > Erinaceus > Erinaceus europaeus. Next base: position 698,174 of record NW_026647118.1, on the reverse strand, counting down.
TGAAAACTGCTCCAACTATGTGACCAATTATTTATGAATAAAGAGGCTGTTATAAATGTAGTAATTCTGCATTAAGATCAAATAAAAAGGTCAACAATTCTAAAAATGACTGATATATATATATATATATATATGTACATATATGTATGTGTATCTTTATTATAAACTATGAGGTATACTGGCATGGCTATGAGGAGACAGAGTATGGCTTGTGCCAGAGAGACTTACAAAGCTGAGACTCCAGAAACCTAGGTGAAATCGCCAACAAAACAAGCCAGAGCTCATCAGTGCCCTGGTGACTCTCTTTGTATATCTGGGCCTGTCAGTAAAATAATGTATAAGTAAAATATTAATGAGTGCAGACAGAGTGAGTGAGAGCCTGTAAGAGTCAGAGACAGAGAAGGCAAGAAGAGAAATAGAAGAGTTGGAAGAGACCTGAAGTCCAATACCTCCCACACTGTGTTCATACATGACAGGTACAAACCTGGGTTGTAGAGATTGTACGGCAGCAGTCTCATGTCCACAGACCCCAGACAATCCCAGCCTTCACGATATGTGTGCAGTATTTACCACAGGAAATGTATTGTGAGTGTAAACTTCCCTTCAATTATAAGAGAAAAATCTATGAAGCAGAATAAATGACTCCTCATGTAATATAGGACTAAATAAATAAATAAATATGCAAATAAATTTGGATGATCTAGGAGCATTTGACAAAAATGAAAAATAAATACAAAAAGCACAAGAAGACCTGATTAGAGCAGAAACATAGAAACCATCTGCTGAGAAACAGAGGGCTGCTTCAAAAATTCCGAGACACTTCAGAGTCCAGGGAAATTAAGACTTCAGGAGATTGAAAAGAAACTCATATGTATTGAAGCTTACACTAGAGAAAGGAGGCAAGTTCTGTACTTTAATAAGTATAATAAGGATGCTGATAGAAATTCTATTAGAAATGCTACTGGAAGGTTCTATTATTTATAATTGTATTGAATCCTGCTTCAACTATGTGGCCAATTATTAATGAAAAAGGAAGCTGTTATTAATGTGTTAATTCTGATTAAGGTCAATTACATAGGTTGACAATTCCAAAAATGACATATATATATATATATATATATATATACATATGTATATTTATATATGTATATATATGTATATGGATTTATATCTTTATTATAAAGTTTGAGACATACTGCCATGGATATGAGGAGACAGAATATGGCTTGTGTCAGAGAGACTTACAAAGCTGAGGCTCCAGTAGCCTAGGTGAAATCACCAACAAAACAAGCCAGAGCTCAGCAGTGCTCTTGCAATTCTCTTTGTATATCTGGGCCTGTCAATAAAATAAGGATATCAGTAAAATACTACTGAGTGCAGACAGAGTGAGAGAGAGCCTGTGAGTGTCAGAGACAGAGATGGCGAGAAGAGAAATAGAAGAGTTGGAAATAGACCAGAAGACAAAACCCCATTAGACTGTGTTCATTCATGACAGGTTCAAACCTGGGTTGTAGAGATTGTAAGGCAGCAGCTCTAATGCCCACAGACCCCAGAAAACCCATGCCTTCACCATATGTGTGTAATATTTTCCCCAGGAAATGTAATGTGCGTCAAAACTTCCCTTCAATTATAAGAGAAAATCTATCAAGCAGAAGAAATGACCCCTCATGTGATACCTGACCAAATAAATAAATATGCAAATAAATGGGGATGATCTAGGAGGACTTCAAAAAAATAAAAAAATGAAAACAAAAACCACAAGAAGACCTGATTACAGCAGAAACATAGAAACCATCTGTTGAGAAACAGAGGGCTGCTTCAAAAATTCCCTAACACTTCAGGATCCAGGGAAATTAAGATTTCCAGAAAAAGAAAACAAACACATATGTATTGAGGCTTACACTAGAAAAAGAAGGGAAGTTCTGGGCTATGATAATTACAATAAGGATGCTGATAGAAACACGATTAGAAATGCTACTGGAAGGTTCTATTATTTATATTTGTATTGAATGCTGCTCCAACTGTATGGCCAATTATTTCTGAAAAACTAGGCTGTTATAAATGCGGTATTTCTGAATTAAGGTCAAATACATATGTCAACAATTCTAAAAATGACAGATATATAAATATATATGTATATATATTTATATGTGTATATATATCTTTAATATAAACTCTGAGTGATACTGGCATGGAAATGAGGAGACAGAATATGGCTTGTGTCAGAAAGACTAACAAACTGAGGCTCCAGTAGCCTAGGTGAAATCGCTAACACAACAAACCAGAGCTCAGCAGTGCTCTGGTAACTCTCTTTGTATATCTGGGCCTGTCAGTAAAATAAGTATATAAGTAAAATATTAATGAGAGAAGACAGAGTGTGTGAGAGCATGTGAGAGTTAAAGACAGAGAAGGTGAGAAGAGGAATAGATGAGTTGGAAAGAGATCAGAATTCAAAAACCTCCTACATTGTGTTAATTGATGGCAGGTTCTAACTTGGCTTGTAGAGATTGTAAGGCAGCAGCTCTCATGTCCATAGATCCCAGATGCCCCAGCCTTCACCATATGCTGTACTACCAGACCTGACAGTAATGTGTCTGTGTGTGTGTGTGTGTGTGTCTGTCTGTGTGTGTCTGTCTGTGTGTGCTTAGAACTCACCAATGGTAGTCGTGGAAAATCTGGACACTGCTGTGGCCATCAGTACCACAGTTTCTTTACATTTGGCCCAATAGAGGGAAAGCACAATGTGTGTGCCAGGGGGAGAGTTTCACTTCTCTTGAACTGGGCTCTCATGGAATAAGGACAAGGATGCGGTGCAGGAAATTGAGGAGGGCTGCATGTAGGCTGAGTGTCAGCCACAGGACCCTGGAGAATGGGAGTCAAGCACAGAGGGCCTGGACAGCTGCAGCTGGAGTTGGACATATGCCTATTACCTGCAGCAGGAACGCTGACTCCTAAGTTCTCCTCTGTACTATGCCATATGCACGAGACTAAGTAATCCAAAGGGCAAAGAAAGGAAAATTTCAACACCAGAAAGACCGAGTTCACTATGCATGCACTGACTTCCACGAAGGGTCCGAGGAAGAAGGCACATAAAGACAGTCAGAGAGACAGAATGACAGTGACTGAAAAGGACAAATTCTGGCCCTGTGTTGATCAGTGCCAGAGCACTGAAGACAAACCCTCCATTCCCATGCATAATTCTTACAAGTGGCATTGTTATTTTATGTTTGTGAGGAAAGGTTACACTTAGAACATCTAGGTCTTAGCCACTCTGAGAAACAACACGTGGCCTGCAGCCCACTCTCCAAAACTGCCCTTCCCTCTCCAAATTGGAAGTAGTTTTAGTGATGCTCCAGCCAAATGCAGGCTGGCGTATTTCATCTCCCCGGTCCTGCATCACCCTGTCCTGTGTGCAGTGTACTGAACTATGTATATTTCTTCTTTGATTTACAGTTTTGGGATAGGACTCGGTGGACAAAAAGAGCAAGAGTGAAGTAGATGACTTGGCAGCTGTAGTTTGTGCTGAGACAGATTTATAGAGTGACAAGAGGTAAATGAATGGCTCTGTGAGATGTCTCTCATGACTCTGGCCCAGAAGGGCCAGGTGTATCTGCATTACTACCCTAATCCAGAGTTGTGCAGGTCTCTAGCTAAAAAACATTTTCAGATCTCTACATGTTACATATATATATATATATATATATATAGAGAGAGAGAGAGAGAGAGAGAGAGACACTGATGTCATCATTTTCTACAATGTATTTGATATGACATTCAGACAATTGATTGCTAAAACTTGGAGAGAAACTGTGCATCAGGAAAAGAATTGTCCAAAGGAGTAAAATCTCAAAATCATTAGCTATATGCAGCTCCAACGGGACAGAGCAAAAAAGGCTTGAGAAGGAACTCATCAAGGAGACTCTCCACATGGACAGGCACCACAAGTTTCCTAGTCTGGAAACACACACAGGGCAGCTGCTAGTTCCCAATGCAAGCCTCAGGGCAAAAACCTCTCCCTCTTCAGTGTTTTTACATCTGAAAAGAAGAAATGTGACCAAGGGCCAAAGAGAGCTACAGGGTGTCAATATTGAGCTGTAAATCAGAATGTACCTAGTATTTGCAAAAATATCACTTTATTATAAACTGTGAGTGATACTGGCATGGAAATGAGGAGAAAGAATATGGCTTGTGTCAAAAAGACTTACAAACTGAGGCTCCAGTAGCCTAGGAGAAATCGCCAACACAACAAGCCAGAGGTCAGCAGTGCTCTGGTAACTCTCTTTGTATATCTGGGCCTGTCAGTAAAATAAGTATATACGTAAAATATTAATGATTGAAAACAGAGTGTGTGAGAGCATGTGAGAGTTAGAGACAGAGAAGGCGAGAAGAGAAATAGATGAGTTGGAAAGACACCAGAATTCAAAAACCTCCTACACTGTGTTCATTGATGACAAATTCAAAGCTGGTTTGTAGAGATTGTAAGGCAGCAGCTCTCATGCCCACAGACCCCAGACATCCCCAGCCTTCACCATATGCTGTAATACCAGACCTGTCAGCAATGTGTGTGTGTGTGTGTGTATCTGTCTGTCTGTCTGTGTGTGTCTGTGTGTGCTCAGAGCTCACTTGTGGTAGTCTCAGAGCATGGGTGTCAAGGTAGCCAGCCTCAACTGCAACTTATGTACAGAGAACCTAGCTGGTTAGGGAAAGCCAGCTAGCCCAGATACTGGCTAAGCAAGAATGCTTATGCATAGGGACTCTCATGTCTTGCTCTCCTGAGTTCCCGATTCAATCTTATGTCTCACTATCATCCAAACTCTTCCAACGGGGGAAGCTGGGACACCCATCAGAATTCAGGGGCAGGACCCTGTCCAGTCACGTTTGGCTGCATACTCAGCCTCCAGGCTCCTAGTCCTCTTCTCAGTGGAAGCAGATTACATGCCCAGAAAGAACTCAGAAAGAGCTGTGTCTCAACATAGATGGGAACTGTTTTTGACCTAATAATAGTGGATGAACCCAGCCCCTTACACCTCCCCTTTGGGTCCTGCTAAGGCAATTGCTCCAGTGGCCTCACAATCCCTGATCACGGTGTCTGGTGTTCACACATCACACTAAGAGATTCCCAGAAGTAGGCATCCATGTGTGTCCCATACAAAGTCGCTCTGCTTGCAGGAAGCACAAACTCCCCGGGCCCTTGCTATGGAGAGACAAAAGGAAGATGGTTGCCTCCATTGGCTGAATTAGGAGTTTCCAGTGGAGATCACAACCCCGCCCCTCACCTGAGTGCCTGGCTGCTGCTAATAAAGGCAATTGGAAACACCTGTTACCACTTGGGCCCTTAGGACATACTCAGGAATCCCTCCAGGAGATAGCAGGCTGGCAGACCTCCTGACCCCAGGATAGCTGTGCTCCTAGTTGAGAGGGCCTTCTGGCCAGAGTTGAGACTATTCCCTAGATACAAGAAAGAACTTCAGGTTTCAAAAGGATTTGAAACCCCATGAGGCACTTGGAAAAGACATTTCACAGCCATCAAAAAAACCCTCTTTCTGAACCCTGGAAGCTTCCATTTTGCGTGGAAAATCTGGACACTGGTGTGGCCATCAGTACCACAGATCCTTTACATTCGGCCCAATAGAGGGAAAGCACAATGTGTGTGCCAGGGGGATAGAGTTTCACTTCTCTTGACCTGGGCTCTCATGGAATAAGGACAAGGATTCGGTGCAGGAAATGGAGGAGGGCTGCATATAGACTGAGTGTCAGCCTCAAGGCCCTGGAGAATGGGAGTCAAGCACAGAGGGCCTGGACAGCTGCAGCTGGAGATGGACATATGCCTATTACCTGCAGCACAATCACTGTCTCCTCAGTTCCCCAATGTACTACGCCATATGCAGGAGATGGAATAATCCAAAGGGCAAAGAAAGGAAAATTTCAACACCAGGAAGTCTGAGTTCAGGATGCATGCACTGACTTCCGTAAGGGCCCAGTGAAGAAGGCACGTTCAGACAGTCAGAGAGATAGGATGACAGAGACAGAAAAGGACTGAAATTCTGGCCCTGTGTTGATCAGTGCCAGAGCACTGAAGACAAACCCTCCATGCCCATGCATACTTCTAACAAGTGGCATTGTTATTTTTTGTTTGTGAGGAAAGGTTACACTTAGAACATCTAGGTCTTATCCCACTCTGAGAAGCAACACTTGGCCTGAAGCCCACTCTCCAAAACTGCCCTCGCCTCTCCAATTTGGAAGTAGTCTTAGTGATGCTCCAGCCAAGATGCAGGCTGGCATATTGCATCTCCCTGGCCCAACCACAGACTGTCCTGTGTGCAGGGAACTGCACTATGTCTATTTTCATTGATTTACAGTTTTGGGATAGGACTTGGTGGACAACAAGAGCAAGAGGGAAGTAGATGATTTGGCAGCGGTAGTTTGTGCTGAGAGAGATGTATAGAGTGATAAGAGGTATACAACTGACTCTGTGAGATGTCTCTCATGACTGTGGCTCAGAAGGGCCAGGTTTATCAACATTACTACCCTAATCCAGAGCTGTTCAGGTCTCTAGCTAAAAAAATATTTTCAGACCTCTACATGTTACATATATATATATATATATATATATATATATATATATATATATATATATATATATGAGAGAGAGAGACACTGATGTAGTCATTTTCTAAAATGGATTCGATATGACATTCAGACAATTGATTGCTAAAACCTGGAGAGAAACTGTGCATCAAGAAAAGAATTGTCCAAGGGAGTAAAATCTCAAAATCATTAGCTATATGCAGCTCCAACGGGACAGAGCGAAAAAGGCTTGAGAAGTAACTCATCAAGGAGACTCTCCACATGGACAGGCACCACAAGTTTCCTAGTCTGGAAACACACACAGGGCAGCTGCTAGTTCCCAGTGCAAGCCTCAGGGCAAAAACCTCTCCCTCTTCAGTGTTTTTACATCTGAAAAGAAGCAAAGTGACCAAGGGCCAAAGAGAGCTACAATGGTGTCAATATTGAGCTGGAAATCAGAATGTACCAAGTGTTTTGCAAAAAAAATCACTTTATTATAAACTGTGAGTGATACTGGCATGGAAATGAGGAGACAGAATATGGCTTGTATCAGAAAGACTTACAAACTGAGGCTTCAGTAGCCTAGGTGAAATCGCCAACACTACAAGCCAGAGGTCAGCAGTGCTCTGGTAACTCTCTTTGTATATCTGGGCCTGTCAGTACAATAAGTATATAAGTAAAATATTAATGAGTGAAGACAGAGTGCGTGAGAGCATGTGAGAGTTAGAAACAGAGAAGGTGAGAAGAGAAATAGATGAGTTGGAAAGAGACCAGAATTCAAAAACCTCCACACTGTGTTCATTGATGACAGGTTCAAACCTGGCTTGTAGAGATTGTAAGGCAGCAGCTCTCATGCCCACAGACCCCAGACATCCCCAGCCTTCACCATATGCTGTACTACCAGACCTGACACTAATGTGTGTGTGTGTGTGTGTCTGTCTGTCAGTGTGTTTCTGTGTGTGCTCAGAACTCACCTATAGTAATCTCAGAGCATGGGTGGCAAGGTAGCCAGCCTCACCTGCAATTTATGTACAGAGAAACTAGCTGTTTAGGGAAAGCCAGCTAGCGCAGATTCTGGCTAAGCAAGAATGCATATGCAAAGGGACTCTCATGTCTCCCTCTCCTGAGTTCTGGATTCAATCTCATGCCTCACTATCATCCAAACACTGCCAACAGGGTAAGCTGGGGCACCCCTCAGAATTCAGGGACAGGATGCTGTCCAGTCACATTTGACTGCATACTCAGCCTCCAGGCTCCCAGTCCACTTCTCAGGGCAACAGATTACAAGCCCAGAAAGAACCCAGAGAGAGCTGTGTTTCAATATAGATGGGAACTGTGTTTGACCAAACAATAGTGGATGAACCCGGCCCCTTACACCTACCCTTTGGGTCCCGCTAAGGCAACTGCTCCTGTGGCCTCACAAGCCCTGATCATGGTGTACTGGTGTCCACTCATGACACTCGGAGAGATTCCCAGAAGTAAGCATGCATGAGTGTCCCATACAAAGTCGCTCTGCTTGCAGGAAGCAGAAACTCCCCGGGCCCTTACTATGGAGAGACAAAAGGAAGATGGATGCCTCCATTGGCTGAATAAGGAGCTTCCAGTGGATATCACAGTCCCGCCCCTCACCTGAGGGCTTGGCTGATGCTAATAAAGGCAATTGGAAACACCTGTTACCACTTGGGCCCTGAGGACATACTCAGGAATCCCTCCAAGAGCTAGCAGGCTGGCGGACCTCCTGACCCCAGGATAGGTGTGCTCCTAGTTGGGAAGGCCTTCTGGACAGAGGTGAGAATATTCCCTAGATACAAGAAAGAACTTCAGTTTTCAAAAGGATTTGAAACCTCATGAGGCATTGGAAAAGACATTTCACAGCCATCAAAACACCCTCTTTCTGAACCCTGCAAGCTTCCATTTTGCATGGAAATCTGGACACTGGTGTGGCCATCAGTACCACAGATCTTTTACATTTGGCCCAACTAAGGGAAAGTACAATGTGTGTGCCAGGGGGATAGAGTTTCACATCTCTTGACCTGGGCTCTCATGGAGTAAGGACTAGGATGCTGTGCAGGAAGGTGAGGAGGGCTGCATTTAGGCTGAGTGTCAGCCTCAGGGCCCTGGAGAATGGGAGTCAAGCACAGAGGGCCTGGACAGCTGCAGCTGGTGATGGACACATGCCTGTTACCTGCAGTAGGATCGCTGCCACCACAGTTCCCCACTGTACTATGCCATATGCACGAGATTAAACAATCAAAAGCACAAAGAAAGGAAAATTTCAACACCAGGAAGACCGAGTTAACGATGCATGCACTGAATTCCAGTAAGGGCCCAGTGAAGAACGCATGTAGAGACAGTCAGAGAGACAGAATGACAGTGACAGAAAAGTACAGAAATTCTGGACCTGTGTTGATCAGTGCCAGAGCACTGAAGACAAATCCTCCATGCCCATGCATACTTCTTACAAGTGGCATTGTTATTTTATGTTTGTGAGGAAAGGTTACACTTAGAACATCTAGGTCTTACCCCACTCTGAGAAGCAATACTTGGCCGGCAGCCCAATCTCCAAAACTGCCCGTGCTTCTCCAAATTGGAAGTAGTCCTAGTGATGCTCCAGCCAAGATGCAGGCTGGTGTATTGCATCTCCCTGGTCCAGCCTCAGCCTGTCCTGTGTGCAGGGAACTGCACTATGTCTATTTCTTCTTTGATTTACAGTTTTGGGATAGGACTCGGTGGACTAAATGAGCAAGAGGGAAGTAGATGACTTGACAGAGGTAGTTTGTGCTGAGAGAGATTTGTAGAGTGATAAATAATATGGCTCTGTGAGATGTCTCTAATGACTGTGGCTCAGAAGGGCCAGGTGTATCCACTTTACTACTATATTCCAGAGCTGTGCAGGTCTCTAGCTAAAAAATATTTTCAGACATATACAAGTTACATATATATATATATATATATATATATATATATATATATATATAGAGAGAGAGAGAGAGAGAGAGAGAGGGACAATGATGTAGTCATTTTCTACAATGGATTCGATATGACATTCAGACAATTGATTGCTAAAACCTGGAGAGAAACTGCATCAGGAAAAGAATTGTCCAAAGGAGTAAATTCTCCAATACATTAGCTATATGCAGCTCCAGTGGGACCGATCGAAAAAGGCTCGAGAAGGAAGTCATCCAGGAGACTCCACATGTACAGGCACCACCAGTTTCCTAGTCTGGCAACACACACATGGCAGCTGCTAGTTCCCTGTGCAAGCCTCAGGACAAAAACCTCTCCCTCTTCAGTGTCTCAGAATTCAAATACCTCCTACACTGTGTTTATTGATGACCGGATCAAACCTGGCTTGTAGAGATTGTAAGGCAGCAGCTCTCATGCCCACAGACCCCAGACCGCCCCAGTCTTCACCATATGCTGTACTACCAAACCTGACAGTAATGTGTGTGTGTGTGTGTCTGTTTGTCTGTCTGTGTGTGTCTGTGTGTGCTCAGAGCTCACCTGTAGTAGTCTCAGAGCTTGTGTTTCAAGGTAGCCAGCCTCACCTGCAACTTATGTACAGAGAACCTAGCTGGTCAGGGCAAGCCAGCTAGTCCAGATTCTGCCTAAGAATGAATGCCAGAGAACTATGTGGAAGCCCAAGGCCCCATTTTGAGCCCCTGGTCATCACTTACCCAATTAGGGAAAAGCTGGGTTAGTGGCAAATCAGAGCTGCAGCTGTCTCTCTGTCTCTCTTCCTGCTTTGGCCCTGCTCTCTCAATTTATGACTGTTTCCTTCTCCTCAATAGGAAAATTACAAATGATGTACAGAAATACAGGGAAAGTGGGAAAAATTACCCCCTTAGCCACTATTACATGTAACTGTTGACTGTAAACCATTCATCCCCCAAGAAAGAGCAGAATAAATATTTTTGAGGTTAAAAATATTGTAGGTTGAATAGGGAACATTTTTTAGAGTCTTGCAATACTAATCCATTGTGGATTGGATGTCAGTGTCAAATACAGTGCAGTAGTAGTTGTAGTAGTGTGGAGTATCTGCAAAAGGAAATGTATTGTGTGTCCAAAGTTCCCTTCAATTATAAGGGAAAATCTATCAGGCAGAAGAAATGACCCCTCATGTGATATCGCACTAAATATATAAATAAATATGCAAATATATGGGGATGATCTAGGAGGATTTGAAAAAAATAAAAAATAATAAAAACCACAGGTAGACCATAGGTCGACAATTCTAAAAATGACAGATATATATGTGTATTTATATATGTATATGGATGTATATCTTTATAATAAAGTCTGAGAGATACTGCCATGGATACGAGGAGACAGAATATGGCTTGTGTCAGAGAGACTTACAAAGCTGAGGCTCCAGTAGCCTAGGTGAAATCACCAACAAAACAAGCCAGAGCTCAGCAGTGCTCTCGCAACTCTCTTTGTATATCTGGGCCTGTCAAAAAATAAGGATATAAGTAAAATATTATTGAGTGCAGACAGAGTGAGTGAGAGCCTGTGAGAGTCAGAGACAGAGAAGGAGAGAAAAGAAATAGAGGAGTTGGAAATAGACCAGAAGTCAAACCCCCCCTAGACTGTGCTCATTCATGACAGGTTCAAACCTGTGTTGTAGAGATTGTAAGGCAGCAGCTCTAATGCCCACAGACCCCAGACAACTCAAGCCTTCACTATATGTGTGTAGTATTTAGCCCAGGAAATGCATTGGGCGTCAAGAGTTCCTTTCAATTATAAGAGAAAATATATCAAACAGAAGAAAGGACCCTCATGTGATACCTGACTGAATAAATAAATATGCAAATAAATGGCGATGATTTAGGAGGACTTGAAAAAATAAAAATAATGAAAATTAAAACCACAAGAAGACCTGATTACAGCAGAAACATAGAAACCATATGCTGAGAAACAGAGGGCTGCTTCAAAAATTCCCTAACACTTCACGGTCCAAGGAAATTAAGATTTCCTGAAAAAGAAAACAAACACATACGTATTGAAGCTTACACTAGAAAAAGGAGGGAAGTTCTGGGCTATGATAATTACAATAAGGATGCTGATAGAAACACGATTAGAAATGCTACTGGAAGGTTCTATTATTTATAATTGTATTGAATACTGCTCCAGCTAAATGGCCAATTATTTCTGAAAATCTAGGAAGTTATAAAGGTGGTAATTCTGATTTAAGGTCAAATACATATGTAGAATATTCAAAAAATGACATATATATAAATATACATGTTTATATATATGTATGTATCTCTTTATTATAAACACTGAGTGTTACTGGCATGGAAATGAGCTGACAGAATATGGCTTGTGTCAGAAAGACTTAGAAACTGATGCTCCAGTAGCCTAGGTGAAATTGCCAACACAACAAGGCAGAGCTCAGCAGTGCTCTGGTAACTCTCTTTGTATATCTGGGCCTGTCCGTGAAATAAGTATATAAGTAAAATATAAATGAGTGAAGACAGAGTGTATGAGAGCATGTGAGAGTTAGAGACATAGAAGGCGAGAAGAGAAATGCATGAGGTGGAAAGAGACCAGAATTCAAAAACCTCCTACACTGTGGTCATTGATGACAGGTTCAAAGCTGGTTTTAGAGATTTTAAGGCAGCAGCTCTCATGCCCACAGACCCCAGACAGCCTCAGCCTTCACAATAAGCTGTATTACCAGACCTGACAGTAATGTGTGTGTGTGTGTGTCTGTCTGTCTGTGTGTGTCTGTGTGTGCTCTGAGATCACCTATAGTAGTCTCAGAGCATGGGTGTCAAGGTAGCCAGCCTCACCTGCAACTTATGTACAGAGAACCTAGCTGGTCAGGGCAAGCCAGATAGCCCAGATTCTGGCTAAGAAAGAATGCATATCCAAGGGGCTCTCATGTCTCCTTTTCCTGAGTTCCCTATTCAATACCATGCCTCACTATCATCCAAACACTGCCAATGAGGGAAGCTGGCGCATCCCTTAGAATTAAGAAGCATGAGCCTGGCCAGTCATGTTTGGCTGCCTACTCAGCCTCCAGGCTCCCAGTCCAATGTTCAGGGCAGCAGATTACAAGCCCAGAAAGAACCCAGAGAGAGCTGTGTTTCAATATAGATGGGAACTCTGTTTGACCAAACAATAGTGGATGAACCCGGCCCCTTACACATACCCTTTGAGTCCGGCTAAGGCAATTGCTCCTGTGGCCTCACAAGCCCTGATCATGGTGTACTGGTGTCCACTCATGACACTCGGAGAGATTCCCAGAAGTAGGCATGCATGAGTGTCCCATACAAAGTCGCTCTGCTTGCAGGAAGCAGAAACTCCCCGGGCCCTTGCTATGGAGAGACAAAAGAAAGATGGATGCCTCCATTGGCTGAATTAGGAGCTTCCAGTGGATATCACAGTCCCGCCCCTCACCTGAGGGCCTGGCTGATGCTAATAAAGGCAATTGGAAACAGCTGTTACCACTTGGGCTCTGAGGACGTACTCAGGAATCCCTCCAGGAGCTAGCAGGCTGGCAGACCTCCTGACCCCGGGATAGGTGTGCTCCTAGTTGGGAAGGCCTTCTGGACAGAGGTGAGAATATTCCCTAGATACAAGAAAGAACTTCAGGTTTCAAAAGGATTTGAAACCCCATGAGGCTCTTGGAAAAGACATTTCACAGCCATCAAAACATCCTCTTTCTGAACCCTGGAAGCTTCCGTTTTGCATGGAAAATCTGGACACTGGTGTGGCCATCAGTACCACAGATCCTTTACATTCGGCCCAATAGAGGGAAAGCACAATGAGTGTGCCAGGGGGATAGAGTTTCACTTCTCTTGACCTGGGCTCTCATGGAATAAGGACTAGGATGCTGTGTAGGAAGGTGAGGAGGGCTGCATTTAGGCTGAGTGTCAGCCTCAGGGCCCTGGAGAATGGGAGTCAAGCACAGAGGGCCTGGACAGCTGCAGCTGGTGATGGACACATGCCTGTTACCTGCAGTAGGATCGCTGCCACCACAGTTCCCCACTGTACTATGCCATATGCACGAGATTAAACAATCAAAAGCACAAAGAAAGGAAAATTTCAACACCAGGAAGACCGAGTTAACGATGCATGCACTGAATTCCAGTAAGGGCCCAGTGAAGAACGCATGTAGAGACAGTCAGAGAGACAGAATGACAGTGACAGAAAAGTACAGAAATTCTGGACCTGTGTTGATCAGTGCCAGAGCACTGAAGACAAATCCTCCATGCCCATGCATACTTCTTACAAGTGGCATTGTTATTTTATGTTTGTGAGGAAAGGTTACACTTAGAACATCTAGGTCTTACCCCACTCTGAGAAGCAATACTTGGCCGGCAGCCCAATCTCCAAAACTGCCCGTGCTTCTCCAAATTGGAAGTAGTCCTAGTGATGCTCCAGCCAAGATGCAGGCTGGTGTATTGCATCTCCCTGGTCCAGCCTCAGCCTGTCCTGTGTGCAGGGAACTGCACTATGTCTATTTCTTCTTTGATTTACAGTTTTGGGATAGGACTCGGTGGACTAAATGAGCAAGAGGGAAGTAGATGACTTGACAGAGGTAGTTTGTGCTGAGAGAGATTTGTAGAGTGATAAATAATATGGCTCTGTGAGATGTCTCTAATGACTGTGGCTCAGAAGGGCCAGGTGTATCCACTTTACTACTATATTCCAGAGCTGTGCAGGTCTCTAGCTAAAAAATATTTTCAGACATATACAAGTTACATATATATATATATATATATATATATATATATATATAGAGAGAGAGAGAGAGAGAGAGAGAGAGGGACAATGATGTAGTCATTTTCTACAATGGATTCGATATGACATTCAGACAATTGATTGCTAAAACCTGGAGAGAAACTGCATCAGGAAAAGAATTGTCCAAAGGAGTAAATTCTCCAATACATTAGCTATATGCAGCTCCAGTGGGACCGATCGAAAAAGGCTCGAGAAGGAAGTCATCCAGGAGACTCCACATGTACAGGCACCACCAGTTTCCTAGTCTGGCAACACACACATGGCAGCTGCTAGTTCCCTGTGCAAGCCTCAGGACAAAAACCTCTCCCTCTTCAGTGTCTCAGAATTCAAATACCTCCTACACTGTGTTTATTGATGACCGGATCAAACCTGGCTTGTAGAGATTGTAAGGCAGCAGCTCTCATGCCCACAGACCCCAGACCGCCCCAGTCTTCACCATATGCTGTACTACCAAACCTGACAGTAATGTGTGTGTGTGTGTGTCTGTTTGTCTGTCTGTGTGTGTCTGTGTGTGCTCAGAGCTCACCTGTAGTAGTCTCAGAGCTTGTGTTTCAAGGTAGCCAGCCTCACCTGCAACTTATGTACAGAGAACCTAGCTGGTCAGGGCAAGCCAGCTAGTCCAGATTCTGCCTAAGAATGAATGCCAGAGAACTATGTGGAAGCCCAAGGCCCCATTTTGAGCCCCTGGTCATCACTTACCCAATTAGGGAAAAGCTGGGTTAGTGGCAAATCAGAGCTGCAGCTGTCTCTCTGTCTCTCTTCCTGCTTTGGCCCTGCTCTCTCAATTTATGACTGTTTCCTTCTCCTCAATAGGAAAATTACAAATGATGTACAGAAATACAGGGAAAGTGGGAAAAATTACCCCCTTAGCCACTATTACATGTAACTGTTGACTGTAAACCATTCATCCCCCAAGAAAGAGCAGAATAAATATTTTTGAGGTTAAAAATATTGTAGGTTGAATAGGGAACATTTTTTAGAGTCTTGCAATACTAATCCATTGTGGATTGGATGTCAGTGTCAAATACAGTGCAGTAGTAGTTGTAGTAGTGTGGAGTATCTGCAAAAGGAAATGTATTGTGTGTCCAAAGTTCCCTTCAATTATAAGGGAAAATCTATCAGGCAGAAGAAATGACCCCTCATGTGATATCGCACTAAATATATAAATAAATATGCAAATATATGGGGATGATCTAGGAGGATTTGAAAAAAATAAAAAATAATAAAAACCACAGGTAGACCATAGGTCGACAATTCTAAAAATGACAGATATATATGTGTATTTATATATGTATATGGATGTATATCTTTATAATAAAGTCTGAGAGATACTGCCATGGATACGAGGAGACAGAATATGGCTTGTGTCAGAGAGACTTACAAAGCTGAGGCTCCAGTAGCCTAGGTGAAATCACCAACAAAACAAGCCAGAGCTCAGCAGTGCTCTCGCAACTCTCTTTGTATATCTGGGCCTGTCAAAAAATAAGGATATAAGTAAAATATTATTGAGTGCAGACAGAGTGAGTGAGAGCCTGTGAGAGTCAGAGACAGAGAAGGAGAGAAAAGAAATAGAGGAGTTGGAAATAGACCAGAAGTCAAACCCCCCCTAGACTGTGCTCATTCATGACAGGTTCAAACCTGTGTTGTAGAGATTGTAAGGCAGCAGCTCTAATGCCCACAGACCCCAGACAACTCAAGCCTTCACTATATGTGTGTAGTATTTAGCCCAGGAAATGCATTGGGCGTCAAGAGTTCCTTTCAATTATAAGAGAAAATATATCAAACAGAAGAAAGGACCCTCATGTGATACCTGACTGAATAAATAAATATGCAAATAAATGGCGATGATTTAGGAGGACTTGAAAAAATAAAAATAATGAAAATTAAAACCACAAGAAGACCTGATTACAGCAGAAACATAGAAACCATATGCTGAGAAACAGAGGGCTGCTTCAAAAATTCCCTAACACTTCACGGTCCAAGGAAATTAAGATTTCCTGAAAAAGAAAACAAACACATACGTATTGAAGCTTACACTAGAAAAAGGAGGGAAGTTCTGGGCTATGATAATTACAATAAGGATGCTGATAGAAACACGATTAGAAATGCTACTGGAAGGTTCTATTATTTATAATTGTATTGAATACTGCTCCAGCTAAATGGCCAATTATTTCTGAAAATCTAGGAAGTTATAAAGGTGGTAATTCTGATTTAAGGTCAAATACATATGTAGAATATTCAAAAAATGACATATATATAAATATACATGTTTATATATATGTATGTATCTCTTTATTATAAACACTGAGTGTTACTGGCATGGAAATGAGCTGACAGAATATGGCTTGTGTCAGAAAGACTTAGAAACTGATGCTCCAGTAGCCTAGGTGAAATTGCCAACACAACAAGGCAGAGCTCAGCAGTGCTCTGGTAACTCTCTTTGTATATCTGGGCCTGTCCGTGAAATAAGTATATAAGTAAAATATAAATGAGTGAAGACAGAGTGTATGAGAGCATGTGAGAGTTAGAGACATAGAAGGCGAGAAGAGAAATGCATGAGGTGGAAAGAGACCAGAATTCAAAAACCTCCTACACTGTGGTCATTGATGACAGGTTCAAAGCTGGTTTTAGAGATTTTAAGGCAGCAGCTCTCATGCCCACAGACCCCAGACAGCCTCAGCCTTCACAATAAGCTGTATTACCAGACCTGACAGTAATGTGTGTGTGTGTGTGTCTGTCTGTCTGTGTGTGTCTGTGTGTGCTCTGAGATCACCTATAGTAGTCTCAGAGCATGGGTGTCAAGGTAGCCAGCCTCACCTGCAACTTATGTACAGAGAACCTAGCTGGTCAGGGCAAGCCAGATAGCCCAGATTCTGGCTAAGAAAGAATGCATATCCAAGGGGCTCTCATGTCTCCTTTTCCTGAGTTCCCTATTCAATACCATGCCTCACTATCATCCAAACACTGCCAATGAGGGAAGCTGGCGCATCCCTTAGAATTAAGAAGCATGAGCCTGGCCAGTCATGTTTGGCTGCCTACTCAGCCTCCAGGCTCCCAGTCCAATGTTCAGGGCAGCAGATTACAAGCCCAGAAAGAACCCAGAGAGAGCTGTGTTTCAATATAGATGGGAACTCTGTTTGACCAAACAATAGTGGATGAACCCGGCCCCTTACACATACCCTTTGAGTCCGGCTAAGGCAATTGCTCCTGTGGCCTCACAAGCCCTGATCATGGTGTACTGGTGTCCACTCATGACACTCGGAGAGATTCCCAGAAGTAGGCATGCATGAGTGTCCCATACAAAGTCGCTCTGCTTGCAGGAAGCAGAAACTCCCCGGGCCCTTGCTATGGAGAGACAAAAGAAAGATGGATGCCTCCATTGGCTGAATTAGGAGCTTCCAGTGGATATCACAGTCCCGCCCCTCACCTGAGGGCCTGGCTGATGCTAATAAAGGCAATTGGAAACAGCTGTTACCACTTGGGCTCTGAGGACGTACTCAGGAATCCCTCCAGGAGCTAGCAGGCTGGCAGACCTCCTGACCCCGGGATAGGTGTGCTCCTAGTTGGGAAGGCCTTCTGGACAGAGGTGAGAATATTCCCTAGATACAAGAAAGAACTTCAGGTTTCAAAAGGATTTGAAACCCCATGAGGCTCTTGGAAAAGACATTTCACAGCCATCAAAACATCCTCTTTCTGAACCCTGGAAGCTTCCGTTTTGCATGGAAAATCTGGACACTGGTGTGGCCATCAGTACCACAGATCCTTTACATTCGGCCCAATAGAGGGAAAGCACAATGAGTGTGCCAGGGGGATAGAGTTTCACTTCTCTTGACCTGGGCTCTCATGGAATAAGGACTAGGATGCTGTGTAGGAAGGTGAGGAGGGCTGCATTTAGGCTGAGTGTCAGCCTCAGGGCCCTGGAGAATGGGAGTCAAGCACAGAGGGCCTGGACAGCTGCAGCTGGTGATGGACACATGCCTGTTACCTGCAGTAGGATCGCTGCCACCACAGTTCCCCACTGTACTATGCCATATGCACGAGATTAAACAATCAAAAGCACAAAGAAAGGAAAATTTCAACACCAGGAAGACCGAGTTAACGATGCATGCACTGAATTCCAGTAAGGGCCCAGTGAAGAACGCATGTAGAGACAGTCAAGAGACAGAATGACAGTGACAGAAAAGTACAGAATTTCTGGACCTGTGTTGATCAGTGCCAGAGCACTGAATACAAATCCTCCATGCCCATGCAAACTTCTAACAAGTGGCATTGTTATTTTATGTTTGTGAGGAAAGGTTACACTTAGAACATCTAGGTCTTACCCCACTCTGAGAAGCAACACTTGGCCTGTAGCCAACTCTCCAAAACTGCCCTCACTCTCCAAATTGGAAGTAGTCTTAGTGAGGCTCCAGCCAAGAAGCAGGCTGGAGTATTGCATCTCCCTGGTCCAGCCTCAGCCTGTCCTGTGTGCAGGGAACTGCACTATGTTTATTTCTTCTTTGACTTACAGTTTTGGGATAGGACTCGGTGGAGAAAAAAGCAAGAGGGAAGTAAATCATTTGGCAGCGGTAGTTTGTGCTGAGAGAGATTTGTAGACTGATAAGACGTATAGGAATGGCTCTGTGAGATGTCTCTCATGACTGTGGCTCAGAAGGGCCAGGTGTATCCGAATACTTACAATAATACAGAGCTGTGCAGGTCTCTAGCTAAAAATATTTTCAGACCTCTACATATATATATATATATATATATATATATATATATATATATATATGTATGTATATATATATATATATATATATATATAGAGAGAGAGAGAGAGAGAGAGAGACTGATGTATTCATTTTCTATAATGGATTCGTTATGACATTCAAACAATTTATTGCTAAAACCTGGAGAGAAACTGTGCATCAGGAAATGAATTGTCCAAAGGAGTAAAATCTCCAAATCATTAGCTATATGCAGCTCCAAGGGTACCGAGCGAAATAGGCTCGAGAAGGAACTCATCCAGGAAACTCTCCACATGGACAGGCACCACAAGTTTCCTAGTCTGGCACACACACAGGGCAGCTGACAGTTCCCAGTGCAAGCCGCAGGGCAAAAACCTCTCCCTCTTCAGTGTCTCTACATCTGAAAAGAAGAAAGGTGACCAAGGGCCAAGGAGAGCTACAATGGTGTCAATATTGAGCTGTAAATCAGAATGTGCCAAGTGTTTTGCACAAAATCACCTGTGCCACAGTAATTCTGTTTTTCTCTGTCTCTCCCTCCCTCACACACACACACAAACACACACAAACACACAGTCTCACAGTCACACACATGCACACATCCACAGAAGCACAGGCAGAAACAGAGTTATACACATGCGCACTGGACAGCTTCTGCAAGGCAGGGCCCTGGGCTGAACCCTGCTTCGCACTTCCTGGAGGCACGCCCAGCCTTGTAAGGCCAGCTCTGAGCTCCCATAGTCGGGCTTCCTTCAAAAGGCCCGCCCACAGGGCGCTAGCCATGCCCTGATAGGTCAGAGGTCTCGGCCACGCCCAGAACCCTGGCCAGCAATCTCATTGGCCAGTGTGCTTGGACACGCCCAGGAGGGTCTGCGCTCCTAGTGATTGATTGGCCAGTGGCATTGAGCACCACCACCACTGCCTTGGAGTACGCTCATTGGGCATCCTCTGGAAGGCCCGCCCACCAGCCACATCAGCTCGACTCTGATTGGCCTGTTGTCCCAGGGACACGCCCCCGCCAGCCAGAGAATGTGAGAGTTAGAGAAGGTGAGAAGAGAAGTAGATGAATTGGAAAGAGACCAGAATTCAAAAACCTCCTACACTGTGTTCACTGATGACAGGTTCAAACCTGGCTTGTAGAGATTGTAAGGCAGCAGCTCTCATGCCCACAAACCCCAGACAGCTCCAGTCTTCACCATTTACTGTACTACCAGACCTGACAGTAATGTGTGTGTGTGTGTCTGTCTGTGTGTGCTCAGAGCTCACCTGTAGTAGTCTCAGAGCATGGATGTCAAGGTAGCCAGCCTCACCTGCAACTTATGTACAGAAAACCTAGCTGGTCAGGGCAAGCCAGCTAGCCCATTTTCTGGCTAATCAAGAATGCCAGAGAACTATGTGGAAGCCCAAGAACCCATTTTGAGCCCCTGGTCACCACTTACCGAATTAGGGAAAAGCTGGGCTAGTGGCAAATCAGAGCTGCAGCTGTCTCTCTGTCTCTTTTCCTGCTTGGGCCCTGCTCTCTCAATTTATGACTGTTTCCTTCTCCTCAATAGGAAAGCTACAAATGACATACAGAAATACAGGGAAAGTGGGAAAAATTACCCCCATAGCCACTATTACATGTAACTGTTGACTGTAAAGCATTCATCCCCCAAGAAAGAACAGAATAAATATTTGTGAGGTTAAAAACATTGTAGGTTAAATAGGGAACATTCTTTGAGCCATGCAATACTAATCCATTGTGCATTGGATGTCACTGTCAAAAACAGTGCAGTAGTAGTTCTAGTAGTGTCTAGTATCTGCAAAAGGAAATGAATTGTGTGTCCAAAGTTCCCTTCAATTATAAGAGAAAATCTATCAGGCAGAAGAAATGACTCCTTATGTGATTTCGGACGAAATATAGTGTTGTGGTGGTGGTCTGATTTCGGGCTGCACCAAGGAGAAGAGAGCGGACATCCAGAGCAAATGGGTACACAAATCTTTATTATAGGATGGGGGGTGTGTGGTTCAGACCACGTGGAGCCAGCCGACAATGGCCGTCCCCACTATCTGACCACGGGGGTAGAGCAGGAGCCAGACCTCAGAGAGGGAGAGCTGAGAGCCCAGAGAGAGAGGGTGGATGAGGGGGCTTTTTATTGGGCGACAACCAGGGGTGACGTGTAGGGCCAGTATTGGTTGAAAGGGGGCACTCTAGGATTTTGCGGGGTGTACAAAAACCTGGGGGCGGAGACTACATCAGAATAACTCCTCAGCAACATCTCCTCCTATCCCTTTATATCTAAATGGACACAGTAAAGAAAAATGGAATGGAGCAGGCTTAAATGTTTTAGAGGAATGCCATGCTCAGGTTGAAAGATGTAGGACTTTCTGTGGAGGAGGGAAGGCTTAAATGGCTGCAAACCTTGTGAGATTTATGCGTCCTCCTGTGCTCACCCCCTCTTAAGAAAGAGAGACTTACCTGGAGAGACTCATCTCATAGGTTTAAGCGCTGCCTGCTCAACCATCTCTTCACAATATCTCTACATCTTTTCTATCTTTCTATCTAGTCATTGAATAAGATGTACAAAGTCTGTAAAAGACTATCATGGGGCAGAAACCTTTTGGGCATTAGCCTAAATGATATAACAAAATAGGAAGGGACAAGTAGAGGAGTAGTAAAAGGCAGTGTGGTGTGAAGGGAAGGATTGGTGTGTAAAGGAACATTCCCTGCTTGGGTGGGGAAAGGGGGAAGGGTACATAATGAGGGGGAGGCGGGAGGCATGACCCACCAAACAGAGGGGCTATTTGGCATTGTATAGTCCTCAAGGCAATAGTCAGTAAAGTCTATGAATTACTCAGGATCAGTCTATGAAAAACCAGCAGCGTGAAGGGAAATAAGCTGCTTCAAAATTGTGTAAAATGTATATAGGGTACGTCAGAAAGTCCGATACAAGTCTCACTCCGAAGTAGATGGCTAGGGGAAGAATTGGCAGGGGATGCAACGCTGCATGAGGGAGGTCAGCCGCTGGAATGTTGCTTTTCTGTAGATAGCCAGCTGGAACTGCCAACACGTGTCAAGCAGGTCAGAAGCAGGAACGGTAACCAGGCATGAAGAAAGTTCTGTCCTTGGAGTCTGTGTATCAGGTTCTTCAGATCGCGTTGAGTGACATCTAGGGTTTCGGGGGGTGTGCCACGGTAGTCGTGCCATCTAGTGGGTGACGTCAGGGTGTGCATGGGTTCAGATGGTTTTTCCGGGATTCCTGTGAAAGAAACACAAACAATATGCTTCTCCTGGTTAATTTGAACTTGTAACAAGTTATAGGTTTGTTATAGTTGATACCTCGATGATTATAATTGGTTTAGAATCTCTTTATGATTTTATTTAAAGGCCATCTAATGTGACCTCCTGTAGCAGCCTCTACCGCAGGATCTTGAGACCAATTTTAGCTAAAATATGTATTTTAAACAGACTCAAATTGCTTAGAGAGTTAATGCATATTCGTGACAATGATTTTAACGTTTACAGTGCCAAGATTAGAAAAGAAAACACAAGTCGAACCTGAAATGGAATTGGAGTATTACACCAAAGTAAAAGACGCTGGGGTGGGTGGGGAGAATACAGGTCCATGAAAAATGATGAATGAAATAGTGGGGGTTGTATTGCAAAATGGGAATCTGGGGAATGTTATGCATGTAAAAAAAAAAAAGAAGTAGAAACGCAAAGCAGAAATTGACTGAGTTTGGAGTATGGTACCAAAGTAAGAAAGCAGAAGTATACTAGAGTTTGCAGTGAGTACCTCCCTAATACTTCCTCTCCACTTTTCCAAGCTTTGGGTCCATGATTGCTCAACAATTTGTTTGGATTTGTATGTTAACTCTCTTTTCAGTCACCAGATCCCAGGTGTCATCAGGATGCCAGCCAGACTTCCCTGGATTGAAGACACCACCAATGTGTCCTGGATCTCAGCTTCCCCAGAGACCCATCCTACTAGGGAAAGAGAGAGGCAGACTGGGAGTATGGACCTACCAGTCAACGCCCATGTTCAGTGAGGAAGCAATTACAGAAAGCCAGACCTTCTACCTTCTGCAACCCTCAATGACCCTGGGTCCATGCTCCCAGAGGGATAGAGAATGGGAAAGCTATCGGGGGAGGGGGTGGGAAATGGAGATTGGGCGGTGGGAATTGTGGGGAGTTGTACCCCTCCTACCCTATGGTTTTGTTAATTAATCCTTTCTTTAAAAAAATAAATAAAAAATCACCTGTGCCACAGTGATTCTGTTGTTCTCTCTCTCTCTCCCTCCCTCACACACACACAAACACACAAAAACACACACTCTCACACTTACACACACACACACATCCACAGAGGCACAGGCACAAACGGAGTTATACACATGCACACTGGACAGCTTCTGCAAGGCAGGGCCCTGGGCTGAACCCTGTGTCGCACTTCCTGGAAGCACGCCCAGCCTTTTAAGGCCATCTCTGAGCTCCCATTGTCTGGCTTACTTCAAAAGGCCTGCAGATAGGGGCAACCAGATCCCCTCAACCCCACTCCATTTGCTCCAAAGTTGTCAAGAGTCTTTTTATCATGCTGTAGGGGAGGGAGTTGAGACAGTCCAATGTCCTGGGGAGCAAGAAATGCAAACAGTCGATCTACAATGTAACATTTGGGTCTCAGCCCGCCCAATCCTTAGTGCACTGTGCAGACCTTTGACTGGCAAAAACACCCCATCAGAGCGTGAGATCTGGCTGGGCTAGTCGCTCTTTCTGTGGACTAAGAGACAGACAGACAGACAGAGTTTTCAGGTTCAAAACCTGTACTTCCCAGAAGATGGTCATTCACTTCGGTAAAAAAAGAAAAAAGGCTTTTTATGTTTTTTTCCCATGCCTGGGTAACCTGTCTGCTGCCTGTTTCAAAGTGAAAAAGGGAAAAATCTTTTTTGGAGGGAAAAGGACCAAAATGCAGGCAGGTGGACTCCATGGAGGGTGGATGGGGAGTTGCTCTTGCCCAGGCACTAGAGCCCCAGCTGCTGTTCCAGGTGCTCTCTGATACCAGAGATCTCCCTGTGTCATGTCATGACACTGTCTCCAGGACTGACCCTCAGGAGAATGAGGATTCAAAATGAGGCAGGTGATATTGCCTTCAAAAGTAAATCCAGGGAGGTTTGGCGGTATGTCAGAAGGTTAAGGGCCTGTGGCACTCACAAAAAGAGGGGACAGGTGAAGGATCTGGGGTCTGGCCCCCAGACCACCACCTGCAGGGGAGTCGCTTTACAGGGGGTGAAGCAGGTCTTTAGGAGCTCTATCTTTCTCTCCCACTCTGTATTTCCCCTGCTCTCTCCTTTTCTCTCTGTCCGCTGCAAGGTCTGTAACAACAACAACAACCGCAACAATAAACACCACAGTGACCAAGCAACAAGGGCAGCGAAAGGGGAACAAATGGAGTGCAGGAGCTGTGGAGTATTCGTGGCGCAGGCACTCAGCTGTGGAAATAGCCCCTTGAGGCAATCAATCCATACATGAAGAAGTAATACAGGTAACAGAGACGTATATGTCCCTGTGTGTTTCCACTGAGTTAATGTAAATGCACTTTAATTTACTTCTCATTTATTTATTATCTTGCCATGAGAATTTCTTTTCATTGCTAATAAAAAGTGTCCCACCAAGGTTACCAGGTGGTGCCACACCCAGTTAAGCACTCATGTTACAATGCAGGAGGACTGGGCTTCAACACCCTGGTCCCCACCTGCCAGGGGAAATCTTTACAAGTGGTGCGGAAGTGCTGCAGGTGTCTCTCTCTGTGTCTCAAACTCTCTCTCCCTCCCTTCCCTCTCAATTCCTGTCTATTTATTCCAGTGAATAATCAAGAAAATAGAAAGTAAAAAAAGAAAAAGGAAAAGGAAATATTCCACGACTTCAAATGGGATACTCAGGACAATGCTTTCCTTGTTAAGATTCTCACAGCATTCCATATGCAGAAAGGCAAAGACGCCATGTATTTTTTTACCCAGTTTTTATATTTATTTATTTATTTATTTAGGTGTTTATTCATTTTTGTTATTGATGAATTAATGTTTTACATTTGACCTTGACTAAGGATCTGACACCAGCGGTCTCCAGTACCCCTATATGGTACTCTGCCTCTACAAAACCGATCCATTGACCTGTCCATCCATCCATCCATCCATCAATACATCTATCCATCCATTCATCCATCCATCCATCCATCCATCCACCAGTCAACCAAGCTAAGTACAAAAGGAGATCTCTCCTTGAATGGTGAGGAGAAACAACGATTCATAGGTAGGTTGCAAAGGGGCCAGTTTGGCTGAATAGGGCAGAGGGGCTGAACCAGGGAATGTGTAGGGGCGTGTGGGTTTGTGTGGGGTGAGCTGGAGACCCTGTGAGCTGGGTCACATTAGAGGCAGGCAGGGGGTGGAAGGGGTTGCAAACAGTTGTCACTGTAGAACCATCACAAGTGTTGTAGCTGGTGAGCAGGGCACCTGGAAGAGAGGACAGACAAAGGAGTGAAGCAAACTGCGGAGGAGAGGAGCGGGGAGAGGATGGTGAGGACAGGAGAGGACAGGAGAGGACAGGAGTGGAGGGGACCTGAGAAACCTACCTGGACAAAGGCAGCATACAGACATCCAGGAAGGCAGGCAGGCATGCAGGCTGCTCTGGCCTGGGCTCCCTTGATCCCGGGCACACCTCCACGAGTCTTCTCTTGGCTGCCAGCCCTGAGGTCCCTCGTCGGTCAGCACTGTCTTCCCATCCATCCGTCCCTCTGTGCCAGGGCCCAGGCATCTGGGCGCTGTTGCCTGACCTAGTGGCAGGGCAGTTGGGCTGCCCAGTGCCAGTGTGGCCAGCACAGATTGCCAGGGGCTAGGACATCACAGAGGGCTCCTGTTGTTGCTAGGCCACGGGGACCCCGCCCATCGAGTTGACCAGCAGCCATGACCCCCACGCGGAACTTGACCTGAAGAGTGGTGGCCAGCCACCAGAGCTAGAGCCCCAGGCCAAAGCAGGTGCTGGTCGGCCGGGCCAAGGGGCTATGGGCAGATTGGTGTGTGTCTGGGCATGGTGCTGGCATCTGACAGTCCAGGGTGGGGGACCAAGGTCCGCCAGGCCCCTGTCCCACCATGTGCACTGACACACAGTCTTGCTGACTGACTGACAGTCCCCGCCCCAGAGATACCCACACCAAGTCCCTGGGTGCCCTGAGCTGCCCCTGAGGGTTGGTGGGTGCCTGCCTGGACACATTCCTCCGTAATGAAGGCCTCTATTAATCCCGTTGCCTACTGACAGATGCCCTCCTGCCCCTCCTCCTCCTCCTCCTCCTCCTCCTTCTACTCTTCTTCATCCTCCTCCACTTCCTCCTCCTCCTCCTACTCCTCCTCCTCTTCCACCCCCTGCTCCTCTTCCTCATCCTCAGAGCGACTCACTCAGGGCCCTTGGCCTAGGCAAGCCAGGGCTGCTGCTCTGGCTGCTGCAGCTTCTATCCTGTGGGTGGGTGCATGAATCTGTTCCTGTCAGTCCCTGAATCCTGGGACCTTCCATGCCTCCAGCTGCCCCCACTCTCTAGTCCAGTGCCCTCCTCAAGGATGCCCCCTTCCCCCTTGCCCTCTGTCCCCCAGCTCCACAACTAACATCTACTGTGTGCCTCCCTGCGCTACTTTACTGCCACCCTGCTTCTGCCCTTCAGCCCTGAGGGCCCAGGGCCAGCCCAGCTGCCATCTCACCATCCAGCAGGGGAACCTGCCCTAACCCCCTGCCACCACACCCACACACAGCCCTGCACACACTCCTGGGCTCCCCTGCCTTCAGCCTGCCTCTCAAACAGTCTCCTTCTGCCCCCTAGCCCCCTTACAGCCTCTGCCATGGACCCCCACAGACACCTGGGCATGAGTAGCGCAGACATGCAACCAGCTACCCTCGCCCCCAGTCCATTTGCTCCAAGGTTGTCAAGAGTATTTTTTTCATGCTGTAGGGGAGGGAGTTGAGACAGTCCAATGTCCTGGGGAGCAAGAACTGCAAACAGTCCATCTACAATGTAACATTTGGGTTTCAGGCCGCCCAATCCCTAGTGCGCTGTGCAGACCTTTGACTGGCAAAAACACCCCATCTGAGCGTGAGATCTGGCTGGGCTAGTGTCTCTTTCTGTGGACTAAGAGACATACATACAGAGTTTTCAGGTTCAAAACCTATACTTCCCAGAAGATGGTCATTCACTTCGGTAAAAAAAAAAAAAAAAAAAAAAGACTTTTTATTTTTTTTTCCCCTGCCTGGGTAACCTGTCTGCTGCATTTTTCAAAGTGAAAAAAGGGAAAAATCTTTTTTGGAGGGAAAAGGACCAAAGTGCAGGCAGGTGGACTCCGTGGAGGGTGGATGGGGAGTTGCTCCTGCCCTGGCAATAGAAGCCCAGCTGCTGTTCCAGGTCCTTTCTGATAACAGAGATCTCCGTGTGTCGTGTCATGACACTGTCTCCAGGACTGACCCTCAGGATAATGAGGATTCAAAACGAGGCAGGTGATACTGCCTTCAAAAGTAAATCCAGGGAGGTTTGGCGGTATGTCAGAGGGTTAAGGGCTTGTGGCGCTCACGAATAGAGGGGACAGGTGGAAGGATTTGGGGTCTGGCCCCCAGACCGCCACCTGCAGGGGAGTCACTTTACAGGGGGTGAGGCAGGTCTTTAGGAGCTCTATCTTTCTCTCCCACCCTGTATTTCCTCTGCTTTCTCCTTTGTGTCTGTCAGATTCAAGGACAGTAACAACAACAACAACAACAACAATAACCACCACAGTGACCAAGCAACAAGGGCAGCGAAAGGGGAACAAATGGAGTGCAGGAGCTGTGGATTATTCGTGGCGCAGGCACTCAGCTGTGGCAATAACCCCTTGAGGCAATCAATCCATACATGAAGAAGTAATACAGGTAACAGGGACGTATTGTGTGTGTTTCCACTGAGTTAATGTAAATGCACTTTTATTTACTTCTTCATTTATTTATTACCTTGCCACGAGAATTTATTTTCATTGCTAAAAAAAAAGTGTCCCATCAAGGGTTCCAGGTGGTGCCACACCCCGTTAAGCACTCAAGTTACAATGCAGGAGGACTGGGCTTCAACACCCTGGTTCCCACCTGCCAGGGGAAATCTTTACAAGTGGTGCGGAAGTGCTGCAGGTGTCTCTCTCTTTCTGTCTCAAACTCTCTCTCCCTCCCTTCCCTCTCAATTGCTGTCTATTTATTCCAGTGAATAATCAAGAATATAGAAAGTAAAAAAAGAAAAAGGAAAAGGAAATATTCCACGACTTCAAATGTGCTACTCAGGACAATGCTTTCCTTGGTAAGATCCTCACAGCATTCCATATGCAGAAAGGCAAAGACGCCATGTATTTTTAACACAGTTTTTATATTTACTTATTTATTTTCTTATTTATTTATTTAGGTGCTGATTCATTTTTGTTATTGATGAATTAATGTTTTACATTTCACATTGACTAAGGATCTGACACCAGCCCTCTCCAGTACCCCTGTATGGTACTCTGCCTCTACAAAACCGATCCATTGACCTGTCCATCCATCCATCCATCCATCCACCCATACATCTATCCATCCATTCATCCATCCATCCATCCATCCATCCACCAGTCAACCAAGCTAAGTACAAAAGGAGATCTCTCCTTGAATGGTGAGGAGAAACAACGATGCATAGGTAGGTTGCAAAGGGGCCAGTTTGGCTGAATAGGGCAGAGGGGCTGAACCAGGGAATGTGTTGGGGCGTGTGGGTTTGGGTGGGGTGAGCTGGAGACCCTGTGAGCTGGGTCACATTAGGGGCAGGCAGGGGGTGGAAGGGGTTGTGAACAGCTGTCACTGGAGAACCATCACAAGTGCTGGAGCTGGTGAGCAGGGCACCTGGAAGAGAGGACAGACAAAGGAGAGAAGCAAAGTGCCGAGGAGAGGAGAGGGGAGAGGATGGTGAGGACAGGAGAGGACAGTAGAGGACAGGAGTGGAGGGGACCTGAGAAACCTCCCTGGACAAAGGCAGCATACAGACATCCAGGAAGGCAGGCAGGCATGCAGGCAGCTCTGGCCTGGGCTCCCTGGATCCCGGGCGCACCTCCACGTGTCTTCTATTGGCTGCCAGCCCTGAGGTCCCTCGTCAGTCAGCACTGTCTTCCCATCCTTCCGTCCCTCTGTGCCAAGGCCCAGGCGTCTGGGCGCTGTTGCCTGACTTAGTGGCAGGGCAGTTGGGCTGCCCAGTGCCAGTGTGGCCAGCACAGAATGCCAGGGGCTAGGACATCACAGAGGGCTCCTGTGGTTGCTAGGCCAAGGGGACCCCGCCCATCCAGTTGACCAGCAGCCATGACCCCCATGCTCAACTTGACCTGAGGGGTGGTGGCCAGCCACCAGAGCCAGAGCCCCAGGCCAAAGCAGGTGCTGGTCGGCCGGGCCAAGGGTCTATGGGCAGATTGGTGTGTGTCTGGGCATGGGGCTGGCATCTGACAGTCCAGGGCGGGGGACCAAGTTCCGCCAGGCCCCTGTCCCACCATGTGCACTGACACACAGTCTTGCTGACTGACTGACAGTCCCCGCCCCAGAGATACCCACACCAAGTCCCTGGGTGCCCTGAGCTGCCCCTGAGGGTTGGTGGGTGCCTGCCTGGACACATGCCTCCATAGTGGAGGCCTCTATTAATCCCGTTGCCTACTGACAGCTGCCCTCCTGCCCCTCCTCCTCCTCTTCCTCCTCCTCCTCCTCCTCTTCTTCTTCCTCCTCCTCTTCCTCCTCCTCCTCCTCCTACTCCTCCTCCTCCTCCACCCCCTGCTCCTCTTCCTCATCCTCAGAGGGACTCACTCAGGGCCCTTGGCCTAGGCAAGCCAGGGCTGCTGCTCTGGCTGCTGCAGCTTCTATCCTGTGGGTGGGTGCAGGAATCTGTTCCTGTCAGTCCCTGAATCCTGGGACCTTCCATGCCTCCAGCTGCCCCCACTCTCTAGTCCAGTGACCTCCTCAAGGATGCCCCCTTTGCCCTCTGTCCCCCAGCTCCCCAACTAACATCTACTGTGTGCCTCCCTGTGCTACTTTACTACCACCCTGCTTCTGCCCTTCAGCCCTGAGGGCCCAGGGCCAGCCCAGCTGCCATCTCACTATCCAGCAGGCGGACCTGCCATAACCCCCTGCCACCACACCCACACACACAGCCCTGCACACACTTCTGGGCTCCCGTGCCTGCAGCCTGCCTCTCAATCAGTCTCCTTCTGCCACCTAGCCTCCTTAAAGCCTCTGCCACGGACCCCCACAGACACCTGGGCATGAGCAGCGCAGACATGCAAACAGCTCCCCTCGCCTCCACTCCATTTGCTCCAAGGTTGTCAAGAGTATTTTTTTCATGCTGTAGGGGAGGGAGTTGAGACAGTCCAATGTCCTGGGGAGCAAGAACTGCAAACAGTCCATCTACAATGTAACATTTGGGTTTCAGGCCGCCCAATCCCTAGTGCGCTGTGCAGACCTTTGACTGGCAAAAACACCCCATCTGAGCATGAGATCTGGCGGGGCTAGTGGCTCTTTCCGTGGACTAAGAGACATACAGACAGAGTTTTCAGGTTCAAAACCTACACTTCCCAGAAGATGGTCATTCACTTCGGTAAAAAAAAAAAGGCTTTTTATTTTTTTTCCCCTGCCTGGGTAACCTGTCTGCTACCTTTTTCAAAGTGAAAAAAGGGAAAAATCTTTTTTGGAGGGAAAAGGACCAAAATGCAGGCAGGTGGACTCCGTGGAGGGTGGATGGGGAGTTGCTCCTGCCCTGGCACTAGAACCCCAGCTGCTGTTCCCGGTGTTCTCTGATACCAGAGATCTCCATGTGTCGTGTCATGACACTGTTTCCAGGACTGACCCTCAGGATAATGAGGATTCAAAACGAGGCAGGTGATACTGCCTTCAAAAGTAAATCCAGGGAGGTTTGGCGGTATGTCAGAGGGTTAAGGGCTTGTGGCGCTCACGAATAGAGGGGACAGGTGGAAGGATTTGGGGTCTGGCCCCCAGACCTCCACCTGCAGGGGAGTCGCTTTACAGGGGGTGAAGCAGGTCTTTAGGAGCTCTATCTTTCTCTCCCACCCTGTATTTCCTCTGCTCTCTCCTTTTGTTTCTGTCAGATGCAAGGTCAGTAACAACAACAACAACAATAACCACCACAGTGACCAAGCAACAAGGGCAGCGAAAGGGGAACAAATGGAGTGCAGGAGCTGTGCATTATTCGTGGCGCAGGCACTCAGCTGTGGCAATAACCCCTTGAGGCAATCAATCCATAAATGAAGAAGTAATACAGGTAACAGAGACGTATATGTCCCTGTGTGTTTCCACTGAGTTAATGTAAATGCACTTTTATTTACTTCTTCGTTTATTTATTACCTTGCCACTAGAATTTATTTTCATTGCTAAAAAAAAGTGTCCCATCAAGGGTACCAGGTGGTGCCACACCCAGTTAAGCACTCATGTTACAATGCAGGTGGACTGGGCTTCAACACCCTGGTTCCCACCTGCCAGGGGAAATCTTTACAAGTGGTGCGGAAGTGCTGCAGGTGTCTAATTCTTTCTTTTTAAGCCTATTTCATCATGTCTTGAGTGACGCCTTGAGTCCTTTAATGAATAAATAGTTTGCTGAATTCATGTCCCATGGTATTGCTTACCTCAGCCTCTCTGACACTCCTCCAGATGCTACTCACGGTTGGGTATCTCCATGGCAATCTATTTGAGTCTTTGCATTACCCCCCTCGGGCCGCAGTGACTCAGTGAATTCGGTTAGTCCTACCCTCTCGATCAGCGGAGTTGCTAGGTCCAGAAGGCTTCTTCACCCCACGTTCCGGGCGCCAGAATGCCCTGATCAGCAGGGCGGTGAACAGGGGCTAGGAACCCAATGAGACCTGAAATCAAGGAACATAAGACACGAAGAATGACAGAAAGTCAAGTTTCTGATCAAGTTGTAAAATTTTATTGTGAACGCAGGCATTATAAGGCTTTGGGGAAGGAGAGGGAATGCTGGAGGAGGAGGGAGGGGAAGCAAACTTCAAAGAGGAATGTTCCTTGCAACAGGAACCAAACTGTGTGTTGACTCACTTGTGTTGACTCACTTGATTACTGATAAATGGTTTACCTAACGGGAAATGGCCTGCCCAGGGTGGAATTAACACTTGTCTTGAGGGGTTCATTTGTCTCAAAGCTTATCATCTATCAAGTAGAGAAATGGCTCCTGGCACCCGTGGAGTTTGTGCTTCCTGCAAGCAGAGCGACTTTGTATGGGACACTCATGGATGCCTACTTCTGGGAATCTCTCTGAGTGTGATGTGTGGACACCAGGACACCGTGATCAGGGATTGTGAGGCCACAGGAGCAATTGCCTTAGCACACCCAAAGGGGAGGTGTAAGGGGCTGGGTTCATCCACTATTGTTTGGTCAAACACTGTTCCCATCTATGTTGAGACACAGCTCTTTCTGGGTTCTTTCTGGGCTTGTAATCTGCTGTCCACTGACAAGTGGAATGGGAGCCTGGAGGCTGAGTATGAAGCCAAACGTGACTGGACAGGGTCCTGTCCCTGATTTCTGAGGGGTGCCCCAGCTTCCCCCGTTGGCAGTGTTTGGGTGATAGTGCGGCATGAGATAGAATCGGGAACTCAGGAGAGCAAGACATGAGAGTCCCTTTGCATATGCATTCTTGCTTAGCCAGAATCTGGGCTAGCAGGCTTTCCCTAACCAGCTAGGTTCTCTGTAGATAAGTTGCAGGTGAGGATGGCTACCTTGCCACCCATGCTCTGAGACTACTATAGGTGAGTTCTGAGCACACACAGACACAGACAGACAGACAGACAGACACACACACATTACTGTCAGGTCTGGTAGTACAGCATATGGTGAAGGCAGGGGCTGTCTGGGGTCTGTGGGCATGAGAGCTGCTTCCTAACAATCTCTAAAATCCAGGTTTGAACCTGTCATCAATGAACACAGTGTAGGAGGTTTTTGAATTCTGGTCTCTTTCCAAATCATATATTTCTCTTCTTGCCTTCTCAGTCTCTAACTATCACATGCTCTCACACACTCTGTCTTCACTCATTAATATTTTGCTTATATACTTATTTTACTGACAGCCCCAGATATACAAAGAGAGTTACCAGAGCACTGCTGAGCTCTGGCTTGTTGTGTTGGCAATTTCACCTAGGCTACTGGAGCCTCAGTTTGGAAGTCGTTCTGACACAAGCCATATTCTGTCTCCTCATTTCCATGTCAGTATCACTCATAGTTTATAATAAAGTGATTTTTTTGCAAAACACTTGTTACATTCTGATTTACAGATCAATATTGACACCATTGTAGCTCTCCTTTGCAATTGGTCACTTTGCTTCTTTTCAGATGTAAAAACACTGAAGAGGGAGAGATTTTTGCCCTGAGGCCTGCACTGGGAAATACCAGCTGCCCTGTGTCTGTTGCCAGACTAGGAAACTTGTGGTGCCTGTCCATGTGGAGAATCTCCTTGATGAGTTCCTTCTCAAGCCTTTTTAGCTATGTCCCGTTGGAGCTGCATATAGCTAATGATTTGGAGATTTTACTCCTTTGGACAATTCTTTTCCTGATGCACAGATTCTCTCCAAGTTTTAGCAAATTGTCTGAATGTCATATCGAATCCATTGTAGAAAATGACTACATCAGTCTCTCTCTCTCTCTCTCTCTCTCTCTCTCTCTATATATATATATATATATATATATATATATGTATGTATGTATGTAACATGTAGTTGTCTGAATATCATATCTAATCCATTGTAGAAAATCACTACATCAGTGTCTCTCTCTCTCTCTCTCTATATATATATATGTATATATATACATAAATATATATATGTAACATGTAGAGGTCTAAAATATTTTTTAGCTAGAGACCTGCACAGCTCTGGATTAGGGTAAGAATTCGGATACACTTGACCCTTCTGAGCCACAGTCATCAGAGACATCTCACAGAGCCAGTCGTATAGCTCTAATCACTCTACAAATCTCAGCACAAACTACCTCTGCAAAATCATCTACTTCCCTCTTGATCTTTTTGTCCACCGAGTCCTATCCCAAAACTGTAAATCAAAGAAGAAATAGACATAGTGCAGTTCCCTGCACACAGGACAGTCTGAGGCTGGACCAGGGAGATGCAATACACCAGCTTGCATCTTGGCTGGAGCATCACTAAGACTACATCTAAATTGGAGATGCGAGGGCAGTTTTGGAGAGTGGGCTGCAGGCCAAGTGTTGCTTCTCAGAGTGGGCTAGATGTTCTAAGTGTAACCTTTCCTCACAAACAAAAAATAGCAATGCCACTTGTAAGAAGTATGCATGCTCATGGAGGTTTTGTCTTCAGTGCTCTGGCACTGATCAACACAGGGCCAGAATTTCAGTCCTTTTCTGTCACTGTCATTCTGTCTCTCTGACTGTCTCTAGTTACCTTCTTCACTGGGCCCTTATTGGACGTCAGTGCATGCATCGTGATCTCGGATTTCCTGGTGTTGAAATTTTCCTTTCTTTACCCTTTGGATTATTTAGTCTCCTGCATATGGCATAGTACATTAGGGAACTGAGGAGACAGCAAATCTGCTGCAGGTAACAGGCATATGTCCATCTCCAGTTGCAGCTGTCCAGGCCCTCTGTGCTTGACTCCCATTCTCCAGGGCCCTGGGGCTGACACAGCCTAAATGCAGCCCTTCTCAATTACCTGCACCGCATCCTTGTCCTTATTCCATGAGAGCCCAGGTCAAGAGAAGTGAAAATCTATTCCCCTGGCACACACATTGTGTTTTCCCTCTATTGGGCCAAATGTAAAGGGCCTGTGGTACTGATGACCACACCAGTGTCCAGATTTTCCATGCAAAACGGAAGCTTCCAGGGTTCTGAAAGAGGGTGTTTTGATGGCTGTGAAAAGTCTTTTCCAAGAGCCTCATGGGGTTTCAAATCCTTTTGAAACCTGAAGTTCGTTCTTGTATCTAGGGAATATTCTCACTTCTGGCCAGAAGGGCCGCCCAACTAGGAGCACAGCTATCCCGGGGGTCAGGAGGTCTGCCAGCCTGCTAGCTCCTGGAGGGATTCCTTAGTATGTCCTCAGGGCCCAAGTGGAAACAGGTGTATGCGATTTCCTTTATTAGCAGCAGCCAGGCCCTCAGGTGAGGTGCGGGGCTGTGATCTCCACTGGAAGCTCCTAATTCAGCCAATGGAGGCATCCATATTATTTTGTCTGTCCATAGCAAGGGCCAGGGGAGTTTGTGTTTACTGCAAGCAGAGTGACTTTGTATGGGACATTCATGTATGCCTACTTCTGGGAATCTCTCTGAGTGTGATGTGTGGACACCAGGACACCATGATCAGGGATGTGAGGCCATAGGAGCAATTGCCTTAGCCGAACCCAAAGGGTAGGTGTAAGGGACTGGGTTCATCCACTATTGTTTGGTCGAACACAGTTCCCATCTATGTTGAAACACAGCTCTTTCTGGGTACTTTCTGTGCTTGTAATCTGCTGCCCTGAGCAGTGGACTCAGAGCCTAGAGGCTGAGTAGGCAGCCAAATGTGACTGGACAGGCTTATGCCCCTGAATTCTGAGGAGTTACCCAGCATCCCCCGTTGGCAGTGTTTGGATGATAGATAGTGAGGCATGGTATTGAATAGGGAACTCAGGAGATTTAGACATGAGAGTCCCTTTTCATATGCATTCTTGTTTAGCCAGAATCTGGGGAAGCTGGCTTACCCTGACCAGCTAGGTTCTCTGTACATAAGTTGAAGGTGAGTCTGGCTACCTTGCCACCCATGATCTGATACTACTACAGGTGAGCTCTGAGCACACACAGACACACATAATCAGACAGACAGACAAACAGACACACATTACTCTCAGGTCTGGTAGTACAGTATTTGGTGAAGGCTGGGGCTGTCTGGGGTCTGTGGGCATGAGAGCTGCTGCTTTACAATCTCTACAAGCCAAGTTTGAACCTGTCATCAATGAACACAGTGTAGGAGGTTTTTGAATTCTGAGACACTGACGAGGGAGAGGTTTTTGCCCTGAGGCTTGCACAGGGAAATAGCAGCTGCCCTGTGTGTGTTTCCAGACTAGGAAACTTGTGGTGCCTGTCCATGTGGAAAGTCTCCTGGATGAGTTCCTTCTCGAGCTTTTTTCTAGTCGTCCCATTGGAGCTGCATATAGCTAATGATTTGGAGATTTTATTCCTTTGGACAATTCTTTTCCTGATGCACAGTTTCTCTCCAGGTTTTAGCAATCAATTGTTTGAATGTCATATCGATTCCATTGTAGAATATGACTACATCAGTGTCCCTCTCTCTCTCTCTCTCTCTCTCTATATATATATATATATATATATATATATATATATATATGTAACATGTAGATGTCTGAAAATATTTTTAGCTAGAGACCTGCACAGCTCTGGATTAGGGTAGTAAAGTGGATACACTAGGGCCTTCTGAGCCACAGTCATGAGAGATATCTCACAGAGCCATATCGTTTATCACTCTACAAATCTCTCTCAGCACAAACTACAGCAGCCATAACATCTACTTCCCTCTTGCTAATTTTGTCCACCGAGTCCTATCCCAAAACTGTAAATCAAAGAAGAAATAGATATAGTGCAGTTCCCTGCACACAGGACAGGCTGAGGCTTGACCGGGGAGATGCAATACGCCAGCCTGCATCTTGGCTGGAGCATCACTAAGACTACTTCCAATTTGGAGAGGCGGGGGAAGTTTTGGACAGTGGGCTGCCGGCCAAGTGTTGCTTCTCAGAGTGGCTAAGAACTAGATGTTCTAAGTGTTAACTTTCCTCAAAAACATAAAATAGCAATGCCACTTGTAAGAAGTATGCATGGGTATGGAGGGTTAGCCATCAGTGCTCTGGCACTGATCAACACAGGGCCAGAATTTCAGTCCTTTTCTGTCTCTGTCATTCTGTCTCTCTGACTGTCTCTACGTGCCTTCTTCCCTGGGCCCTTACTGGAAGTCAGTGCATGCATTGTGAACTCAGTCAACCTGGTGTTGAAATTTTCCTTTCTTTGCCCTTTGGATTATTTAGTCTACTGCACATTGTGTAGTACAGAGGAGAACGGCGGAGACAGCG